>NC_143012.1:225177667-225795167 GCF_055824585.1 Amblyomma mixtum | reverse complement strand
TGAGCCACCAATGCCTGCCATATTTTAATATAAAATAATTGTTTTGGGCTGGGACGGCGGTCTACCTTAGGAGCAGACAAATATATGTTTGCAGCTTGTCACGAAACGAAACACCAACTTGTTAGTTAAAATTTGTTATGAAAACTGTGACAGTGAATTCGTGAAAGAAGCTTTCATTACAAAACTGTCTACAGGAGCGTTATCAGAGGCCATTTTATAGTCCGTTTTTTTTTTTATCTACGGGAATATAAGCAAACACTCCAGTTGGATCCAGAAAGTGCTCGCACGCATCGGCAATGCCTTATGTGGGGTGTCACGACCCAACATGAGACCCGCGATGATAACGGTGGCGGATTCAATAGCGGAAATTTCGAAAGGTCGTTTGAACCCCAAGATGACCCCACCAAAAAGAATGACTACCTGGGAAATGGTCGACGGGGCTCTTCCCACGCTCGGCTCGGTGCCAACGACCTTCCGTTCTCGAAGCGACCGACGATACGACAAGGGAAGAAAGGAATTCACCTCGTCTGAGAAGACCCGGAACGAATCAGAGGAAGCCAGCGCAGCTGCGGCCGTGGCGCCATCATGCCCCATCTGTGTTGGATGGACGCGAGCAGCTAACAGTATGGTTGCATCGCAGTGCGAAAGAGCTGCAGACTTACGTTTCCTCCTCGCCAGTTCCCACGGGTGGACTCTACAACAGGTGTCTTCGTTTGCTGTGTCGTGTAGTGCCGATCTTTGTGTCGTGATGAGTTGCCGCCTGGTGAAAGGGCGGAGCCTTGGGCTATTTAACCTGCGCCCAAAGTGAGCACGAGCGCTCTGAACCTTGGCTAATAGGTTCATCCAGTGGCTCTGGGCCTTGGGTAACTGGCTCATCCAGTCACTCGACGCTTTGAGCTCTTAATTTTTGTTTCTTCTTCCTTTCAATATGTAAATAAGTGTCTTAGTTTCTTGCCATTAAACCTGCTTGTTTTCGTATCCCCAACCTTCGAATCTTCAGTCCGTTTCCTCATCCCGGACGAGCCCCCAGGGAGACGCAACAACTGGCCATGCTACCCGGGCCGTAACAACTGGTGGCAGCGGTGAGATTCTGCTACCTTGAGTTACAACAGGGGGTTAAAGCACCGGGAAGACGTTATATGCGTTGCCGTGAGGAAAAAGTGCACAGATTTTAATTTGCAGATGAGGCGTTACAAACGCAAGCCTTTTCAAAATTTTCCTCGCGGTGTGAGGCTGCGCGGTGTGAGCCTGCGAAGGTTGGCAAGCTTTGGCGTCGGTATAGCAGATACAAAAGGCTAAAGTGCAGGCGGACGCAACACGCAATAGTGGCAGGGCGAAGCTAGATATGTAGTGCTTTATATAAGCAGTCGAAACTTATCTTTTGTTTTGTTTTGTCTTTTTTGTTTTGTTTTGTCTTTTGTTTTGTTTTGTTATCTTGTTTTTCACATCCAGTTAGTGAAAAAAGCTGATACATTCAAGTTACTCTCATCTATTTGGTTTCAAAAGATATTTTGATAATTAACAGGCATTATCCTGAAACCTAAATTCAGCTTGCTGTTGTAAACTAATTTCTTTAGCATGACTAATGGGCTGTTGATTATATCAAAACCACTATTTCTACCCAAGCTATGAAGGCCAATAGAAGGAAAGATGTGTCGTGCTCTTAGCGGGCCCATGACTGCCATTTTCCAGTTACGAAAAGTAAACAAGTTCTACACCGCAGATAAAATTCATATTTGCCTAAATGATCCCTTTATATACCCGGCTGCAAAATAAACGAAAAATTATAAAGACACTTTTGATGAAATAGCATTGGTTTCAAAATAGCTTGGTTCGAAAATAATATGCGAAATATTGATAGCTGAATAGCGTCAGTTTTGTCAAAGCATGTTTACTATCTTTTTTGTAGTGGATGATAATCATTGTTCGATCCTCTTCCTATAGTACCAAGAATATCTTCTGCATTTGCTCTCAATGCTGAGTAATACTAATTTTGTCTTCCTATAAAAAGACCAAATCACTAGCAATAAGTGAGTTGTTTCTCTAAAAATTTGATTGTTCTTTGAATTCATATTTAATCTTATCTACATGAGATAAAGCATTTATTAAGGTAATCACTAATAGAGCCAGGACAACCTCAGACTTCAGTGAACCAAACGGTAGTGCACGCTTTCGTAAAAGGTACTCGACAATAGATCACATTCACATTATCAATCAGGTGGTAGAGAAATGCGCAGTATATTGCTAACCCTTATATATAGCTTTCGTTGCTTACAAGAAAACAATGCACTAAAAGAAACCTCCGCAGTCATGAAGGCATTGCGGAATCAAGGTGTAGAAGAGTCTTACGTGAAAATACTGGGAGATATCTATTATGACTCAATAAAATTCCGATAAGGAAGATGGCCAGGCAGGGATACGTGATCTCCCAAATGCTACTCGCCGCCTGTTTACAGGAGGTATTTCGTAGTCTGGATGGGGACAGCTGGAGATAAGAGTTAATGGAGCATACCTAAGTAATCTGCGATTCGCTCATGACATTGCCTTCCTAAGTTAGGATATGAACTGTAAAACTTGATCAATGAGGTGAAAAGTAGAGGAGAACGATGGGTCTAAAGATTAACATGTAGAAAACCAGAATAATGTTGAACATTCTCGCAAGGCAACCGCAGTTCACAATTGGTAACAAGGTGCTGGAAGTGGTAAAGAAATACGCCTCTTAGGGCATGCAGTAATCGCTGATTCAGATCGTGAGAAGGAAATAACTAAAAAAATAAGAATTGAGTGGAGCGCATACGACAGGTTCTCTCTGATCATGACTGGCAGTCTACCAACATCCCTCAAGAGAAATGTATTCGACAGCTGTATCTTACCGGTGCTCATATTTGAAACAGAAACGTGGAGGCTAACGAAAAGGGTTCAGCATAAGTTAAGGACGACGCAGCGAGCTATGGAAAGAAAATTGATACTTGTAACGTTAAGAGACCTGAAGCGGTCAGAGTGGGCGGGGAACAAACGCGGGTTGATGATATTCTTTTCGTAATGAAAAGCAAGAGATGGGCTTCGACAGGGCATGTGGTGCGAAGGCAAGATAACCGCTGCTCCTTATGGGCAATGGAGTGGGCTCCCAGAGAAGGCAAGCTTAGCAGGGGCAGCCGAAAGTTAGATGAGTGGGTGATATTAAGAAGTTTACGGGGATAGGGTGGCTGCAGCTGGCAAAGGACGAGGTTAATTGGAGAGACATGGGAGAGGCCTTTGCCTTGCAGTGGAGATAGTGAGGCTGATGATGATGATGATGATATGAGATAGAAAACATCGTTTTATGTGAAGTGAAAAAAAAGTCGAGCCGTAGAAATTGCCTGCAGGTGCTCTGTGCAGGTTGTGGGTTTCTACGTGGACACAGGCCACCACCCACCGCGGGTTCGAGCTTCGCGCGAGCCAAGGGCCCCGATCAGCCGTCACCACACACACACTGGGACACCGATGCGGTGCACTCAACCTCCGCTGGGAGGAGAGCGATTCGCCGCAAAGAAATAGGCCTCCAAGTTCACAAAGGAGACGTTTATTCACGTCGTCCTTCAGCAGTACACACACACTCAATCGTCACCCCGTCCCGGGGGCGCGCGAGGAGCAAGGCTCCGCTGCGCGCACGAAGCGACTCGAGCAATGTGCGCCGCTAGCACGCCGCTGCAGGAGAATGTCCCCGCGGCAGTGCTGTGATCTCTCTCTCGTGTCGACCGTTGGGCCGGTTGCGAGAGAGAGTGGGCAATCAACGCAAGGTACGCCTGTCGGAGGTCGCTGGACCCCGCTGGACAGGCTAGAGCCGCTGCAGGTCAGAGGACACGTGCGGGCGAGCTCGAGTAAGCACTGGTCCGAGGGGCAAAGCCCGGCACGGACAAACAGTAACGTACGCACCTTACGCTGTCTCGGAGGGATCTCTCTCTCTCTGGGCCCCGCTCGGACGGTCGCGGGATGCGCGGCCGCCAAAACGGGTCCCGGATTCCCGCCAAAAGGCGCCAATGGCAAAGGCCCTTGGGGAGCCGGGGCGGAGCTGTGGCTAAATGACAGTGATTAGTCACCCAGCCGCCTCTCCACCACGAGGCGGGAGCAAGGGAAAGAGGAGAAACGACGCGGTAGGCCGGCACAGCCGCGCAAAGGCGACGGCGGAAAGCCAGATTCCCACATCCCCCTCTCCTTAAATGCCCTCCTACCCATCGGCAAAGCACGCGGCCAAAATAAAGAAATCAATACACAAAAAAAACTACACTTCAGTTCCAAAATAAAGAAATGAATACACAAAAAAAAACTAGCTACACTTCAGTTCCAGCCAGAACAATGTAAAAAAAAACAAAGGAAAAACAAGGCAAACAACACTTGCATACGCTTGCAGATTATATACACGGTACACAAGAAGATGTGAATACAACTGTACAACTATGTTACAGGTGGATGCCAGCCTCAAAGTTCGGTGGCGCGGCCCAGTGGGCCTGTCGGCGACTCACCGCTCGCAGACTTCAAGTTGAACAGGTTGGGAGGGCCGACGACTGATGGCGGTCTTCTTTCCGTTGATGTAGGGTGCGCTGATGACGGGGCCGCGGCAGAGCACTGACCTCGCGCCCTTGGACACGACATCACGTTCGGGCACAAGACAGTTAGTGCACCCCCTTCACGCCGGCTGAAACGGGCGAGGACGTTCGGCGGCGTCCAGATGTGTAACCTTGTCCACAGCGAGGGGTCCTTCTCATCCTCGCGCTCACGCAGAAGGACACAACGGCACAACTCACAGGCGTCGCCTTGGCTCATGGTTACGCGCGCACACAGCCACAGCCACAAACACGCATACACCGGCACGTGCGCGGACGCTGGTCGGCGACAACGACTCCCCCATCAGAAGCGTCCAGAGGCGCCGCGGCGAGGGTCAGAGGGTGCACTTTCCGCCCCCCATCGCCCCAAACGCCCCGCCAACTTCCCCTCCATACGGGCCGCACAAAACTCGCACCGCGACACACGGCTCCTTAACGAGCCAACCACCCACAGTCGGGCCGGAAATGAGAAAAGGCGCGCTGTACAAACGACACCCATCTTTTCCTTCTAGAAGATAAGAGCAAGCACGAGCGGGCTGAAGTTTGCCTATGTACATCTGGGTACGTTAGAGCAAAAACAGACGTACAAGAGGGGAAACGAAAGTGGCTAGAAGCTGACTCAAACAAAACAAATAAATAAATAGATAAACACACAAGGCTGGAACTGAGCATGCTGCAAAAACAAAAAAAATAACACACCGTGCTTCGCCTAGGTAGGGCCTGACGAGAAAGCTCGCCAGCTAGCTGAGGCTGCGTGCCTTCGGTTGCGGAAAAAGTCCGCCGTCCGGCATTAATCACACCGGTGACCGTCGCCTCAGATTGTACCGGTGCTCCGTACGCTTGCGTTCCGCAGCACCAGTTGTGCCTTTGCGCTTGCCTTTGATACCAATGGGTATCGGCGCAAGCTCGTCAGACCGTGACGCGTAGGCCTTCAGGTCTGCGATGTGGGCACGGCTGGTTTTCCCCGTAAGGGGATCCTCCAGCAGGTACGCGAGTGGCGACCAGACTCTGACCACTCGGTACGGACCAAGCCACTTAGGAGCGAGCGAGGCTGAGAACCCCTTGCTCGCATCGCTAAGGACGTGGTTGCGCTTCAGGACAAGATCACCCACCTGAAAAGTCAGGCGGCGCTGCTTGCGGTCATACTGAGCCTTCTGTTGGGCTCTGGCTGCCGCCAAACTCTGCCTTGCTCTGTTGAGAGCCCGACCAAGCCGGTCCCGAAGCGTCGACGCATAAGCAGAGCAGTCTGCCCGCGTCTGCTCATCCCCGAGCTGGCTCTGCACGACGTTTGACATCGGATTCGCCAGCTCCCTCCCGAAATTGAGGAAGGCGGGAGAGAAACCAGTTGAGCGATTCTCAGCTGTTCGGATGGCGAACGCAAACTCGCTCAAATGGTCTGCCCAATCCTTTTGACACTCGGCAAAGGCCGCCAACATTGGCTTGAGCGTTCGGTTGATTCGCTCGGTCAAATTGGACTGGGGGTGGTAGGGTGAAGTGGTGTAGTGCTCGATTCCGAGGGAACGGCACGTGTTACCGAACACCCGAGCGGTGAAATAGGACGCATTGTCCGTGATCAGTCTTTCCGGAAAGCCGAACCGACAGAACACTTCCTGGAGTTTATCCAGCACCGCTCGTGCTGACACTTTCCGAAGGGGGTACAACTCAACCCATTTGGAAAAGTGGTCAGCGACTACCATCAGGTAAATGAACCCCTGCTTGCTCCTGGGGAAAGGCCCCATCAAATCGCAGGTGGCCATCTGCCACGGACGCACACTGTCAATTGGTTTCATCATTCCAGGCGGCTTGCCGCCCCGTGACTTCACCGCTTGACAGACATGGCAGGAACGGCAATAGCGGAAAATGTCACGCTTCATGCCGGGCCACGTCACCGATTGACTCAGTTTTGCAAAAACTTTGGAGCCACTCAGATGACCGGCCAGTGGTTTGTCATGAGAGAATCTCAACAGTGCACCCCTCAGACTTTTGGGGATAACCACCTTGAACGGGTCGATGGACTCGTCATCGGTGGCTATGTATTTCAGCACGAACCCGTCATTGTCCAGCAAATATGAATCCCCGGGGTTCGCCGCGACACACGCTGGCTTCTGCCCCCCTGCGCCCGCTACAATACAAGTAGCGTCACGGCGCTCCGTCTCCCTGAGACCGTCGCTCACCTCGCGACAAAAGGGGTCATTTTGCTGGGCTTTCAGTAGCTCTTTACGGCTGAAAACGATTCCAGTCATCCCAGAGGGGAGCATGGTCTCGTCCCCACTCAGGTTTGCAGCCAAAATTTCCGTTCGCGTCGGCACTTCCGAGGCGCTCACGAAGAGCTTTGCCTCTCGTCCGCTTTGCGAAGCGCTGCTTGTCTGGCTAGCGGAATGGGTTAACCCGTTTGCGGGCTCCCCCTCCTTGCCGCCCGGTGGCTCGTCCGCTGTTTCGCCCCCTCCGCCTACAGGCGTCAAGGCGCCGCTGGCGAGTGGGGCACGGGATAGCGCGCCAGCTACCACGTTTGTGCTCCCCTTTCGATACTGCACAGAAAAGTCGTAATGCTGTATCAGGAGAGCCCAGCGCGCCAACCGACCCGCAGGCTCGCAGAGCCGCATCAGCCAACTGAGCGCACTGTGGTCTGTCTGCACCACGAATTGCGTTCCATCAAGGTAGACGTCAAATTTGCGCAGTGCAAACACGATGGCGAGGCACTCCTTCTCGGTCACGGAATAATTCCTCTCCGAGGGCAGCAAGGAGCGGCTGGCAAAGGCCAGCGGTTGCAGCACGCCATCGAATTCCTGTAGGAGAACTGCTCCTAAACCCAGATCGCTCGCGTCAGTCTGCACTACGAACTGTCTGGTCAGGTCGGGTAGCCTGAGCTGCGCTGTCTCGGCAATGACACTAGACAGGAGGCGAAAGGATCGCTCTTGCTCGGGCCCCCATCGCCACGCTGCAGTCTTTCCCAAGAGCTTGGTCAAGGGTGCCTGCACGCGGGCACAGGACGGGATGAACGACCGATAAAAATTGGCCATTCCCAGAAAGTGGCGGAGGCCGCGTACGTCCTTGGGCGCGGGAAATTCGAGTATGGCTCGAAGTTTCTCCGCATCAGGCTCAATGGAGCCCTCGCCCAGCGTGAACCCTAGTAACTGAACCCGGGTCCGCGCTATTTGGGCTTTCGCAGGATTCAAAGTCATCCCAGCAGCCCGTACCCTCTCGAGCACGTCGGCAATGTGGCCTAAGTGCTCATCGAAGGTTCGTGAATAAATCACGATATCGTCCAGGTAGCACATGGCGTGGGACCATTTCGCTTCCCCCAGGACGCGGTCCATGAGCCTCTGAAAAGTCGCAGGACCATTGCAGAGACCAAAGGGCATACGAGTGAACTCAAACAGCCCTCTGTGACACGTGAACGCGGTCTTAGACCGGTCAGTGTCAGCCATCTGGACCTGTAGGTAACCTTTGGAGGCATCTAGCGTGGAAAAGTACCGCGCGCTGCCCAGGTTTCCTACGATTGAGCTGATCGTCGGGAGCGGATAGGCATCCTTGCGAGTCAGCGCATTTAGACGGCGATAATCCACACACAAACGGTGGCTGCCATCTTTCTTAGGCACCAACACCACCGGAGACGCCCAGGCGCTGGACGAGCGGCGGATAATGTCCGCCGACAGCATCTCATCCAGCAACCCATCAATCACCTGCCTTTTCGCAAGGCTGACGGGTCTAGGGTTGCACTTCAAAGGAAGCGCGTCTCCAGTGTGGATCTTGTGGCTCACTAAAGTGGTACAGCCAGGTTGATCCGTGAAGAGCTCATCGTACTGACGCAATAGCGCTGTCAAACGAGCCTTCTGTGTGTCATCCAATGTTACCGCACTGGCGGCCAGCGGATGTGGTGCCTGGTCGTGCCGCGCCGCTCGGTCCCAATGGGGAGGCTGAACGACGGAACGCTCGACACAAGGGCGTGGCCCTGTCCGCTGAGCGTGGCACTCTCCGAACGCCTTCACTGCGCAGGCAGATACTGACGCCGGTGGGCTAATGAACGGCTTAAGCTGGGAAAATGGTCCGTCGCGATAGCCGCCATTCGCAATGTCCACCACGATCCCGGTTTTCAGGAGAAAGTCCCGTCCGAGAATCATGGGCACACTGAGCCCTGGGAGATGGATGAAACGCGTGCGTCTCGTCCGCTCTCCCCACCTGACAGTCAGCCTCGCGGCGCCAGCCGAATGGGCTACGCCTTTCGCAAGGTTGAATGCCGTACGGCAGTCCCGCAAGCGCACAGAGTGCTTTTGCAAGTGGGACAACACCTTGTAATGTCTCAACTGTCTGCGAAGGCGCCGGTGCGTCTCATTGATGACAAGTATACCGTGGAGCGCATAAAGGCGGATAGCAACCGTGGCCTGGAAACAAGCACTCGTCGACGAGGGTTGCCGTAGAGCGTGGCCGTAAACGGAGCTCAAGTTCGCATCGTTTCGAGTGTCCGGATGAGGCAGAAGATATACAAGGCTACCCGAGAACGGCGACCTCGCCCAGGTGCAACGGCGTGGGCATAACACAAGCAACGCTGGCTTCGCGCCGGGGTCGGTTTACCGAAACCCGCCGTTTGGAGAAACGTACACATCGTCGAGAAGCAAGCCTACAGGAGGACGAGCGGACACGCCGAGAACACGATCTTCCAAGTTCGCAGCGTGAGAAACAGCGGTTGCCTGCGGAAGGCTGGTGGTGTGTGTGCTCACGTGCTGTGGCTTACGTGCAGGAATTCGAGGGCGGGCCTTTATGGTGCCGTGTGAAAAGAATGGCAATTTGTGCTCTTCGATTGGTGCGTGCCCAAGGACAACAAATTCCCTGCCTAGGGACCTAGGGACATTACAAGGCTTAAAACCCGGTGTTTACGCCTCGTAGGAGGCAGAATTCTCTGAAATCTCCATCTGTAAAGATGTAAATAAATTCTAATTCGCCTACGAGAGCTCCTCGCCTCCGAGGTTCCTCGACGCCTCGCTGGTCTTCGCTACCCTCGACTCGGGCCCAACGTCCGGCGTCGCGACAACTGGTGGCAGCGTGGTGGGATCGAGCCTGGCTGACCGACGGAGGACAGCACGCAGAGATCGCAGAGACTGGCAGTTGCAGAGTGGTGAGTGCCGGCATTGCTTTTGGTTGCCAGGCTGATAAGATAGAGGTGTAATCTTCTCCCTGGTGAGGCCAGCCGCAGAAGCGTGGATTAAAGTACTTCTGGGTGGAGGCCACGGCATTGTCGCACTGCTGTCAGTCATGGATTTGAAGCGGCTACTCAAGACTCAGCTCGTGAGTCTGAGTGAGGAGCTAGGCATTAAGGTCGGTCCGGAGATGACAAAGTCCGATATCATCGTGGCAATAAAAAGTTTGGATGCCGAGAGCGGGCAAGTAGAAGAAGCATGGAAAGAGATGCAGAGATGCCAAGCGGCAGAACAAAAGCAGTTAGAGCTGGAAGTAGAGAAACTTCGCCTAGAAATTGATCTCAGGAAGACGAGCAGTGTTCAAGGCGTAGAGGCAGTGGCCCGGCCAGATCTATATGATCTATCGAAACTGCTGCAGCCCTTCAAGACTGGGCAAGACATAGGCCTCTATCTCGTTAATTTCGAGAGAGCTTGCGAAAAAGCGCAGTTTAGTCGCAGCTCTTGGCCGCGACGGTTGTTGAGCTTGCTACCTTGCGAAGCAGCGGATGTGATCGCTAGACTCTCTGCTGAGGACTCGGACAATTATGACAAAGTGAAAGAAAGCCTTCTTAAGCGATTTCGCTTATCGCCAGAGGCATTCAGGCATAGGTTTCGGAGCCTAACAAAGAAGCAGGGCGCTAGCTATGCAGAGTTTGCCTATGAGTTGAAGGCAAACCTAGTGGAATGGATGAAAGGCGCCAAAGCTAATGATGAGTTTAGTAAGGCTCTAGAAATTATCGCCATCGAGCAGTTTCTTTCGAAAGTTCCAGAGTCGATGAAACTTTGGATCCAAGACAGGGCGACTGTCAGCTCGGTGCAGGCAGCGGCCGAACTGGCGGACGAGTATGTCTCCCGCCGAGGGGAACGAGAGGAGTTTTCTTCCGCCAGGCCGGCTGACAGGGGGAAGAGCTGGACAGAGCGCCAGTGGAGAGGGGCACCAAAGCCGAAGCTTGAGACACCAGAGGCTACGATAAAGCCTACTAAAGTTGAGAACACGCAAAGTGAGCGAGAGAAAAAGGGAGATGATGACCGCTCAAAGAAAAAACTTTTTGAGGCGCGCAGGCCGCTCACATGCTATAACTGTCATGAAACAGGGCACATCGCTGCAGGATGTCGCAAACCAAAAGTAACGTTTGCTTACGCTTGCGATTCAGCCTCAAATGAGGAGCTACTGAGCCCATACTTGTTTAATCTTACTGTGAATGGAAAGACATGTCGGGTGCTCAGAGACAGCGGAGCGACAATTGACCTTGTACATCCGGACTACGTTGAACAAACGCAATACAACGGCAAATGCGCCTGGATAAAACCTATACTAGAAGAATCGAGTGTTTGCCTTCCAGTAGCAGACGTGGTCATAAGCGGGCCGTTCGGTGAGGTTCGTACTGAGGCGGCAGTTTCAGACAAGCTACCCCCACAGTACCCGTACTTGTTTTCTAACCGAAGTGACCGACTTCTGAAAGATGAAGGAATAACCTTGACAGAAGGAACTGTTCAGGCTCTGACAAGAGCTAAAGCGCGTGCTCTCGCTGCTAAGTTGGAGACGACGGTGCGTAACTCGGATGAGGATGTGACAAAAACCCAGGACACGTGTGCACAGCCTCCAACATTGCAGATGGGCGGCCACAAAGAGAGCGAAGGTGAGAAGTCAGACGCACAGAATGACACTGAAGAGCAACCGTCCACAGTACCTTCGGATGAATCGGTGATGGAGGTGGAAGGAGACAATTCAAACCGGCCAGGGCAATCAGAAAGCGCGGTACTGGATTGTGAGGGATTGTTTGTGCTTCCATCGTCAGATTCACTTGACCGAATTCTTGGAAGGGTGACCAGAGACACTCTCATTAAGGAGCAGGCAGAAGATCCGACACTCAAAGATATGAGGGAAAGGGCTAAGGAAGGAATAGCTCGTAAGAATGTGCGCTTCCTAGTGAAAGATGGAATATTGTATCGACACTACAGCTGCGCCAAAGGCCGTATTTTCGACCAGCTGGTAGTGCCGGCCAAGTATCGGGCCGACATTTTGTCCCTTTGTCACGGAGCAGGTTGGTCGGGACATTTAGGGGTCCGTAAGACGAAAAACCGTTTGCTGTCTGAATTTTATTGGCCCGGCTGCTTCAAGGACGTCGAAAACTATGTCAGGGCATGCGACACTTGCCAGAGAGTGGGGAAACCGCACGATAAGACGAAGGCTCCACTCAAACTCGTACCCCTGATTTCGGAGCCATTTCATCGATTGGTGATAGATATCGTGGGACCGCTCCCAGTGACAAAATCAGGGCATCGATACTTGCTGACTGCTGTTTGTCCAGCCACAAAGTTTCCAGAGGCCATCCCCATTAAAGAACAGAGTTCTGTGGAAGTAGTCAACGCACTACTGTCCATATTCTCAAGAATAGGATTTCCTCAAGAGATTCAGTGCGATCAGGGTACGATGTTCACGAGTGTCCTCACATCCGGTTTTCTGGAGAGGTGCGGGGTCAAACTAATTCATAGTTCTGTTTATCACCCGCAGTCGAACAGCGTTGAACGGTGCCACTCAGTAATGAAGCGCATACTGAGGGCACTTATCTTTGAAAAGAAACGCCAGTGGGACGCATGTGTTCCCGCTATGCTATTTGCTTTGCGGACAGTCACTCATGAGGCGACTGGATTTAGTCCAGCAGAGCTAGTGTACGGGCGGACCTTACGTTCACCGTTACGCCTACTAAGGGAATCTTGGGAGGAAAAAGGCACAGACCCTACGGTGGTCGAATATATATTGGATTTGCTAGGTAGGCTTCACCGATGTCGAGAAATCGCAGAAGCAAACATGAAAGAGGCGCAGACTAGGGCGAAAAGTTATTATGACCGAAACGCGAAACTTCGGTCGTATCAAGAAGGAGACAGAGTCCTTGTTCTGCGACCCTCGCGAATGAATAAGCTCGAGGTTCAATGGGAAGGCCCGTTCAGAGTTGTGAAAAAGCTTTCCGATACGAACTACGCCATCGAACGGAAAGGAAGGCGCCGAGAGATCATGATTTATCATCACAACCTCATGAAACGATACGTCGCAGAGGTAGAGACAGTCAACATGGCTCTTAACGTCAGTGAGGAACTAAACACGGAGATTCCTCAGCTGAAAGGCTCTAAACAAAGCATTGGTGCTGATGAGGTTATGAGAGTAGCAGCGCCTGCTGAAGGCCTGACCGAAACGCAGTGGGCTGACTTGCACAGTTTAATCTCCGAGTACGACGGTCTCTTCTCCGAGAGACCAGGGGGGACAGCGCTTGTTGCTCACGATATCGAGCTGACGTCTGATGTACCGATCAAGTTACGGCCTTACAGAATGGCTCCACGTCAGCAGGAAATACTGAAGGAGGAGGTAGAACGCATGCTCGAGCTAGGAGTTATTGAACCGTGCGAGAGTGCCTACGCGTCTTCTATGATACTTGTGGAAGTTCCAGGCAAAGACCCTCGACCTTGCGTAGATTATCGGAAGTTAAATGCAATAACCAAAGATCAGATCTACCCTATTCCGAACGTAGAAGAGCGCGTAGAGAAAGTGAGTTCAGCAAACTACGTATCTACCTTGGATTTAGTCAGGGGCTACTGGCAGGTACCTATGACCGAACGAGCTAGCCAGTACGCCGCTTTTGTAACACCTACGGACACCTTTAGACCCCTTGCCTTGAGTTTCGGTCTAAAGAATGCGCCATTTTGCTTTTCCAGGCTCATGGACCGAGTGTTGAAAGGCGCGGAGACTTACGCTGTGCCCTATTTGGATGACATAGCTATATTTTTGGCTACATGGGAAGAACACCTTTGTCACCTACGAGACATATTCAACCGTCTAATGAAAGCAGGTCTAACTGTGAAGCCCGCAAAGTGCCAAATGGCGCGAGCAGAAGTGAGGTATTTGGGGCACGTCGTGGGGCAAGGCAGAAGGAGACCGGATGATTTGAAAGTCGAGGCAGTGGTTGAATTTCCGCAGCCACAAAACAAGTCCGGAATAAGAGCGTTTCTAGGGCTTACGGGTTATTATCAAAGATACATACCCCGTTACTCTGAACTTGCCGCTCCATTGACAGACGCACTGAGAAAAAACGCGCCAGAGAGAGTGCGGTGGAGCAAAGAAATGGACAGTGCTTTTCAGGCGCTGAAAACAGCCCTGTCCAGTTCTCCTGTACTGCGTGCGCCGAGATATGATAGACCCTTTGTCGTTCAATGCGATGCAAGTAACCGTGGATTAGGGGTTATTCTCTGTCAAGAAGACGAAAACGGGAATGAACATCCAGTGCTCTTCGCAAGCAGGAAGCTAACAGCGAGAGAGGAGGCCTATAGTGCATGTGAGAAAGAGTGTGCATGCCTCGTTTGGGCATCCCAAAAACTAGCATGCTACCTCTACGGAACCCCGTTCGTCTTTGTGACCGATCACTGCCCGCTGACATGGCTATCGCAAATGTCAGGCAAAAACCCCCGACTGCTGAGATGGAGCCTTGCGCTTCAAGATTTGAGTTTTCATGTGCGGTATAAAAGAGGAAAGGCGAACGCGAATGTCGATGGCTTGAGCCGTGCCTTTTAACCGCCTACAGGAACAAGGGTTATGTTCATTGCTCTTTTAAGTGTTTATGCTAAGTATTGTTGCAGTGATTCTTTCTTTTAGCAGCTTATGTAACCTAGTGATTTTTTCTTTCTTGTTCTGCTAAAGAAAGAGACCACAGTACAGTGTGACAATGACCGCGAAATCCGATATTGGGCAGGACCTTTCTTATCATGCAACAGCCTGGTTGCCAGGAAGCTTTTGCTGGCGCTTGCTTGCTCTGTGGCGCTAGTCTTTACCCTTCAGGAGTGTCCATCAACCGGACGATGATGCAGATCTCTTACGTCGAGCAGCCGACACTCCTCGCCGTCCGAGATCATCCCGTCGGCGGAGGAGCTGTAATGTCTCAACTGTCTGCGAAGGCGCCGGTGCGTCTCATTGATGACAAGTATACCGTGGAGCGCATAAAGGCGGATAGCAACCGTGGCCTGGAAACAAGCACTCGTCGACGAGGGTTGCCGTAGAGCGTGGCCGTAAACGGAGCTCAAGTTCGCATCGTTTCGAGTGTCCGGATGAGGCAGAAGATATACAAGGCTACCCGAGAACGGCGACCTCGCCCAGGTGCAACGGCGTGGGCATAACACAAGCAACGCTGGCTTCGCGCCGGGGTCGGTTTACCGAAACCCGCCGTTTGGAGAAACGTACACATCGTCGAGAAGCAAGCCTACAGGAGGACGAGCGGACACGCCGAGAACACGATCTTCCAAGTTCGCAGCGTGAGAAACAGCGGTTGCCTGCGGAAGGCTGGTGGTGTGTGTGCTCACGTGCTGTGGCTTACGTGCAGGAATTCGAGGGCGGGCCTTTATGGTGCCGTGTGAAAAGAATGGCAATTTGTGCTCTTCGATTGGTGCGTGCCCAAGGACAACAAATTCCCTGCCTAGGGACCTAGGGACATTACAAGGCTTAAAACCCGGTGTTTACGCCTCGTAGGAGGCAGAATTCTCTGAAATCTCCATCTGTAAAGATGTAAATAAATTCTAATTCGCCTACGAGAGCTCCTCGCCTCCGAGGTTCCTCGACGCCTCGCTGGTCTTCGCTACCCTCGACTCGGGCCCAACGTCCGGCGTCGCGACAACCTCTTCACCGAACAAGGAAGCGCTGGCTCCCGTATCCAGTAACGCCGAAAATTCGCGGCCAGCAATGGTGACCGGAATAAACGGCGCGTGCGCATTAGCAAGGCAGCTTGCTCTGTACGCAGAGGGAATTAGCAGAGATTGGGCCGGTGGTCCCTTTACGACCGACCCCCGCCGCCGTTTCCCTGCCTCGCAGGAGGCCTGGCTACGATGCATTCTCTTGCTAAGTGGCCCCTCTCTTGGCAGCGGAAACAGCGCACACCGCCGCGAGCTTGGTCGCGGGACAATGGCGCCTCTCCCTGCCTGGGTCCGCCCGCTGCACGACCAAAGGGTCGGCCGAGTCGGGTTTCCCCCTCCGCTGTGCGTTGGAGCGCTTGGCGCCCCTCAGCACGCGCTTCAGAAAACGGTGCAGCGCAGGCTGCCCGTCTCCCGTACGAGTAGGGATCGAGAGCTCTGTCGCTCAACTCCCATGGCTCGTTTTGCCCGCTAACAGCTGCAAAGGCAGGTTGTGCGGGTGGTCGCCGGTTGGGTAAGGGCAAGGCCCCTCTCCATGCACAACGTGGCTCAAGGGCCTCGCTTGCCGGCGGTGGCGGACGATAGGCGCGCGCGGCGAGAATGTCGCCTTGAATGCGCTTTGCCTCGGCGGCCAGCTCCTCCAAATCTCGGAATCGGCCGCCGCGCAGGTAAGCCGAAAAGGTCGGATGTGCCTGCCTGATCGTCCTTTCGACACGCTCCTCGTTCGAGGCTCTGGGCTCGGCGATTGAGACAAGGTCTTCCATCGCACGAACATACTCTTGCAGCGACTCATCCGGAGCCTGAGTACGGAGCTCCAGCTCTCGCCGCATCCTACGCTCGTAGTCAGCGGGCAGGAATTCGCGCAGGAATGCTGCACGGAACTCCTCGAGAGTCGCTGCCCGGTGGCCGGAAAGCCGATGCCACCGAGCTGCCGTGTCAGTCAGCGCTGCGGGGATGATGTGTGCAAGCACCACCTGCTCAGTGAGACCCATAGTTCTCTGATAATGGGTGAGGGACTCAAGGAAATCCCGGGCACTGAGTAGGTCATCATACCCGCGGTATGTTGGCATGGGCAACTTGACCGCGGGGTGAGACAACTTCGGCGTGGCCAAAAGTGTCCCAACAGCCCCTGACAGCGACTGGATCATCTGGGCAGCACTGGCTAGCAGCGCCTGCGCCCCGGCCTCAGTGGAGGCTTGGGCGGGCTGCACGAACGAGGGAGGCAAGGCTCCTAGTTCGATGAGCGGCGTGGTTTCCACAGGGAACCGGGCCAGCGCATCGCCGTTCCCAGAGCAGAATTGACTGCTCGCGGGGCACGGCTGCTGCTGTTCGAAACTGCCGGTTGCGGCAGCGTGACACGAACTGCTTTCGCACTGGACGGAAAGCTTGCACAGCTGAGGCATGTGACCAGCGGATGCACCGCAGGGTGCTCCCGGTACAGCTCCAATGGGAGCCGCGTGGTCGACATTTTGGGTTGTGCCGCAGTAAACCCCAATGGGGGCCGCGGCCAACCACGGTGTCTAGCTATTCGAAGGAACAGCAGACAGCGGATCAAACGACGCTACAACTCCGTAGGGAGCCGACATGTAGCTGCCGAGTGCCCCGCTGGGGGTGGTAGACATGGTGCGCAAGCGTGATCGGCAAGGCGACCTGCTCGGCTAATGTGCCATCAAAGGCGTAAGCGCCAATGACTTAGCACGTTGGGCGCCAGTTGTGGGTTTCTACGTGGACACAGGCCACCACCCACCGCGGGTTCGAGCTTCGCGCGAGCCAAGGGCCCCGATCAGCCGTCACCACACACACACTGGGACACCGATGCGGTGCACTCAACCTCCGCTGGGAGGAGAGCGATTCGCCGCAAAGAAATAGGCCTCCAAGTTCACAAAGGAGACGTTTATTCACGTCGTCCTTCAGCAGTACACACACACTCAATCGTCACCCCGTCCCGGGGGCGCGCGAGGAGCAAGGCTCCGCTGCGCGCACGAAGCGACTCGAGCAATGTGCGCCGCTAGCACGCCGCTGCAGGAGAATGTCCCCGCGGCAGTGCTGTGATCTCTCTCTCGTGTCGACCGTTGGGCCGGTTGCGAGAGAGAGTGGGCAATCAACGCAAGGTACGCCTGTCGGAGGTCGCTGGACCCCGCTGGACAGGCTAGAGCCGCTGCAGGTCAGAGGACACGTGCGGGCGAGCTCGAGTAAGCACTGGTCCGAGGGGCAAAGCCCGGCACGGACAAACAGTAACGTACGCACCTTACGCTGTCTCGGAGGGATCTCTCTCTCTCTGGGCCCCGCTCGGACGGTCGCGGGATGCGCGGCCGCCAAAACGGGTCCCGGATTCCCGCCAAAAGGCGCCAATGGCAAAGGCCCTTGGGGAGCCGGGGCGGAGCTGTGGCTAAATGACAGTGATTAGTCACCCAGCCGCCTCTCCACCACGAGGCGGGAGCAAGGGAAAGAGGAGAAACGACGCGGTAGGCCGGCACAGCCGCGCAAAGGCGACGGCGGAAAGCCAGATTCCCACAAGGTCATAAGCTAGCCTGGCAGCCAGAACTCCGTGGCCGTAACGCGTCCAACTTTAAACAACTGTGGCTATAACAAACATCAGTTCCGTGCGAAGACCGGATTTCATACCGAAATATTTCATTTTAGGTTTTTCCGGGGTCACAGAATTTACTTAAATGAAGACTGCAGTCGAGAGCCGCTCTTACTTCTGTGAGATCACAAAGAAAAACGTTAGCTGAGCCGTGGCAGACAAATGAATCAGGGATTCGGTTGGCGACAAGCGTAGCCGCTTTAAACCCTAGCGCCTGTGCTGTCTTTCTCTACCCTGTCGTCCTTGTTTTTTAAGCGCTACTACTATGTCCTCTCAATTAAACCCTTTTCGGCCGAACTGTGGGAGGGTGCAGTCATTAAACTATGCCTCTAAAATCCTTCGTAGCTCCCTTCGAAGGACATGCGTTGTGAAGCTACGTGCTTGGAAGGCAGCACCAACTTTTTTCCTGAGAAAGCAGCAGCACAGCGAAAAAAATACAAAGTATAGAAAAGAAAAAAAAAACATCAAATGCATCCTCCGCGCTGGCACGTAATGATATGCTTCTCCTCAGAAAGGCTCATTGTGCGGCAAAGCC
Source organism: Amblyomma mixtum (assembly GCF_055824585.1). Taxonomy (NCBI): domain Eukaryota; kingdom Metazoa; phylum Arthropoda; class Arachnida; order Ixodida; family Ixodidae; genus Amblyomma; species Amblyomma mixtum. The sequence goes on along the minus strand of NC_143012.1, from coordinate 225,776,618 downwards.
GACCATCCATGCGTGGGATGGCCGCTCCGGCTCCGGTTCTTGAAATCGTCGGCCGTCGGCGGGAAAGGAAACTGGCGAGAGTGGCGAGGTTCTTCAGGTGCTCACTTGAGTGGTCCTGCCGCATCGTGCCGCCGCAGAACCGCATCTCGGGTGGTAGCTGGAGAGCGATACAGCACGCGTGCAGACGCTGTGTCGAGATTGCTTGGAGGATTTGAAACCCCTGCTTTCCGTGCGCCGAGCCTCTGCGTAATTAAATCACCGATCGTATTCACTTGCAAGCCGCTTTTCTAATGAGCACCTCTCCTACGCTTTCACTCTCTCTGCTTCTCTCGAACTCTTCGTCTGAGCCTCTCTCATCTCGTCTCCCCTAGCATTCCTATTCCAACCCTCTGTTACCGATGCAGCATTTCCTGTTGGCCTCAGCCTTAAGATATCCCGTCGGATCGAATCGAATTTCCTCCCTCCTCTGACTTCATTAACCACATTCTCACGAGTGCTCGAAGAGTTCTGTGGTCTACCCCTCCTCATCGCGTCTCATTCCTAAGCCATGAATCCTGCTTTCTTCAGTCTTCCGCCTTTCCACTACGTCGCGGGCTGCCGAAGTCATTGGCACGTGCGGTATAATTCACGATGCGAGGCCAAATTTGGCCGCCATCTGAGATGCGCAAAGAGTTTCGCAATGATGGTTGACCTTCCACGGCATCTGTGATCTTCCGCAGACGGTGATATTTTCTATTGTCTGACTCAGCGCAGGTAAGGTTTCGTACTGACCGGTTAGCGCTCTCCTCACTGCACACAAGAAAAGTAAACACTTTGCCTTTTCTCAGAGAACTTGTTTCAAGTAGTTTCGTTTGTTCAACATTATAGAAAAAGAACCGAAGCGATCATATAAAGTCGGTGTTGCAGTTGGTAGGGGTCAGTTTTCGTGACCTCTTTTAATGGAAGTTAAGGACATGAAGTATTCTAGACCAAATTTTAGAACGACAGAGTAGAAGCTCCAGCTGGCTTTGTTATCTTATATCTGCTTACCGATTAAAATCTCGAGATAAGGAGACCCCGAATGAAAAGTTTTTTTTTTATTTGGAATAATTCTTGTCGTCCCAGTTGTATCGTGTTATTGGTTCATGCTTGTAACGCTTATGGTTCATATAATGCAACAGCTGGTACAACATTAGAACTACAAAATAGCTATTTCACATAACATTTTTTTTTCATTTGGTGCTGGTTATTTTAAGTTTTTACTGAAACTGAATAAAGAAAAAGAAATATCTGCTCTAGCGAAAGATTACAAATGAGATGTTAGTTCTGCAAGAAGCCAGTACGCAAACCCTTTGACGTCCATGAAGTATTTAAAAACTGTTACCCGCATCCTGTGCTAGCTAATTTACAGTCACACTGAAATGAAACACGAACACGCGTATGGTGTACTTTTTCTTTGCAGCGAGGTTTTGCTTTACAACTGGCTTATGAATATGTTGTATCTAGATGAAATGGCGCCATTAAAATATTTTGTTTTGTCCACTGCCGTAGTCCACCTTTCAATCGGGCCTGACTGTACCCTCATAAAAATTTCAGCATCAAAACTTTGGTACCACCGCTAACATTTTACAAATGGGTATATGGCCTATTACAAACATTCAGCACATAATGAATTCTGCTTACATTTGCAGCCTGTACTAGTTTTGTGAAAGACCAAATCGATGGCCTTAAACGAATTGGAATGAAAGAGACAGTAAATAATTTTTTGTCGAACAAATGTGTACCTATTTTTCCCGCAGTAAATGTCGAAAGTGAGACACGAGGAATTATTGGAAGCTGCCTTTAAGCCGCACGTTCACGCAAAATATTGATTTCAATCGCTTGCTCAAAACGGTGCCAAATACATTTTTCCCGGAGAGCGCTGGCAGTTGGAGAAAAGTTGACATCGAGCTTTGTATGGAAGCCTGATATAGCCAGGACCTCATGGCATGCTAACGTTATCTGGCGAGTAGAAAAGGCTGGCCATTAAAGTGGTAATATTTCAGAAAATAAGGCATAAAATATTTTCTTCAAACTCTCTATCATGTTTCAAAATGCGATGACCCGGAAGAGTAACGCCGCGAACAAAACCTAAAAAGTGTTAAAAACAGTAAAGCGTCAAAGCATGCACGGAACTCAACACCCATCAACCGATATTCGTAACTGAGCCTCGGAAATTTCAATGTTATAAATTTATTCACTATATTTTGTCGAAAAGTTAACTGGTGGTAAGATAGCACAGAAAGCAAAATTTGCTTGTGTTGGATAATCTATTAAAGTATACCAGTTGTTGTCTGCGCTCATAGCCTCAAAATAAATATTTCTAAATCTAAATAATTTCATGTATACGTGCCTAAGGTCGTTTCAGTCGCGTGGAAATATTGCAATTCTTAATTTGTACCCGCCACGCTTTGCATTCGCCATTCGCTGTTATCATAGAGTGTATAAGGTTCAGGCTTCTTTTCCGTGATTTCACTATAGAAGGCAGGGAGCTATGGTTGAACTACTATGTCCTTTCTGAGTGCAGAAACAGTTTGCAAATTAAGTTTCTGATATCTTTTTTTGCTTAAATAAGACTAGACGATCCAAACTTCTTCAATAATCAAGAATATGTGAATTCCTTCAGTGCGCGAAAATTCCGAAAAGAACACAGTACACAAGAGGAAAAGCATTGATCGGCACTATACTTACTTTGTCAAGCCATGTACAGCTAGGGACCTATGGTTAAGCGTTAAATATGTGCTATTTAGGACTGAAGTAACAATTTTTCTTTCACCTTCGACGGGGTAACGCAGGTTTTTATTAATAAAATGAACGCCTATTTCTGTCTCCAAAACACAGAAAATATGAAATAAATTGCAATTTGAAAGATTATCCAGGAGAGACTCGACACAAAAAGGGATACTTTAACCATCCTTTTACAGGGCCACCAAAGGGATGAATCAGCAGCTTCGAATACTCGCTCGTATTAATAGCGCTCGCTACTGCCAGTTCTGGCGAACAGGCAGAATAACTCCACGCTGAGCAAGAATGCGGTTCCGACAAGGGAGGCAACAGCACCGCTCCTACTCTAGCGCCAGAAGTGCACACTTTGATCAATAGCCAGGTTCGAAAGTCAGCATAGAATAGATTGCTACCGTTATTCGTATGAACGCGTCACCGAAGGCCGCTGCCGACGTCGCTGTGGTGCTTCAGGCGTTGGACTGTAGGCCTAGCCTAACAGCGGTACTTGGTCGCCTCAGCGCTAAACCAAAACTGCTTCCTTGGCATCAGTCCTCACGGCGAGTTGGAGAAGTAGCCTTTCTTCTTTTTGGCCTCCCAAATCCTGGTCCGAGTTCTTCCGAAAAGAATTCACCGCTGTTTCAAAGGGGCAGACGTGCAGCCAGGCATTTCCTCAGCGCCACGTGACTCTCGCCCTCATGGTGGAGCGAGCGGCGCGGCGGGCAGCCGCTTCGCAGCCGAAGACAATATGAACGTCGTCTGCTAGCAGCCCGGATCGTGCGGGGAGCGGCCCCGCACTCGAGCCGCTAGGAGACGCTGCGGCACGGCGCTGATGTCGCGGAAGCAGTGGCCCGTTGCCACGGCAACCGCATCGGTGTTAGCTTTTGGCGCGAAAGGTGTTCCTGCCAAGGCGTAGGGAGCCCTTTTTTTTTTTACTTTTCGTCAGTTTTTCTCCTACTTTCCCAGTACGCTGCCACTTATTGAGGCCAATCCTCACATTCAGCCATTGTGTGTTTGTCTGTTTGTCTTTCTATCTGTTTGTCTGGAGCCAATTTTGTGGCAGGCTGCTCACCTGCCCACCCAGGGATGGGCAACGTGCTCAGGTATACGTATATATACCACCGCAGGTGGATAGGTGAGCCGCCTGCCCACTGTATCAGGCGGCGGCTCAGTTAATCGTGAGAGGCTGCTCGCGAAGAACAACCCGGATCGCAACCCAACCCAAGCAATCAAAATCCATCCGATGGCAGCACCTGCCATAGAAGGCCAGGGGCGCACCGCTTGACCGCTGCACCATTGCGCCAGAACTGGAAGGAAGACTCCTAGGGATCTATGAGTGTAGGGAATGACCAATTCCGCATATATGAACAATAAACTATTATAGCTGAACACTGTATCTGAACGCCGGAACCGAAGTGAAAACCGGAGTGCAAGCGCACCTAATTCCCATTTGGTCTAACTACGCAAATGAACCATCATTTTTTTTTTCGTCTGAGAGCGGCACTCCGACGGAGAACACTTTTCATCAGGCACAGGTGTCGGACTTTATATCTTACTTTTTATTCCTTCATTCTTTATGTCCCTGTCTCTCAGCACAGCGCAGTACTGGCAATTAGTATAGAGAGAGAGACTCTTTAATGAAATACAGAGAATTTAGCCGGCGTTTCAATATCGCTGGCATGCTACTCTGCGTAGGGAGGGGAATTTGGGAGATAAAAACAGAAGGAGAGCAGCGTGGAAGAGGTAAAAGAAAAAAAAACGAAGATAAAATGCGGCACAATGCTGCACTCACCGACCAGGTACCACGTTAGAAACCCGAACGCTGCACGGCGTAGCCAGTATGACGTTCACACGTCGCGTTCTGCAGCTAGCGACGGAGAAACGTTGCTTCTCGAGCTCTGTCAACGGATAACTGGTTTATGCTTTCACACAATTCTTAACTCTTTCCTTGGTGAGGAGTGCAGCTGGTTTGTTTTCTTTTTCTTCCAAGAGCAACAACATAGCACATTCTTATCACTGTATCAGGCATTTTAAAACTCAGTTTTTGTTAATTATTTTGTGCACTAATGTTATTTTTCTCCTTACGGCTTCGATAATTTATCTTTTCGCACACATACTCAGTCACAATGATTTATTTTGTCGCAAGACAGCCGGCTTGTGGCAAATGTAGATGGAATACGCGAATGTACTTTTACTTACATTAATGCGTTTTTTCATAGATGTGAACGACGTTGGTGGCGTTGTACCGTTATGAGAAACAGCATAAATAAAGGATTTCTTGATTTCAAACATGATAAAATTCGTCGTCGGTCAAGACGAAAAGTCTTTTATTTTATTTTAATGCGGTTGCTTATTACTAAAGGTATGCTTTATTTTCGATAAAATACACACAATTCAGCATTATTTACTCGTTACTACCGGTGTAATTACGAACGGTAACCATATAAAGAGATGCACAATAAGCCACTTGAAGGATAAGTTTAAAACGTTGCTCTGGAAGTCGCCTCAATGTTCTTTCGACAATGCGTTGCTCGCTAGTACCAAATATAAGTATTATTTAATATTTCCGAACTTGTTGCGGATGCGATTAAGATATACAGTTGGTGGTTCGAGTCGGGCTATTCCAAGTCCTTGGCGTTCAATAAATTGCTTCGTTTCGAATCACGACAGGCTGAAAAGAGACATTTATCCAACCACATTGCCATGCGTGCCTTGAAGGAGTTAAGTACCGTCCAATATGCTCCAAGAAGAACTCTTCAGTGGCCTTTTGGCCCTACCCTACGTAATGCCATGTCATGAAGGACTAAATTGCCTGTTTGGATCTCGGCATAGCTGTAGCTTCAGCAAGCTGTCATGCGGCGTGAAGCCAACAAATGTAGTACATTCGTACAGTGATGAGCAGCCTTGTCTAGAGCGCTCGGGCGGTGCACTTCCTTGCAAACAAATCCAGATTTTGTGGCAGCCTCTAGGGTCCAGCTGCAACGCTTGCACGGAAGTAGCGCCAGATAGCCTCGTAAACAAAGCAGGCACGAAAACTTTGCCCTGTAATGAGGGGCTGCTCTCTAATTTCGGTTTTTGTTACCAAGTGCGCACTGCTCAAGCGCTCTAGACAAGGCTGCTCACCACTGTACTGTACAGCACTGTGGGTGTGTACATGTACTGTCTATGACATGTGCTCTGATGCATGGCGTGGGCTGAGTGCGACACTTGATTGAAGAAGCAACGTAATAATAACTTCACGATGGCGCATTTCCGCTACCTCAGTACACCAAGAAGTCTTGGTCTATCCTGATACTATCACAGGAGCAAGTAACCGTGGTGAATTTTTTACCTTTACTGATTTTCCTCTTAAAAACTGTGAGAGATATATCACTGCAGTCTCTTCAGCCAAACTTTACAAGACGCCGGACATTATGTATCTAATATGGATGAATGATTAGAAGAATAATTCACTTAATAAATTAATAACATGTTTTATTTATTTTAGGGGGCAATGTTATACTGTTAAAGTGATGGCCTTGAACATCAAAAGTTGGACCTATTTCTAAATTTCCTTAATCTGCAGTTTGGTTCTAAATAGAGAACGACAAAATATGCATTTGAAACTTGTTCAGCTGGCTTCCCCGCGTTAAAAATTATAACATGGTGTCGCTGGGCGTAGTACTATAGCCCAAATAAGGTTTCTTCCTCTACAATATCAAATACTGCAACTGCGCCTGTATTTGATGTTTAAGAAGTGCGCAAGACGCCAATTTATAAATGTGCAGTCCGAGAAAGCGAACTCAACGAGCTATGAAATGTGGATATTTGCCGTTGAATATTTCAAACCACATTGCCGACTATGAGTATATAAGAACACACCTCAGCTTCAGTGTTGGCGGCTATGAGTTTCACCCATAAACGAAAAAGTTCATTACTTCATTAAGTTAATGAGTAATTTATATTATTGATCTGTTTATTTATTTAAACGTTCAGCCAATTAAATGCGTGATTATTGCAGAAAGGGATCATATAAGATTGTCACGTACCCATAACGTAATCGAATGACCCAGATTTGCAAACATGTCAGTGTTAACAGCAACTTGTAGTGGTTTGGGTAACAGGGTAATATAGCGCGAAATGGAATAATGGCTTTACAAATACATATGTTCATATTATTTGTACATTTTAAAAGAGAAAGACAACTAGATCACAGACAAAACTCCGAAGAAATAAAAATAACAATGGCATGGTTATTGTAAGGATATTTCTTATAAATGAATCAGAAGCATTGAAACGCAGTGATCAATTGATTTACTGCTAAGAATTGATGGACTGCTAAGAACTGATAGATCTTGGCTATTCCATTCGCATGTGACTCGTGGAAAATATGAAAATTTTAAGCAGTCAGTACGAAATGATTGTTCGGTGAGTATTTGTGAATACTTATGATTCGTGGTCCTTGTTGCATCGCAAGTAATGTACCTCGAAAAGTAATGTTCTGATATGAGGTGAATATTGTCCGCCTTGCTATACAGTTCAGCTTAACACACCGCGCCGACATATCTCTGGCAGGTTTTAAAATAAAAACCGACCAAGGTAAAAAAACTAACCCTGTATACCGTCATTCTGGAAGGGGAATGAGGGGCTCGTTATAAATATGACAAGCCAACAGCCACAGAAACCAAGTAGCACAGGGGATTTTTTATTAATTTATTTATTTTGTGGTGTTGATCAATTTAGAATATTACTGAATATGTAATCGCTTGAAGCTAATTGATTAGAAAAGCAGAAGAAAAAACAACCACGTGCCGCCGGTGGGATCCGAACCCACGACCTCCGAATTACGCGTCCGGTGCTCTACCTCTGAGCTACGGCGACGGCTGTAAAATCTTCTGCTTTCGGGGGTATTTATGTTTACAAGTAACCTAAGTAAGAGGTTACTTGTAAACATAAATACCCCCGAAAGCAGAAGATTTGACAGCCGTCGCCGTAGCTCAGAGGTAGAGCACCGGACGCGTAATTCGGAGGTCGTGGGTTCGGATCCCACCGGCGGCACGTGGTTGTTTTTTCTTCTGCTTTTCTAATCAATTAGCTTCAAGCGATTACATATTCAGTAATATTCTAAATTGATCAACACCACAAAATAAATAAATTAATAAAAAATCCCCTGTGCTACTTGGTTTCTGTGCCTGTTGGCTTGTCATTCTGGAAGATTATTTACAAAATGCTACTTTCTTTCAATAAGAATTTAGAAAATTCCACCCTGTACCTTTGCCTTCTCTATAACCCTTCACCCAGAATCTATTGCTGGCAAAGCTAAGCGGCAGTTCCTGCTGCACGCCGCACAATGCTGTGGCCGCTTTTGGCGGCGCATATGACCTGCGTGCAGGGTAACCACTCCGCCATGCCGAACTCATTTCAACCCATCGCCTTGAACCAGGCATCCTAAACTTCGGAATCAAATGATCAGACTTTCTCCAGGTCTGTTACCATATACGAAGCGTTTCGTCACTGAGAGAAAGCCAACGAGAAATTCTCCCTGCCAAACCACTCTTTGTTTCGCCCTTGTTTCCCACACAGTTGTTGGAGAAAGATTTTGCTTTGTAATATGATTTCTTTGGGTGCTTCCCTGAAACGTGGGGATATAAAAGTCTGCTTTGTATGTGGTGGTACCCGGCAATAAAACATGCTCTCGTAACTGCTCTACCAACAGTGGAATTTTTGGCCCTGTAGGGTTCGGGGGACTACTTATTATTTCGTGCCTTGCGTTTGCTTCCTTTTGTCATTCTGACGTCGACAACATCTGGCACTCCGATTGCAGCTGTTGCAAAAGTGTCTTTTAAGGTTCGGCATCATCGCATATGATGCGTACATTTGAAAAGTCTCACTGATTCTGACAACTACTTGTCTCAAGCATAATAAAAAATACAGTTTACTGCTAAATGCCACTTTGTGCGAAATTTCAGCGGGAAGAAGCCAGCGTTTTGGCGAGGAGAATTTGACTTCCATTTTCTATGAGCGACGTCACTGTCAGCTCATGCTAGCCGTAGATTATTTCACGACGGAAATATGCTTCCACCCACCATATTGGCAGGCTGTAGAAACATGCTAGAATCAGAAAGATCAATGCTGTGCTCAAGCAAGACCTCTGGCATAGAGTGCCTTAATTGCATAATGGACAGCTAAACATTGTCCACCAGAAGCACCGCGATGAATGTGTATAACATAAAAGTGGTTTCTTACCAAGCAATCTCAGAGCGATGAATGTGTTTGTACAACACAATAGAGGTTTTTCGTCAAGCAATCTCTCACTTCTCATAGGAATCGGAATTCAATAGCTACATCAGTAATACTGTGGAAAGGAGGTTAACTGCAGCACAGTAAAGTAGAAGAGACTAGTGCCGTGTTCAAGCTCAAATGTTTTATTGGTACATTCGATATCAGAGGCATATATGCTGCTTTGTTCTGACACAACCGACAGGCGCTCGTTGCAATCTGTAGTAGAGATGCTCGGAACTGCATCGACATCAAACGGACTTTGGGTTTGCCTTTCGCTCACAGGTTTGGCTCACAGAGGCTCATTTTGGCTCACAGATGCCAAACACGCAAAAAAAAATTACGAAATTTGAAAGCTAGCTTCTGTAATGTGAGCAAGAAGTAAATACCAGAGTGTAACAAAAAGAAATTCGGCACAGACATTTGAGACTGCTTACGTGTTGGAATGCGGAAAGACTCAGATTGCACGAGTACATACACAACCGGCCGAAATTAGATGCAGTGACGAAATGGCGGGCCACGGGTAGTGAGCTCCAATGTCTACGCTGTTTGCGATGTATGACCCCACCCACCCACACACACTCACCTTCCCGTATGGCAACCACCCGGAATGCTGTAGGACTAACCGTTACTTCACAATACTGATCCGCCGTCGCGGTGGCTCAGCGGTTATGGTGCTCGGCTGCTGACCCAAAAGACGCGGGTTCGATCCCGGCCGCGGCGGCTAAAATTTCTTTGGAGGAGAAATTCTAGAGGCCCGTGTACTGTGCGATGTCAGTGCACGTTAAAGAACCCCAGGTGGTCGAAATTTCCGGAGCCCTCCACTACGGCGTCTCTCATAGCCTTAGTCGCTTTGGGACGTTAAACCCCATAAACCAACCAAACCAAACAATACTGATCCGTTAGTCTAAGAGAGCACAAAATAAAAGATGCATATGTCGTCGGTTCAAATCCTTGTCGCAAGCTAGTCTCCGACTTGACTAGCACATGTAAGCTATATACAACGAGAAATCGTATGACAAGACCCGAAAAGCTGTACGACAAAAGTTTGCATCACAACTTAGGCACGAATGTCGCGAAAACTGGCGCCACATGAAGGTCAGCTATTGGCGAGCATATATAGACAATCGACATGTATAGGACGGTGCTCTGCTTACTGTGTCCGTCATATAGCAGCACGGTGTTGTTGCGCGTTTCTTATTTAGTTAGGGAGCGTGCTTCCCCCGCGGCATCCGGACATTATGGACACTGTGGACATTATTACGTGCAGTGAATGACTTTTGTTTGCAGGGCGACAGGAGTCGCCGTCGTGTCTTGAGTGATCGCTTTTCCGTAATCGAGCGACACTAGTCGCGAACTGTACTCTTGTATTTTTTGAGGGACTGTGGTTCCTTATCGTGTAACCATGGGGTCCAATAAAATTCTCTTGGAAGAGCACGATGACGTCACCCTATTTTCTTGCCATCGCTCTGTACCAACGGCGGGTACACACACGCACACGAACCCGGATTCTCGTGTAATTGGACTATTAATGTTTTGGCATTAGTAAGTTTTGCTTGAAAAGAGTGTGCTTTACTGTACATTTTATCGACGCAAGTAAGATCTTTCAAACAAGTTTTGGTGAAGAAAAACTAACCTGTTTCTTACACACCTCGTACATCTCGCGTATCCGCTGCCGACTGTATTTTTTTAGGATTTTATGTTGTCGAAAGTGTGGAATACACTTAATTTCGATACCTCCCTTGCCAGCTCGCTGTCGTATCCTTCATTCATGTTGCCTACACCGTCCATGAGATGGATGTTGACACACCGACCGGACTGCCCAACATATGAACCTCCGTGAGAGAAAGTAATCCCATACAATACGTCAGTGTCGCATGCTGCAAATTTTTTTCTGCGCCTCGTCTTACACCGCGCTGTTTTTGAAGCGCCTTAGTTGGACCTTTTTCGCAACCTAGAAAATTTGCTTGCAATCTTAGGCACTAGGTTAACACCAGCCCACCCCACCATTTTCTTTAATGCGCGGCTGGTATCGTGCATACACTGTGCGATAGCGAACTTTCGTTCCTCTTTGCAAAGCCTCATAGTAGTCGATTTGCGGATTATTTCATTATCTTGAAGCAAGGCTGCAGATCAGGTAATCCGGAAAACAAGTTTCACGTAGCAGTGTCGTCCCACTGCATTTTCCAGCCGAGGATGAACTGACGATCTGTTTAGGACATTATACAAAGCGATGGAAAAAGCATGCTAGACTCGAGTGATAAGTTTATCACCATACTACGTCCGCACAATACCAGGCATTAGGAGTAATGTGGCGGTCAGCTGCATGTCAGCTCAAATCACTCCATTTTCACTGATCGCTCGAAGACATGTTCTCTATTTTCCCTGCGTTCGGGAAGACATCCACACAAGCCATTTAATGAAAGCCGCACAAAGCTGCCAAACACTGTTAAAATAGCCAGCACAACTTTTGAGGTGTTGACGGACCAATTTACGTCAGTAAGTGAAAACGTCGAAGCGCTGATATCGTGAAGAAGATAGTTCACTGTTTCTATAGCTTAATATTTCCCAGCTCATGTAAATAAGAGACCACTTAACATGCGCGATGCGTTTCGAGAACTGAAGTTGAGGTGTTAAGGGTGAGTTTAAAACTATTTTCGAGCCGCAGAACAGTACGAAATCGGCGACTTTCTGACAGAGTTATTCTGAATATTGCGTCAAGCATCGCGGTTAGGTAAGCCGAGCTCAATTCCAGCAATGTGGTACGCAATGGTTATTAACTGGGAGGGATAAATTTTCATTCGCATTAACTGCCACCTCGGGAATCGCCGTGCGCACGGTGCAACCGATTCGAACATTATTACAACTGGGCCTGTTCATAGCAACCGTTAATAAGTCGGTAATCTCATAATGGAGAACAATGTATTCCCCACCCCGCTCCTTTGATGACGTAATTTTCACTGAACATAACGAAACCTTTTTAACAGTGTCGCGTGGCGAAGAGTTGCGCTCATGGGCAAAGCAAGTCGAAAACGAAAACATGATTTAATAAACATTCGCTCGCGCCACACGCGCGCTACCAATTAATCTTGTCTGCAGCGTTGCTAGGGAAAAAAACATAAAAATGTACAGAAGCTCAGCGAGAGGAGGGTCGACGAGTAGTGCTCGTCAAGAAAACCGGGCAGTGTTGCAGCGAAGGTTAGCTGAACATTCGAAATTTTCGGTGTGGATGCAAAAGCTAAAGCATGCGCTACTCTGGTCATTAAAAGCCCATTAATCTATCATCGTGACTGAGAGGGCAGCAAAAGCAACGGCTCTTATCACATTCACTTTCTCATTTGTCTGGAAGGACAGTACACTAAGGCGGGAATACCAAATTAGAGAAGGCGCAAATTGGAGGACGTGGTAGAGAGAGTTCGAGACTAAAAATGAAAAGCAAGCAAAGCACCAGCGGAGCGCTGCTGTTGGCAGGTTATGCCGAAGCTTCACCAGCGGATATGTATTGATGTAGTCTGGTAAATACAGAGCGACATAGGCAGCGGTTGGGCGATGCAAGAAAACAGGAGTAAGAAAAAGAAACAAGCGGTCGAAAAAAAGGACGACAACTAAGATAAAAGGCATCAAAGCCGCCAGATTTCGCAGCGCTAGCATGTAGGCAGCTACGCGGTAAAAAAATCACACGGCGACTTTGCAGACTTTGGAGGCGCATACGCGGAGGCTGGAACAAGCGCGCAAATTTTCGACACGGCCGAAGCAGCTGAGATGTAGCAGCCTCTGCCGACGGTGACGCGAGAGCAGTGATGGTAAGCAGGGTATGGGCGGGGGAGGGGAGAGGGGGGCACCTAATTACCTGCCACGACTACGTCTTCCCTCGTTCCGCTCCAGTGCACGCTTGGCCCGCACGTGCGCCGAGTGCAGTCGCCATACAGATGCAGTCGAGGCTTCTACTCCATGACATCCCCTCCCTCCGTTCCTCCTCACACGTCCGCCGTTGTCATCGTACCGTCCACGAGGTAATGAATGAGACAAGGCGGACGCTTTTGGCCGGAAGCGCTGCAAGAACTCCTGCTGCGACAGCGTCCCTGGGAGTACGTGCTGCACCGATCAGTACACCCGCCTTCTTTGGCGCTCCGTCTCTGCTACCATCCCCCCTTCCCCCACTTCGCTCCAACTATTCAGAGATACTTGTTCTGGCGTGTGCCTTCCTTACTCGTATGCAAATGTGACATCGTGCCGAAGCTCGTGAATCCATCGATCGAATTCCGTGGTTCCTAATATATGGCTTGTTTCCGGCGGCGAAAACCTCGTTTCTATTTTTTTTCCTGGTAAAGGTCTCTTCGACACTGTGCAGTTCAACGATAGCGGGGAAAAACAGGTTGTGTCGATAGCAGAATTTTCTTCATTCTTGCCGGTAGGTTGCGGGAGGATAAGAGGGTTCCAAGTCCTCATGTGGAGTCAAGGCCAGCTATTGAAGCTTTCTCCAGCTGCGTGGATGCAGCTTTTGAGAGTTTCACAGTGGCGGTGCAGACAACTTCCCTGCGTTTTATCTATGATTCGTTACTTAAATACTTTTTTTGTGAATAGTGGCTTTCTGACAGGAAAACTTGCAGACCTGTTTGTATTTCGACAAATTGTATGCCGCAGCCATCAACAGGCAGTGCTGTGAATATCTTTATGCTGACAACAGTGACCGCGCTTTTCATCTGGGCAGACAGTGTTCATTCTGGGTAATTCATGTTTTCTGCAGGTCTTATTGTTCATCCTGTATGTTTCTAATACGAAGATGTTCCGGAATAAACGGCGTTTTTGTCGGTGTAATAGGATCACGTAACGGTAACGTTTCACGTCGACCTACCGCCTCCGAAACTCATTCACGTGTACTTGGTTACGAGGAAGCATGATTTAATTGGCCCACAGGGGACATGGAGTGAGGTACGCAATGCCGTTATTACCGCCATATCTTCCAATCGGAGGAAACAGGAGAGCATGTGTGTTTTGTCGTTTGTATATGTCCTACCGAAATAACACCTCATGGCCTTTTAAATGATTTGTCTTCAAAGCACGTAAGCAGTATTAGTGGTTCTTGCGGTATTGCTACGGGAAGATGAAGGAGATCCGAACTTTTCACGAAGACTTTTGACAAAGACGGCGCAGTAGAAGCTCAAAAGCTTTGCTGATGCCGTATTCCCACGCATAAGGCGAATATTTCTCTCTTGTACAACCAAAGAAGTTAAAAGCGCATCTTCTTTATTTTAGTACGAAGTTATATCCCGAATTTAATTAAGATGGTGGCGTTTAAAGTTTCCCCAGTCATTAGCTTTCTCAGAATTGATGCCATAGAGTAGGCACAAAGCAGAAATTCTAATTGCTACGAATCTCGACTTACGACAAAAAGTCCGTACTCATCATTGGTCACTGATCCTTTAGAGACGCCAAATGATTGTTGGTCACGGATCCTTTAGAGACGCCAAGTGATTGCGTTTCGCTGGCACTTGTTAAGCATCCCCAAAAGCGGCAAGGAGAGACGCCCGGCCGCCAGTCACCAGTAACTTTTGCTTTCGAAAGAAGCTAATAATGCCCCCAGCATTACTCTGTATCCTGTGACTCCAGCCCTTAGGTGCAAAAAGAAGAAAGAAGTGAGCGGGTCATTTCATTTAGGCCAGTTCATCAAGTGCTCATGATATCCTGGCATTGACTGGCGTCGGCAGCCAGCCACTGGAAGACCATTACTGCAGAGTGGCTGTCGGTAGGCAATATTAAGGGAGGAAGATTTATAACTAGCTCGTTAAGGGTCGCTGGCCGCGCTTGGCTAAGTAGCACAGGCTGCTTGCACTGATCTCTCCTTTTCCCACACTGTTTCTGCGCGTTAGTACAGAGGTATGGGTGAGTGCCGTCGTCATTAGTGTCGACGCCCTTTGCACAACGCGTCTAGAAGGCTTAGGACGGGGAGGACGCGGAGACTAATTTATCGCTGCCCATGGTCGACTAGGGAGTCGACAACCATTCTCTACGTACCTTCCCCACGCCTTAGTACACAACCACGTTAGGGCGTTATTTATATTCCCTACATCACACTGCAAATCTGTTTCTTGAGCAAACAGCTCGATTACTCTTTGTGTCTAGTACTGGCACGCTTGCTCCGCGTAAAGGACAGTGCAACTTTATTTCGATAACGAGCCCCCTTGACTTAATATTGGCGTCAGAGCATCGGTTGAAGAATAAGAAGTTTATAGTTACACTTGCCTCCATCGCAGTAGCAATATTGAGCACTAAAATTTTTTCTTCAGATAATTAGGCGCAAGCTCCTGCGTTATTCACAACGGCAGAGGATTTGAGGAAAGACTGAAGAACACATACCCAACAATTCTGGAAAAAAGCAGTTTTGAACGGGAAAGAATTTTTATGAAAGCAATGTTTTCATATATTGTTAGATTTTACTACAACAATTCGTATAGCCGCAGATCTCTCGTGGGCAGGCTTGCATTTTCTTTTTCTGTCGCCAAAAGCGTTCCTTTTTGGTTTTATAAAGCAGTCTTATCTGCTCGATGCGAACGATGGAAAAACCTTAAATGAAAAAATTTTGCTACACATCGGAAGATTGCACCTTCACCTTCAATATTCCTTAACTGTACCTTATAATTTTCCAGCATCCAAAAATTTTCTCCATAAAGGTTGAACGTGATTACACGAAAAATCATCCTAGTTCCTTTTTTCAGCAAATAAACTCGGACATCATTTTGAACGCCCTGAGAGGTCAATGCCTACAATTAATGCGAAACCAACCGTGTATAAATGTATATTCGCCGCCGAAAATCCACCTACATTGAGAGAAAGACCTTCCGAATGTTTGAGTTTGATTCCAAATCACGCAATTTATCAGAGGGTGTCTGTCCTGGCATGTAAATTGATTCGGTAGTATGGTTCTTTTTCTACATTGTCTTACTGCAAAATGAGCAAGAGAACAATAGAACATTATGTTTACTTAATAAAAGGAAAGCTGAAAACAGCGACAAGACCATGTTTGTAACAAATTTCTTTAGTATGCAACCTCATGCACGCTCTGCTACCATTCGTTGTGTGTACTTTCCATAAGTTCTCTTTCCTTCTATCACTGTGCTCATGAAATCTCCCACAGCTTAGATGAGAAATTTTGTTTGATTCAGTGTATGCCTGTTCCCATCTGTCATAACCACAACCCGCCAGCGGTCCCTCCGCTGCCGCGGTGGATCTGTAGTTAAGACGCTCGGCCACTGACCCGGGAGAGGCGGGTTCGATTCCGGCCGCGGTGGTCGAATTTCGATGGAGGCGATACTCAAGATGCCCGTGCACTGTTCGATGTCAGAGCACGCTAAAGAACCCCAGGTGGTCGAAATTTCCGGAGCCCTTCACTACGGCGTCCCTAATATCCTCAGTCACTTTGGGACTTTAAACCCAAAAACCCAAACCCACCCTTGGTATTCCCCGCGCCACGCAATAAAATGTAGTTGGGCGCACTGATAATAGGGGGCGCTACTCAATGGGCGCTGTTGTATCACCGTTATCATCACCGCGGTAGTGATTTGGAGAGAATATGGGTAGCGAGGAGGAGGATTAACTTAATTTAATTACAGATAAAAACTTTTCCGAGAGGGGTTCTAAGTCCAAGAGCCCTCTGGCCTTCCCTTCCAGACTAGCCCGGTAGTCAACATGCGCTAATAGCTCGTGCGGCCGGAAGGACTGGTAGCGACTCCGATCGCATTGCTACAAATGGTATGAAGATGACTACTTCATTAATTTGCGATACAATTATTTTCTTTCGTTATCCCCCCCCCCCCTCTCCTCAGGAGCCTGATAGTTTCTTCGAGACCTGGGAGAGCACCCGTCCAAGCTTCTGAATTTTTATTCATTCACATTAAAATATTTTTTGTGCAAAAAAGGTGCATAGATTGACGGGTAAGCCGCTGAAACAACATACGAAGGCTAAAGGCTCGAAAAGTTCATCAAAATGGCAGAGTCCACCCCACCTTCACTGAGAAGCGCTGACAGCGCTGCGATCCCAGCTTGCACGACGGGACTTGTGTGATTCTTAGCGTCGGTGCCCAGGATAGCTATTGCTGCGCTGTCATCTGAACAATACGACACATCAGGCTTGAGCTGAGTCGGCTCTTTTTCGCATGCTTTGGCTACTCCCAGGCGGCCAGCTGTCTTTCACTGATTTCTCGAGCAGTTCTCGGATATCTGGAGTGTCGAAGACTTGTATGGATCGAGATGACCTCTTATATTTCTGGCTAAGACATGTTACTCAATTTATTTCTTGTAAAGACACAAAAATACTGCAATGTAGTGTGTGGCACCATCGTGGGGACCCTGCAAGCACTCTCGGTCAAGGAAACACTGATTTTAGCCGAAGCCCGATACGACCCGTTTACCAGAATGTGAGTGGTTAAGTGCTTCCGTGCGAAGGTCAATAAACGAAAGATCTCAATTCCGGATAGCAATCCGTGAGTGGCTTTATTTTAGTACCCGCACATGACGTACTACTAAAGCTCTTTAGAGGAAAATTATTAAGTACGTTGACATTTTTGGTAACCTCTGCAAATCGGTGGTCTCGCCTAATGCGGCCAACACCACTCTTGCACCTCTATATGGATTACTTCTTTTTAAAGCTTACTTCTTGGTCACTGGAATTTGTAACAGGTTTGCTTGCGACGTCTCTAAGTGCGGAGGAAGCACAACGTATATTTCTACGCTCATCAATGTTGAGCATGAATATGACAAATACCTGCGGCACTGGGTAGTCCGAACA
Organism: Amblyomma mixtum; assembly: GCF_055824585.1. Taxonomy (NCBI): domain Eukaryota; kingdom Metazoa; phylum Arthropoda; class Arachnida; order Ixodida; family Ixodidae; genus Amblyomma; species Amblyomma mixtum. The sequence goes on along the minus strand of NC_143012.1, from coordinate 225,758,836 downwards.
GTCGAATCTCAATCGAAGAAAAAAAGGTAAATCCTTCGGGTAGCCACTAGAAAAATAATCTGAGCCTTCGTTTGTCCTCGCTTAAACAAGCGTATTTGAGTTGTTGTAGCTCTGCGGCGTAACTTCTCATGGTTCGTGGGTGTTAAATTTTAGGCATGGGTAGCTATTTATGAGCATTTGTCATCAGTCTCCTGACTAGTGTAGATCACAAAGATGGGACTCGTGTGCTGTGCGGGAGAACTTCTTTTCTCTCCTGGACTTCATCTCCATTTATCAAAAGACGAATGCAAATTATCTCGCCATTTTCACAATAGTTTCAACCTTTCTGAGTAGATGAGTCGAATGGCAGGGTCGCTTGCATCAAAATTAAGGGCTCAATGTGTGCTTTTGAATGTATTCACTTTGTACAAACTGAATCGAGTCCAAATTGGCAGATATCGTGAGAATAATTTACCGAGGCATCCACCTTGCAACTTAGAGACGAAACATGAAAAATTACGCATGCCCCGTTCGCGTGGTCGTTATTCTGCAAAAGGCAAAACCCAAATTCAGAGCGCCCAAACGGGAAGAGGCTTATATCGTTGAATGAAAAAATAAATAAAGGAAAGCTTCCAAAATTATAGCTTGTAAAAGCGAAAGAAAATGTAACTACAAGAATGGAATTGTTTCTCCTTGGATAAAGGATCTTGCTTCACAAATAAATAAATAAATATATATATATATATATATATATATATATATATATATATATATATATATATATATATATATATATATATATATATATATATATATATATTTCTAAACTGAAGCGTGTGCGAAAAATGGCAGTACCGGCAGTCAAACTAAATTGCCCCCTTTAAGTGCGCAGAAATAAATGCCGTCTGTAAAGGTGAAACGTGACCTGTTTTCGTCTCCCGGATTTTTTTCTTGCACTAGGTTGAGCAAGTGTTCTGGCAGGGGTTCCCGCAAACGTCATTAATTATAGCGGAGCTGGAGGACATTTTCTCGAGCATGTTTTGCCTCTGCTTTCTGAGTGCTAACATAAAAAGGCAGAAGATTTTGCTTTTCTGCAAAAAAAAAAAAAAAGAATGATCACTACAATTTGAAGTTCTTGTGTTCAGAAGCGCTGGTTTTCGTTTCAACTGGAATTGGTGTTTAGGCTACTGCAAGATGGCGCGCATGGAGATATATAAGGTTACGTAAAGGCCTATTGCCTGCTTGGGGGTTTTATATCACACTTGTGATCAAATATCAGTTAAAACCGTTACCTTATCTAATTCCACTCGCGAAGGTGATCTGTACTTCAAGTCGTGACTAGTCGCGTAGAAGTTCTGAAAAATAATTCACAGTCTCAATAACACTGTCTACAGATTTTACAAATTATGGTCTATATAAGCTTCCTGGACTTTCTGGGTTCGCCTGGCCATACGCTTTGGCGCACTTTTTTGCGAGTCGTTATAAAGTATAAAAATGATGTAATATTTATTCGTTACAATCAACCCAAGCGGAGCCATGATGCTACAAACGAAAGGCAGAAAATTCGTGGCTAATAAAAGTTCGTTCTCGTCCAGGGTTACAACTCTGGACAACCAAAACGTATCTGCCCTTAACAGGCACTTTTTGAAAAAGTATTTGTTCACTGTTTATAAGTATACTCTAACCAGAGGGATGACCCAAAAACATTTAACTAAACGCTTCTCAAACAGCACAGGTGATCAGCCCAATGTGGGAAACGTATTCGCAAAGGCCGATCTTACAAGGAATAAGAGTGAAAGCAGCTATTCCCAATATTGGGCCGATGTTCTGCTTAGGTTAGCACTTCTAGAAAGACTTTTTTTTTTTAACAGCTCAGTAAGCGAAACAGTCACAAAAGTAGAGTCATACATCGACTTATTTTGTTCGTTGAAGTAAAACGCATGATTTAGTTGCGACCGAAGCAGGAGTCTAAATGGTATTTCACTTCTCTGGCATTTCAGAGAGTCGATAACTCCTGTAAACGAGTCAACGGCTGTATGAGAAAGAGAAGCTAGCGGTTTGCAACTTCTTTGGGTTTCCAGTTTTTATGGTGTGCTTCAAATGCAATACTCGTATATATAAAGGGCTTCTTGACCTACGCAATATAAATTATTAGCAGAAAACTGAAAGATTCTCTACCATGTGTACGCACAATTATTATTGCATTATATTAGATACTCAATGCTCTGCCCCCACAGAGTTTAGAGCAGCACTGTTGAGCCGTTGTATGGTCCTCTTTGCGCAATAAAACAATCTCCCGCAATCACTACAGCAGCAACAATGCTCTTCTTCAAGCGTACCCGGAAGAAGGTCAATTTAATATATTATATGTATATATAATATCTATTATAGTTAATATATTACATTTAGGGGCTCGGCCTCTGAATAACTCAGCTGATAGTTTGCACTGCTCTTGTGCTGTGTTCTTCTCATATGTGTCGTAGTTTCAGCGCAATATAACATGGCTTATGTAGAAGATAACCAACTAGCCCGAAAACAGAACTTGTTAAAGTCAATTTAATGGCCAGTCTCAGTAACTCGACATTATCCTGTTGAAAAACTATTCCCCTATGACGCACATCTTTGCTTGCAACGGCGTGGCCCGTCATGCAGTTAATATTTAAGCACAGAATTGACTGATTCCCGCACGGGAGTTACGCACTAATTGCCTACGGCGCCAAACCATGCCGTGCGTTGGAGGAACCGCTATCGTCTTGTTAATAGCAGCAGGTATAGCAGCACAGCACATCCACATGAGAATCACACTGCTCAACATCCTCACTTGGGGTAATTTAAAACGGAGCAACGGCGACGGCCGCAGACGCAAATATGTGTTTGTTGAGTAGAAAAACTCCACTTCATGTCAATGAAATGATCCTTGATGCAAATAAGAAAGACACAGAACCAAGCAAATAATCTCCACGCATGTTGTGGGGAGTTCCGCTATTTAGCTGCCGCACAGTAGACTGCGTAGATGGTTTTAAAAGAGTCAAATCAGTTCACAGGCAAACGAAACCATTGAATACTGTTTATTAATCTGATAGCATTTAGGTTGTTGTCTCAAAAAATTTCTGGTTTCTCTGTCGCAAAATTCTCCAACTGGTCGAGGGAGGTCACGTGACATTGTGACGTTATCACAACCTGCTCACCTGGGCAGGTGGTAACTGCCCTCTAGATTCTGTGCAAACTGCCTAGCGTTACCAGATCAATGCAGATGGCACTTTCCCACCGTGGCGCTGCGCACGAGCCTTAAGGGAGCTCGTGAAGAGTAACCTGCGCCTCACAAGCCCCAACTATATCTGTCTTTGAAACAGCCACATGCCGAGGCAGAGGCGCATTGCTTAGCTGCTACACCAGTGCGCCAGTAGGGGCACGAGGACTCCCCGCTATGTATCTCACTGAGAGGTTCGTGACGTCATCAACGCCATATGACAATCAACGGACCAATTATAGTGCACCTCTAAATTTGAAAACTTGGTTACTCCAGAATTTGGAAGTTAACCCGCCCCTAAAAATTCCGTAGGACCGCCAAAATTTTGGAAGCAGGCCTACTCCAAAAATGAATCAAGGTGGATTGATGGGGTTTAGTAGATTGAGGTGAATTTGTGGGTGGAATAATACAATGCCTTATGTTAGTCCACTTGAAACACTCGAACATTTCACAAGGTGGTGACTCATGCACACCATATAAGGGCAATGTAACCGGCCCCAAACGACTTGACTTTTGGCGGGATAATCCCAAGAATACAAAGAATAATAGAAACTCATTGTGCACATATAAGTGGCAAGCAACACAAATTCTATCGAGTTTTCTTCTTTACGAAGTAGGTGTTAAGAAGGTCCCCAATTATTTTCTCCAATATGCAATAGATGGTAATAATAATAATGTCACCGCGCACAAAGAAGCCACGCGGCAAGTGCCAAGTCTTGCTTTGTAAGCATTATTTGCACGCATTCTAAGAACAATTATAACTTGGCTTGTATCGATGCGGTACTGAGTTCGAATCACAAAGCTATCACGCACTCTCGCAAAAGCAGAGCTTTTAGAAGCTGAAAAGGATGAAAAATATAAAAATGCCGGCTTCACCCACCGATTTGGCAACTAAAATTGTCGACATCGATTTTGAGGCGCTGATATAAGGAGCTAGGCTACAACAACATTCACTTCAAAACGATATCAACCTGTTTTTTCGATTACGTCATCATGATTTGCAGTCTACTTCCGGAAAGACTTTAAATCTAAATTCCTCGCCAATAAACGAGTATTTCTGCTGGTCAAACGTTGACGTTGCAAAAAGAGTCGTAAAATAAATTTTTATTCAGAAACTTATTTGTGTAGAGCTGTCCTTAGTGACTGTTAAATTTGCTCGAACTGTGGAAGGTAAAAAAAAAATTAAGAAAAACTTTCCTATTTAGAGAAGCGTTAAGTCTTGTTTAAAGCAATAATACTGACTACCACCCTGCACTGACGCCTTTCTTTCCATCGTAATATTTCAACGGCAAGCCTTACTCGCGTCGGGGAAAGCTAAGTTGAAATGAGAGTTACCACTCCACCACAAATGGGGTGGCATAGTCAATCACGAAGGGGCGAAAGCGATTCGTCTTTTCTAAAACATATTCCCATGTTATTCAACTCGTTCATTGCGACCTCTGCGTCTCTCATAGCCTTAGTCGCCTTGGGGCGTTAAACCCCATAAACCAACCAACCATTGCGACCTCTAGTTCGCACACTGTGTCGTTTGCCATTCACCACTACTGGTGCTCGCTTCAGTACGCCGTATTGCAAAATGACTAACCATTCTGTCTCGTAATACGCAGCATTACGTAGCCAGCGGCAAAAATGATATGAGGAGCGTTCATTAGCATGAAAGATTATCGTACGCGCATCGCTGAGTTCCTGCGCTCATAGCTTATTCAGTCTGCAATGAGATATGCTTCATTCCCAAGGCATGTGACTCACGCCGTTTAGTGCAGTACATCGGCGACAGACGTCTGGCCGCTAATTACGGCTCGCCGAGCGAGAAGGCGATGCAGAGGAAGCGCCGAGCCGGCCTCCGCTCTCTGCGTTCGCGGCGTATTGCCACAAATCCCAGGAGGGCTGCTGGTCGGTCATGACGGACGCCGAGCCTGGATCCAGCAACGAGGCGCCTGGTGTTTGGCTCACCACTCTACCGCAGCCGCCGCAACAAAAGCAGACCGCGGCTGCCGTCCTCTCATGAAGCTTGCATATTTATGCCGACTGCAATGTTCCACCCTGGGTTTTCTTTCACTTGGTTGTGGCTATGCTCCCTTTATTTTTTTTTACTCTCTTCTGCACTTGTGCGTGTTTATATGTTTTCTCGTTCCTTTGCGATTACATTTCTTCTTTTTAGCACACCTCACGGCAGAGCTATAGAGCCTTCCTGTCTGTTTCATTTTATCCTGAAAAGAAAAACACTGTTTCCACTTCTGTGTATTTTTACCTGTATATTTTCGAGCGGTCACCTGAGGCCAATGTTTACGAGTGCGGTAAACTAGCAATGACAGCGCCTCTCCGTGCCCAGAGGGTTGATCAGAAAACAAGGAATGGCCGAAGCTTTTGAATATTTCCAGCTCTATCCATCGTTGAGTTTATGACGGCGTAAAAAATTACATTAAAGCTCATAGGCAGTGTATATGGCACGCATTTCTTGTCCCCGCTGTGCGTGCACAATGTTTTCGGCGTTCAAAAAACACCTGCACAAATTCTAACTGGAGCAAGGCCACCGAAAAATCGCATGAAATGCTTTTTGACCAAAAAGGGAGAAATTGTGGGCTAATCTAGGAAAAAGCTGAAAAACGTTTATGAAAGGTTTCCTTTGATATCATGCCTTTTTCGCTGTGTTTGCAAAGGCACAATACATATAATGTGCCTGTGTTCTGATCTCGGGCATTTCACTCAGCTTTGCATGCCCCTGACAGCATCATTTAACTGGTGTATATTTTCATTTTTTCTTATTGCTTTCCTTAAGCGAATAATTATTTCTTTGTCCGATGTGTTCTTGCTCTTGTTGGCACAAAACCTTGACTTCGCTCCCTTCTTTAAAGGGCAACTGAAGCGGTTTTAGAATTCGATGAGTTTAAGGTTGCCGAGTGTGCAAAATGTGCAGGTAAAGCCTGCGAAATCGTTTTGCTCTAGCATTTGAAATGGTGGCGTAATCGCCGAATAAAGTCGTCGTCGGCGTTCAGCTTCTCTGAAGTGCACGGCGACGGGCAGGGGCCCCGATAATGACGTCACGTAGGACGGCGCTACATTTCCAGTGCACAAACGGTTATTCCATGCAAGAAAACCGACGCCATCCAAGGTGAAGTTCGCGATGCATTGTTTGGCGCCATCTGACGACGCACAGCAGCATGCAGGCGTAAGCAGCGGACATCTGAAATTTCGGCAACAATGACGTCACTGCCAAGTTTCCTCGCACTCCTCCAACGTAGTGAGGAGAAGCCTAAACATCATCGCGGTTTTAATCGACGATTATGTCACCATTTTAAAGGCTAGTGCAAAAATACTTCGCATGCTTTATCTAGAAGCTTGATAGATTCGAATTCTTGAATAACCCCGAATTCTCAGAAAACTGTTTCAGCTTCCCTTTAAGGCGAAAAATAAATTAAATGAGACTATATCGACACATGTCAATTGTATTTTACAACACTGAGTCCGGCTTATGTAGCAAGGTGCACAAATACTCGAATGATTGATGCGTTATTTTCTGTCATGTAAGAGAGAAAAGGAAAAAAAAAAATGGCTGAGGCTTAGCTAAGGTTAACCCTAGTCAGATGCGAAGCATATTGATGGCTAGGCTTGGTAATATCGGTCGTTCTTTCTCAAGTCGCTGCCGTCGCTCTTCAGAAGTTTCCCGGGCACGCCTATTCCGTTTCGTAGCATTCCAGCGTTCCGAACTTGTAGAACTACTGACGGACTCGGTGGCAGCACTAGTGGAAGCATTGCTGACAAGTTCCTCGCTTTGTTCTTCAGTTGTTGTAGAACGTTGTCGCCGAGGCGCATATTGAGCACGCCGCTTAGCCAGACGTTCATCTCGCTCTTCATCGGTCTCTGTGGCACGCTGAAGCTTTCGCTTCTCGTTCAAATCAGCCCTGCTTCTAGGCGGCATCCCAACACCTGGCCGCCTCGTAAGTGCCCGGAGAGCGAGGCAAGCTCAGCTTTATACCGCTGCTGTAGCGTCACGTGGTCAGCTGCAGCGCCTCTGATGTGGAGCTTCCACCGCCGCGGCCGACCGCGCTAGCCGGCAGCCCATCTCTCCTCTGCTGTGATGTCATGTTGTCACGTGGTGTCAAGTGGTCACGCTAAAGGTCAATGGTAGCTCCACCGCCGCGCTCGACGGGCTGTAGTGTAGCTCTAGTAATATGTTTCGCATAAAATGAACTCGCATCCATATTGTCGTCGCGTAATGCTCAACTCTAATGAAATTCCGTTGGTAGGGACGTAATATGATTGCGAAAAGAAGCTCGATAGAACAAATTTGTTTCCTTCTTAAGAGTATTCCTTAAAGAGCCAGCCGGTTGCTGATTTGAGAAAAAAATGGCGCCAGAAAACTAGGATCAAGGAGCAGAACAAGCAGGAAGTCGGAGGCGCCGACTACAAACTACACAGCGTTTATCGTCTCTTCGACATTCCGCATCTTTCTCGCTCCGGCCTGCCGCATACGTGCAGCATTCCGAGCGGGACGCTGGACGCTGCACAGCGGCTACACTCGCGGCCCTCTCGTCACATGACTGCTCAGTCGCGTCGCTACTGACAAGCCTCCTCGTAACTGCAGCGGCTAGTACTAGGCAGGTACAGATGGTGCGGAGTCATCCAGTCAATGCGAAATGTCCTCGTGATAGGTTTTCAAAGCCTCTGCAGTCATCAGTTTTCGGACTCTTAAAAGAAAAACAAAACGAGGGTGTCGCAAAGGCACAACTATGAACAAGACTAGTGCAGAACTACAATTGCGTCTTTTTTAGACATCGCACCTCACCTCAATATAGACGAATAAGGCGGAGGAACTGAAACTTTAAAGGCGGGCGGTGTGAAATCTACACGGCGACTGTTTGCTTCTAAGTTAACAGCGGTTTTCTATGGCATGCCCAAAACGCTACGTCAAACAAGGTTTGTAGTGCCGGAAACCATGGTAGCAGCACACAAATGGACAACTACTCAGCGTTTTAACGTGAAAGTTTTAAGGATCCCGTATCTGAGACAAGCCGGCGTTGGTTTCGGCGTCGGCGTCGTTAGCAGTGAGCAAAAAAAAAATCAGGAACAAACCTCCCAGAACCAGCCTAGCTAGGCCTTCTAGGCGGCAAGTAGACCACCTAGGTCACGTGAGTTTGTTACATCATCAAAACCTGCTCGTCAGATTGTGAGAACACTGCCCGCGATGAGACATGACAGTTAAACACTTGCTGCGAAAAGTTGGCCGGCAAGGGCAACGTGGGTTTCAAAAGCCTAACAGGTGGCCGCACCTGCCATCTCAGGCCAGTGGCGCATCCCTCAGCAGCTGCACCAGTGCCCCAAAAATGGTAAGAGGGCTCTCAGGGGTCTCTAGACGTAAAAAGTTACCAATCCGACATATGTGGAGATTAACTTGTTCACTCTAATGCGCCATACCTCAAGGCGGAGCCTAAGTGTGTCCATTTTTTGCGTAATGTGTACGCCCTGATCGCAGCCGTTATACGTTTTGTGTCTCACTTCGCTAATTCTATTTCAGTGGATTCTTCGTTTTTCAACAATAGTACCACTTTGCAAGACACTGATCGTTTTGCACGATGTAGCAGTTATGCATCTACCACTGCTGGGCATAATTAGCCTTGCTCACAACCTCTCAAGCAAAAGGACGTATTAGTGCTGCAGCTAGAAGGCAGCAAATTCGTCATAGTAACAGCGGATTTTCTTTCTTTTTCAGTTGCATATTTCCTCTAGAATCCACACGAGTTACTCTTATGCAGAGGTGCAGTTAAACACAATATATATGAATACCAATTGTCCTTAACTGGTAGTATCATGCAGCACAAGTATATTACTTCATAAAATGTTTGCTGTGTGTTTATAGAATATTTAAGGATATTCTGTTACCTTGTACAGTGAAAGTAACTTCTGGGCAATGCTCTTCGTGATAGTCCCAGAATAGTTATGCAGAAAGAAACGTTCTTTAAATATTGATCGTCTGAGAACGATTATGCTATATTCACATTCAGGCAGCCCTCTGAAAGTTTTCGTGGTCAGCACGAAGCCCAATTCTGCGTGTTTATATCGACATTTCTAGACTAAGCGAAGATTTTTAGACTTACGGAAGCTGCAGTAGCTCACTTCCCGATCCACAGGTGGCGCCACCATCTTTTAAACACCGGAAAGTGGCCACAGGGCACCGCAGTATTTCCTTTTCGGCTTCCAGATTATTCGGAACAAAGAACTCTGTCCTAAGAAGTCCATAAAGGTATATTTCGCGTTTGTTTTTGCGTTAAAACTTCGTGTTCGCGTTTAAACTTAGCTATATGTGGAACGCATTCAAAAGATCTGGGGTAGAGGAGGGAATAAAAGCGCAATAAAAGCGTGTTCAGAAGCGAGGTGTATGGCAGCAGCCTGTTTCTATAATTCAGTCTCTATCCTCAAACTTTGAAGCAAGCAGGCGGAGAGCCAAAAGAAAGATAGGGATTGGGACCAGCTGGTGGGCAGTCACAGGTTTCCACATTGGATTCCGAGAAAAGTTCAAAGCCCGTATAAAAAGCGCTGAAATTCGAGGAGCCAACAATTTCAATAGCATGGACAGATGTGCTGCCCATGTTTCTTTAAGCCCAAAAATTTTTCATTTGTCCTGTATGGCTCTAATGAGAAACACCATTGCGAGTTTTTTTCTGTATTACTAGGGTACGTTTAAATGGGATATCTATTGCCAGGCCTGTGGAGTTGATAATGCGGGAAAAAAAAGGTGGCGAGATTTTGGAACACACTCTCTCCATCTTCTCTTTGCAACGTGCCCCGCTCTTAAGGTAGCACAGGTGGAGCTAACTGAGCATTAAAACTGGGTGTTTTGTCGGATAGGAAATGCTTCTTTGCGAATAGTACCCTACATGTTCCCGGCCTCAATATGGGAAGGAGCAGAAATACTGGCAGTAGCCCTGTTGGGCCATCTGCGTAATTTATAATTCAGGAAATACCGACTGGCAACTGAATCAGCCCGCACTACTTGTTCTGAAGCACGAGTCTAATGCAACACATATTCTGTGTACATTATCAGTAGTTTTGCACGCATGGGTGATGGTGATGTACGGCGGCTATGTCAATGCACCCTGAGTACGAACGAATGCTCACAGAAGCACGGTGACCATCTGACCAGAATGGCCGCTCCACTGCGCATTATACCGAGTGCCCCATGGGAAGAATGAGAGCCAGGCAGTGCGTGGGGCATCGCGGCGCGCATTACGCTGCCTCTCACTTGAACTAGAGCTCACTAATGCACTCCGCGATACCCCTGGGACCCTAATGCAGAGACGGCAGGACAGACCGATTAGGATCATCCCTCTTCGCGACAGCAATGCTCTAAGCTTCCCCTGACAGATAAAGCGAGAGGGGGGAAGGACGAGATACGATAGCGGATAAACAAATGAGAGAGAAGCCTTCTGGTGACGTTCGGAATGCTGAAAGGAAAGGATCACTCTCCTGCTTCTCACAACCTCTTACTGCTCAGGAATTAGGAAGTAAAAACAGTCGTCGACACTTTTTTATGTCTATTATGGCGGTCTATTGCTGGGAATAGCTACGGTGTATTTGCTCCAGACATGTAACCGCCTTTCTACGTTATGTATTTGGCCACCGCAGAAACTGAGTATCTTTAGGGCTGGAGAGGACTACTGGTCACTGGCCAAGGTCCATACAAATGAAAATTTTCACGTTTCGGGAGCACTACGACTCCCATGTCAAATGTCGACTCCATGTCAAATGTTACTAGGGTTCCCACGCCAAAGGTGGAGACGTCGCTCATAAAATGCTCGCAAAAATCTTCGAGGGCCTTCCACCACCCATGAAACGCCTCTACTACTAGCTACTATGTACGAACAGCTTGGCACGCGGCGTATACTGGCTTCCAAATATTCATAACGAAGGCACCCGTCTACGACCAATAGTAGACTTCAGGAGGTCTCCTATGCGCTCGCTGTTGCAATACCCTCACGGTGTTTTGGCTCCTCTGGTTGTAAAGCCAGAAACTAATGTCAAGAACTCATCCAATTTTATCACAAAGGTAAAAACCACTGTTGGTCAAATGATTTTCGATGTCTGCTCACTATTTACCAGCGTGCCGATTAATCAGGCGTTGAAGATTGCAGGCAACGTATCGAATATGAGGACTCATGGCAAGATCGGACCCCTTTCGACGCAGCAGAGCTATGTGAGCTATTGCGCTTCTATCTAGCTAACATCGACTTTACTTATAATGGCAACTTTTACCAGCAGACTTCCGGCACAGCAATAAAAGCATCCATCTCGGTCACAGCGGCGAACATCACGATGGAAGTCATCGAAAACAAAGCCGTAACCACTTTCAAGCCGCGACCAAAAAATATTTCTAAGGTACGTGGACGCCTGTTTCTGCGTCCTAGAGCCAAACTCATGGCCCTTTTTCTGGACCACCTGAACGCCATTGAGCCCTGAATCAAGTTCACTGTTGAAGAAGAAACCGACGGCTGCCTCCCATTCCTGGAAACCACGCTAACTCGTACACCGACTGGCCTTATATTTAATGTTTACCGCGAACCTACCCAATCTGGAAGGCACATTTCAGTTCTGTTCACCCAGTCACTTACAAACAGTCTATGGCTGTCTGTCTGACCAACCGTGTCAGACAGGTCTGCACTAAAGATGGCAATCTAAAGAGGAAAATGAAAAGTATAAAGTCCGATCTGCGAAGAAAGGGCAACCCTCTTTCGTTCAACAGGAACCCCGAAAGAAGAATGCCAGCAAAACAGTCTGCCTCCGGAGAAAGCGAGAGCACAGAAAAACCGAAACGAGCTGCTCTCCCATACGTAGCGAGAATTAGCGAGGCGCTTGCACGTATTTTCCGCAAGCATGGCGTCTACATCGCGCACGTCGCTGCTAGAAAGGTGCGAACAGAACTGGTGAACGTGATGGATAAGCTCCCTCGTGAAAGATTTCCAGGCGCTGTGTACAAAATAGACTACGCCGATTGCTCCTAAGTATATATAGGTGAACCAAAGGGCTTCAGGAGACGCCTGAGAGAGCACCATAACGACGTCCAAAACCGAAAAGTAACAACTAATGCCATCGCCAAGCATATGCAAGAAACCAGCCACGAGATTAACTTGGATGAAGCAAACATATTGACAACAGAAAAGAATACATCAGCATGACACCATCTTCAGTCCCATACAGATATCGTCTAACACACTAAACAGAAACGACCGAATTCTGCATCCTATCTATCCTAAATCATTGAAAACGCTGCTGGGTGCTACAAATGAACGGATCCGTGCGCCGGTTCTTTCATAGTGAGCAAGAGAGCTGTAGTATTCCCGAAACATCAAAATTTCATCTTTATTGACCTTGGCCAGTGACTAGTAATTCTTATCAACATGATACCTGACCAGACGGTTTGGCGTCAAACCCTCGACTACAGCTTTGACCTTCCTAAGGCGCGGGATCGGAATCTGGCCTTAGAGATATCATTTTCATGAAGCCTAAATGAAAAACGCACGAGTTCTGTGCGATGTCTGCGCACGGTAAAGAACCAACGGGACCGAAATCGATGCGCTCTACTAAGACCTACTTAATAGCCAACATGTTGCTTCAGGACGTTAAGCTGCACAATTCGAAGTTTTACTTTTATGCATTCACAAGCTGCGCCAGTGCACAGAGAAATGCTTCCACTTCTAAATCTGTGGGGGGAAATATTGTTCCGCATTCAACCTAAAGGCTCACGACGATGGTGACTTGCACAATGGCAAAGGCATCCTGCATGTCTTTTTCTCTGATTTTTAGCATTGTTGGTGCTGTGAAACTTCTCTAGCGAAACATTTTCCGCCCTCCTTTTGGCCAATTCATCTGTGAATCGGGTTTCCATGGGTCATGGGGTGCGAAAAACAGGACCCTTTGTAGTGGCAATGGGGGAAGGTAGGGGAGCGAAAGGAAAGTTGCAGTGTGCTTTCTTGGTCTTCTCTTCGGTAAAAAACATTTAAGCAGAATAAAGTTATCGACCTCTTGACGTACACGACACACATATAATCGCATATTTTAAACTAGCGTAACTAATGAAGTACACCATGCATAAACGTATAGCTTGCGCATCTGGCTATCTTAGGCAGACATTGAGAGAACTCTCCGATCCGCACAAATGGCACCAACGCCTCTCCAGGTAAGTAGGATCTGCGGCCGAAGCGCACCGCTTTTAGCAGAGTACTGGAAGTGTGATTTCTTTTCTCTTGCTTCCTGCATACCAAAAAGTCGCGAAAATGAGTTCTTTAAACTTTATATTTACTATGAAAACAAAAACAGTGACTGGGTGCGCGCGTATTGCGTTTTAGTTTGAAGAAAACTGGCTTGGAACACATGTGTCTCTGAGTGCCATAGTAGAACTTCGGTTCAGGTTTGAATTTATTGAGGTGAGAACGGCTGGTGCCCTTTTGCCTACGCAAATGGGACAGAATGAAAATTAATTTCATTTTTTAGTTTTCTCGGAGTGTCTCTGAGCAATCCTCATTCTTTTCTCTAGCTTCTGCTATCTGCCGCGTAGGAGGGTAGCAGTCAAACGGCAGAAATTTATTGTTTCAGATGAAGAGGTAAATAAAATTTGTTTGCAGACGACAGCGATGATGACACCACGATACAGCTTGGCATTTAGGATTGGGACTTGCCAGGTAATGGCAGGAGAAACTTTAGGGAAGAGAGTGATATTGAGTCAAAAATATATAAGGGCCCTGAAAACCGCTGAGTAAGCGCACCAGGTGACTCAGCGACAGGTTATTCATTTCAGTGAGTCATGTACACTGGGAAGAACACTCAAGGGACCCAGTGAATGTCTACTGGCAATAGCCTGCTTTCTTATCGGCAGTTTTTCTCGTCAGAAACTAGTGATTACAGGTCTTGCGCAGACGCAGAGACTTGTCGCAACATTGTCGCAGCCTGTAGGCCCCGCACAACAAATGACGAAACCTGAATGTGATGATGTGATGGGTCCAGGATAGCTCTACGTGCTCGGTTCAGCAGGCGGATCCCGACAGCACCATGTTTTTCCGTGATGCTGGATCTGGTGTGAAAGTGGAACCGTGGTGACGGTGACTATTACATTGTGCGGTGGTGCACACTGGAGGTTCTCTGTTGTGCTCGTTCTGGCGGTGTGTTCGCCGAGTTGACTCGAGTTGGCCGAACCTCGAGCTAGGCGAACAACACTGCCATGCAACAGGCACCACGCACCGCAGTTACGCATCTTTATTATGTGACTGTTCGATCTTTTTCCCACCTCTAATTCCTCTTGCTGTAGCATAGCACCGCCACCGGCGGACATTATGCGTGATCCTTCCCTCGAGCAGTGGGAGGCCGTGCTGGCCAGCTCAGACCCGGTCGTCCAGACCAGGGCCGTGGAGTGGGCCACCCAGGTCGCCGTCAGCCACGGGTTGATGGCCATCTAACACGGAATCGTCCACACATGCTCTCTGACGAAAATAAAGTTTTTCCATCCATCCATCTTCTCACCTCTTTCAGCAGTACCTATATCCACGTCATCACATTGACTCTCAAACGCTGCGCGAATTGCGCACCGTAGATGCTTTAAAACCACGCGTTCATATATTGGACAGTTTGTCGATTGCCACATAGTGCTGTACGGCGGCCAGATTTCTAGACTTTTACTCCACAAAAAGTTACTGCTATCACTGGAGACTGTTGACTGCCTTGGGGTACTACAAAGGGATACATATGTACCAATCGAGAATTTTTTATTTTAATACCAATTATCTCATCCACTCTTTTATTGTTCTTTAGGAAGTCATAACACACGAAACTTATCGCCGTTTTGATCTAACGGTCCCTATTTTTCTTCTCCACCCTAATGGGTTAAATAACTATATCGGATGCGGTGAGGACAAAACAAGGCTAATAATTAAAACTTGGTTTAACGAGTAATATACAGTTTTTTTCTAAAAACCGATAGGTTTAATTTTGTCATGTTAATTGGCTTACACTTATCGCTCCGATGTTAATGACGTCGTCCACACTGGTAGCGTAGCTTTCCAGACTATGTTGATGTTGCTTTCGTAGTGCTTTGCAAAGCAGCAGGAAGTTACTTATCATCGTGGTCAACTTTATGAGCGCTGCCACCCCTGACAAAAATAAAAATTTCATTCGCAGGATTTAAAATTTGCGGGTTGCGTAGTTTTCGTCTTCCTCTCTGGGTGCTTATCTGCCTCGCCGTTTGGTGAAATAAATACCTCGTTGTTTCCGAGTTTTCTTAGTTCGTCGTTTTCTAGTTCTGTTTGTCGCAATCACGAAGTTCTTTTTTACACGTCTTTATTTTCGGCATTCAATAGGCCAAAAACTTGCGGCGGAAATAACGTACTTCATGGGTGGAGGCGGGGGTGAGGGTGTGGGTGTGGGACCGCTGTCCGCTTCTTCCTCGAGGTGGGGTGGTCGTGAGGTCGGCTATGCGAAGAAACGGCCGGAGCGTTCCTCCTTCAAGTACTGTGAAAAGTCCGCCAGAGCCGGAGGGCGTCCAGTGGTCCGATGTGCGATGGCGGATCGATCCATTCCTGCAGGGTGTCAGGTCTGTGCCCGCCCAGGGACTGAAGTGCTCTCTCCCGCACAGCGTCAAAGACAAGGCGACGCCACAGATAATCTGCCGTGCCTCTGTCCGTGAATGCGGGCACTGAGGGGTCGGGTGTGATTGTGAGCTTATGAGGTGCAACTTTGCTGGTGACAGAATCTGACCAGTCTGGGCTCGGCAAATAAGTATCGCCTCTAGAACACTGCACGGGCCTCAATCTGAGGCCCGAGCCCGGCCCGGGCCCGAGACCTGAAGCCCGCGCCCGGCCCAGGCCCGCTAAATTATCGCTCTAGCGAGCCCGGCCCGGCCCGTGAATCCTCGAGTGAAGCCATGCCCGGGCCCGGCCCGGCCCGTTTCACAGTTACGCTTTAGATATACTGCTCACTCTGAGCAAGTAGACTGCTACTAGACCGATAAGAAACTGGCCGGCAAAGGTTCTGAAAACAGTTTGGCTTGCAGAAAGTTGGTTCTTTTTAACCCAGAAGGAAGCGATTAAGAGTAGTGCTCGCCATGCCCGTCTTTTGGACAGTGATCTTGTGTTGGTGCGCAAAGATAAACTAGGAAGTTCCGAGAGTCAAATAAAAAGGGCTGCATACGAGCGTAACAGACTACTTTGCATTCCCCCATGATTTTAATCAGTTATATTTTGCCGCCCTGATGTATAAACATTAAAGCTGCCTAGCAAGCAGTGGGATGACAATTTTAGTGAACGCGATCTCATAGGTCGAACTCATAGCCGAACTGGTCGCCTTTCAGCAGATACGAAGTGCTAAAAGGCTTGAGTATTTCACGGTTTGTGTTTTGAAGAATATAAGCGTCGTAAACTAATATGTTCTTCCCGAATGCATTTCTAATAGTGTATAGGTATGTTTTGGGATGACGAACGATCAATGGCCAATTAAGACCGGTTGAATTTTACTCTTACTGGTGGAGCAGAAGATAACGCGCGAACCACGTGATAACTTACAGGGCAAAACACTTGTCATGACAACCAGGCTGAAGAAGCGAGGAGGGATAGATGTGGTTATGAGAGGAGATTTACAAACTGTCGCGAGCTTTTGTGGCTATTTTATTTAAGAGACTTTCCGGTCAGCTCATCAAAATGAAAACAAAATGCGCTTTACTTTGTGAATTTTCTCACCAGAGAAAAATATAGCTATAACATGAAAGCTATGTTTTTGGAGCTTAAGGGCGCAAGAGCAGTCAGGCTGTGAGAGAAACCGAAGCAGAGGGCTTCGGATCATTTCGACCAACTGGGTTTCTTCAACGAGTAGTGATACTGCAAAGTACGTTGCTGTCATGCTGGCCGCCTAGACCGAAAGGCGGCCGCCGAGGCTAGGAGCAAACCCTGGTCCCTTGGCTACGTAATCAAGTGCCTTGACCACTAAGCCACCGCGGCGTGGAATTAAGGAAACAAATAAGTCAAGCAGTAAAGCTTAGTTTGTTTTTCTTCAGCGCGTACTATAACCCATAGGCCGTCCGTGTCGCTGCTCCAATGCCGCAGTTGTGTACTTCACTCAGCAATAGTGAATGAATAGTCGGACACCAACCGTTTCTGTACGGCCCAAGCCCGACTCGGGTCCACCGCTTTAAGCCCGAGCCCGGCCCGGGCCCGCAACTTCAGGCCCGGGCCCGGCCCAGGCCCGGCAAAACAAATCATGTCCCGGCCCGGCCCGAGCACGTGCAGTGCACTAAATTCGCCTCTACCCTTCGGAATGTGCTAGGTGGGCGGCGATATAGCTGCTCAGGGCCTACCAAGTGCGGTAGTACGCTTCGCGATACCGTAGAGCGCGATGCCATGTCTCGGCCCTATCCATCGTAGGCGACGAGGAATGTGCAACGTCAGCAGGGGCCCGAGAAGTGGAAACGAGTGTGGATCCAGGCAGAGGTGCAGAGAGCAGCAGCGCGCCCTGCCTGGTGTGCCTTTTCGTTCCCAGTGATTCCTTCGTGTGCAGGGATCCACTTGATAACTATAGTGTTGCCCTCCTCTGGCAGGCGACGGGCTTCTGTTCGAATAGTGTTAAGAACTGCATAATCCGATCCCCCTGCGCGGAAGGCGGTTTACGCTGCTTGTGAATCAGTGTAAAATTGTAGGTGCAAAGAAGGCGGATCGTGTCTTTCTGCTATTCGAGTGATGGCAAGGCTTATGGCGATTAGCTCGATATTAGCGACAGTGTGTTCCTCGGGTTGCCGTTGAACTACAGTGGGATCTGATCCAAAGCCATGACAAGCTATATAGGGGCAATGTTGAAAATGAGCGGTGTCTGTGTAAAGTTTGGATGGCCCCTTCCTGGGCTAGCTTGCGTGTAATCTTCTCGTGACCTTTAGCGACAGCTTTGCGCCTTTGGGGATTAGCTGAACTCATGTTCTTTGATAATGGCACAACATCTACTAAATCGGTTAGTTGCCATGGTGGAGCAGGAGATGAGACAGGCTCTAAATTCTCAACGTTGTAGCCTAATTCTCGCAGGATCTGACGGCCATCCGCCGTTTTGGAGGGACGGACACGCTGGTCTTGCGTCTAGGTCTACTACTTACCAGTACTGCGGAAGGCTAGCAACCAGGCGCATCGCATAGCAATTGATTCGCTCAGGCTGAAGGCGTTGAGTAGCGTTAAACCGCGTGTACGAATGTATGTACAGGATTTTTGATGTTATTAGTGACAGGGCTATCTGAAGGAGCCCCACCTTTTTGACTGCCCACCCACGCGCAGCGACGCGGCGCATAAGGTGTAAAGCCTGATGGCAACTAAGCATCATGCTATGAAGCCAGCTTTTGGCTCCTAGGTCCTCGTTAACAATCATGCTGAGTATAACGATAATTTGTCTCCGGCGAATAGCTGAGTTCCCTAAATGAGGAGAGATAAGGTTCTATTCGGCCTCCGCTGGCAGCCACGGACGGTTTATGACATCCGCGTACTAGGTTTTTTTCCGGTGAGGTTTTTATGCGCCACTCCTTGATGTAGTCTTGGACGGCACTGACGCCTGTCTGTAGGGCTAATTTTTGCTCCGCTGGGGACCCCCAACTGGCCCATAGCGTTATATCATCCGCATACATGGCAAAATTAAGTCCACGTATAGGCGTTAGCATTGGCGGGAGACCTCACATAGCCACGGTAAAAAGAAGAGCCAGTGATGTGACAGCGCCTTAGGGCACACCGATTTGGATGCGTTTCCTTTCACTCTGAATATCTGCAACCATTACTGAGAAAGTTCTGTCCGCAAGAAAAGTTTCCACTACGCGGCCGACGTTCCCGCCTATTCCCACTTCCTGGAGCCAGTCATGTATGGTCGAGTGGGGCACGGAAGCAAACGCTTTTTCGACGTCTAACCCAACAAACACCAGGAGCTGTGCACTACTAGGCTAAGCGAGCATGTCGTTATGAAGGCTTTTAAGAATATCTTGCGCGCAAAGCCCTCGACAAAAACCTACTTGCATAGGGTACAGGACGTTGTACTTGTCTACGTACCATTCAAGTCTTATTAGAGCAATTCGTTCCATGACTTTACACAAGTTGGACGTTAGCGATATCGGCCTGAGGTCTTGTAGTGTCCGACTTTTTTGCCAGCTTTTGAGATTGCTATCACCGCTGATTCCTTCCAGGCAGGGGGAAGATCACCGTTGGTCCAGTATTCGTTGATCTCTTTCAACAGGTCAAGCTTATATAATCTGGGAAGTTTTAGAAGTGTTGAATAGCGTACAACATCTGGTCCCGGGCGCTATTATGGCTGGAGTCATAAAAGGCTGCCTCCAGCTCGTGTAATGTGAAGGGGACACGGTAATAGTTCGATGTATCTGATAGTGAGTCCGAAGGTATGGAAACCATATTTTCACGGTGGGGTAAGATCTTCCCTTCTTGTATAGCTAGCTCGTCCAGGGAGGCGTTCAATTTAAGGGCCATGCCCTGGGAAGGAGAAATCGGCCTTTCACTTTCAAGAATAGCTAAAATATGTGAAAGGCCTCAGACAAGTTAACTGCTCCATCGAGCGAATGGCACAGGAGCTGCCAATCATGAAGAGCAAGGTGTATAGTATACTGCTAAACCTCTTGAATTATGCGAGTGACAGCGCGCCTATGATGGGATCTCCGGCCTGCGGCCAGATCGGCGCTACACCTCGAGAGCACAAAGCCTATGATTCCACAGGCTGAAAAGGTGGGATTCCGGCACCGGGGCATTGAACTTGACTGAAAGCACCGTTGTAACTTTCTTCTTGGCATAATTGATCGGAGTAACCAGCTCGTCTAACCATGTGGGAACGTCGTTCACCTCACCGAGCATCCTACGGAAATCTTCCTATGAGACGTGCTCCTCTATTCGATGGCCTTGTTGCCACTGCAGTGATTTTCGCCCTCGAGGGGCCCATGACACTAGCACGGGATAGTGACATCATCAGCCCGCGATGATAGGATCTCACAGGGATGGGCAACAAATGTCAGGCCTACATAACTGTCTTGATGACCTCTGTGCTAGCCAAAGCGAGTAGGTAGCGTGAGTTCGTTGGCGACGCCCAGTTTAACTTTGACAATGCTCTGCCATAGGTGTCTTCCCCTAGCATTAGAGCGATGATATCCCCAGCTGGTATGCATGGCGTTAAAGTCTATCCCAACAGTACCGTGATCCTGGGCCCATATCCTTGAGAAGTGTTCCAAAAATATATATTCACTCGATATGCCGAAGTACCGAACGATCTGGCATAAACGAAAAAAAAACCAAAACCAAGGCTTGTTGGCATGGAGGAAAGAAAAGTAGGAGAGAGTGCGCTCAACCTCTGCAAGCCACCCTCCTCTGACGCCCCTGCCGAGGGCCCTTTTGCGCACTGACTCTTGGGAAATAGGCCCTCCTCCACAGTTACCAGACTGCCAACCAGCGGTGCTTTTTAGTGAACGTGCGTGTTCCGATGTAGCGCAGAAGCGCAGCGCCTGTGTTGCAGCTTTGGCGGAATGCGTACCGAGCTCGAGGTTGTCTGAAGGCTCCGCGTCTCAACACTTCTGTTGATTACACTCTTGAGTTTTTGGGTGCGCTGCAGAAAACTGCAGGTAAGCTTTTCATCAAAAAGTGCGGCCGCGACCTCGTCACTGTTCAACTGTGGTTCATAAATAGAATGGAGAGGAATTCCTTTCGTCGTTATACACACATACGGAGCGTTTATTTCAGCGCATGCTATAAGCGGAGAACTCGAGAGTTGGCGAGGAAAACGAGCCTCTAAAAAGGGCGCAGTGGCTTCCAGAGCGCTCACAGCAGACGGACGTGTTTAACGAGCGCTCCGGAGCGCTGCGCAAGATTCTATTTCTCGGACAGGTGGACTTCGGCCCTCCGATGGGCCCGCCGTTCTCTGCTATTCTTGAGACACAAGTCGCACCGAATGCGCTCGCGCACATACGCGGTTCCGACGTGAAATGCAGCGGTGAAGTATTTCTCTTTCTTGCTGTCGAGAGAGAGTGCCGGCGGCTTTACGTCTGCCCCTGCGCGGGGTCTCCCGGCCACTGCGCACAGTCACTTACAAAAAGAAGTAAACTGTTACATAGCTGCGCGCACGTAGCGCCCCGTCTCAGACTAATCGCGCGCGCGGGGCACACTGCACTAGCGGCCGGGGTGGGGCGCCCGGCCGCATATACCGTCCGAGGTATACCACCCACGGAGCGTTCGTACGTGTGTCACGCGTGCACTACATGGCGAAGAGCAAGCGGGAAGTCAAGCCCGCCTGCTCGATGAACGCACAGAGGCTCACCGTTGTTATGTCACGGGTGCGCGCAATTCCGCGCGGCCACAGGAGCGCTTCGAGACTGTCCAGAATGATTCCCAGCGCCCTGTAGGCAGCGATCATCTCGCGACGCGGCTCTGCAGAAGCGTCACAGCGAAGGAGCATGTGCTCCAATGTCTCCATTGCGCCGCAATCAGCGCACGCGTCGCTCGGGGATGGCGGCCGCTGCGGCGAGCGAGCAGTTTGCGCTCACCACGGAGCCGTCAGTGAACGCAGGCAGATGATTGAGCAGTTGCTTGTAGAGCGAGAGAGCGAAACCGAAACCGAAATCTGGCTAAGAGCTACCGCTGCCTTGTCACGTGAGGGCCTATTTCCCATGATGCTTTCCATTATATTTTTTATGACTAGGCTTCAAGATTGTGACGTCATGCTCCCTCCTAGTTTTTTTCTTCCTCCATGCTTGTTGGTCACCCTCTAACATAAGGCCCACTCCCGCTACCTCCGACGTCTCCGTCCAACACGCGGAACTATCTAGCTCAGTGTGGGCTGCACATGCGAGAACAAGAACGCATGCCTGCCCGTTGGCTACTGGATACGTAGATCAAGATCCTGGCCCAGGACGTCGGTGCTCTATGGAAGGGGAGCAGTATGGTTTCCACCCTATTAGACTGGACCTATTAATGCCAGCCTTTTTAAGTAGGATAGCTAGAGGAAGCGCCTGCGTGAAGGACTGTCTCCTCTTAAGTTCTGCTTGTTTTCGACCGATCCTCTGGCAGTTCCATTGCAAGAATCACACAGGAGAGTCCAAAGAAAAATGTCAAGAGGTTTCGCGCTCATGCCAGTCATTATTAAACTGGAAGGGGCGCGGAAGTGAAGATGATGTAGGTCCGATTCCGGGCTCTTGATTTGGAGAAAACTGTGGCGTTCCTAAGAGTGGAAGCATGCGCTTGATCACCTCGGCTGTGGCCAGTTCGATAGCGTGCTTGAGCTGGTATTTATCTAAGTGTACCGTGCGCGAGCGCTCTTTCGAAATATGAGTTTCTGTGCTATGTTGTGCACCACAAAAAGGTTCAGCATAGGCCCAAGGTATGCTTGATTTGGTTCTGGCGCAGGATGCTCAAAATAATCAGGGGTGAAGGAGCGGCATCTTAGGTTAATGCCTTCAGATTGAATGGAGCGTTTGTGTGCATCTTGCCTCCTAGTTTTATGTTCTCTACCTCTCGTGTCTTCAGTAACGACTAATTTGTATTGAAGGGAAGTCTTCATGAACAAACACAATTGGCTCCGACTCTGGTTTGCTGAATACTGGCAGGGCTCTTGTGCCCTGTCGTCGACAACGTTTGCTCGCCTCATAGAAGCTCGGCTTGTTACTTGCGCTACTTTCGTCGCGATACTCGGTTACGGTGGACAATGCCGTTTCTCGTGGTTTTCGTAGCCGGTCACCGGCTTTTATTGCTAGAGGTCTACTGGGCTTGAGACACTGAAACAGAAAACTTTTTTTTTTTGGTTCGAGATTGGAAACCTAAATTCTGGAGCACTGGAAAAATTTTTAAAACACCATTTTAATGCAATGTTCCACATCAAGTTTGGGTTGCTCCAACTGATTCACAAATCACTCATACGCATTTCGAAGAACTTGGGTGCATTCATCCCCGCTTGGTGTGTATTTTTGTTGGAGCAGTATAAGACTTTTTCTATCAAATGTGACGGCCCTAGTGCTGGTTGAAAATGACAACAGCAATCGAAAAACTGATGAAAACGTTTTCGCTATGCTCTCAGCACAAAGGACGGCGCACTTGGTGTAAAAGTGCTGGTGTCGGCCTCTCTGGTCCCTCTCCGCCCAGACCGCATATCATCCAGGCATTCCTGATACACGTTTTATTGTTGCTTGCTCGGAGGAACCAACTCTGGGCGCTCGAACGCAGCCAAACAAGAGGTCAGTGGTAGAGCATTGTAGCAGCCTGAAAACAGCATGACACCAGATGGAGCCACCTCACTGGGATACAAATTGGCGCGCTTTTTTAAAAAACGGCCAAAAATTGATTTTCTAAACCGCACGGCATTCACACGATTAGTTTAGTTTATTAGTTGATTAGGGCTTAACGTCCCAAAGCGACTGAGGCTAAGAAGGCCGCCATAGTGAAGGGCTAGGGAAATTTCGATCTCCCGGGGTTGTTTAACGTGCACTGACATCGCACAGTACACGGGCCTCTGTAATTTTGCCTTTTTCGAGTCCCATCACACGATTAAAAAGGCGAGTCCAATCACATTATTAAAACGTTGCACATAAGGAAACAAGGTAGAAACGGGAGGAAATGCTCAGCACTAAATCTCGGCATTTATTATATTTTTATGGGGCGTAAAGACGAAGAACTGACTTAAAAAGTGCCATTTTTCTGTGTATCTGCCGTTTTTGGCAAAAAAAAATGAAAGTTGTAGTAAAACATCCGGGTACATCGTTCTTTGCCTATCAAAATGGATAAAACCTAGCCGCAGACGTTATTAATATTCGACCAAATTCAGGTCACCTAGAGGTTCAGAAAGCGCGCATAAGTCTTTGTGGGTTACTGCACAGGAGAACCCTTTTAACACCTTTTTGTTGGGCACAGAGTTTAAGGCACTCATGCAAAAATTTGGGGGAATATAGATCAGAAGGCTCTACTCAGTACTCAGCTCTCGGTGAGTACCGCAACTACCCCAGGAAGTGTGGGCATGGCTGTATTGTTTCTTACTTTTATGTACAGTCAAGAAAATAGCAATAAATATTTCACTCAACTCACATTCAAAAGGTAGGAAGCACGTTAGCGGACCATTTTACAACTTGAAAAATAATTTTAACAACATTTATTCCGGCACTCCATTTGGGATACATTCATCATGTTGAGAAAACACAAAGAAACCTCGCACGGAAGGGAAAGACTACATATTGTAAGAGGTTGCGGTAGAAATGAGAATTTTTAATTGCTGAAGATGCTTTTGGGTTGGTATTTTTGTTCACGATAGCAACGGGGCAGAAGGCTATCGCAGGGCCATCTGAATGACATGCTGAATTATGTCCTGAATTATTTTAGCCTGATAGGAAAAATTTCTCATTTTTCTACTACCCTAAGCGCAGTGATGATGACGTTGGCCTTTATATATTTCCACGAAAAACAGTTTCCATGCATTCCTCGAGGCGGCAGAGAAGTAGAACGAAGGTACCGCCGTGAGAGCAATGCTTCCCCCATAATCGCTTCCCAAGAAGCCAATTCATTGATTGGCTGTTATCACTTTTGAAAGCTGAGGCGGAGTTTTGTATATGCGTGGCCGGCAATTTTTTCAGAACAGTGCTGCAAATAGATTTGTTTCTCTTTTTTATTGCGTAAGCAATACTGCGCCAGGTTTCGAGCCGTCGCGTAGCTCCCGGCGGTGGCCACGGTTGACCTTCAGCCGCAGCGAGGTCAAACGGATGGAGAGCCGTTGCCATAGCAACCGCTTCAGCCGCGCTCTACCGGGCGGCAGGACCGTCGCTGGGCCGCCGCCGCTTGCCCGGTTTAATCAGAGCTCAACCTCAGCTAACTTTTTGGGATAAATGTTGATAGCAACAGAGCTGTTTTTTCATCTCAGCTACCAAACACAATAGCGGTTATTTCTCAATGCAGTCATTTTCACAGCATGTGCTTCGCCTTGCTCATGGAAGCTGATCTTATTGCCTGCAAAATATCTTAATTCCGGCTTCCCTTCATGTTTTGCGCCATTAAAAAAATATTACAATCCCTAGACTTGTCGAAGTACTTAATAATCAAATCACTACGATTTCATCGAAAAAATGATCAAACATTGTGAGACTACTGGCAATGTTTTGTACATGCTCCTATCAGGTTAACTAGCTTTCTTCACGCATGCGTAGCCTATCCAGACGAAAAGGAGGAGAAAGAACCGCCTCTTTTTATTTTCAGTGCCTTAGTTAAGGCTTTTCCAAAGGTATAAAGAAACCATGTTCATTAAAAAGCAGACCAGCCTCTACAACAGCTATCTAACCGCCACGCATTTGCTGCGGTTCCATGGCGAATAGTGGTCATTCAGGAGCGTCAGATATGATTTCAGCAATATGGCTAGAAGGAGAAAACGTACTTGTAACAGTCGACCGCCGTCTGGCCTCAATCAGAAAGAGAAATTTCAGAGACAAGAAGTTGAAAACGCTTTTGCTATAAACGAGGTGTAACGAGTAGCACGTCCGGGAAACCCGGTGCAGAGTAGCGCAAGGAGGCTTTTTGAAGGTACCCTGCTGCAGAAGAATTCGCTGAAATGAAAAAAACATCGGCAGCCTTGCTAAGCGTCGTGCTCAAGCGGACTCTTTTCCTACATTACTGTATATTGGCGAAACACAGGATAAAAAATAGGATGGTGCGGAAGACACTTGCGAAGATATGCAGACACAGGCCAGGAAAAAAAAAATGGATGTTTAGGTTTGAAGGTTTCTTTGTAGTCGAAGCAACGTGCTCTCACAAGAACTACATTTCTCTCCCGAGCAGAACAGAGAAATACGTTTTTTGTCACAAAAAATTAACGAACGCCTAGCGACACACTCGCTGTGCGCCAGGCGGAGCGCCGTAGCTGAGGTAACATCATTTTGATTAAGACCCTGGGCGCTGTAGCTCTCTGTCTGCTCTGTCCCTCTAGCGCACGCACTTAAGCTTTAGTCGAGCAATTTGTTTTCTTCTTTTTTTAGGGGGGGAGGGGGGATGCGGGGGGCTCGTAAAGGCGCCGCGCTCCTCGCTTCGGTGCCGCAATTGCCTGCAGCAGCTCGAGAGGACGTTACGAGACTTTCACGAAGCAATAACCTCGTTACGAGCTTCCCACTCAGAGGCAGAGTATTCTTTTAGGGATCTCCTTCCCCGGCCGTCGGCCAGCGCCTAACCAATCATTGGGGACGTCCTTGTCTCCGTTGATGGAGGTCATTACGGGCGCGGCTCTTCTCTTGTCCTGACGGTCCTCCTGCTTCGTGTTTCAAAGGTGATGAGCCGGGTGTACACAAAGGAAGGCGAACTGTGTCGTCTCACGTCGCGGCGACAAGGTAGTCGTGATTGGGCCGCTTTCTTACGAACGTCCTTGTTTACTTCCGCTTCATGCAGCGTGTATATGTTCGTGTGAGTACGAGCTATTAATGGGATAAAATTCTAATACGTTGCTTCCGTGTAAATGACTTGATGTGGTGCGGCAACATTTCTTGCCTAGATTCAGGGAACCTGTATGTTTTGTAAATTCTGCAAACATTTTCTTATGACGCGGGTTGGTGGACAATATCTCGACAGCATTAGCTCCAACTATCAGGTAAAACTTGGTAATTAAATCTAGTTGCTACGTACTGTTAATCACTTCTATCGGTCTTACCATTTCACAAATGTCTCTCTTTTTTTCCGGCCCATTTTTGCTTAGAACAACGTCTCTGCCGGTATCTCTTGTGGTTCGTCATCGAGCTTTAGTCGCAATGGCGTTCCGGTATTGATCCCAAGACAGCTGGGCGAAAATTTCGATAGTGCCGAAATGTAAAAAACGCTCCTGAGTATAAGCAGTTCAGTAATCACTGTACGTTAAAGAACTACAATTTGCCTAAATTAATTCAGAGCCCTTCACTACGGTCTCTTTCATAGCCCTACGGCAGCCGTGGGACGTTATACGCCACATACGGTACACTATTTTATGCCGTAAAGTACTATACTTTACTATACTATATGTTGAAGATAACGTTTCCTGATAGTTAGACAAACGGTCAGTTTACCTTCATGCACGCTGGCAGCGAATCCGAATTTCGTCTTCCTTTTGCGTATGGTCATGAATCAAGTCCCTTTTGTGCGTGAAAACTCTCCGCAACGCAATTCTAAAAAGGCGACTAGAACCGGCCCTTTTGTCCCGGCTCCTTAGATAAGGTATCGTCTATTTGTCTCAAGTATAGCCAGTTTCCTTTTGCTATTTCTTTTGATAATGTAATCAGTATTAGCGCTTATATGTATTTCGAGTATGTATACGTCGACACACAGAGCACTTTGTTATGTTCGAGGGATGTTCGTCTCACTGCAAAGATCGTACAGATATTTAATTTTTTGTGTTGTCCCTTTCTCCTAAAACTGCTTCTATAATCGCTGTTACCTGATTCCTGTGCCCGTTTCCCCTCAACCAACGCACCTACGTCGCGCCAAAACCCATGAGCTTTTGAGAAGCTTGCATGCAAAGCAACCCTTCCAATGCATATAATTCGCCAAAATAGTCAAAATTTGTTAGGCAACACCGCCGAGGGTAACTGCGTTTTCTAAATGCCAACAATTTAAATTTACATTAGTTACGATCAGCCACACGTCTCGCAAAAAATAACGAGACTTACAGTAATAGTAATAAGTTAACTACTTAAGACGTACCAACTGGGGTACTAAATAGTATGTCTTAGTTGTATTTTGATGCCCTACACAGCTTACATTGCTTTTTTAGGGAAGCTGTTTTCAATCTTAAAAAGCCTTTTTTTTAAGTGCAGAACATCTTAGTGGAGACACCCTGTGTAAAGAGCGGTTATACTTCGCAGGCTCGCCACAAAATTCCTTATTAGCCTTTGCAGAAGAAAATAATTCCATAATTCTCTTCGTCTAATGTGTTTCATTTCTATCTACTTATGATGATTTCGTTTATTTCCCATTTTAGGTAACATCATACATTTATGCGAGTAAACTCCCCCTTCTTTTTATCTTATTGTCTTCGGACATTTCGACGAAAACAGTCGAATGAAATATATCAATATACGCAGAAATCCACAAAACACACTGAAAAAGAAGCCTAGAGAAGTGTCGCAACCTTGATCTCTGCTTTGTCGTTCTGTTTTGCCACATAGCCTACCTGTCTTTATGCGATCCTTCCTTAGGAATGGTATGGCACCACCCTCAGGTATTTATACCCGTTTTCATTGCGAAAGCAATACTGCTACAGGTTTCGAGCCATCGCGCAGCTCCGGGCGGTGGCCATGGCGGACCTTTAGCCGCAGCGAGGTCAAAGAGATGCAGCGCCGTAGCCATAGCAACCGCTTCAGCGTTTCGGCGTCACTACATAAAAAGAAACTGTTCGAGAATCGAACCAGGGTCTTTGGGATTTGAAGCGGAGACGCTACCACTCCGCCACGAAGGCTTTTTTTTCATTCATGGTATTTATTTACATGGTTTTGTATAGAAAGCATATATATACATATATGTGTGTGCATATACACACACAAAAACAACTATTTACAGAGCACCTAGGTAGGCGCTGATACCCTGAGACTTCGAGGCGGAGTCATAATATGTTACTATTATGACTCCGCCACGAAGGCTCAGGGTATCAGCTTGATTGAAGGCGAATCTATCGAATGCATTGGTTTCATAAATAAAATAGAAGAAACAAAAATCAAAATAACAACAGAAACATAAAATTAGCTAACGTTTAGCTCTGGTCAAACCGGGCAAGTTGCGTAAGCAGCGTCGAGAGAGCGCGACTTGGCGCGCGGCTGCGGCATCGGCGCAGCGGCGCAGCGGCGCAGCGACGGTCCTACCATCATAAGCAGCGTCGAGAGCCGTTGCCACAGCAACCGCTTCAGCCGCGCTCTAACAGGCGGCAGGACCGTCGCTGCGCCGCCGCCGCTGCCACGCACCTAGTCGCGCGGTCTCGACGCTACTTATGCAACTTGCCCGGTTTAACCACACCTAATCCTCAGCTAATTTTTGATATCCCACGCTTTGATAATCCCCTTTGTCCGCTGAGTGGGCGGCCGCTAAGTACTAAAGCACTTTTCGCGCTGAGGTGCACAGCCATTCATCTGGACAGGCAACAAAGTAACCCTTGATCCGACTAAGAAAACTTCCCGGTGTTGCTCATGATGCCTGTATCTTAATTTAATGTCGGGATAGAACCGAGCATCATTGCCACACACCACAAATAGCAGTTTTGCTGCTTATTTATCGACACTTCTTGCTACGAAAACCTGACGTCCGGTAACTTGTTCGAGAAAAACAAGTGACTTGCACCATTTTACTATAGCGAATGACCTTGATTCGGACGACATACGGCGGCGGATTGTGTCGATACTTTTCTTTGCCCGCGTTCTTCGCCTAATTTTAGCTGCCTTGGCCAACTTCAGTCGGATGCTTGAAGTGCAATTTATCAGCGTACCTGGCTACTCCCCTGCTTGCTGAAAATTCTGCAGGCTGCTGACGAAGGCATCTCGTTGAACGAACGAATTTAGGCTACCTGTATTTTGTCCTAACACTATGGTGAAACGAATAGAAAAGACTTGGTATTAAAATTGCAGAGGGAACTTAACACTACTTACGTGCTTTGACTGTGAAAACGTTGTTTTTATCTTCTTTCCTTTTTTTCTTCCTAATGAAAGACCTACTCATTAGCATACAGACGTAATGCAACGGATATACCAGGTTCACTTTGTTCGGAGAGAAGCAAAGCGGTGTTCGGTCCTAATAAGGAAGTAATTACTCAATGGCATCCATGCGACTGCAGCTATGCGGCTGCTGTGGAGAGCTGTGCAGCTTCCTCAGAAACTTCGTAGTTAAACAAAAATTCGGACTGTGCTTTGCGTAGTCGTCTCGCAGTCTAAAAGTCCTGGGTTGAACTCCCCGCGTCTAGTGAAGACATTTCATTTTTTCTACAAAGCACGGCAACGTCATCTATGATTTTTCGTGGCCAATTCTGCGGTGAGCAACGCCGGGTTTTGTGGCCGATGAGGCATATGATGCATTTGCATTGACAGTGTTTCGTCTCATGCCGCTTAATATAATGGGCTTAATTCAAGTAGAAGTGAATGAATGACAGACCAAAAAAAATTACATAGCCGAAAAAAAGGAAAATACTCATGAAGGAGACCTGAAAACACGCGCAGGTGCTATGGGAGCCATAGCCATTGGAAGCAGTTTACGGCGAGGCCAATTGATGCAGTAGCGCACGCGAAGTTGTGGTCCAGGTAGCCATCATTTCATGTGAAGAAATTTCCCTCTCCATTCACCTCTGAAGTCAAGTGTTTCACAAACACCTTCACCAATTTTTTTAATGGCCCGCTTTTCCTCTGATGCCATAATGAACAAAATACTCCTGACATTTAAAACTTACTAAAAAATACTTTAAACACGTTAATTCTAAACCCTTCCAGCAAGTTCGTCGAGTGGCCGGGGCCAGTGGAGCCCTGGAATTAGGAAGCCACCCAATCGACCACTCGAACGAGGTCCATAATCTAGTTGATCAAAATAAATGTTTCTGTTCCTTCTCATTTAGAGTAGGCAGTACACGACCTTGTTTTCTAACGCATGTGCATCAGCTCAATATATAAGGTTAGAAATTAAATGTTAGAAAAAGAATTTTAAAAATCACCCACACCCTTTATTTCTTCGTTTGCAATATTAATAACCTGCAGCCTGGAACATTTAAGCGCTCTTTCAAACCTCTTAAAACAAGCACTTGTACTAAAGCGACTCAAACAGTTCTCTAATCATGAACGAGTTTTTTGCTCGTGAAATCCTACTACGACGAGGGTTACACTGACAGTGCATCTGCCTTTGTTTAGACAATCGAGGCCCAATAAAATGAGTATATAGTGCGCGAACAATGCGGTGAACTTCAGCTCTGTTCAGCATTCCCTAACGTCAAACGCAAAAGATAAACAGCGCAGTCTGTAGAGCCCAAAAAAACAACCCTGTGCTTTCATTCCTGACTTAATTTAGTCTGTTCGCCTTACGAGTGCTTTATTAACCCAGTCTTGCATGTCTATCGCAGCATCGAAATTGTTAGCATGAAAACGATGCGTGTAGTGTTTACACAGCATGACCTGCCACGAAGAACAACCTAAGAACAACCATCATCGGCAAAGTGTTTCATAAAAGCTGCCAGTGAAGGCCTCCTGCGTGAGTAGCACTGATGTTTTCTGGCATGAAAATAAATTAACATAATTGTTCTTTTTTTATTTTGATGCGTGACGACGTGAAGTCAGTCCTTCAAATAAACCCTAAAACATCTTTGTCGATCGATAAAACCTCCTCCTGTGGATGGACTTACGAGCAACGTTTCCCCCAAGGAATCCTTTCATTTCCATCTTTTTCTCTCGACTCGTACCTCGGGTAACAGCGCCACGCACTCGAAGACTACCTAAAGGCACCGTTGCTAAAGGCAACCCTGGCCTCGCCACTTTACTGATTGGCAGAGCCGACGGGCCCGAAAAGCAGGGCGGATGATGACGTCATAGACGCGTGCTTTAATACACCGAATGCAAAAAGGAAAAAGATTTTATGCATATAAAAGCCTGCTTTCGGGCTGCTTTCTGCGCGTTACGCGGCGCTCACGAGCGCATTTCCCGGTCAAGGTGCTGGCAGCGTTGAACTCCTTAAAATTTCCAGTTCAGTCGTTTTAACAGATCCATGGTGGCAAATAGCCGAGCCTGTTTGCTTTATAACTGGGGTATAGGAACACCGATCGGCACTCTAATTCCGATCAAAAAACAAAATTATAATTTTATTTTTGCTGCCTCTTATTTGAAATCATTGGTGTCAATATCGAAGTTGCTTTAGTTTAGGGGGTTTACCATACCAAATCGACTGAGGCTATGAGGGACGCGTAGTGAAGGGCTCCGGAAATTTTGACCACCTGCGGTTCTCGAACGTGCACTGACATCGTACAATACGCGGGCCTCCATGGCATTTCGCCTTCATCAAAATGTGACCGCCATGGCCGGGACCGAACCCTCGTCTTCCCAGCTAGCAACCGAGCGCCATAACCATTAAGCCGCCCAGGCGGCGTTTTTACGCAAGAGTAGATTATTTCGTGCTATCAAGAGCGCTCCGATTTCCAACGCCTCTCACATTTTGCAATAAGACTTAAAATATCATGGGCTGCATATGCTCCATTGATCCATTCTTTCTCTAAAGAAAAACAAGAGAGAAAACGTTCTGATGCTAAAACAGCGCAAGCAAAGTAAGTAAAGGAACCTGCATACCCGGCTTTCTTTGCTCGCTGGGGTCTGTCTTCGAGAGGCAACAATTTGGTAATAATGGACGGCCAATATTCTTCAAAGGGAGCCGCGGCGCTTACGAAAGCAAAAGATGCGAGTAATGATATCAACTAATAATTACTCAAAGCATTCAATAGTGTGGAAAATTTTTTTATTAGAATTTCTAGGTAATAAGTGCCTTCAATGCTGCAAAGGAATGTTGTAACACGTCGCAATTTAAATTACACTCCATCAGAGCTATGTAGCGGAAAGTTTCCTTCTCCTTTCATCTTAGGGAAGCCCTCTGCAGAATTCAATCTTCCTTTGACGTCCCGCGAAGTTCATCTGTAGTCTGAGAAATTTTCAAGGCGCGCGTTAATTTCTCTTGGGATATTTCGTGACATCCGGCTTATCCAGCCGTCGACAAATTAAGCCCCGAAGAGAGGCGTACGAAATACAAGCGGCGAACACAATGGAGATGGGCTCTTTTGACTATCATTATTTCATTCGCTTCTTTTAGACGATGTTCCGACCCCTATTTAGCGAAATTAATCACCGGCACATCGCTCGCCATAGTCTGCAATAGTTTGTTTCGCATACTTAGTAGACTAATTCCTATGTAGGCCGCTTCGCACCGCCCAGTACTCGCGATAATTTTCTACTTTAGACGAATGCTCTGCGAGAACAAGAGAAAGATAAGAGTTAATGCACCTAGATGAAAACGCAGGTGTGATTTCTGTTACATCTCTTAAATCCTTCCATTATTTCAGACTCAGGTCCATCCTTGTTGGCGCATCCAGTTACTCGATGAGCGGGTATGCGAGAAACATTTTTTTTTTCTTCAGTGCTGAATAAGAAGAAATTCGTAGTGGCATTTGTGGCACTCAGCAGTCGTATTGCTTTAAGCCCTGCAAATGTTTTCACCGAGGATGGCTTATGCCGATGATATTGACAAGGGGTCATTTTCAATAAGGCGTGAAGGATGAAGAAACCACCCACACCTTCAGGCAAAACAAAACTTTACCGCTCAACGCACCCCTATATTTCCAAAACTTCGATTATAAATCAAAACTCATCATCAAAGAGTTTAAATGTGCTGCAGTACCATGATATTTCCCAGTGATTATGTTTTCTTATGTACCTTGCAACAGCAAAATACAGAACATCATCTCTCCTTTAAGGTTTATCGCCCTCGAGTCTCTTTTTTTCTTGGCATATACTATGCCAGTCTTGGAGACACAGGTTGCCTATTCTGACGTTGCCTGCCTCGTCGCTGGCCGTGATCTCTAAGAATAGCCGCCTTGAATAACTGACTACCCCGTGGAAACGCATCTTCTATTTCAATGTCATTCACGTAATCGTGCCATGGACGTAATCGCTGGAAGCTGGTTGACGCCATAACGCCAACTCCTGCCACATCTCTCGTATGTTCACCTGTAAAGCGCTGCAGCACGAAAAACAAAGGGACAAAACTATTAGTTCTCCCATTTTGCAATATGTGGAGGTAGCAATGTAGTACTCTTACTCTCTCTACCTCTCTACATGCGTGCATCAGGCACAAAGGCTTTAGATAGGGAGAGAGGGTTACACTTTATGAAGCCAGATCATCTGGCTCGCACTGATATCGATCAGGCGACGTCCAGGCTTCTGATTTGGGACAGTTCAGGAGGCCAACGTTGGCGCAGCAAACTGGTCGCTTGCAAAGTGGGCGCATCAAACAGCCCCATGGGTCCTTATCAATTGCACTGCCTGAAGAGTGATAGCGGTCTCGCAACCACTGGGCGCTCCGATTGCGCAAAGGTTCGCGAACAGAGCTTGCAGAAATTTAAGAGTAATCCGCTCTAACATCTAATGAAATGTCGTTCAAGCGCCGAAGGCATCCGCGCAGTCTCCGTGCAGCGTGCACAATGCCTCCTTTTTGTCAGCAGCGGCTGTGATGTGTTGCACCACACACTAACACAAAGCCAGCAACGCACCACGTGTCAAAAAAAAAAGTTTTCTAAACTTGTTTCTCGAGTAGCTTTGCGAACTGCCTCTGGTTGATTGCTAGGAGAACGCTTTGACTATTTTATAAGTGTAGTGCGCAAAGAAAAATTGGAGAGCATATAACGCGTACACACAACATACCTCCGACTCTATTAGAAGGCGTAAGAGGGTAAAAATTCACAAGCTACGGAAAAAAAAAGTTCCTGACAAAAAGGCTTATGTGCTGCCAAGGAACAAAACAAAAATGTGCTCATGCAAGCAATGTTTTTAATGATGTATGGCATGGCTTAAGGCAACATTTTAGATTGCTGCCTTAGAACACGTCATGAGCGCTGAGGTAACGTAAGGCACTGTATTCCCTTTATCCGGTCGAGAATGAAATTACCAGACCTGCTTTACTCTGTCCTCAGTAAGCTGGAAATACTACATTTATCATCAAAAAAAGGTGCAGTATGGTGCAAGGATGCAAGCACACGCGTGTTATGCGTTGCACAATTTCAGATATAAAACTTACAAGACAGTCTCTTTATTATTTTCTCATATATTAAACCGTTCATGTTGCACCTACAGGCCCTCACAAGGAGGTTATTACATAAGGTGTTTTTTAAGCATATCACATCCTCTGTTCACGTAACAACGTCCATGGAATAACTATTGCGCCGTGTGAAATCCCATCTAGGGTATAGGATTTGCACGTTACGCGCTCATGATATAAGATTTTCACCTTTGCATACTAACGCAGTCTTCTTATATAGCCTTAGAGGGCCAGATTTTCTCTCTTCCTTTAAAAGAACAGTCTGTGCATATTAACGCTTGCAAATAAAACTTATACTCACTTTAAACCGGTAGTTTTCGGGATGTAAAACTGTTCCTCCCTTCCAAAAAGCTCACAGGCGATCATACAATTTGATGCGCATTTCGGCGTCACTACCATGATTTTAACTTTCATCTATTAAAATTCGCTTCGAAAATTCTAGTCTTGATTGAGTATTCCGATTTCTCGACCCGTTAGTAGCGCTATTGGTTCCCGCCAACCTCTCTCTCTTTCACTCTACTCTCACTACCCTCTGTTCGCTCAAGAGCTGACAGCTGCAGTTAGAACGTTAATGCTAGTTTCTGGGGGCTCCCGTCAATGGCGCTATTGATGCGCTCTTCCTCCTCTCTCTTTTGCTCTCAAATTATTTCACACACTCCGATGACGCGGCTATGACGCGAGTGCGAGTTCTCATTCCTGCTAAGGACGATATTGAAGCGCGCTTCCGCCTCATCCTTTCTGCTCCCTGAACTCCTTAGCTCCGCTCTCCACCAACAAAATTCTCCCGTCCCAACGCCCAAAACAAGAGATTCTGGGGAAACGTGGGACATACTGCTAAGACAGTAAAGAGAAAGTTACAACATGAAAGCAAGCTATCGTGCCCAGGACACAAGCATATCTCAGTAGGTCACCGAAGCGATGGTCAAATGGTTTGAGCATCTGCCTAGCCTCCGTTAGGTGCAGGGTTCGATCCTCAGTGCCGCCGGGTACCCATCAGTGGCACATTGGGTAAAATTGTTGAGAAATTTGTATTTGACCCAACGGCGAGTAAACGAAATGCTTGCTCCAAGGCGCTTTGTGGCAACAGATGAACTTGTGCTATGAAAATTATGCGTCATAATCATCACTCTCAAGAAGGGTACGAAACCAATATTGGGATCAAAACATACCCAAAATACCTTCCCGAACATTTAGTCCCATGTCCTGTGTAGCTCAAATCTGAGTAGTTAGTGTTTCTTACGACGGCTGATCCCCGTTTTCCTTCTTATTTGGCGGTCGCATGAATGTAAAAGCAAGCAATAAATGTATCGTGGGTGACGAGCTCCTTCTTCGCCTTGCCAGACCGCTTCCTGATTGCATAACTTTGATTACAAAATTTAGCATGAGCGTACCGCCACCGTTACTACTAGCTGCGAGCCACGCGCCGTTACAGCGCATGCACAGATTTCCATGAGGGCGCCAGGGGGCGTTTGGTGCCACTAAGCCACAAACACACCTGCCGCGGCGAGGCCACCTACGCATGCTGAGCTGTGGGGCACGGTACGCCGTATATGAGCGTTCGTGAATGCGCTATAGTAAATTATGCAATAATAGATAGATACAACCGCAGACAGGAGAGATCGCAGAGTACTAAATAGTGCACACAAAATCCTACTAAAGCTCCATGCTCAGCTCTCGAAACAGACGCATAAAGTTTGCACATCTTAGAGCGAAAGTTCCTCTTCACGACAAAAATAGCAAAATCCGATCCACCGCTCAAGCATCTACCATGAATTTGGCCTTGAATAAATGCGACAAATATTACCGCGTCTGGAATTGAACCCACGGTGGCGCGAACAGATCATCGTCGCTGGCCATTGCAAGACAGCACTATGCTATTGATGCAGCCGATAATGCCTGGCGTTAAATTTTAATATTTTCTCTCGCGGTGCATTGCACATGTCGTCTTCATGAACTTCCAACTGTGGCTTAACCTCTTTCAGAGCTTAACCTGAGTCAAATATCGTCACCCGACGTACCGACGAGCCAGTAACTGAAAACCATGAGCCAATCAGACTAAACACATGTTTTCGGAAGTGTACTCGGTCTAACTATGTTGAAACCGTATAATTTTTTCTGGTGTGTACGAAGCCTAGCAATCCTTTTATTTTCTGCTCTAAATGCTGGCGCATGCTTCGGAGCATTACAAAGCTCCGAGACAATCTATCTAATGGACAATAGCTTAATATGACGGGCCTCTGAGAACCTAAAAGGTGAAATAGCACACATCAATCATCTAAATATTCCACGCCAGTCTAAAGCCTAGACATCCCTCGCCATTTCTTTCACGGTCCAGTGTACCAATTTCTCTGGTATTGAGCAATTTCCGTCAGAAATGTTTTTGCGGCTGCGCGCTCCTCATGCTTTCGTTTCGTAGTGTCTCCTTTAGGCAGCCATTCAATCGTGACGTTAAACTGTCCCACCGACTGATCCTCTCAAGAGTAAAAAGCACAGTTCCAACGCAGGGAACAAATAGGCACTGTCGTAACGCCACAGCTAGACTCACTTCGATTACGCCCGCGCCTAGCGTAGTTACCTCCAACAAGCACTCTTCCTGGGTACGCTGACAGCAAAGACGGTTAGATGCTGTATCCCACACACGAAGAAACCAGAGATAAAAGTCGAGTAATAATGGAAGGGGGAAGACAGCGTAACTAATGTTTAATTGATGTTATCACAAGCAATGTAGCATGAAGGCGCATGCGCATGTGGCAACGACCCTAAAAGAAAAAAAAATATTCGAACGAGTAATGCGCACTTTTCGTTACGGTCTTTTACATTTTATAGTTTCATATTTTTTCTGCTTACGCCATTACTTCTACGGTGCGCCATATCTACAGCAACAGGAAATCACATGTTCACCTGGGTACCTCAAAACGTTGCGTTGTGAAACGCCCCGGAGCGCATGCTCCTTTTGGAGCATGGCCACTCTTTGACCAGTGGATCTGGTAATGTATTGTGTCGTAGCCATTGATTGAAGGTAATTCAAATGGCGTCTACAACAACAACAACAACAGAAACGGATAGTAAACCAACAGAGACAGCCCCTGTCGATTTAGATAATTTGCCACACAAGACCTGAACTATAGCCGGCAGCGCTTACCTCAACGAAAGAGCGTCCGGGAATGTAACTGTTGGTGCTGTTGTGATTGTCGGTGTGTCTCAAAATGGCACACAATGGCGTCAGAAATAACTGCAGAAGACCTTTCTGATGGACAAATTGAGGAAAGTTCTTAACCAGCGTACAATTATCTGCAGTTCACAATCTGTTTCAAACTTTCCGTTGCATTGCAAAGAAATTGCCATTGGAAAAATCAGAACCAAAGATATAAGTTAGCATTTACAAGAACTCGAGCATGAGGTTCCGGCTTCTGCGTCTGATTGCATGAAGCCAGCAAATGCTTCTCTACCGGTTATGCCTTGGGCTGGGTTATACTCAATGCTTCTTCCCCAAGGCCAGTTGCGATAGGAACCTTAATTGCTTTCAATGCAGTACGCCAGAGGTTATTTTTGTAATCTATTAATGGGCCAATGGTACGTGGATTACAAGGCAGCACTTTGGGTTATAATCACTGGCTTCAAGTCCTGACATTTTAAAAGGAATCTCTTCAGTACCGAAGAAGATACCCGTCAGTCCCTGCATTCAAGACAGTGCCCTCCTTTGCTTGCATAAACCGACCTAGGCACCCGTCTAGTTTCACCCACAGATATGCCCACGTAATATCATCGGGCATACCCGTTTTCTGGATGTAGTGAGCATTTTCTTCTGCCCGTGGATGTAGTGCGCATTTTCCTCTGACACCATCGTCTCACATCTTCACTCCGTCTCGTTTTTCTGCCCTTTATATTTTTAATCTCTGAAAGAGAAGTAACAAGCACGAAGCCTTTTTTGAGACTGGCATTCGGACATCCTTCGCTACAAAACGGAATATATTTTCTCTCTGGATTCCAAGCAAGGCGCAAAAACGCAAATTAGACGCGGTTAAAAACAAAGTCAGCATACGAGACGAGAAATGTTTAATGCCGGAAAACTTTATTTGCCCTCATTCCTCATTACTCATTCCTCATTACTCATTACTCTATACTCATTCCTCGACAGATTGAGACCTGATAATTAATATTGTGGCCTGTTAGCCAGCCGCGGAATTTTTGAACAGGGGAAATACATGAAAATAAACACTGTCGTCCAAAGTCAATGCATAGCATAAGAGTAGTGTGTAAACAAAGTAACGTCTTTACAGTGCTGCTACTATGACCAATGTCTTGGTATTTACAATCTTCGTTAGTTAGCCACGTCGAACTGTCGTGCAAGGTATACCTGTTTACTTACTTCAGTGCCCACAGTTTTCTCGAATTTTCACGCTTGGAAAACCGCTTTGGTAGCACCCTTCCGCAAGTGAACAGAGCATGGCGCATGGAGAAAAAAAAAAGAAACAACAAAAAAGAGAAAAATTTAAAGTTCTCTACAGAGTTGGTTTATTTGGGCTCTCCTGAATCACAGCCGTAAGGCTTCGTTCTCACGCCTCCGAGATCCTCGCACTGTTTGATCAAGAAGGCCGCCCTGCTGTGTTTATTATATTCACCAACTAATTACGTGAGTGGCAAGTTGCTCTCATCTTTTCTGAGCTAATCAAACAACCCCAGCGCACTTTGGGATCATGAAAGCGGTAGACGCAGGTTTATAGTGTGTTTTCTCACTTTGTTGCTTTGATGACGTCCTTGTATCCGGAAGTTCTGTGTATTTTGGTATGATGGTTTTGAAGTCTGCTGGATCTTGTCCTAGCGCTCTGGCCCATGTGTTCCACCGCGACGTGGGTTAATTGTGTAGCGCCAATGAAGAGACTGTGGAACAACACAGAAACAACATATCAAGACAGTCTGCAAGAAGAGTTAATCATGTCGGCAATTTGGCGAAAACTTTCGTGCAATGCTTGCTTGACAGCAAACTCATTTCTGCTTGTGTGTGCCGCGCTCACTTATGCCTACTATGCAATTAGGTGCTAATATATTCCAAGAAGTCAATGGTTGTTTGCTGCACTTCATTTCTTTATGTGCTTGAAGAAGTGACTCTAATGTTGCCCGTAATACAGCAGCAAAAAATTAGAGGTCACTGCGGCGACCCGCATTAGGAGTATGCGAAAGCATTGAGAGTATGCGAAAGCATTGACGCCTCCACGGCACTCTTGTTTCTCTTTAACTTTCGTTATAATTTTATTTTTATTTTTAAGTAATTTCGCTAATGAATTAGCCTAATTTTTTTGTGATGCAATTAAAGATCAAGTTATTTACTCTGATTACACATTGTTTTATTTCGATCAACCATTTTGGTGGTTCATATTTGGCGCCGTGGTCAGTTTCCCGTCCACCTACATTATCCCCGTCCAGCGTATTAAACCGTCGAGTGGTGTTTGCTAAGAATTAATGAATCTATGTCAACGAAACATTTTTGTTGAATTAATTATCACTCACCAAATACACTTTAATTCATTTCAAACTTTATTTTCGCTCCTTTGCCTATCTTTCCACCATTTTGAAGTCCACTCACTCACGTCCGCGTTATTTAAGCGTTTTTCTTTCGAAATTTTTGCCTCTATTTAAATAACTAATCATTCTCTCATCATAATTTTTTGCGCAACATTCTCACATCATCATCTTTCGATTACAACCACTCGTTTGATGTTATCTATTCTGAGAGCGTCACAACTGCTGCAGACGCGTTTTGCGGACACATTTTACGGACACGTTTTGCGGACATTTTTTGGTGACACGACCCCGACGACATAACCTAAAAATGCTTTTACATTAATTAATATGCCTCTCACAATACTCGGGTTTCCCCACCACATCGACACATAAAAAAACTTTTCCAGATCAAGTTGTTCCTGAAATTAACGAACTAGGAAACTTAAATAAGATATTAGGTTCCTAGAGAATTCAAGTCACAGCAGCTTCAGATGGTGATGAACGTCAAAAAATTTCTTTTAGTTTCGAAAATTTGAGCCAACCATTTATTGAAAAAACATAGTGAAATACTTCTCGAAAAGAAGTCAGAAATCTTAAATAAGTGTTTAATTAAGTGAAAGCTTTCCTGGCTGAAACCAGTAAAAACATTTCTTCTTAAACATAAGAACTTTCTCCACAAAGGCATTGATTTCACACCATTGATTGGTTTCACAACAGAGAGTTCCATGCATAGTTCCTTGCGTTCTTTTCACTACACAGTGAACTGAATGCATCTCCTGTGTGACCATAGTTTCTTTTTTTTTAAATGCAGCATTATTCATATTGTAAGCACAACATGCGACCTTCGTCTTCATCTGTACATATCCATCATCATCGCTCAAAGCACAACATGCGATCTTCGTCTTCATCTGTACATATCCATCATCATCGATCATCTTCTTCTTCGAAGGGTTGGTCGCCATACTTGCGGGTGCCATTAAAGCTCGCTCCATCCTGCGCTCTGTCTCCTGTCTCACAAGTGGTGGAGTGTGCTCTCGATCCCTGCGTCCTCTCCGCCGCCAGACTGCAGCTACGTTCCGGTCGCCACCTGCTCGTACCATCCGCACCGATGGATACCGTCAGCGACAACACCACTAGTACTCCCGATGGGCCCCCCGTTCTTCTTCCTCTCGATTCGAACCGTCTGGAGCCAGCCATGATGAGCCAACCCGGTTCTTCCCAATCTTCTGGACACCCCACTTGGACCATCACCACACTCCAGCGCGAGCCTCCCATTTTTGCTGGTCTTCGTGGGGACGATGTCGAGGACTGGCTCGACCAATATAACCAGGTCAGTGCCTATAATCGTTGGGACTCAGCGATGAAACTTGTAAACGTGTCGTTCTACCTCACTGCCGTGGCCAAGACTTGGTTCGTCAACCACAAAGATGCCATCCCGGACTGGGCTCACTTCTCGGCACAGATACGACAAATCTTTGGCACATCTGGTGCAAGCCCCGCTGTCTACAAAAAAAAGCTAGATACGCGCGTTCAGCTACCCGGTGAGTCCTACACATCCTACATTGAAGACGTGCTTTCGCTGTGTCGACGTGTCAACAGCGCTATGTCAGAGAACGATCGGGTACGTCATCTTCTGAAAGGGCTTGGGTCATTTGCCTTCAACACGCTTGCTGCTCAGAATCCAACGTCAGTCCAAGACATCCGAACAACTTGCCATCGTCTTGACGACCTTCAGTCGCTTCGATTGAAAGACACCTGGGACACCCCAGTTTCACCCGACGTGGACTTACGCTCCCTGATTCGCTCCATTATCCGGGAGGAACTGCACGGCTCCACCTTACCGCCAGTTGATTCCCACCCGCCTCCAGCTCCGCCGTCCTCGCCTTTGCGTGATCTCATCAAAGACGAGCTCGCTTCGGTCACTCGCCCCTTGGCTGCGGAACCACCTGTACCGCGTTTTGTGCCTACCTATGCCCAGGTTGCTGCGACGCCTCCTGCTGCTGTTTACCCGTCGCATCCACAGCCCGTCCAGCCAACTCCGGTCTCTGTGTCCCCGAGCCCCGCTATGTGTCCTGTTTGGAGTCCGCCTGCACGTCGGCCGGTGTGTCACTACTGCGGAATTCGAGGGCATGTTGCCCGTGTGTGCCGTCGGCGTCAACGCGACGAGCGCGAGTGGTACCCAGACTTTCGCAACGGAGCTACGTACTCGTCGCCTGCTTACCGTCCGGCGTTTGCCTCCAGTCCTCCTCGTCGCCCATCGTACGCGGACTTCTCCCAAGACGCTCCGCACTCGTCGTACGCTTACCGCCCACCGTTTGCTGACCATACCAACTATCGTCCCTCCTATCCCTCTACCTCTCCGGACCGCTCCTCGACCGACAGGCCGTCGCGCCGCCGCTCCCCATCGCCTTTCCGCCGCTCGTCGTCGCCTCTACGTCCACCATCCTCCCAGACAACTGGCCACACGGAAAACTAAATTGTGCAGTTTCCGGAGGTAAAACTGCACCACACGCCGCCCTCTCAATTCCTCCTGCACAGCCATCCAACATGTTAACCGTTGACATTGAAGGCACTGTAGTAGAAGCCTTGATCGATACTGGCGCCGCCATTTCTGTAATTAGTTCTGATTTATGTTCTCGTCTTCGCAAGGTGCGCACCCCTTACAGTGGTCCTTCTCTCCGTGCTGCCAATGATGAATCAATGCGTCCTTCCGGATTGTGTACGGCACGAGTCACTATCGACGGCATCCTGCACTACATAGTATTTGCTGTGCTTCCCTCCTGTGCTTATCCCCTCATCCTCGGCTGGGACTTCCTCCACTCTGCGCAAGCTGTAATTACCTGCTGTCCCCCTACTCTACAGGCTTCTGAATCCGACCTTTCTGCCGTTTCTGTCCTGCCTTCT
Organism: Amblyomma mixtum; assembly: GCF_055824585.1. Classification (NCBI taxonomy): domain Eukaryota; kingdom Metazoa; phylum Arthropoda; class Arachnida; order Ixodida; family Ixodidae; genus Amblyomma; species Amblyomma mixtum. Next base: position 225,715,420 of record NC_143012.1, on the reverse strand, counting down.
CATCATCTGGTTACCACCGCTGATCATGTACTTTACCCCGGCTGCGAAGATGTCCTCTCTGTTGCTTCTGCCCACGTCAACGCTGGGGATGTTTTCGTCACACCAAGCCCCCGTCTTCTCTCAAGGGGCATCTTTCTCGTCGCGTCCCTGCTCCGCTTCACCAATGGGTCTTCACTACTGACTGCCTTCAACACTACGCCGGAACCCATTCTTCTGCGTCAAGGCACAGCCATCGCTTCTGTGGATACCACTCAACCTGTGGCCGTTCTTTCCTCTGCCCCATCAAGCTTCGCTCTTTCGACCCCTGCCTCTGCCTCTGCATCTATTTCAGCTGCTATTAGCCCCGGTCTCACCCCGACTCAAAAAGATGAATTGCTTGCCGTCTTGACCAAGCATGCCGCTTCCTTCGATACCCAGGCAACAACCTTGAGCCAAACCACCGCAGCTAAGCATCGCATCTACACAGATGGTTCGGGCATCATTCGCCGTCGCCCGTATCGTGTGTCTTCTAGTGAGCGCAAGGTTATTCAAGATAACGTAGCCGACATGCTCAAGCGCCACATCATACGCCCTTCTTCGAGTCCTTGGTCTTCGCCTGTCGTGCTGGTTCAAAAGAAGGATGGCTCAGTACGCTTTTGTGTTGACTATCGCGCCCTTAACAAGATCACTAGAAAAGATGTTTATCCGCTGCCTCGGATTGATGACGCCCTCGACTGTCTCCAAGGTGCACAATTTTTCTCTAGTCTCGACCTAAGATCCGGATACTGGCAAATACCTATGCATGAGGCCGACAAGGAAAAAACTGCTTTCGCCACTCCCGACGGATTATACGAATTCAACGTTATGCCGTTCGGCCTATGCAATGCTCCGGCCACGTTCGAGCGCATGATCGACACCGTTCTCCGAGGCCTGAAGTGGAAAACGTGCCTATGCTACCTCGACGACATAGTCATTTTTTCTTCGACTTTTTCTGAACACCTTGTTCGTCTCGATGAAGTATTAAGCGCACTTTCTGAGGCCGGCCTTCAGATAAACACCAAGAAATGTTGCTTTGCTTCCACTTCTATCAAGGTACTCGGTCACGTCGTTAGCCAGAAGGGTGTAAAGCCTGATCCCGATAAAGTGGCTGCAGTTTTGCATTTTCCTCGCCCATCGCGCGTCAAAGACCTGCGCAGTTTTCTGGGGCTAGCGTCATACTTCCGGCGCTTCATACGCAACTTTGCCTCTATTGCGGCCCCTTTGCATAAGCTCCTCTGCGCTGACCAGCCGTTTCTTTGGTCTGAGGCCTGTGAGGTCGCTTTTACTACCTTAAAGAAGGCTCTCACATCTGATCCGATACTAGCACATTTCGACGACAATGCTCCAACGATTTTACACACGGACGCCAGTGGACACGGCATTGGTGCTGTTCTTCTGCAGCGGCAGCACTCTTCGTCCGAGCAAGTCATCGCCTACGCCAGTCGTACACTGACTGCAGCGGAGCAGAACTACACGATAACTGAGCAAGAGTGCCTCGCTGTTGTCTGGGCCATTCAGAAATTTCGCCCTTATTTGTACGGCCGCCAGTTCACAGTTGTCACTGACCATCATGCCCTGTGCTGGTTGTCCTCGCAGAAAAACTTGTCCGGCCGCCTCGGCCGCTGGATTCTCCGTCTCCAGGAATATGACTTTACCGTCACCTATAAATCGGGCAAGAAACACCAGGACGCCGATGCGCTATCTCGTTGTCCCCTCGCCCAAACCCAACCTCCGCATCCGCAACCCGTGTCCTCCGCATCCTCAAACTGCCAAACTACCCCTTCGACGGCTATTTCAACCTTGACCGCCGCACCCATTGACTTCATGCCAGCTCCCAGTCTTGGCGATCTCGCCTCAGCGCAGCGGGCCGACCCTTACTGCCGGACTCTTATCGACCGTCTGAGCGGTGCTACGCGGCCACCGAATGCCCGCCTACGTCGCCAACTTAACTCTTTCAAGCTAGTCGACAACATCCTTCTTTGGCACAATTACAGCCCCTTCGGTGACTCATGGGTCCCTGTCGTACCCCGTTCTCTTCGCCGAGAAGTTTTGCAGGCCTTTCATGATGATCCCCCGGCTGGCCACTTAGGCTTTCAGAAAACTTATGACCGCATCAAGCGCCGTTTCTTTTGGCCTGGCCTCTCAACCGCTGTTGGAAAATATATTGCGTCTTGCATCTCTTGCCAACGTCGTAAACGGAGCACGTCTGCCCCTGCGGGCCTTCTACAGCCTCTCCCCTGTCCTTTCTCCCCTTTTGAAGTCGTTGGGATTGACCTCTACGGTCCCTTACCATTAACACCAACGGGCAACCGTTGGATCGTCACTGCCATCGACCACTTAACTAGATACGCTGAAACGGCCCCTGTTCCTTCCGGCTCTGCTTCAGAGATCGCCCACTTCTTCCTGAACGCCATCCTTCTGCGCCATGGAGCTCCTCGTGTCCTCATTAGTGACCGCGGCAAGTCCTTCCTCTCCAGCATCCTTGCCGAAGTTCTTCACGCCTCCAGAACCGTGCACAAAACCTCTTCAGCTTATCACCCTCAGACCAATGGGCTCACAGAGCGCTTTCATCGCACGCTGTCCGATATGCTAGCCACCTACATCCAGCCCGACCACAGCAACTGGGACACCATGCTTCCCTTCGTTACCTTTGCATACAATAGTGCCGTGCAAAGAACCACCAACTTCTCCCCATTCTTCCTTGTGTATGGACGTCAACCTACCTTCACCCTCGAAGCGTCTTTCTTCTCCGCCCCCTCAACCTCTTCCAGACTCTCTCACGAACAGTTTACTTCTCGTCTTACCTACTGCCGTGCCATTGCCCGCCTGAATACCGACGCCTCCCAAGCCTCCCGGAAAAACACCTATGATCTCTCCCACCGTGCCATATTTTTTCACCCTGGTGATGAGGTACTGCTGTGGACTCCAGTGCGTACCCCGGGATTGTGTGAAAAATTTTTGAGCCGTTATATTGGTCCGTATACTGTACTCGAACAAACGTCCCCGGTGAACTATCGCGTTGCCCCTGTTCATCCTGTTAATGATCGTCGTTGCCGAGGTGCCGAGATTGTTCATGTTTCACGCCTCAAACCCTTTGCCCGTCGCCCTACTGAGCTCTAATCTGCGCCCGGGCCGGTCGCTTTCGTACGCGAGGGGAGAAAGTGTAAGCACAACATGCGACCTTCGTCTTCATCTGTACATATCCATCATCATCGCTCAAAGCACAACATGCGATCTTCGTCTTCATCTGTACATATCCATCATCATCGATCATATTCTTCTTCGAAGGGTTGGTCGCCATACTTGCGGGTGCCATTAAAGCTCGCTCCATCCTGCGCTCTGTCTCCTGTCTCACAATATGAATATTGGCACTCAGTATTGCTATCGTTGTCGACACATGGTTCAAATATGCAGTTATGCAGTTTTTGTTTTTTGAGCAAATGCTTCCTGGGCGACAAAGGCTTTCACCGTCCCTGAACACATTAGTGAAAAAGATTTTCCCAGCCAAAAATAAAAGAAGTACACGCAACAGGAAAAACGGGGGGGGGGGGGGGGGACGCTGGAAAGAATCTTTTTAAACATGCCATCCCAATAGCCGTACCATTCACTATTGTTGAATACGCTAGTGCCTCACTAGCGTTTCAGTAATTCGAATACAACCATCCGATGTGTGCTATTGCTCATATACCAGTTTCCTTTTCTGTCCTGACGTAATAAATGCTAATAAAAAATCATCAACGATAACCAATATGCACGTCTACACTCATGCTAGAACCCTGTATAATGCAGTTTAAATCACTGCAGCTATGGTGTTCAGCAATTTTTGAAGTGAAAATATGGCGCTTCTAATTTTTGTGACCCGCGCACCTGCGGAACTGTAGTGCCTGCAGTTTCGCCGACGACATTGCTGCAGTTGTGTTCAACTTATGTCCATTGACAAGGAGTCAGTTGGACAGTGGCTTCCAAAATATTCACCTAGCTGAAAATTTAGTGCGCCGTCGTTAAACCAAAATTCATCTGCACTGGATTCAACGGTGTTTAGTTGGGGCTGTTCTTTAAATCTCATTTCTCTAAGATATCTTTCAATCGACAGCCGTACTAAAAGACATTTAATTATTTATATGCTACCATCTATGAGAACCTACGCATGATGGTAATCGCACGTAACAAGGAGCGTGTACGAAGGAAAGTTGGGCGTCTTCATTATTATTTCGGAACGAAGAAGAACTGCTATTTTTACACAATTAGTCGCAATTGTGCAAACCTACACGTCGATGCAGAATTTTTCTATATCGATCGGACCAAAGCAGGAAGCCTTAATGATCCTTCGCAGCCCTTTCATGACCCATCTGCCCGGCCATCTCTCGAAGGTAAAATGTGAGACTGTGGTATACAGTGCGATGTCAGAGTTTGTTAAGGGTCCCAGGTGGGCGAAATTTATCCAGAACCCATTGCTACGGAACCACTTTTTGTCTTTCTTCTATCTGTCTGTCCTTCCTCCAATCGGTAAGGGTGCGGTTCAGCTATTCACTGCAAAATGAGACAGCTACTGTACCGAGTAATACAGCCTGACGGGATAGTTAAAGCATGGTTTCTTAAAAAGACAAAATTAGTGGGGTTTTTTCAGGAAATGAAAAGGGAATGGAGAATACAGGAGGATGGGAGTGAAAGAACAAAAAGCCCCACCCCTATGCCCTTCAGGAAGAGACAAAAGTGGGAATGAAATAATAAAGTAAGAAGAAGGTGCTGTAGGTGAAGGATCCGGAAGAATTTCGAACCCCTGGGAATATTTCACGTCCACTGACATCGCAAAGCACACGGGCGCCTTTTGCTTTTCGCCTCCATAGAAAGGCAGCACCCGCGATTTGTTTCATTCTCGGGTACTCCGGTTCATGAGAAAAGGAAAAGACGAAGCAAAAACAGGTGGTGCACTAGAAAGAAAGATGAGACATGTGAAGTGGCTGTGCCTTTCCTTTCATCAAAAATAGTTTTCATTTTTGTCGTGTCACAAGGAACGCTCTGATCTAGCCACGTGGTGCGTGCGTCTGCGTAATAAATGCCACATAAGGCGCACGAAAGCAAAGAACGCAATGAGGCGCACCTATCCTCTGGTTCAAAGTATTATCTGTCACTTTTCGTTACGCAAGTAATTGTTAAGTATGGCAATAAGGGAGTAATTACTCATTGACGTCCACCCGAGCGCAGCCATACGGCTACAAAGGAAAGCTGTACAGCTTTCTCAGAAACTTCGTAGTTAAAGAAAAATTCGTCCTGGTCCGGGGATTTCCCTAAAGATTTGGTCAACACTGTTCCCACTTCGAGTTACTGATCAATTCGTTCTCGCCCTACCATGAGCTTGCCGTCCAGGTTAGCTCAGGTGGTAGAGCGACTGCTCCGTTGAGGCGGTGGTCACGGGTTTGAAACCCGGACCAGGACGAATTTTTCTTTAACTACGAAGTTTCCGAGAAAGCTGTATAGCTTTCCTTTGTAGCCGTATGGCTGCGCTCGGGTGGACGTCAATGAGTAATTACTCCCTTATTATAATTCTACTCCACCTTGGGAGATTTCTCTAATGATAAGTATGGCGTTTGCTCGCATAGTGGAGCAGTTTTAAGGCTCCTGTAACCACGTAAAGCACATGCGCTAGAACTCGTTGTTCTATCTTACAAGGTTAGTGTCGATTTAAATGAATGGCTAAAGCGAAGCCCGAATTCAGTCCAGAACCAGTCACGAGAAACATCAACCAGCTCGGAGTGCGAATGAAGCTAGAATATGGGCTGCATCCTGAAATTAATGACAAAAATCATTTAAAGGGGACCTGTAAGATTTTTCTGTGAATTTGACGAGAGTGAAGGATTGGAGGGCACGAATCCTTTAGGAGAATTCGTTCCAAGTTTTTTGCGCTAGCATTTAAAAAGTTCACGTAATCGCTGATTGAAGCTTCGACGATGTTGAGCCTCCTCCTCGATCTGCTGGAAAGTGCGAAAAGTTTGATGACGACGTTACTTGCAGTACACTTAACAAATATAAGCTAACGGAAGAGCAGCTGCGGGTTCTAACCAAGAAAAAATTATTCGACATTATTAACTAACTTATACTGTAAGATTTGATTGTATTTTTTAACTAATGCACTCATTCACTGTTTTTGCACTTATCTTGTTCGTATATTTTTTTTCCATTTGTTCCTTGTTATTCTTCCCATCATATATATTTTATGTCCTCCTGAACTGTCGTGCTTGCTGCCATGTTGTTCGGGGAGACGGGGCCAGTCAAGCTGCCCTTGACGCAGCTTTTATCCCGTCACCCCCGCCACACCTCGTACATGCCCTGTACTTGTTGTGGGAAATAAACTGAAACTTAAACTGAAACTGAGAATTCAAACTTGGGCTCCCCTCGCCTACACCCTACAGCGCGTCGTCGAATACCTCCGGGAAATGCTCCGCGGGTTTTGCCTACTTACATTGATTGTGTTCATTCAAGTAAGCGTTTCTCCGTTGTTTGTTAATGTGCGGCTGCTGTAGTTGATGTCGACAGCCCCCCCTCCCACAAATGAGGCTGTGTGGCACTGGGAAGGAGAATGGACGTTGTGGCGGCTTTATTCACCGATTACGTCTCTAGTTGAAAAGATCGGATAACACATGTCTTAACAGCTAGTTTCAGAAACCCCGTCCATTGTAGGGCGGCGAATATTAAAATCTCTTCAGCTGAAATTTAGCCACAGATTTGTTATTTATAACCTATAACATCTATTCCGCAATTAGCTATCTAACAATATTTTAGTTGCGTCCAATGGCACGTAAAGTATAATACTTTTCTTATTATTCTTATTCAATTTTGTTTTCTTTGAGTTTGTATTCCGGTGGTTCTGCGGTACATTTCCATTTTGGAGAAGCGGGCATTGTTCTTAGTGAATACCGATGTGTGATCTTTCGTATGTACTTTCGCATTCTTCATGTACTTTAATACCTGAGTGCTGGTTTCAAATTCCGTTAAGTCATGACGAGTTGCGGCCGCTTTTTCGCGGCACCAGAATTTTTACTAACACATTACAAAAAGCTATCGCGCCACTGCTAGTTATTTCCTGGAAAGTACAGTTTGATTGCATAAATAAGAGCAGTAGCTGGAGCAGAAATAAAACTTCAGACGTTGCAGATGAATACCAAATTTTAATAAGAATATTTATCGCCTTTAAGAAAAGTCATTACCACATTTAACTGACTTATTTATTTTATTGATTTAGTTTACCCTCAACGACTGGAGCGATAAAAAGGGGAGTGGATGAGAGCATTAATATAATATAAAAAAAGAGAACGGGAAGCAGACAAATCAATGATCTACATATACAGTGTTGGTTAATGCGGTTCAAAAATGAGGAATCTCTTCAATGCTGGCAATCGATCCGCGAAGGCAGTTCCGCTCTTTGAATGTTCGAGGAATGATGGAGTAGCTGCATCTTTTTGTCCTGGATGGTGTCCAACCTTGTGTTGTTAATCCAGTCCAGATGAGATGTTCGAAGGCCAAGGGGTGAGTGCGTTACGAATCTTGGGATGAGTATGAAAAATTTTTACAGAGTAAGCAAATGCGAGAAATTTTCAGACCAGAAACAAATGAAGGTACGTTTAGCATGCATTTCATTCATGATATACTAAACGCAGTACGATGACTGCCATGCCGAATGAAACGAACGGAGTTATTCTGAACAAGCTCCAGGCTTAAGTTAGTTGAGCACAACTGGGGTCCCAGATGGATGTAGCGCATTCTAGTTTTCTAGGGATATGTCTCTTGTATGGAGGACTGTAAGTGAGCTGGTGGGAAAAAAAATTACAGCAAAAGTAACCAAGCATGCGATAAGAATTGTTGACTATGGCGTTAGTGTGAAGGGACTAAGTACAAGATCAGAAGAGATTTCGATGCCGAGATAGCGATAGGAAGTGACAGATTCGAGAGCACTGTTTTTAGGTAATAGAGGCTAGTAGGGGACGAATTTCTAGAGATCCGTAAGACATTACATTTAGATGTGTAAAATCCATTTACCACAAATCACATCAATTAGTGATAGCATCCACATCATGATGAAGTTGGCGCCAAAAACGAGGACCAAAGTGGGAGAAAGACACAACACGGGCGCTAACTTCATCATGATTAAGGTTCAACTCGCTGTACTTTCCACCTTACAATCCACATCATGTTGCAAGGCATTAGTATCATCCGAACTGTTAACTTCAAGAAAGAATCCAGCTTTCGTCAGAGAGCGGTAAAAAAAAATTAGCAGCCTTCAGCTGCACAAGTGACATCACTTTCACATACACATGAATCATATGAGCGGGAATGCCACAGTTACGAAAATGGAAGAGTGCTTGCTGTACCCTTAATGCTTGATGAGTAATGTTGTAGCATTTTTGGTACAGCAACCTCGGAACATCATCTATTCTCATTTGCATTTCCTTATCTTCTCACAACATCTGAAATAACAACACGCTTTGTCAATTCATTTCAAATTTCGCTATTTGCAAGCTCTAATCTAGTTCGCCGACGCTCGATTTTTAATGCCAATTTCTCTTTTATTTAAAAACGCATTAAGCGCAGAAGAGTGCCGGGAGGGCGAAACCAGCGACGGAAGTTTCCAGACTTCCTTCGTCTAAACCACTGCAGCGTTAGGTGACGGCGCGCCGGGCCGCTTAGCTGCAGCGTCTCAGTAGACTACGAATACTCCAAACTTCATCTATAACTATCTCATTAGGGGTTCTCGGTGCCTGCTCCCGGCCGAGCACCACTGCGTCATCAGGAGTCTTTCTGTCGTCCAGTATAACAGAGCTTATATCAGTTGTCTCGTCCAGGGCGCCCACATTAGGACCGACCCGCCCACTCTGTCTCCAGCCATCAGAGCCGAGAGTCCGGTCACTGATGAGACCGATTGCGAACGTCGTAATGGCGGCGACTTGGTAAAAGTTGAAACTCGTTCCGGCTAAGTGGAAAATGATGACAGAAAACAGTTCTCAGGCAGAACTCTAACTCTTGAAGTTGGTCAATTGTTGATGTCACTTTGTGACTGCGGGTCCTCTTCAAAAACCTTAATTAGGACACATACAGCCCTCCCATCACTATTTTCCTCAGTAAATTAAAAACATTTTTCAGCAGCAGTTCTGGTGACAACGTTTGTCATTTTTTATGCGAAGCATATTACTAGAGCTACACTACAGCCCGTCGAGCGCGGCGGTGGAGCTACCATTGACCTTTAGCGTGATCACGTGACACCACGTGACAACATGACGTCACAGCAGAGGAGAGATGGGCTGCCGGCTCGCGCGGTCGGCCGCGGCGGTGGAGGCTCCACATCAGAGGCGCTGCAGCTGACCACGTGACGCTACAGCAGCGGCATAAATCTGAGCTTGCCTCGCTCTCCGGGCACTTACGAGGCGGAAAGGTGTTGGGGTGCCGCCTAGAAGCAGGGCTGATTTGAACGAGAAGCGAAAGCTTCAGCGTGCCACAGAGACCGATGAAGAGCGGGATGAACGTCAGGCTAAGCGGCGTGCTACACTTCTAGTGGTTGTATTGAAATGACCAGGTATTTAACCAAGGAAGGCCATGTATTACCAAGTCTAGCCATCAATATGCTTCGCATCTGACAAGGCTTAACCTTAGCTAAGCCTCAGTCAATTTTTATTGTTACAACGAAAAAAGCAATATTCTTTCTTCTTAGTCAGCAAAAGAAAATGACCTTCCGCTTTTCGCAGTCGAAATGACATTCAAGTGAATTCTTTTTGATCTCATACGCACACACAATTCCCAAGGTGTTCTACTAAAGAACTTATCAAATATCTTAAGAACTACACAGCACCTGTACTCTCTCATTAAAGGTTTAATAAGTAGTTTTGCTGATCATGGTTCTAAAATATGAATATCCTGAACAGAGCACGTGTCGTCTGCAGTAGGCTGAGGGAATCCCGTTTCTCGGCGGTGGTAATAGAAGGGAACAAATGCAATCATTGGATGCCCAGTGAACAGCAACAAAAAGGAAATACATAGACAATCAATCCGAGTCATGTGGCAGGAATTGTGTCAGTGTTAGCTTTCCCCCCTGATTGCGCAGCCGCTGTAGCTCACGGATTCATACCCTGCGTGCGGGTGGCGTGATCCACTGCTTTAATTACCGTGTGACATAACGTATCCCCGCTCCTCTCTCCCCACTCCTCGGCTCTGCAGTGCTCCTCTCGTCACCTGCCGCCTCCCAACCTCTCTTCCTTATGCCACTCCACTGGAAGTGGGGACTATTTCCTGTTTCCACTTTCCAGAGGGCAACAGCAAAATGAAAACAGCGTAACCTTGCACTACTTGCGAAAATGGAGGTTGATGCTTTGTACAGGACATGACAAAGCCTTATACGACCCATGACACTTTTGTAGACACAGTTTAAATTTTTATGCTACCATGGGTTTCTAAGGCAGGGCCAGGAGAATCATTTCGCTTGCTGAATGAGACAGGTGCACAGCAACGACATACCCACCCCCTCACATAAAACTAGACTCCTCTGCAGCCATAGACTGGAGGAAAATTCAGACCAACACTTTCCCTAACTTGTTCATCCTACACAAGATTAGCCCCACTCAATATGAGAATACATGCCCTTGGTGTGGAGCTTGCCCTACGCTCTACCACATATCGTGGGAATGCACAACGAAACCAAAACACTTAACTGTATGCAACCCGACATATGAGCAGTGGGAGGTGGACCTGACCAGCGAGACCCTGGATCAGCAACTTAAGTTGGTTCAGCAAGTCCGTCAGTCAGCTAAAGCCAGTGGCGCCTTGGACTAGGGGTGCCACCCAAGTTGCACGAGCAACCTTCCTCAATTCAAATAAAAGTTTTCTCTCTCTCTACCATCACCAATGCAGAGTTAATGCTGTCTACGCCACAAAACCGCCAGCACCACCCGTAGTCTCATAAATTCAAGCTTCAATCGCATAATTCCTTAACCCGAAAGCATTAAGGCTCCTGTTCTGCAGAAAATATTTCGTCGTCGACAGAGTCATCGACATCGGTGTTGTGAGCGACAAATCTCCGGGGAAGCAACCTAGGTAGGCCACCTAGGCCACCTGTACCTGTAGCATCGTCACAACATGCCTACCTGATTGCCTGCAAACTGACAACTGTGGCAGCTGACGGTTCAATTAGGCGCGAGAGGTTGCTCGGGGAGAGCAACATGGTTCGCACAAGCCCCACCCGTGGCAGCATCTACCATAGAATGGCAGTGGCGCCCCGCTTAACCGTCACCACTGTGCCAGGAAGTGGTATGAGGACTCCCTAAGATCTATGGATGTAATGTCGAGAATGATCAATTCCGCATATGTGGGAATTGATCCATCAACGCTGTCGTCACAACCTTAAGGTGGAGCTTAAGGGTCCCATTGAATTTTTGTTTCCCTAATCGCTTGGCAGAAAGCATTCTGGTGTTTTGCGCTGATAAGGTACGACCAACATTTTCCCTCCAGTAGCAACAGTTCAAGGCTTCACCGGGAATAGAGCCATCTTGAGGAATGGGAAGAAAATTTCTCCCCAGAATCACAGCTCAATGCCGTGTGCGTGTATAGTGCCCGCTAGACGCTTTTGTGATACTTCCTTATGCTTGCTAGGAACAAACATATAGAGCAGAACACGGTTATACGCTCACAAATGAGGAATAGTGTGACTACCGTGTTCTAATTTTCTGTCTGTACTCATTACGCGCAGAGAAATGGCGCGTTCTTAGCTTATGGTCCAGAGCAAAAATGAAAATGAAGAGGAGGTTTTTCAACTAACAACACAAGCGCGTGTTGTTATGGGAATTCCTATCTCCCTTTAGTCGATGGAGGGATTCCATTTGCAGCACTACTCCGCTGATCGGGCGAATATTTCCCGCTGATGGGCCTGTGCGCTTCATGGTCTGAAAGTCAATGCTTATTATGCCCGAAAGAAGTAAGGAAAAAGAAGGCCCATTGATAAATTACCAGAAGAGCTGTACATGGTTGTACTCACGCTTCTCGGGATATGTTTTCTTCTGGTGAAACGCATTCCACCGTGTAGGGAGCTTCAAGTAATGAATGCATCCAATTGCTTGGGCATGGAATGGTATGCTCTCGCAGAGGCCGTGAATGATATCTCATCATTCTTTTCCCTCTCTGTTTTGCATTTAAGGTTGAACGAAATGAGGTCATTTTGTACTTGGACCAAATGAACTACATATATAAAATTCTAAATCAATTTAAAAAAATAAAATCTGGAGCAATTACTGGTCGATTAAACAAGTTTAGAAGGCTTTCCTACGAATAGCACAGATGATGACCTTATTTATGAGCCACTCATCAGCCGATATTAATGTTACCTGAAGGCAATATACCACATGCTTGCTGTCGTAACATTTACTGCGACTCAGCCCAAAATTACTCCCCACAGCTGCTGCTTATAAACTAGCCCATGTTATTACTCACAGCAAAAGTTTTAACGCAACGTAGTTAAGGTTCCTGTTCTGCTCAAATTGCAGCGTTGTCAATGGGGTCGTGAGACGATAAGCAGTTGGCCTGCCTGACACGTAAATCATGTGACCTTGTGACGTCATGACAACCTGCCCATCTGATTGTAAGGGAACTGCCCCCGCAGCAGGTGGGAGTTAACTTATCGCAAAGCCTCAGGTGGTTGGTAGGCAAGAACCACCTGGGTCTCAAAAACCCCGCCAGCGGCTACGTTCGAAACAGCCACCTGCCGAGGCAGTGGCGCATTGCTTAACCGCTGCCCCACTGCACCATAATTGGCGAAAGGACTCCCGGCAGTCTATGAATATTAAGTAGAGAATGACCCATTTCAGGCTGTACGATGTCTGAATCGAAATTTTGATTTGTCGTTCAAAATTTGGTATTGTTGTTGACTGACACCATAGAGAAAATCAAACCACATAAGAGGAAAAAATCCATCACTCGTCTTTTACTTCTTTTACTTGAAGTTTGATATCCTTCCGAGTAGCCATCACTACTTTGTTGGGTGTAAATATTCTCTTAAACTTGAAATGCGGGCGTCATGCAGATATAAAGAATGAAAATAAAAGAAGGGCAGCCGAAGTCATCAAAATGTAATGAGTTAAACTGCGCAGGGTCGGTCCAGCCAGCATTGCTGTCATTTTGTGCCATGCGAGACCTTCAGCATGTTTAATCAGAGTAACGCACCAAGACTTCTCTCGTCCTCGCCGTGAAGAAAGCGACCTGAATTTCACATAACGAACTGCTCTGAAAGAATGATCAACTTTTTATAGATTTCTGCTTAACCTGATGCCCAAGCCTGACTCTCACATGTCTTCAACTCATTTCTACTCATTCTGTTTACTGCAATCCAAAAGCAATAAAAAAGGCGTAGCAGTTACTTGCCCTCAGTTTTCTGTGAAAGGTACGTTCCTCTTGTTCTCTGATGAGCGGCGAGGAGCTGCGCATAATTCAACGCGCAGTTAGAAGGCAATATAACTATAAAGACACACAGCAGCCGTGCAAGGAAGAAAGGAGGTTTTTCCGCTGCCTAGCTTCTGAAATAGCATGGGGCCAACAGAAAGAATTAGGCCCACTTAAAAAAAGCTCGCCTGATAAGCATCGCTTCTTCCGGCCAGCAAGCGATGAAATTGTGCTACCGAAACAGTTCGGGAGACAGCAGCAACTAACGATCACAATGTTCTTCCTGCGATAATTCGCGGCGTCATTAGCAGCCTCCCCGAGTTTTCGCACCCATCTTTCCCTCGAACGGTGTTTCTGCTTACAAACAGGCTTAAGTCTGACAAAAAACCCCGTTAACTCTCTAGCTGCCTGTCGTTTTGCCTACGGATACTCATACATTCCTGCGTTATAATCGAAGTGCGCATAGTTCTGTATACATCTTTGCATTGTTTACCCTTCAGCAACAAAATATGTTCCTTTCGAACTGGTTTATGGAGGTCTGACATCCCAAAGCAATTCAGGCAATGAGGGACCCTTTTGAGCTGTAATTGGGGAATTCAGAAGGCTCGCACTCCTAGCTGCTCCATGATTTCCACCACTGGCGCCAAACACACTTCAGAGCATCATACCGACCTCTCATGATGCCATCATATGTGAAATATGCAGAAAACGAGCTTGTGCACGTCGTGGATGCATTCAAAATTTGAAGGCACAGTGAGCAGTCGATTTCAGTTTACTTGACATTGCGATGGACGGCATCAACGATTTTTAAAGGGTTAAACATATCTTGTACGAAAACAAAACAATTACACGGAATACGGTTAAAGTAGGAGAGATGCCGAATATGTTTTTGTGGGGTCTCAAAAATGTCAATTTCACTTTCTTCCCGAACAAGGCTGTTCCCTTTCTGACAGGTCCTTTCTTCGACCACATCCACAACGGCAAGAATGCGCTGACTCAGAGGAAGATAGAAAGGTTTCGTGGCCTTAACGGGCGCAGGAATTTCGTTGTCGCAGCCGCGCAAGCAAGACATGGTGGTGGCGATCTATGAGCTGCGACAGCGGATTCTTTCCAGGTTCTTACCTTATGGCTTTGAGACTTGGATGAAATTTCGTACATTCAATAGCAATGAGACCACGCTAACCTCAATTTTTTTTCTCTCTTCTGGTTGATGTGTTTAGTTCCCTGCGTGCGTCTGCCTTATAATGCTTCAAATTTCCAATTCCAATGTTTGTTTTCTGATTTTCTGATCCGTCGATAAGACCATATTTGACGTCTTTTTCCTATGTGACTGGTAAAAATGTGTATCCTATCTTTCTACAAAACGAGTCGTTTAAACGGCTTGTGTGGGAAGTCATCAATTCCTTCAATCATTCTCAGTGCAATTTTACCATTTTCACGCTTGTAATCATGCATACAGATTGACTCTTATAAAGTTTTGAAAAGGGCAAGCAGTGAGAGGCAGTGGACTTCCTGCCCAGCGCGAAAAAAAAAAAAGAGGCTGAAAGTGAATGCGCGTCAAGCACCAAAATCGGGGGAAAAAAATGAAGGGCTTTGTCGTGAAAGAAAAGCTGCTGCTCGCGGAAGCTGCTCAAGCCGGGTTAGCAACCAGGGATACCATGCGCGCTTTCCGCTTTCAGGAACAGAAGTGGGTTCTGCACTGAATAAACAAGGTCGATACATCGGCTGCGGCAGCCAATATTTATGAACCATCCTTCAATGCGCTACATCTTTACTGCAAAGCCTCTCATGCTTTAGCAAGCTGTCTACGACGCGATAGACTACACTTTTTTGTTGCCGTTGGAGGGCTTCACGTTTATTTAAAAGAGGTCTGTCATCTTTTAGTAATACGGTGAATCTTCGTACGGAGCGCATTACCCAAAGTAGGCCAAGTTGGCCGCCGACAACATATAGCAACCTGCCCCGATCTATAATGCGCCATCTCTTCTGTTTGCCTTCTAAATTTGTCGTCCGGTTAGATGCAATAGTACGTATACTGTGTTACATGCCTGTTGTCGAGGGCAGAACACTTTACTTCTTTCGCCTGTAATGAAGCATGATATAGTTATACATAAGGACTTTCGCCAGTCTGACTCTTAACAAGAAAAAACGCGACGTTAAGCTCTTCGGCGGCTCACAAACAAGCAGGAGCTTGCTTGTGTACTGCCGAAGAGTTTGTTTGTGATTGCTTGTTTGTTTTGAGTGACTCGTTAGCTGAGTGACCGTCATTGCCGGCACATGCATGTTTCTCCCTGCTGTTTTAATAAAGCGACTGTGCAAGAATCAATGCAGTGTGCATTTAAATATTTTGGTACCAGTATTAGTTTAAGTAAGTGTGCAAATCATCACAATAAATGATGTATGTTGTGAGTTGGCGCTAATGACTGGTTTACTCACAGTGTCGGTCGCCCAAGGTACGAACTCGTCTTCGCCTTTCTGTAGCGGCCATTCAATCATTTACAACTGCGGCCGGCCTCAGGAAAGGACATCGACATACTTACGTAATCTTAGTATTGTAAACGTCTATACATTTTTAAGAGGTTTCAGAAAATTGTGTGACAGATCTCAATTCCTCATTTGTTGTCTGGGCCTTAATGCTCTCTTTCCATCTATTTTAAAGAAGAGGACCAAGTAGAGTTGTTTTCAAGAACGACACAAGCACTAGTAATTCTATTGTGCTCATGAAAATTTTTCTTGTAGAGACTTCATGGAGACTTCTCATGAAGACTTCTCATGGAGACTTCTAATTGTGTTCCTTCGAGGGGAAACACACAGCGTGCCATACATATTGGTGCCCTCCTCCTGTATGAGGCAATAATTTAATTGGGAATGCAGGGTTTGGCCGCAAACACATGGAAGATCTTGCAGAAGATAAAACTATCCTACTATTTGTCCCACGCTGAAAACTTCGCTGGGATTCATGATATCTGATTCTTTTCGACATGCATACATAACATCGCCAAGTTGTGTGCTGCAGTGGCTTCAGCAACAGACTAACAGAATGAGGAGGCTGCGAGGCAATCATAAATCACTTAGTCCTCCATAGTGAACTTTCAGTTATGTTCAGCTTTCGCAACCGTTTCCGTAACTCGATACCGCGTGAACCTTTCGCCAGATGCAGAAATGCGGCAGTTTTTCTTCTGGTGTTTTTTTATTGTTTTCTTTTTCACTGTTGGATGGTCTTCTACGATGATGAAATTTTCCCAACTCGCGCTGGTTGTTGCGAACCGCGCTGGCGCCAGCACCCACGCGGGCCTTTGCACTGCATGGATGGAAGTAACGTGCATCACCCCCCCCCCCCCCCCCACACACCCACACACACACACACACAACCCCTTCTTCCCTACTCCGGTGTCGTCAACGACAGGCATTTCGAAATATGCGCTCTGCATGGTTGCTTGCGATAGAGAAGCCGTAATGTATCGGTGTTTACTTGTACGCCTCAGCAGCTTGGATAGTGCAATGACATGCGTCACTGCTGCCGAATTAGGCATGGCGCAAAAGTTATTTTGTGATTTGCCTCTGACGCAAAACAACGTTGCAGTAGATGCGTTCAGGCGTGGTAAAAGCGTACAGAGCGACAGGGTGAACGACAGCATATCATAAGCTCAGCATACCGACGCAGAGCGAAATAAATGTCCGAAGGCTCTCAGGCAGATGTGCGAGGCAGGCATGCAATACATACCCGCAGCCTGCAGTAATCACGGGACTCTGCTGTGTCATCATACTTCGACAAGCTCGTTTGCAGAAGAAGTAGCGTACCTTTTGCTTAAACTTTGTTAATACTTTACGGGAAGATTCTCAGCATGTGCTTGGAAAGACAAACAAGCGTCAGTGCGATTTGAGCCGCAAAGGTACAGAAATCACACTGAGACTTGAAAATTTTGATTTTGAAAACACAAAAACGATAAAAGATAAGGCGGATTTGAGCATTGTACTTTATAGCTGTTATCTTGCTTGTGTACAGCTCAGAAGTTCCAAGAGCCAAATTAAAAGGGTACCATACACACGTGATAAACTATACTGTGTTACCTCTCGCTTTTAAATAAGTCATTTTCTGGCGCGCAATGTGTAAAGAATAAAATGTCTGTTTGGCTATAGCAATGTCATTACTTTTAATAATGACAACAATTTAGCACTTCGAACAAATGGCCAGCCATTTCAGGCGACACTGAAAGAAAAAAACGTCACCGCGGCAACCCGCCTTGGGAGAATGCGAAATCATTGACGCCTCCACGGCAATCGTTGTCTCTTTGCCTCTTTTTGATACTCTTTTCCCCTCTTTGCTCTTAATTAGCATCGCATTGGCCTTCATTAGAATCTTAATTATCTGTTGTCATTAATTGCTATACATTAATCATCCTCACTGATTACGGTTATTGATTGCAATCAGTCACTGTTTTATATATTTCTTAATTACTCACATTAATTAATGACATTCACTCTGATTACAACCTTTCTCACCTCAATCACGCATTTTGGTTTTTCAATTTTGCGCCATTGCTGCTTTCCCGTCCACCTGCTATATCCCCGCCCAGTCTATTCGACATTCCAATGACTTTGCTTCAAATTAAATAGCTAATTATTATTTGTAAATCATTTTTGTTCGATTAATTATCATTTATCAAACCCATTTCAATCCATTTCAAACTTTATTTTCACTCCTTTGCTTATTGTCCCAATATTTTGTTTCTCGTTCTATGAATATATGGACGTCCGCTATATTTCGGCCGTTTTTAGACATTTCTAGCTCTAAGTAATTAAGTAAGCAAGCTATCGGCATCAATTTTTTGCGCATCATCCTCACATCATCTTCTATGGATTACTATCATGCGTTCGATCCTACTTCTTTTGAAAACGCCACAAAAGCTGCCGACACGTTTTGATGACGCGAACTCGCCGACATTGCCAAATGATGCTTTCGCATTAAAAGCGCTTGTTTTTTGTCTTTCTTTGTGCGTAATGCAGTCATTCATAGAGCTATTGAAGAAGTGGCTGTGAAACGAATCAGTTTCAACAAAGTATATAACAATATAGTACACAGGAACAAAATAAACAAAACAAAAAGATCCAGAAAAAAGATAACACTTTTCAATCGTGCTTAGAAATAAATATAGAGCGAGGGAGCGAGTACAACCACATAAAGAATGGCAGTATTTAGTGGCATGTGGAAAGAAATATTTTCTTTATTGCGTTGCACGTGTAAAAAACCCTGAACAAATATATTATTACACATTAGTGTTTCTGACAGCACAAACATGAATTTTAGAGTGATAGCTCTATTCAACGCAGAAACTCGAGTTCCAGTCGGTACGTAGATTTGACTTTGAAGTGACCCTCGGACTTAGCGATTCCATAGCAACAGCCTTAAGTAAGAAGCCGAAGCATACTATGACCATGACCACTCCGATGATGTCGCCAAATTTGGCCCTGGTCATTACCAACACTGCCCCACCTTACGCACAAATTTGGCCCATCCTCACTGCCAATATTTGACCTCAGATTTGGACCAATATTGATATCCAGGCTAACTTCAATGTGCCCAATACAAAAGCAAGCTCCAGATTTGAACCGGGCACTCGCAAAATATGGTCCGGCCCTCCCCCGAAATTTGAGGTTCTCGGTTGCAACAAGTTAATCCAAGAGATAAGACACAGAAAAATGGTAGTAAAAGCAAGAATAGCTATCGCTCGACCATTCGGTTTAACAGAGTGGTGTCATTTTTTTAGGAGGTGAAAGCATCCAATCAAAGATGTTCTTAGGACAGATGCCCGTCGAGCAACCGAATGAAGGCCCTTTTCCAGCGGTTCTTAGGAGGTTTCAAATGTTCAGCTGCGAGCAGTAGCATAAAACAGATCGTATGCGGAGCGCCTTTTCGTAGATCCGACGGCGTTCGCGGACTGATAGCTAAAACAAGACCAAGCATTTAGGCTTGAGGAAAGTGTCATATGGCAAAAGGTGTCATATGGCAAAATAGTGTTCGTAGTTACGCTGTATATGCAGTGACTGAGCAATAAACCTGTAGACATGAGTTGCAGAAAAAATTGCCTTGAAAGGGAAAATTCCATTGCTTCGCATAAAAAACATTCACCACATACAACATACTTTCCTCTTTGGTGGGAAAAAAATTTTACGTGCTATTTTCTACACCACTAAGTCCCCAGCAATCGATCAATACGGTTTTCTGGTCAAAACATAAAAAGGCACCGAGAACGACCCACACCAAATAAATCTTTAATATAGTACTGACCCTTTAGTGTTGGATATGGCAGTCGCCCTCATAGTAATTTCAAATCTAGATGAGGGCATACTGGAGAGACTAAACGGAGACATGTGACATTGAGAACATGCCAGCCTAGAGTAACGGGATAAGCAACTGCATCGCCTTTTTACTCGAACATCATCCCGGAGGAGGCATCAATAAAGGGTTCCTTTTGTGTTCCTTCAACAGCCATTTCCACGCGTCACCTGAACGATGCTATGTACGGGCACCGACCATAGCCTTTTGGTTCTATTGTTAAGTGAAGAGTTCACAGCACCTCACGCTTGTTATTTGCCCTCGTTTTCGAATACTCACACACTATTCTCCACCCTTCAGTATACGACCGTGCATGAGAGCTCTCTTTATGGCCACCGAAGTGCGTCGTAAGCAACTTCATATTCACGCTTCGTCGGCTTTACAGCTACCAGTGGCTCGCAGTAATGATGGCATCCACCAAAGCCGACCGATAATTCTTACTATGCGAGGTTGCTGTTTACGTTTACGTAAGCAAGAATGTGCTCTTTGATATGGGACAAAAGCTAACTTTCTTTTGTCAGGCGTGTCGTCAGACACCAAGCGTCTTAAGGTTCTTGTTTAGAGTTATGAAGACTGTTCTAGCGAGTGCGAGGAAACAACAGGCTTTCAGTGCCCAAAATTCTCGGCTTATGAGTAGAACTGCTTCTCTGTTTAACGACATTCTCACATTTTAAAACATTAAGAGACCGACGACGTCAAAATGTGCAGTAAACTAAGAATGTGCTGCAGACGTTATCTTTGAGTCGTATAAAAAAAGGAATTATTCTTTGGTTCGCACAGTCTGCATAGACGGAAATGTGAACAAAAAGTTCAATGGACGATATTGCTTATTCTCCATATAGACTGGGTCAGTGCGATGAAGATTGTATTGGATTTTATGCTGCTTATTTTCAATCACATTCTTCCTTTTATCGGTTTGAGCCATTTTAAGTCCTGGGAAAAAAATTGGCTTCTTAATAATTTCGCCAGTATAATTAGTGACAAGACATTCATTGATCATTTTGCTCAACTTCGCAGACCTAAAGCAAATAAGCTGATGATACATGTGCTCTTGTTCGTTTTAATGAAACAGCTGGAGTCATATTTTCCGAGTGATGAATGTTTATATTAACTGCACTGATATTGAGACAGACGATTCTCCTTACGAGGCCAGCTTTAACACACATCTCTGTTGTATCTATCTGGTTAAATGGCTCAAACCACGAACAGAAGTAGTGTACCGTGCCTACAGTCTTTGAGAAGGTGGTTATGGTGACATGAGTTCCTATCTATACCACTGTTCAGTGCTTGTACTCTAACGTGACGGAGCAGCAAAACAAAAACGAAACTAAATTTGTGCACTAGCACACACATTAAGATAATCTTCGTTTAAGTGCAGCTGTTCTTCAAAAGGAAGCAGATATTCAGAGACAACCCGACAATCAATCGCAAAGAATTATCTTATCCAAGTCAATCAGTCCAACTCACGACTGAAGCAATTATTCGGGACGCAGAACGTTACAAAAAAAAGGTACTAAAACAGTACAAGCACGGCAGAACGGTCATTGCGCAAAGGAAAATACAGTGAAATGAATATGTAACTATGAAAGCGCACAAACGTCGTCAAAATTTCATAGAATGCATCTCTAAGCGAAAGTAAATGTCTTTGTAGCCGGTACAGAATGGATAGTATTTATTAGTGCGCTTCTTAATTCATGTACTACGAACTTTGCTGATGCCAGTTCCAGGCAGCGTCCAAAGGCCCCAGTTAAACTAATTTTTCACACTTATGTGGTCTTTAACTTTCGAGTGCATGGGTAGAGCACAAAGGAAAGTTAGCAGAAAAAAATGCGCCTTCTCTCTTAGAAAAGTAACTGTAAGCCAAACAAATTAACGTCCAGCCCCGCGTTAAGTAACATGCGCACTAATCCCAACATGCCAGCTTAATGGTCGCAAGAGTCTCGGTGACTGGGCAGCATTAGTACGACCGCGACGGGTGAAAGCGAGCCGCTACTCGCGTAATTAGCCGAAGATATAGTGAACTAGAATATATTCTAGTTCACTATAGCCGAAGATAACGACGAGAGCCCCATCATACAGCGAGGGCTCGGCTCATCAAACAGCGTGGCTAATTGTGGATGCACGTGGAGCATAAACGCGCCCGTCTCTCGACGGCGACTGCTTCCCACCAAAACGTTTCCCCGAAACCACTTT
This sequence comes from Amblyomma mixtum, assembly GCF_055824585.1. Classification (NCBI taxonomy): domain Eukaryota; kingdom Metazoa; phylum Arthropoda; class Arachnida; order Ixodida; family Ixodidae; genus Amblyomma; species Amblyomma mixtum. The sequence goes on along the minus strand of NC_143012.1, from coordinate 225,693,462 downwards.
CATTCTTACCAAGTGCTTCGAAGCCATCTTCCGTGTGCGTGGGCACCTGTCTGTTCCTGTGGCTCAAATTATTAGCGCAAACCCACGCGTGGGATTTGGGCTTGCCGTGCGCAACCCCGATGATGACTGCAGATCTCGAAGGAGTTTCCAGGAACAGCGGCGCTGTCAACATGCGTGGGCGACCGAAATATTATGGCGCTCCAAACTCTAAAAGCGTTTAAGTTGACCTACACACTGTGATTGCCAAACTGCCATTAGGCGGCTCCTTTAAGGAATTACGAGCCGGAATGGGCGTTTCAGCGTTTGCGCGAGACAGCCTCTTCGGGCTCTTGGATTTCTTCAGGCGTCGGATGAATTGGGGATCTTCGTTATGTTAACAGCTTATAGTGCGAATTCATCTGGACATAACAGTTGCTAAAAGAAGAGGAATTTTTCGAGTAAATAGAGCAGCAGGTGATTAACGAATACTAAAAAACCGGGCGAGATTATGGTGGACGTACGTGCCTAAATTTAGCACCCTCTACTGAATTACGGAATAAGCGCCACTCACTTCATGCAAATTAAGGAAAGGCAAGCATGGCACCAAGTAACGTCATTTGCTAAATGCTGGGAATCATGAAATGACGCATTCGTTCATGAAATATAAGGAGGAAAAATTATACTCTGCAGCAAAGTTATGTCAATACTAATGTGTGCATAGCTGAACTAAAGACATATGTGCGTTTTCAATAACTTTATCATTGTTTCCCATCCGCGGTTCTGTATTTGTTTATGTGCTGTAGATACGAAATCTCCGGTGAGCATTGGTGACCACACTATGGAATGGTATCACCCTTTTTAGAGATTTACTTGCACCTTTACATTACATCCAAATAACTAACAATGCTGCTCTAAAATGACACCAGTACATGTTGGCAAGCTAACTGCAGAATTTTTCAGTTATCTGCAGAACGGGTTACAAGGCCAAGTAGCAGTGAAAACAGTAAGAACTACTCCTTCGTTATCCTGCGAAATCTGCACGTTTTCAACCATCTGCGTTTCGCAGACTGAACTAAACCTGTAGTTAACGCCAATCTTTTCGCAAGTTCCTCATACATTCTTGGCGGCCGCCGCCATGGTTGCTCAATACCTATGGCGCTCAACTGCTAACCCCAAAGTCACTGTTTCGATCCCAGCAGCTCGGTTTGAACGGAACAGATTTTTTTCTGTAGTATTTATAGTTGTCAATTCTAGTGAAATATTCGGCTCTGTCGGTGCAGCAAGGGGCTGCGCAACACTACACAAAAAATGTTTCTTATTGCAAAAAATTCTATTATTACAAAGTTGTTTCCGAAATAGAAGAGAGAATTCTGCTGTAAAGATATAAAACTTTTTTTATGTGCGTTTTGATAGGGAGTTCAGCAAAGGCTTTGCACAAACTTAAAACGGATGTTCTGCGCCTACTGAAATCATGTGTCAGCAACGCTTAATTTTAAAAATTACAACAAAATATTTTTAGAAGCCGCACTGAAGACTCACGCCACCAAGTTTTGCGGTGCAGCTAAAATTCAGTACCAAAAATTATGCCTGTAGTAGCTCCTGAACATTACTACCTGCCTCCCTATGACTGAACTGTAATGCTTCGATTCAGTGATGCAAAACTTGAAGGGACACTTACGGTCCGCCTTAAGGGTAAAATGCGATAGCGCTTGAAGGTCCCACAGCCGCCAGGGGTCATCTCTGGCCATACACTTCGCAGACAGCCATTTTCTATTTCGTATTCATAGATCGCGGGAAATCCTCATACCGGACCTGTCGCAATAGTGCAGCGTTTAAGCGATGCGCCATGGCAGCGAAAGGCAACTGTTTCATACGCAACCGCCGGTGGATCTTCAAAACCCTGTGGTCCTGTTACTACGTCCCTTGGTGGGCAGGTTGTCATGACATCAGAGGCTCACGTGACGTAGATAACAAATGGACCACCTGCTTAATCGTTCACAACGCCGACTGCGCCGACGATGCATTTTTTGCAGAACGGGATTCTTCGGGCTATTGTGCCGAGGAAACCTTCGGAGGAAACCCCCGATCATCAGCTTACATAATGCCGTCAAAGAGCTCTCTGGGAAGAGCACGTACTGGGTACAGAAGCCGTCGGCAGCCTGTTTAAGCCACCTATTTTATCATTAAAACCATTTTATCTTTTTTTTTTACTGGCGGTGGCCATATGTTACAGCTCTTACCGTGTAGAGATTGCATTTTGCTTCATGAATGTGCATTCATACTTCTAGCCTCGCTGGTAATCGCTCTTGTATCGGGAAATGAGTAATTTCTGCGCAGGCTTCGTGTGGGTGGTAAACTGATGACTCATAAACAAGTGCATTCCAAGAAAATCAGGGAATCCACCAACCAGAATTCGCAATGCCTTGTGTACTGAGTCGGCGGAATTTTCCCAAGCGCTAATATGGCTCCTGGATAAGCTGTTACCAAATTCCGGCGTGCAACATAAAGTGCAGTTGGCAAGCAGGGCATAATATTGCTACAGAGTGAACCTCGCAGCCGCTACACTGACAGTCGTATCGCACTGTATATCCAACATCTGAAATATCATAATTAGGCATTTTGCTTTCCGGCAACAACTTCGGAAATCTCCTTAATTTTGGAGCAACTCAAATCCCTTCCGGCTATTCTCTTTTATGTTATAATGTTTTCGCTGCCTCTGCTGCATGCACAATGAGGTTTTAACTATTCCCTGAACGCATGCTGTTTTGAAGCCTAAGAATGCATGAAGAACTAACTACACTACAGGTACAACGCAAAATAGCCAACTTGTATTGAAAACAATAAGAAGTAATGCCTTTTTATCGGTTTGCCTATGCTAATATTTATGGAGAGTAGGAAAAAACGTCCGGGAATATGTTCCCTGGGAAAACGTGCCCCGAGAAAGCGCCGTCAAGCAATAAATGTCGGCAACTGAAAAGTTACCCAAAGAATAATTTCTTCCGGAACCCAGTTGACAAAAAATTGTCCACTTTATTGGACTGTTCCTTGAATTTGAGAACAGGTATAAGATGAACTATGTTGTCGTACCAGACCACACTATGGTCTTGAAGTCTCCATTCGGAAAATAAATACCGCTGCGTTTAATTCAGACAAGAATACAACTTTTAATGCTCTGCATACCGTTACATCACGTCTACTAACCCGTACACTTACATTGCAATCACTGCTGCAAGCGTGCAGCTGCTTTTTGGAGGTGCAGTGCGTAGGCGCTGAGCTACCACCTCCTAATATTGTATCGGGCTCATGTGGTAGCTAGATGATATTTTACTGGAGATGCGGAGTGCTTGTTACACGCTATCATTACCCTATAAGTACGACCCCCCGCATCAAACGTATTTAGCTTATATCTATTCTGTTCGTCAAGATATCCTTATTATCTCGAATTATTTTGAGCAATGCGCGAAAAATTACAGCCGCAGTTTCGTTGTGCTTACCATACCATTGTATTTACGGGTCACTGATTCATTCCACTGTTAAACGACTTAAATCTGCCTCGTGAGCTAAGAGCACACTAGGGACAATTCCGACATGCAAGGCCTATGCTCAAATCACTGCGCGTTACGAGGTGTTTGATGCCACCCGTTTGGGGACATTTTGCCCTACTTCGGAAATAGGAGCATTTTTGCCGAGAACGTTTTTTCTGGGGGCGTATATTCCGGGTAAGTTTCTTTCTGGGGACGTTTTTTTCCCGGAACCCATATTTATGACGGCTGTTTAAAAGTGTTTTGCTTTCCTCCTGCAGCGACGCATAAGCGACCAGTGAATGGCCCAGATATGTACGCCTGTCCATACTTGTTTGGCAACGTAACCGAGGCAACCATCAAAACAAATTAAATATTGAAAGAGGCTTACATTTAGGTTCTCATCTATAAATAGAATGAAACGCTTGATTAAGTTTTCCTTTAACGCATTCCGGCATCTGCCTCCCTTCTTACATTTGTGCGTCGCATGACGGCTTGCTGACGTCGGATAGCCCCCTTTCTGTTGACCTCATACGGGCTCTCTTTCTTAGGGTCACTGCCCCCCTTTCTGTCCTTTTGTTGAATCCCCGTGCTGCCTCTTCCACCAATGTCCTCATAGCGAAATTTGATGAAACCAAAAATAGGCGCGTTTGGTTCCTTTCCTGCCTCTGTACACTATTTCCTCTGCTCTTATTCTTTCAACTAGCGAAGGCATTTGTTTTTTGCTCTTTTCAGGCTAACTTTCAGTACCCAACTCACAGTGGAAATATCGTAAAGCAGTCTTGCTGGCTGTCCATGTCTCTATAATCGCTTCACTTTCGCGTCTGTTCTCCTCTTCCAGCATTGGCATATGGCTTCCGGTTTCACGCTCGCCGTATTGAGCCGTTCTCTGCCCTCTGTAGCAAGGTCTATTTTAAGACAGCGTGCGTTCTACCACCGCCAACTTCGGAGAATTGGAGTACGTTGGCAAAAAAATGCACTCTGTTATTTTGAATTAAAATAAAAATAATTTGTTATTCCAGACTGAACCATTGTCTCGCATCAGTGCGCGGCAGCATCAGTGCGTAGCGCATCAGTGCGTAGCTGCTACAGTGCGTAGCAGCCAATGATACTGGAGAAATTCCAGCATCTCGAGTTATTAAAGTCCTGCGATGTCTCACCACGCGATCATGTTTGCAGTTCGTCCCAGCGGCTTTGGGCGGAAATCGGCGCAGTGGTGTTTAGCAGAGGAACGTCGGTGGCGTTGAATACCTTGGCCTGATACAACTCTTGTAATCATCTGTCTCTTTATTTATGTGCCGTAATGTTTATTTCATCATTGCAAAATAAGCATTTTGGTAGAGCGCCAAAACTTTTTACTGTTAATTGAAAGGGAATGCACCAGTATCCGGCCTTATCACTTTTTTTATCTCCATTGGCGGCACATACATGCATGTGCTTATTAGGATTCGAGATCTTTGTACCGACTTTTCGCGCCTTGTATCCAAAGTTTTTGCAGCTTTGCAGTCAGCGCGGCTAACAGAGGCGGGAATTCCGTTCTTTGATTACCTCCAAGAGTATTCATTGCTATCGCGCATGCCTAGCTATTCATTTCTTTGTGTGTGCCAGTCAGCACTATAAATGTTTTTCTGTCCAAAGTCACTTCTGCCCGCACTTTCCGGGTTTCAGCCGTGTGCCTTTGTGAACACTCTGAACAGTAAATGTAACTGCCTGGATGCCTTAGCGCGCACATCAATCGCGCTGTGACTAGGCCGTGGCATCGAGCTCCAAACTGAGGGAGTTATGCAACATTATGTTTGTCAGAACCGGAGAAAGATTTACACTCGGTTGGTTTTGAGGAAATGAAAGGCACACTACTGCCTTTCTGTGTGAGTGGACACCTCAATCACGCTTTGAAGTACGTGGCGGTGGTGTCGACTTCAAAAATAAAACCGTGCTTTTGCGCAATATTTCATGCTTATCAACGCTAAACTAGAGGCCATTTTAGTGCGAACGCACTATTCAGATGAATAAACGCCGAGCAAGTTCTTGCGATGTTGGTCGGTTTGTGATAGTACCCTGTGAAATTTGTGGCATGTGATCTAAATAAATAAAAATAAATCAAACAAATATTGCCGCGACTGGGATCTGAATCCGCGGCGGCGCGAACACATCAGCTTTGCTGGCCACTGCTCGAGAGCACTGGCCAGCCTTACTTAAGCTCATGCTAAGCTGCAACATACTCTTGCGCTGGGAATTTCACAAAGGCGTCTTCACCAACATCCATCTGCGGCGCAGAGACACAGACAGAGAATCCCCTATCTTCATTATCGTCGTTAGCGTTCATGCAACTCCTTTTTCGCACCTTTATGAAATTTAGGCAGAAATTCTCTCTCATTTCTTTGGAAGCCTTAAACTATCTTCCAGACAGCCGTACAGTCATCACCACCACGTGATATCTCAACAATGTAGAAGGTGCATGTGCCTGCGTTCATTCGAGGTAAACCTGGTCATAATTGGCGTTACAGACGAAAGGACAATATCGCGTTACGGCGGCTTTGAGCATTAACAAACGCTCGCGCGTTAATTGTTGCGGGTCTTTTTAGTTTTATCACGCAGTCGATGCGCCGCGGTTGCAGGCGGCTTTTGACGCCGTGTGGTGTGGCCAATTCTCGGCCGCTCCTACAGGAGCTGAACTGTTTTTTACCCGAGGAACTCTTTTTCTTGGGTGAGGAAGACTTTCTCCAGCAATGGTCATGCCCAATCATTTCTGTAAACAACGGTCGTGTTGTTCTGGTTTTTAGGTCAAACTGGCGCTAAGGTCTTCTTTTCAGTGTTTCATAGTCAAATTATTGCTTTCTTACTTTCTCTCAGTACGCATGCCATCCTGTTTTGCATCGCCCACGAGCAATTCCTTTTAGTTTCTTCAAGATATTTATGGTGCCTCTTTAATTGGCTCGCCTTATATGTTTGGTGCGATGTGTTCTTTTAAACGTCAATGTATCTGGTAAACTTGGTATGTGTATATATATAAATAAAATTTTTCTAAACACAAACAATTCGCACACTCGGGGCATTCCTCTAAGCCGAATGATGAAACAAAAAGAAAGTATTGCGCATAATATAAAGAGAAAAAAAAGATGGCACTTTTTTTTTTCTTCCTCGGAAATTTTGAGGGCTACCTCCGAGGGCCACCTGTTCGAGCCGGCAAATTTCGGTCTGTGTGACATGCAGCAGTGTATACTGCCGCAAAGCTTTATAATGTATATTTATACATGCTCAAGGCCGCCAGCACGCGCCTTTGCAATTTTGTTCGTAAAGCAGGATACTACCAGATTTATTTTGAATGGCCTCATTTGCGCGAAAACGGTTCTGTCCTCCTCGCTGGTGTGTGTCCATTACACGCCGTATCTCGAAAGATTATTGCCACCTTTAAACTGAGCAAGGCCGAGAACGACAGGCATTCTGTTCTTCAATGAACACCAGGCACGTTTACAGAGTTATTCCCAATACAGAGTTATTCCAGTGCGCCGTCATTCGCCTCGTCTATTGTCTGCGAATTTGCCAGCACTACGTAAAAATGGCACTGGATACGTTACCAGAGTGCTTGCAGTATAAATAATTAAGAGAAGCGGACCGCGGCACACATTTCTGTTCTTTGTTTTTTTTTTTTTTTGTTGCGAAGGCAACACTGCTGGAGCCCAGCTCAGCTCGTCGCGTATGCTCGTGGCGGTGCGGCTACCAAAGGACCTTTGAGTCGCCGTTGCCTAGCAACAGCTTCAGCAGCGCTCCAACAGATGGCGCCGCGCCGCTGCCGCCTGTTAAAAACGCGGAAGTTAAAAATTGGATGAATTCAATGGAAAAGAAACATAGTGTAGAACTATATCGATACTGGAAAAGGCAGATCAGGAAAGAATTTTTTTATGATAACTCAAGAGACAGTGCCCTACTTTTTGAAACTAGGTCAGGGTGTCTTAGAACGCGCAGCTACAAAAAGAAATTTAACGAAGAAGATGACACATGTGCAGTGTGTGGTAGATCTGTGGAAACAATTGAACACCTCATAATCAAATATGATGGTATCCATCCGGATTTCGATGCAGGCACAGTCACTTTTTCTGAGGCCCTAGGGTTTAAAGATAACAATGGTCATGTAAATAAATCTGCAGTGGAAGTCAGCAAAAAGCGATTGGAGGATTGGTGGCTGAAAAGCAGAGATGTGGCATAAGGTTAGAATTGTAGGAAACCGTAGGTAAAGATGATGGCGAATCTTAAAGGTGCACTGAAGAGGAATCTGAACTCGTCTTTTTGCCGCGGGAACTCAATCTGCACGTTCCGAGCATTCTTAGAAACTTCGATTTATTGTCCTGTGTGGCTGATTTTCCTAATTAAATCGAATTAACGTCCGGCTCCCGCCTTTTTTTTTTAATTCTCCCTCGTACACTGGGCGGAGTCGACCAACGCGTGGAGTGCCTTTTAGTCAGTCCTGCGGCGGCTTGCCGCTCTGCCATCGGCGGAATAATACGTAGTAGTCCGTAGAAACAAATAGTCCGCGGGTATTTTTATTTCTGCGGGCTTATTTTGCGGCTATATTATCTGCGAATGAAACTATTTATTCACGGAAACCTAGAAAACAAAATAAAGCGGAAGCAAAGCCTCCATGGAGCTGGCTGCAAGGCACTCCACGCGTTGGTCGACTCCGCCCACCGTACGAGGGAGAATTAAAAAAAAAGGTGAGAGCCGGACAGCAAATCGATTTAATTAAGAAAATCAGCCACACATGGCAATAACGGAGTTTCTAAGAATGCTCAGAACGTGTGGACCGAGTTCCCGCGGCAAAAAGACGAGTTCAGATTCCTCTTCAGTGCACCTTTAATGAGAATTGCCAACACAGTAAATAAATAAATTAATAATAATAAATAAAAAAAAAGCTGAGCATGGTGGCAATTGCCACCACCCCGTTCCAAAAGGGGCGCTCCTATCCATCCATCCATCCATCCATCCTGTCGCCCACGCACCCAGAGGGCACGACCCTCGCACAGGCGCTGGGTTTCACAGCTCATGGGCGCTATGCCGGAAGGCCCGAGTTTGGCGCTCGCCCGAGTTTCATCCGAGTTTGCGATGACGGCAGTCAGTGAACGAAGATAGCGCGGAACGTGCGCAGGCAGCGGACAATGAAATGTTGAGATAAAGCCACGTAAAGGCGATACAAGCGCACCCTGCGCGCCTGTTTCACACTTCAAACACAATACACTGCGCAATACCAGGCCGCAGCGCTACCTGAAGTTATCAGCGCCATATCAGCAATCGAAAAATCGTGACTTCTCTGCTATCTATCTGCACACTCGCCGCTAGCTGTTTGACACGCCTTTTCGGGCGCGTCAAAGGCGTGTCTTCTCTTTCAGCTCTATCTGTCTCTCCATTTCCGAAGACGAACAGTGCGCACTAGGTGCACTCTTGTATCAACCCTTTATCTTCTCTCGAATACGTTAAAAGGCAACAGATAATATTATGAACATTTTGTTCATTTCCAAATGTATTTTAAAATCTGAATCCAATGAAGCGTTGTTGAAAAGCATAGCTTTAGGAAATTAACAAAGATTTGACACTTTCTGCCGCTAGAGGCGATAGTGAGGCAATTGCTTGCAGCGTGGCTTGCATACGAACTAGAGCGGCAGCCCACCGTGTCGAAAACGAGAGAGCTCCTGCGCTGACACGCCGCCGGTAGCGCTGCCTTCGACTGGAAAGACTGGGCAACTACTGCACGCTGAATCTGTCTTATTTTTAGGCCATTGCGATAATATATTTTATTGTGTCGTATATCAAAATATAACAGTCATGCATCTTCTGGCTTGCATAATAAACAAAAGCAAAACACTGAACTTCACTGCACCCCCGCGTCACTGCTGCTCTCTGCAGTGACCTCAGGTGGAGCTCTCCGCTGCTACGGCCGCTGCCGCACACCGCTATGGCCAACCATTGCTTTTAGTACGCTCTTAGCGAATCTCAGCGGTAGAAATTGGCCGTGCGAGCGGCTGTGATGCGGTGTGAGAAAAACAAAATTACTGTTTGGCTGTATTCAATGATTCATTACGTATGCCTGTTGTGTGTGACGCCTCTTTAGTGCACTGCGGATGCGAAGAGCGTGCTACCCAGCGACACAACTCATCCTATGTCATCAGACGCTGACTAAAAGCTGTGAAGGGGGTGGCGCGCGTATCTGCGTAGTATTTGTTAACGCGCGCACTTCAAGGTTTTGCGGACTGGTTTGGTCACTAACGTCGATCGCCGTTGTACACCGCAGGGACATCGCATTAATATCATTCGGGCAGGTGAGGGATCCTGTTTGTAATAATGGAATCGGACTTATAACAGAGAAAGGTGTTACGGTTGTGAAGTACGCAGTGCTTGCGTGCTAGAAATTACAAACACTTTATTGCACTGGGTCTGGAGCAGCGATCGTTTGCCGATCCCAGATGTGTTTGACACATTGATGCTGAGCTTTATCACCGATGAAAGGACGGCCAAGCCAAACACCTGTGATGCGATGTTGTTGGAGTAGGACGTGCTCCAAGCACCGGTTCGTCGTCGTGCTCCGTGTTTGACGCCTTGCAAGCAGGTGTGACGCGCCTTCAGCGTTGTGCTGTGTCTTACGTGGTTGCAGCAGGCTATAGTGTTGTGCAATCTTGGTATGCGAGCGAAGAAATTGGCGGCTTTCGTCACGTTGCGTGTCCTTCGCAGAGGTGCTTAGATTTATCAGCGATGACGTCCGTTTTGCCTGCTATATTTCGATGGTCAACATCGTCGATGTCTGTCAGCAATCAGCACAGCCGCGCAGCATACCTGTAGCCGGCAGGGATGTTGGGAGTGGCCCACCCATAGCGCGTACGCCTATAATTTATGTACGGCATGCCGGGGGCGTGACCAATGGTTTTGATTGACAGGTGAACTCGGAGTGCCCGGTGAAGTGCCCGGTGAAGTGCCCCGTGAACGGTGAAGTGCCCCCAATTCATCTCGGGACTGTCATGGTGGCAGCAGCAGCAGCCTGGGTAATCGCTTCCTCTGACGGCAAATGTCAGTACGGCCGGCTGGACCCGTTTACTGCCTTGGCCGACGACGAATTTTTAGCGACATTTTCGCCTCTCCAAAAAATCGGTACGATGGTTGTGTAAATAGTTAGGCGACGACCCACGCCTGCGGAGAGTGCGTACCGGGCTTCATTCGCTTTCGGTCGAAGAGCAAGTCTTCTGCACCCTCCGGTTCTTCGCGACCGGGAGCTTCTAGGGGAGCGTCGGCGCAGACCGCTTTATTGGACGCCAATAAAGCACTGTGAGCCGCTGTGTGAGGGACATCTCCAACGCGCTTATCGACGCGGCTGTGCAGAAGCGGTGGCTCGCATTGCCCTCGACTGCGTCCGAGCGTGAGTAAGTTGAGGAGCGTTTCCTTCTGCGCGGCGGCATCACAGACGTCGTGGGATGCGTCCACGGGACCTACATTGGCGTAAAGGCCCCTTCGAAGTCCAGCCCTGACATGGTGAAGGCCAACTATTTCACGAGGAAGGCACATTATGCATTGAACATTGCAATCAGTAAAAAAAAATAATTGTTCTCGCCAAGTCCTTTGGGCTACTCTGCAGCACACTGCCAAAGTCGGTCCCAGACTCTTTTGGCGAAGACTGGATCAGCCGCTAACCGGTTCCACAGAACAATTCATAACATGTCAGGTACCTTAAGAGAGGCCCACAAAAAAAAAGTGGGCTCCTCGGCGACGGCGAAATCGAAAGTTGCAGATGGCCACTTGTTAATCGGGCACTTCAGAGCACTCACCACTGTGCTAATTAATTAAATCCGACGAATGAATGTCATCTTTCGCACACACCTCTCACTTGCATCTAAAAAGTATAGTCACAATGCTGCAGAATCGGGAAGATAACCGCCACTGCTGACCAAAAGCCGGTGCGAGCTCATTGAGAACGAATTTCGGACAGCTCACATTAACGCGGTATGCATGAAATGAACAGATGCATGCAGTTCATTTCAGAACACGGCATAATATTCAAGCGATTCTAAAAAAACTGAGAGTTTTCTCATTCAAGTCACGCGAAATTCAACTTGCGATGAAAAAAAAAATGTGTGATAAAGTTTCACCATGCGGGATTTGAACCCACGCGCTCCCATTGCCTGTCGACTCTCCGGAGCGACGCGTTAGACCACACGGCCACAGAACAGCGCGGAGTGATACACCTCTCTTTATTTTTTTTTGCGGACTACTTCCGTAGCGTTGCACATGTACCTCGTCGCCATTGGCGGTCAGCTGATGGCGGGCGTTGGTAGCGTTCCCTCGCGGTACAAAGCAAAATTTAATAATGCATAAATCACTCCAAAGCGCTTTAAATTCAAATCTTGCACACTATAAAATGCTTATAAAGGTGTATTAAGTGCATTATAAAATTCAACAAACCTCGTTTGTCTAATTGCACACGCAGTGCACTTGGTGGAGCGACACACAAATGAAAAGTGCACCGGCGGTTGGCTCACGTGACCCGTTCTTTGTAGACCGCCCAAGAAGCCCATGAGGTGGCGCCGATGTGATGATAAAGCACGGAATATATCCAGATAACCCAATGAAGTTGGAGGCGTGACGAGGGTGGGATTTTGTCTTGCTACCATTAGTTCACTCATCTGAGGGCGTCGCCAGAGCTCGGGAAGATTCCGAGTTTCAGCAAACTCGGGCCTTCCAGCATAGCGCACCATGACGGCGTTGTGCCGGCCACGGAGCCGGCACGAGCTAAACCCAGCGCTTCACAAGCGTATTGGCAAAACGGCACGTACCATCCTACGCCGTTGCCTAGCAACCCGAGCTTACACGAGTTACTCGGGTAAGCTCGGGTAAGTTCGGACGAGCGTCGTGCCATCTGCGCGAGAGGTTGCTCGGGAAGAGCAACATGGTCGCAAAATCCCGACGGGTGGCTGGGATAGAAACAGTCACCTGCCAGTGCAGTGGCGCATCGCTTAATCGCGGCGCCACTGCGCTGGTAGTGGTATATGAGGACTCACCGCCATCTATGAATCTTAAGTTATCATTACCAATTCAGCATACATTGCCATTAACCCACTAAAGGTATCATGCCACACACCTAAAGCGGAATTTAAGTGCCCCCTGCATTTGAAGAATGAACACTAGCTTTCGCAGGTTGTTGTGTCCCCGTATTGCTTTTGTGTGTGCGCCCCCTCCTAACGACCACTCGCATTCCCCTCCTAACGACAGTTCGCATCCTCCTCCTAACGACCACTCAATCCTCCTCCTAACGACCGCTTGCCCCTCGTCGCACGCTGTCGCCGGATGCCCCCCCACGGTGCGCCCCCGCACCCTCCTCCTGTTCTGGGAAGCCACTCCCTGCCGTGGACGCTTCTCCACTCCCTCCTTTCTTCGGGCGGCCAGTTCGGCTCCTGCCTCGGTCGACGCTGGTCGCACCCTCATCGGCTTTAAATAAACGAAGTCTAAAAGTACCGTGTGCGTCTTTCGCTGCATTCAACACAGCGACCGGACACGACAGTGGCGACGAGAAAGTGGATTCGACCCGCGCTACGCAACGCTATTGACAAGCCATGGCTACGCGAGGGTTTCCCAATCAGATACCAGAGTTCAACGGCTCATCGTGGTCATCGTGGGTTGGACGCCTTCAGTTCTACTTTGAAGCTAACAACATCACAGACCCAGCCTTGAAGAGGGCCAACCTGCTGACGCTGTGCGGGGAGCAGACCTACGATACTGTCTGCGCCCTTATTCAGCCAAGCACACCAGCGGCAGTGTCTTACGACGACATCGTAAAAGCGCTGCAAAAGCACTACGACCCAAGACCATCCGAGGTCTACAGCCGGGCTCGCTTCCAACGACGAGATCAACTGGGAGGAGAAACTGTGAGCGCCTACGTAGCCGCGCTCAAGAAGCTCGCTGCCGACTGCAATTTTGGAACGCTGTCGACAACAGCTACCGGGCAGGAGGGAGACGCAGCTTCTTCTGCTAACACCACCATGCTTCCCTTGGACGTGATGTTACGCGACAGATTTGTGTGCGGACTGAGTGACGAGTCACTGCAGCAGCGCATGTTCGCTGAGAAGGACCTCACATTCAGCAAAGCTTACGACATCGCCGTTCGAGCGGAGAGCGCCGGTCACCAGCAGAGAGGGATTCGCCGGAACACCGAGCCGGTACACCAGACAAGCAACCAGGTGCGCAAGCCTTCTGTTGTTGTAAAATCGGTCAAAAAGGCACAACGCTGCTGGCGGTGTGACGACCAACACAACCCCCAGGGATGTCGATTCCAGTCAGCCACGTGTAATTTTTGCCACAAGCGAGGGCATATCGAAAGAGCATGCATTACGAAACGGAGACTTGCCAAGATAAAGTCACCTTCCCAGCCTAATCACAGCGTCAACGCCTCAGAGAATACGCCGCTATCTGATCTCCATGGAACAACATCAGCAACACCATCTGTGTTGTACGACCTGAACACCATGAATCTCGGCACGCGACCGAAGATTTTTACAGAAGTAAGCGTACATCACCAGCTGATTAAGTTCGAGGTGGACTCCGGCGCAGCCTGTACTCTGATCAGTGAGGACACGTTCCGAACTTCATGGCCATCTGACGCACCCGCCCTGCAACAAGACGACACGCACCTGCGAACGTGGTCAGGACAGAATCTGCCACTATTGGGCTCTGCCAACGTGCAGGTTAACTACAACGGCCAGACCCATACGCTACCTCTGCTTGTTGTGAAGGGCACAGGATCAAGCCTTCTAGGGAGAAATTGGTTTTCTCCACTAGGCGTGATGATATGCAGTAAACATCAAAACGCCGATGCGCTAAGCCGTCTGCCACTAGACGCAACTGTTGACGAACCATTTCCACCAGGAGACGTTCTGATGTTCGAAGCACTGCCAGAACCTCCGCTTACAGCAGGCACAGTTGCAGCATCTACGCAGAAGTGCGCAGCTCTCCGGCTAGTTTACACAGCTGTTCAACAAGGCAACGTGCATAAACTCAAAGGGGACAACTTCGACGCTTACCGCAGGCGAGCTACAGAGTTGAGCACCCATCGCGGCTGCATCATATTTGGGTCCCGAGTTGTGATGCCGAGAGAACTACGCGCACAAGCTATGTCTCTCATCCACGCCGGACATCGGGGCATCGTTGCAATGAAAAAGTGTGCCACAAGCTACATGTGGTGGCCTGGCATTGATAACGACATCGAAACAGTGGTGCGAGAATGCAAGCCTTGCCAGAGCAGCCGGAGCGCCCCGCCGAAAGCTCCTGTCCCAGAATGGGAAAAGCCAGACACACCATGGCACACACTGCACATTGATTTTGCAGGACCAATTGAGGGCTGCACTTTCCTTGTGGTCGTAGATGCCTACACAAAGTGGCTTGAGATAAGGCAAATGGGACAGACGACTTCGGCAGCAGTCGTTGACAACCTCCGATCACTATTTGCAACGTTCGGCCTGCCGCGCAAGGTAGTGTCGGACAACGGAACACCGTTTGTGTCTGCGGAGATCCTCAAGTTTTATCGCGACAACGGGATCTCATCAGTTACATCGGCCCCCTACCACCCAGCGACAAACGGACAAGCTGAGCGCTACGTGGCCGAGCTAAAACGCGCCCTTGAAAGAGATCAGACAGGCTCACTGCAGCGCCGCCTTGCGCGCTTTCTCTTCAAGCAGCACACGACGGTTCAGAGCACAACAGGCCAGACCCCCTCGAAAATGATGTTCGAGCGTGAAATGCGAACCCAGCTCACAGCCATCCTCCCCGAGCCAAAGGCAGAGACGTTCCGGGAAGAAAAAGCAATTCCGCGCTGCGGCACGCTTAATGAGGGGCAGCGCGTCCTCGCCCGACAGTTTCTGAAAAAGCCACGCTGGGAGGAAGCTACAATTGTCAGACGCATAGGCCTGCGCTCTTGGCTCGTCAACATACATGGCACAGTAGCACGCCGACATCTCAACCAGCTGCGTAGATTTACGACGCCGTCTGAGAGCTGTCCGCCAGCGGAGAGAACACGTGCACCATTTTCCCACATAGCCTGGCACCTCTTCCCGGAAGAAGAGACTTCGCCCAGGACAGACCTAGGAGACACAGCGAACAACAGCCAGCCTACAAGTGTTTCTCCCCCGAGCGCACAAAGCCAGCGCGCCTCCACGCGTGAGCGCCGACCCCCTGCACGATACCAGGCAACTTTCTAAGGGGGAAGGAAGTGTTGTGTCCCCGTATTGCTTTTGTGTGTGCGCCCCCTCCTAACGACCACTCGCATTCCCCTCCTAACGACAGTTCGCGGCCAGTTCGGCTCCTGCCTCGGTCGACGCTGGTCGCACCCTCATCGGCTTTAAATAAACGAAGTCTAAAAGTACCGTGTGCGTCTTTCGCTGCATTCAACACAGCGACCGGACACGACACAGGTCTACTCGGTTTAACTACGCTAAGGCCCTATCAATTTTTTTTATAACAAGCACGCACCAAAGTTTTCGTTCACAGTATGGGATGGAGAGGACCGGTCTAGACCTAGAGGCTTGCCTATAGTTGGATTCGCGCTTTTTCTTTAACTCACACATGTCATTCATTTTCGCTCATTGCATAAACGAAAAATATTGATAGGGGCTTAACGTAGTTAAATCGAGTAGGCCTGCGAAAGCAGGTGTTCATCCTTCAGTTGAAGGGGGCACTTAAAGTCCGCCTTAGCGGTGTGGAATGATATTTTTAGTGGGTTAATGTCACTGTATGATGAATTGGTAATTCCTACTGAAGATTCATAGATGGCGGCGAGTCCTCATATACCACTACCAGCGCAGTGGCGCAGTGGGCAAGCGACCCGCCACTGCACTGGAAGGTGGTTGTTTCTATCCCAGCCACCCGTCGGGATTTTGCGACCCATGTTACTCTTCCCGAGCAACCTCTCGCGCAGATGACACGACGCTTGTCCGAGCTTACCAGAGTTACTACCCGAACTTACCCGAGTAACTCGTGTAAGCTCGAGTAGTAACTCGGGTTGCTAGGCAACGGTACAAGATCGTACGTGCTGTTTTTGCTGATACGCTTGTGGTGTTAGCTTGTGGTTAAGCGTTTGGTTTAGCTAGTGCCGGCTCCATGGCCGGCACGACGCCGTCATGAGCGGTGAAAACCAGCGCCTGTGCGAGAGTGGTGCCCTCTGGGTGCGTAGGCGACAGGCGGCAGCGGCGCGGCGCCATCTATTGGAGCGCAGCTGAAGCTGTTGCTAGGCAACGGCGTCTCAAAGTCGTTTAGCAGCCGCACCGCCACGAGCATACGTGACTAGCTGAGCTGCGCTCGAGTAGTGTTGCTTTCGCAACAAAAGTTCCTGCTTGCTCACTTACTGGTCTGTTTTAATGGGTTAATTAATCATTAAATGCTCATATCTTCCGAATTGTTCATTATAGACATTACATTCACATATCCCAGGGAATCACCATACCGCACCTGCCGCAGTGGTGCAGTGGTTAAGCGATGCGTCACTGCCATGCCATGGCAGGTGCTGCCACTCGCCCCCTACACAGCCCCATAGAGCAGGCCTGCCTGCCAGACTGGATAGCTTTCTCTCCTCAGCCTTCAGAAGGCCCGCGTACTGTGCGATGTCAGCACACGTTAAAGAAACGCAGGCGGTCAAAATTTCTGGAGCCCTTCACTATGGCGTACTTCATAGCCTGAGTCGCTTTGGGACGTCAAACCCCCATCAACTATAAACCATTATTACAAATAAAAACTTAAAGATAACCAAACACAGACCCCATGGTGCCCCCGTGCGACGCGTGCACAGTTCGAGATGAGATTTCGTATCATGACAGACTGATATGGATTGGTTAAAAACTGTTCAATCTAATTGATTTTTTTTGGATGAAGTATGAGGTTACAAATTCAAAACGTACATTCAACGGTGGCGGGGAACGGAAAAAAATGCTTTTGAAAACTCGACAAACCGTGCATCAATGTAAAGAGATGAATGCAGTGAACGACGACAGTCATTTGGTAATTTGTGGAGTTGAGTTTGGCAGGAAAATTTCTTCTAAGCGCGTGCTGATTAATAACGAGGACATTATTTTCATTTAGATACGTTGTAGTTTGCGTGTATAATATACGTCCGAGTGAATTCCAGCTAACTGGGTCTGTAGTTCCTTAGAAGGGAGCTGTCACCGCTTTTTAAGAAAGGTACTGTACACGCACTCTTTCAATCACCCGTCACGTATCCTGTGTTGACTAACTGCTCAAATATTAAAGAAAGTAAGGGAGCTGTATACTACCTGGTTAGCTATAATGTTAGGCGCTGATACTGTTGAGACATGGACGCGTTTTTAGAGCGAGTCGTTCTATTCCACGAGCTATACAGTGTGCTGTAATTATAATCTGTGTTAAATGAAAGGCAATATATTGTTGCGAATGTAATAATATTATGAAGCAGCTGTTCACGTGTAAATACCGTCGCACAGGTTTTATTTATTTATTTATTTATTGTACCCTCAGGGCCCGAAGGTATTACAGAGTTAAGTCGACTATTGGTAAAGAAATAAAGAACTTTCTCACCTTAATAACATTTGCCCTTGATGTGAAGGCGCCTTCTTTGGAGTCTTTCAACAGATCTCGGGTTAGTTTTGTACAAAATATTTTGCTTCTTCGCCACAAGGAAGAAAAGCCAGGTCACGTATGGTTCAAAGTCAATGTGAAGAATGACTAGCTTCTAGAGTTTCTCTAAAGATATGACTAGCTAGTTACATTACTGTGTGAACCTTTGAATGTCTCGAGTGTACAAGGTAGCCGCTTGAAGATTATAAGCTTGGTGAGGAAAACGGCACAGGGTCGTCTGCGCACACAAGACGCTTGCTATTGGTCGAGAGAAAAATATTTTTACGTTAGTATCGCTTTATAAGTATTGCATCTTTTTTGCGCTAAGCTTTAAATTAAAAAATGGTTCCTTTCCTATGTTTTCCTTTCTTTCAGAATGCTCGCAAACTCCTGAAAAACGTTATTTTACGGTGGATTCCCTCCTACAGAATGTATTTCTCAGCAGCTAGTTTGCGCCCTGAACTCGGACAGGCTGAAAGGACACTGAAAGCACACTGGACACTCTGAATGGACTTCAGAGCTAGATCTCTTTATCTTGTGAAGGTGAGTTTTTCCTACATCTGATGAATAATTCAAAAGATAACCTCCGTCCAGTATACGAACGGAATTTTTTGAGTTGTCGGAGTTTTCGTGCCATGCACTGCTACTTCCTGGATGCTTTTGGAGCTGACAGCACGCGATACAAAACAAAAATCGGAATCCTTTTTTTTTCAACCCCGCACTGCTGACAGCAGCACCAACACTAGAAATGCGTATGAGCTGGCCTTTCTACTACCGACACAGGAGGCGGTGCGCTTGTGAGGTTGCTGAAATCTTGCTCCTGCAACGAGATCAAGTGTGCCTCTATTCGGCTGGCCAAACTGCTATTGAAGGTGCAAGACACGGAGCAACGTAGCATTCAACTTTTCTTGTTTCGTACGCCCGTTTTGTTGGCAGTACGAATTTAGTTATTTGTTTAGAGCATACGGCAGGCCCAGTGAAGGGCCCTGGTAGGTGGGGCACAATAAGCACAACACAAAACGCGCAAAACAAAAGTGCAAAGCAAGTCATACAGCAAAAACAATTCAATGAACGGCCTATTCTAAAGCATCAATGTCAGCTACTGATGATGCTGGTAGCTTATTTCACTCGGTAATGGTGCGATGAAAAAAAAAAATTTGAATATGTTAGTTCTGGCAAAGCAAGGTTTGAACGATTCAGTGTGCCTGTTTCTTGTTCACCTGGACCTTATCGGTTGGTGATAGAAATCGGGAGCCATTGGTTTGGTTGGTTTGGTTTATGGGGTTTAACGTCCCAAAGCGACTAAGGCTATGAGAGACGCCGTAGTGGAGGGCTCCGGAAATTTCGACCACGTGGGGTTCTTTAACGTGCACTGACATCGCACACTACACGGGCCTCTAGAATTTCTCCTCCAAAGAAATTCGACCGCCGCGGCCGGGATCGAACCCGCGTCTTTCGGGTCAGCAGCCGAGCACCATAAGCGCTGAGCCACCGCGGCGGCTCTTAAATCGGGAGCCATTGACAATTTGTTATTTTCAATAGAAAGAGAAATTTTAACCTCAGTATTCTGCGCCGAGCTTCAAGGGACTGTATATTGTGTTGAAACAATACAGCAGATGGTGAGTCAGTAGTGCGATATTTAGAAAATATAAACAGCACAGCTTTGCACTGAATTCTTTCAAAGGCATTAATGACAGTCTTTGTGTGAGGATCCCAAGCAGTGCAAGCATACTCAAGTTTTGGTCTAATCATGATGAAATATTACAACTGTTTAAAGTTAGGTGGAGCTTGTTTTAACTTGTGCCTAAGAAAACAGAGATTGCGAAATGAAGTGCATACGGTTTTAATATGTTTATTCGAACTAAGATTATTCGTTAGTATTACTCCTAGGTACTTGTATTTTTTTTTTACTTCTGAAAGGCGCCGGGTGGGAAGATTATATTAATAGGAATGACTCTTTCATTTATTAGTGATCCGCATATATACTGTCTTGCCAGCGTTTAGTTTCATCCCCCCATTTGACACACCGTTCACTAACATTATGTAAGTTGTAATTAAATAAAATCTGGTCACCTGGAACTTTAACTTCATTAAACAAACCACAATCGTTGGCAAACAACCTAATTTAAACAGGATGAGTGACGATGTCGGTAATGTCATTAATATAGATAAGAAACCCTAATGATCTAGCCGCCGCGGTGGCTCAGTGGCTATGGTGCTCGGCTGCTGGCCCGAAAGACGTGGGTTCGATCCCGGCCGCGGCGGCTGAATTTCTTTGGAGGAGAAATTCGAGGCCCGTGTACTGGCGATGTCAGTGCACGTTAAAGAACCCCAGGTGGTCGAAATTTCCGGAGCCCTCCACTACGGTGTCTCTCATAGCCTTAGTCGCTTTGGGACGTTAAACCACATAAACCCAAACCAAACCAACCTAATGATCTAAGGACCCTGCCTTGTGGGACACCAGAAGTGACTGCAAGTTTGTTAGAACAGTGACCAACTACACTAACATATTATACTCGGTTAGAGAAATAAGACGCAACCCAGTTAACAATAAAAGAAGGAAAACCTATAGTTTCAAGTTTACGGATAAGTTTACTGTGCGGAACGAAATCAAAAGCTTTCTTAAAAACTAGAAATATGACATATATTTGGCCGAAATTGTCAAGAACCTGTGCGACATTGTGAATTACGGATGTGAGTTGGGTGACCGTAAAAAAGCCTTTGCGAAACCTATGCTGGAAAGCCGATAATTTGTTGTCATCAAGAAATGTTTTAATGTAATTGGCTACGATATGTTCAAGAAGTTCCCAGCATGAAGAGGTCAACGATATGGGATGGTAATTATTAAACAATGCGGCGTCATCTGCTTTGTTATTGGAACGACACGGGCCACCCTCCAATCGGGGGGTAGACTTGAAGAGAAAAGAGAAGCACGAAAAATGATAGCAAGAAGGTGCAAATCCACCTAATCATAACGATTCAAAAATGAGTTATGTATTTCGTCAGGCCCAGGAGTTGCCTTTGTTTTAAGATTCAATAGCATCGCAAAAATACCAGGTTGTGATACAAGATCGTGCACAGGCTGGGAACAAGAACCACGAGTTGTAAAATTTTTTGCAGGTTGAGAAAACACACTGTGAAATCATGACGTGAACTTCTCAGCAATATCTTTTTTGTTGGTGAGCAACGTAACCTCATGCATCATCGTAGGCAGGGATTTTTTTTGTTTCCTTAAAAAAAAATTCCAAAATTTCTGAGCAGCGTTACGAATGAAATTTGGCAAAATGATTTTAAAGTAATCTCGCTTAGCAGCCGCAACAGCTTTGGTCAAAGAAGCCTGCTAGATTTGAATGATGCTGCGAGAGATATGTGCTCTTCTTACGCGTTTAAGTTTCCTTTTGAGATGCAAGATTTCTCGCGTAATCCAGGGATTAGATTTGCCTGTTTTTTTGGCTCTTGTTGAAATAGATTGATTTACACAATATGTGCACATGTCTTTAAACTTAGACCAGAGCTCAGATGTGTCAGTTCTGTCAAAGCTGCTGGGACACAGATCTAAACAATCTAATACACTCTCATCCCTAGCACGCGAGAAATCTTTTAGAACATGGTTTTTGGACTGTGCGGCACGTTTATTAGTGACGAAATCGCAAGTAACATGCACCAACTCATGATCAGACAATATTTGATGGATCGAAATAGAAAATGTTTCAAGAGAGCGGCTCACAAAAATCAAGTAAAAAATGGAAGCAGATGAGCCATGAATACGTGTAGCTTGTCCGACTACTGTTTCAAATTCTG
This sequence comes from Amblyomma mixtum, assembly GCF_055824585.1. Taxonomy (NCBI): domain Eukaryota; kingdom Metazoa; phylum Arthropoda; class Arachnida; order Ixodida; family Ixodidae; genus Amblyomma; species Amblyomma mixtum. The sequence goes on along the minus strand of NC_143012.1, from coordinate 225,671,554 downwards.
ACACAGCATAATATCACCTAAATAATCGCTGCAAGAGTGGAGGTCTAATTCTCTCTTGTTGAAGTAACTGTGGGTATATAACTAAAGCAGTCAGTTTCAGAAGATTCATTGTTAATGCAACAGATTCTGAATAAAAACATTTATAATTTATGAGTTCACAAAATATGCATGCAAAATACACTACTCACTGCAATAGGATGTACCCATGAATAATGATTGGCTTCGAATGAACAGAAGAGACAATGAAAGCTAATGATATGCAAGAGCAACGACGCAGAAGTACAACTTAGAAACACGCCTCGGGTGGCGCCGATTGTGTACTCATAAAATCAAGTATGGAAGGGTGCGTGACCGTGTTACGTACAATTAATGATGAATCACGTGCATTGCGCAGCACTATTTTAAATAATGACAGATTACGATGAAAATGGACCATTGGACGTATGATGTTGTGCACCCTAAGAATCAAAACGGAAGAAATTGCTCCGAACAGCGCCCTTACCAAATTATTTTATTTCCTTTAGGAGTTAAATACGGCATCATGGCGTATCACAGTGTAGTTGGGTACTCTTTACTCAAGTGTTCTAGTTTCTACGTGATTGAGTGTTGAATTTTTTATAGGTATTCCTGCTCGTGCTAAACAGCATCATGCGGTAACGCCTGTTATGTTTCTCCTTCAAATTCTCTATATCGTTGGCCATCCATGGAGCATCAACGAGGTGAAATTACAAGTGCACTTATTTCTTTTTGTAGCTCGTGACAAATGAGCTGATGCTGGCATTAACTTCCTTTTATCTTCCCTATTTCTAAACGTCACATTAGGAATTAATGAACGATTGTTCATAGCAATGTGCACAAAGAGAGAAAGATCAGACGCACAAACACAAAGACACGCAGAGGAAACAAGATAGAAATTAAGGTCATAAGCAGGAATCTCAGCATTGCATTATAATCCTCTTAGTTTTCATTGAAGAAGCAATTAAATGCAGCCGGGGGTTCACATGAGGAAGCTGTTTTAAACTAAATACATGCCACAACCTTATTTCTTGAATCTGTAAAGCAGTGCGGTTAGTATATAATAAAAAGTCATGCACAATAATTGGTGAGTTAGTAAAGCTTCATTCTAGCAAAATATCGCCTCCGGTCTTAGACTATGTTTGTGTATAGCTATCAATACACACGATAACTTAAGAGCCTAAAGAAGCGCTAACTTGACATGGTTCTCAGCCACACGACTAAATAAAGGCCAACTACTCAGACGAAGCAATGGTCATCTTCGTCTTAGTGCGCTCCCCGTAAATGTAAAAGGCAATGCGAAGTTCCGCTCATCACCACGGAGGGGAAACGGAAGCTAAACTATGAAGCTGGCAGAAATCATTGCCTTCACCATACCACACCACAGGTCGGCAGCACCACTGTTTTGCCGACAAAATACCTCTTAAACATAGTTGTTGAAAATAACGTATGCCCCGAATAAGCCCTTTCTGCACGCAAAAATAAACGGGTGTTTATTTTTGGAAGTTGACTAACCAGTGAGCATCTCCCACCACATTGACGCAGTTTTCTTCTGTCTTGTACATGGCCTCTAAGGCAGCATAATACAAGCAGATTCTTAGAAGGTCTTTTTGAGGAGTAAAGAAATTGCTGTTGACTTTTTAAGCAACTTTCGCTATTCTTCTGGATGTAAGTACAAAGCATTCCACACTTCGAAGGACATAGTTGTGAGCAGCTGCCGAATGTATGCTCTTCTAAGAAAGCCCTTTAATTAAAACGCAGCTGAGCACTTGTGAGCAGGAGTTTCAGTTTTTTACTCGAGATGTTTCTTTCCAGTACGTGGCTCCTGAACGAAAAAACGGTGCCACAAAATAGTAAGCTCACGCCTGCATAACGACATTATCATATGAGAAATAGTCGTAATCAGCGGGACATTCTCTAGTAACAGGATGGCAACCAAACGCGTCCTTTAAGTACCGTGCAGGCCTTGCCCAGCGCCCTCTCCCGAATATGACCTTTCTGATAAACGGAAATGAGTATAACCCTTAAGCGATTTGCTGTGTGGCGAGTAGGAGTGCGCCTGCAAGGAATGGGTGTCGTGCCAACCACACGGACGCCATGTGTGGGTAACTGCGGCTATAATGGGTGCCCTGAGACCAGCCTTGATCACCTACATATAAGATCCGGGCACTGTTTTCTATGTCTTCATATGCGTTCTTTCGGTTGAATATATATAATGAACCTCGATTTTCATCTGCAGCAAAACCTTCCACTAGCACCTACTGATTAGGTTACGGTAGAAGTTAGCTACTTCCAGAGAATGTGATAGTTTCCGATTATTATCCATTCTTTATTTTTCTAGTACACCAGATTCGGTAACGACAAGATGAACACAAGGATTTCTTGGACTAGTTGGTAATTGTTCATCTTTGGTTAAAGTCGCGAAACACAAGCAGAGATAAGAAAGGTAGATTAGACAGGACGGAACACCACACAGCACTGCTTTATTGGAGGCAAAACGCGTAAATATACAGCCATCATACACGTAAGGAACATAATCGTGGTTCAGGTCTGATACGATAACAAGCGGTTGAAATTGTCGTTCTCTATATTATACAAAGATATTGACGTGTCTTTGACACACATGTTTCATTTCTTTACGATAAAAAAAGCTTCAGTTAATTCCGTAGCTTTGGTATCTACCCGCTGACTGAATACGTGCACCAGTAAAATATGCCTCACAAGAGGGTGACGGGCAGTACCTTGTGTGATTGGGTAAATTTGGACCCTCATTATCTTGATCAACGCTTCTTTCGTGCTGCGTGATTCGCACGTTAACGCAGCTTCCTGTTTTCCCCATGTAAGGGCTGCCGCGCGAGAGTAGAATTTCATACACCCCTCATTCGCCGCACTTCATATAAGACCACCCATGCTTGCTGCCGCAACCTTTTCCTCTTTTCTCTCTATGACGGCTGCTAATTTGTGCGTTTAGCCTCCAAATAAAGCGTGTGTGAGTGAAGCTTCCTCCTATCTACCTTGCTTTTGTCTGTAAGTGTTTCGCGCCTTTAACCAAAGATGGACCGATAAACTTGCTACAATTCATAAAAGCTAGCAGGCTGTTTTTTTATTCTGTCTGAATATAATCATGAACGTGAATCTTACTTTTAAAGTGAAGTTTTACTGTCGCTTGCCTACCACGTAATATTTCCTGCACATTGAGGGTGTAAAACACTTTGCTGCGCTCCAGTTCGCTAAAGCATGCGAATGTCAAAACGCACGGCGTCCACCTAGAGATGCAAAATTTCAAGAAATTTTGATTGGCGTGAAAAAAACCGTTTTTTTTTCAGGGTTTTTTTCATGAAAAATTGGAAATTTTGCAAAATATGACAAAAAAAGATTTATTTGCAATAGCACAACAACCAATAATAATGCTCCGAAATTCAGTCGAATATGCAGTTATAGATGTCATATTGTGAAACGCACTTCTTGTTCTATTGCACCGAGAAGATAAATAATGATTTGCATTTCATGCGAATATGGAGGTATAAATATCATATTTGTGGAATGAATTTCTTGTTCTATTGCACCGAGAAAGGGAACATGAAAACTGATCTATAAGTCACTCCATATCGGACTCGGAGTCACTGTCGCTGGGTACGGCACTACGCGCAGCAGCATGGATTGAAGCTATGTCCACAGTTAGGTTCGACTGCACATACACAAGCTTTCGAACGCGTTCCCCTGAAAGCCTGTTGCGAATCCTTGCATCGACGTTTCCGAAACGTGACCAGTTTGTTCGCAGCTGGCGGATGACTGTGGTATCTGCAGCAGTTGGCAAGCCAGACGAGTTAGCGACTGGTTGGGGTCAAAGCCTTGCCACGAGGTAGATGGGGTCACGTGCTTCGCTGAAGACCCCTGTTCTGTACTGTGCTACGTTGGAAATCAAGAAGCTAGGCTTGTATTTGGCTAAAACCGCTTATATGCACAGCAGCCTATGTTATTTATGCCGCGTGTGTAGCGCTGTAGAATTTGCAGCCGTTTTGTTCTACTTCAGCCGTGAGTTCAAGTATTAGTGTGTTTTTAAGTCAAGCCTGGATCTTATATGTGACCTGGCCTTCAACCCGCGTACTCGCAGCACGAACGTTTCAAAAAGTACTACCTGGCACCGGTGATGACGACTGCCCTCCAATCGTTCAACGATGCACGCTGTAATTGTTTTCAAAGCAAAAACAAAAACCTAGACTAGAAGCAAGCAATCGTAAAACCTTGAAATTGCATTGTGAAATTTTCAATGTTTTTTTCCATTTTCCCTTGTCTGAAAAAAACGAAAGAAACCGGTTTTTTTCCAAAATTGCAGTGTTTTTTTCAGGCCTTCACATCTCTACGTCCACCTACATTTTCACAGTCACAAAATGTTTTAATCCTTCCATGCATTCTTGTCTGCGTTCTTACATCGGCCATGAACAATGGCCACGAGCAAATGTTTAGCGTTTTTTTCTGCTCTCCTCTCAAGTAATGTGAGAATCAAGAACTTTAAGGAATAACTTTGTCGATGATAAGGACTAAAGTAGTGATCAATGCTATAAGAAAGAACATTGATGAAAGCATCAGAGTTACGTGCACTTCTGTTATAGTGTGTGCTCATCCCTGCCTCTTTACTTTCCCTCTGATTAATTCTTTCCGCACAGGCGCGGCCACAACCAGTGTGGTAAAGGTAATTTTGGACACTGGTTTTGTATGATTCAAACCGGACTGTTTTTTTTTTTCATTACCCCCCAAATGTGTCATTGCAGCCAACTAGATTATTCACCGGCATGGTGGCTTAAGAACTCTCTCCCCGTCTCAAGCCTAACACCGCGGCTCTAGAAAGAACAGGCATTTAGATAGGCGGCGAGCAGGTGCCTACGCAGGCATCAAGGCTCAGAGCCTTCCACGACCAGCGTAAACAATGCATTTTATTTCTCCAAGGCAGTCAGGGCCCCTTAGAGAGAAAGGAGGAACCCGCTCGCCGCAGCGCACGCAAGCCTCCGGCCATCTTATGTTCATATTCTTGCTTCTCGATGTCGGTTTGAACCGAAAAGGCGGTTAATAATGTAATATAATGTATTCACACAAGGGTAATATATACAGTGAAATAGACGGGAACAAGCGCAGCTACACGGCTAGTGCAAGCAGCGTCGTCGTCGTTGTTGTTGATCGTTGAACCCGAGCAGCCACTTCGCCCTCTTGTTTAAGCAAGCCTACGGCTGTGACCGTGCGAAGGCGACAGAATGTGCTCTTCATTTCAAAAAGCTAGTATCAGGAGTGTTCAATCATCCACGCCCACAAATAGCAAAATAAACTTAATTTCTTAATAAACATATGCAAACGCTTAATACATAAATACGCTTTTTTGCCTTTCTTTAAGGCCATTATTAACAGCGGTGGTCGAAAATCTGAACTCACTGAAATCTGAAACTAGCAAACTTTTGTTAGTTTTGCGTCTGTTGGAACCTCTGAAACACTCTCTAGAAGTTAAATTTTATTTCCAAAAATTTGAGAGCAATTCTGTGAAACGCAATGTCTCTTCTGGTTGAAATTATTGGGGGCCTGCTAACATTAAGTACGCTATTCTTTGCAGCGAGGGCCTCAAATCAAGGAAACACATCTCACTTTTCTTCGTTGAGTACTAGCGTGCTTTTCAAAAGTGGAATGACCAAAAGGATTGTTTCTGAGTCATTCTCTGTGGCTCATTAGGCACGCAGTATTTTTAGACTATTCTAAAGCTTTTGATCGCGTTCCCCATCACAGGCTCCTAACCAAATTGACAAACTTAAATCTCCATCCCAACGTTATTTCATGGATAAAACAATTCCTCGATAACAGAAAACAATTCACCTCTGTCAACGGCTTTAACTCGTCTTCTGTCCCCGTAACATCTGGAGTCCCCCAGGGAAGTGTACTTGGCCCTCTGCTTTTTTTATTTTTTATTAACGATCTACCCAAGTGTGTATCGTCTCAAATTAGGTTATTCGCGGATGATTGTGTAATATATCGTAATATTACTAATGAAACCGACCGCCATTCACTTCAAACTGATCTTGACGCTGTAACGGCTTGGTGTTCTTCCTGGCTAATGTCTCTAAATGCATCTAAAACAAAGTTAATGTCGTTTACTAACCGTTCCACTCGAATTGCTACAACCTACTTCCTCAATAACGATACAGTTGAACTTACAACAACTTACAAGTACCTAGGAGTTCACTTTCAGTCTGACCTAACTTGGCATTACCATATTAACACAATCTTAGCATCAGCAAATCGCGCACTCGGCCTTCTTAGGCATAATCTCAAACACGCGCCTTCACATTTAAAAAAACTTGCTTACATCACGCTAATCCGCCCGAAAGTTGAGTATGCTTCTGCCATATGGGACCCTCATCAAGCTTACATCATAAACAACCTTGAATCCCTGCAAAACCGTGCTGTTCGCTTCATCTTTTCAGATTATTCACGCTTCACCAGTGTCACAGCATTAAAACAACGTGCCGAGTTGGAACCGCTATCATGTCGACGCCATTTCGCTCGCCTAACCTTGCTTCACAAACTGTATCACCATCCCACCCTCCACGACGACTTCTTTTTCCACACCCTGCAGTCTTTCCTCGCCGTGACCACGTTAACAAAATAAAACGCATCACATGCCGTTCATTGCTCTACGCGAAATCATTCATTCCTCGCACTATAATAGATTGGAATAACTTGCCATCACACATAGCTATTGAGGTTAACCCACAATCGTTTCAGCATTCGTTAAAGAAAACCATGGACTAACAGATTTGGTATTTTTGTTGTATTATGTGCATTTACTGAGCATTTTATTCTGCGTTGTTTGTTGTTATTATTTGTGTACATTACTAGTTTTAATTCATTATTACGTGTATTTTGTTCAAATTCCTGTGCCGTATATTTATGATTGTATCGACCCCCCCCCCCCTATGTAATACCCTCGCACGAGGGCCCTTAGGGGTATTGTAAATAAATAAATAAATAAGTCTAGCATTTTAAATCACCTAAAGGAGAAAGGAAACTCCCCCCCTCACCGTTCAGAAGATTGGAAAAAACCGCGGATTCTACACGAGCCCCACCGTATGGCTCACAAATAATCTCCGGTTGTTTACCTTGTAAAGAGGCCTACGTTTATTTTGCAAGTGCTGGTTTTTCAACTTAAGGTATAGCCCATCGCTGTGTAATCTTCCCTAGCTTTATCATCTTGTGAGCAGTTCACCTAGCAGTCCCTTATATGAAACGCGCTCTCAGAATAAGAGCTACGCCTTAGGAAGCATGGGAAACATGCAGGAAAGTGACCACGAATAACATGCACAGAAGAGAAGCACCTCTTTTCAAGAGCCTCGCCTTTTACAAGGAAGCATTAGACCCGAGTAAAGTTATTAATTTTTGCGCAATTTGTTTTTGTCGTCATGAAATCGCAGATGTTGCATGCTAGGGTCATCAACGCTATCCTCATCGTATTGGGCTGAGTTGTTACGAATACTTCCGAAGAGTAACGAATCTCGAGGAATTTACCGCGCTAAGCAAAGTTGCAAAGATTACAGTCCTCCCACCCAAAAAGAAAATACCCTGGGGGTACCACCACCCATCCAACTGAGCAGCTTAGAGAAAGTACAAATGGCACAGCAAGGCGTCTGTCACTCTCAGAAGCTGTACAGCGCACGAATTGTGTGGCGCATTTTCTCACTGATATGAAAACAAAATTGGGTCTCACCCTAGGCAGTATTTTTTTTCGCAGTTTTAAATATGCCCCGCGCGGTAAAAAACAGTCCTTGTAAAAGGCAGCTCAGGAATTAGCGAGCTACCGGCATGCATGTCGGCACACTGGTCACTGCACTGAAAGAAAGAATTAAGAGTAGATAATTTGCGAACGTTAGGCTTCGCAGACTGACCTTCCTGCAGTAAAGTTTTCCCTAAGAAGGGTGATGGTTCGGGCTTGTCGGTAGTTCCTATCAGGCTCCATATCCGAAAAACAACGAAGAGACAAGATGCGGGCGCTAACCTACATTCAATGGTTTATTTGGCGCTCACAGGATTTATAAAGTACCAACGGACTGCAAGATGGGAAGTACATAAAAAGCTATCAGGCTGACAGTGCAAAACTTTAAAATAGACATCTGAAAATCAAGAACAAATCTAAACAAGTTCTAAGAAACTGAAAGGCGAAAAACTTATATGAGGGTTTCACAAGTTCACACAGTGTACTGCATCCAAGAAGGTAATGTCTTTTCTTGATCGTGATCAGGAGGGGCTGCTTAAATATTTTCGATCCAGGCGTTTTTCATTGCAAAGACATCAGTTATTCCTCTTGTTTTTTTTATTATTATTCGCACTTTCACTATCACTAGGCAAACCTGTGATAGTGAAAGTATGCAGTTGTGAAAACGGTAATGATGTGCTAAATTCCCAGCCCCTCTTTAACATTCTTGCTTTGTCTGCTTAAGGGCTCATGTAGGAAACGGCCCGTTTGGCCCATGTACGACCGCTTTCTTGCGGCAAGTCGTACGTAGGCCAAACGGGTCGATAACTAAATGACTTCTAGGGGTTAGAAAAGAAAATTCTCAAATTTCACGCCGTCAGAATGATAACGTTTTATGTATTTCCCCTCTCACACCTGGTTTATGCCTTTATAAACTCTGTGAGCGCCAAATAAAGCGTTTAGTACAAGTTAGAGCTTGTGCCATGTGCCTTGATTGCTTTTGTGGTATGAAATATTTTTCGATGAGTTAATGTACAATGACATACTAAAACGCACGCAAAGATCATGTCACGTCCTTGCTTCCTACTTCTACTTGATACGGAATACTCCGTTCCAGAAAAGAGTCCTTCAAAACTGAGTAGCAAGCGGACGCCATCGGCTCAACCTTGCCCAAATTATCAAACTAACCCAAATTACACTAAAGACATTATTTTTTGCGTATAAATAAAGGCTATGAATTCAATCGAATATTTGCCTGAGGGCGCGAATTGCTTCATGTAACTTTTCGCGGTTCCATAAAACATGGGACTCATGCGAGAGCACGAGACGTCGGCGGCTGGACCAACAGCACTTTGTTGGAATATTTTTCCGACCTATGTAAAGATCATAAATACATCACGCTGTTCTTGCATCGCATGTGAAATACTGCATTCTAGTTTGGGCGACTACAAGAGGAGCCCATAGGAAAAAATATGCTACAAAATTAGGTAATCGTACTGATCGCTAACATTTTTTACTTGTCGCCCGCTGTAAATTACTTGCATCAATATTGTCATGACTTCTATGTCAGTTTTGCGAGGTTCGCTCAAAGATAACGCGTTTCTTGAGAAAATAGGTTCTTGAGTCTAAACTGGTGCCGTACAAACTAGAAATTGCGGCCTTGAGCACAACCTTCGATTTGAAAAAAAATTTGCACTGTATACCGACAGTAATGGACCAGAATACTAAAATTTCTTAATAACATTCAATAACATTTCTTTTTGTGCAGTATTGCTGTCTACGTCTCGAATCACAATTACTGAAAAAAAAAAACAGAGCTAGGTCTGATCGTTTTTGATGCCTTCTACAGAATCCAGTTTGGTTTTGAATGAACTAAACATTGTACATATTTTTCTAAAATAGCACATCGATGGAGCACGAAAACAGCATTTCCTCCTTTGCAAAGCCATACATCACATCATATTTACTTTATGCACCAGCGCAACCTAACTTTGCAGGCCGTCTGCTTGTGACAGGGTTTCGCGTTCCAATATATTCTTACATACACCAGTTTGAAGTCTGCTTTTCTAGAATAAATACCTTCCAAAACAAATATATTCTTTGGTTTTTTCAGAAACTTTTATTTCGTTTTGCCTGCTAGGTTAAACGAACCTCCATTAAGCAACTCTTTGAAGTAGCCGATCTCATTCATTGATAAGTAAGTAAAAACGTGCTAACATAAGCGCGTACATAATCAAAGTTTTTAGCGCATTTGCAACGGGTCGATTCAGGAACACTCTGTCCGCGCAGCGACTCATAGCAAACGTCTTTAAGGCACAATTTGAATCGAAACAGACTGCAAAAAGCCTTTAAAAAATATATGCATCTGCAGTCATGAAAGCCTGTCCTCACTGTACTTTTTAATCAGTTGTGCTTTTTTTTCTTTGGTGCGAAATACTTGCGTTAAAGGCATTTGATTTGTGCGAAAGGAAAACACCAATTATGCATTCCTGGCTACAAAATTTTGATGAGCTCTAAAGCGGGGTTTTGCGCGAATACATGTTCGAGCTACAAGATTTAGCCAAGCCACTGGTAGCTTCACCAACAGGGAATATATAGAAATTGGCGCAAGAGGGATTCTATGCCTCTGTCCAACATGGCAGTAGCGTTGTCAGCCCATTCCGGTCGCCGAAGAAAACCGTAGTAATGCCCCACCGCTGTCGTCGTCCCCGGAAGGATTACGAAGCTCTCGATTCGCTGGTAGGAGGGGCGTCTACTCTTGTCTCCTACAGGCTCCTCTGGTGGTGTCAAGTTGGTCGATCGACCGCGTCACATCTGAAACATTCGATCGTTTCTCGTGCGTACTCGGCTCGATGCTTGTTCGGGCGTGTCCAGCAATGTGCTGAGGTATTGTTTATCTTGCCGACCTCGCGAAGCGTCGATGGACTTATGGTTCGCGGCTCGGAGCAACATTAGATATCCTAGCTTCCGCCAAATTAGTCTGGCCCACTTTTAGCGCTCGACGTGCACTAGGTTTTCTAAGCGATGGTCGAGGCAATTTAAGCATATAAACTAAGGGCTTCATAGAAGGAAGCTATAAGTCAGATTTGTCAGTTAAATATTTTCATTTCGTGAAGGGATTTTCTCAGCTAAACTCATTTCACGACAAAGGGCTACAGGCATTTTTTTTCCCAAGAATTCATTCAAAATTCAATCCGTGAAGGCGATCAACTGTACCCGCTCTTTCCATATGAGCATATATTTGCCATCCTATTTGCCTCACTAAAACACATAAAAAGATTCATTTTTCTCTGTTCTACAGCAATCCGCCTGGCATAACATTACAGGCAAACACACACACACACACACACACACACACACACACACACACGCACACACACACACACACACACACACACACACACACGCACACGCACGCACACGCACACACACACACACACACACACACACACACACGCACACACACACACACGCGCGCGCACGCACACACACACACACACGCACATACACACATACACACACACGCACGCACGCAAGCACGTGCACGCACATGCACACGCACTCACGCACTCACGCACACACGCACACACAAAAAAAACCTAAAATTTTCGTGTTCGAAAGCTTTGCAAAAAAAAACCAAAATAGACACATCACACTTTGTGTGCTTTCGTTGCAATTGTCTCTTTTCAGCTGCATGTGATCACCTGTAAACACTGTCATTCAGAACCCCTAAATACTTCAATATTTGGTGTCAGCTCGCGCAACGCTGCTCTCCTTAGCGCCGACTAAGAAGCTAATGCAATTGGACAAAATTCCTCAACACCTCTGATGTGGTCTATATGACGGGTCCCGGACTGGACTGTTAGAGCAACTTGGAGTTTAACCTCTAACTTAAGAATCCCAAAGAGAACGATGGTTGGAGGATGAGAAGGGAAAAAAGGTGCTAGACGATTCTCTCTTTTTTTTTTCACCAGCACATCCACAAAATCGGTTGAAGAATTTAAAAAAGCACAAGAGAGGGAAACAGGCAAGAGAAGTAAGGCATTGAGGCGAACTTGAAGAAGATACCTGTTTCTTGCCTTCCATTGACATTAAGTGAAGTGAGCAATAAAACATTGGAGGATAAAACAAACCTGTGTTGAAAGTGAAGAGTGCCAAGTGCGAAAATATAGAAACAAGCTGTCTGAAATGCCCGGCTGGTAGCTGAATTGGCTGGTCTTTTGCGCCTGTATACTCTAGTTCTTAGAGGACATTTCCATTTTTATTCCTTGTTCAGAAGCTTTGAGAAGCACGTATGGAGATACGTTGAGTTAACGTTACGCAAGAAACCTGCAGTACAGGATATTTCTTATTCTATTTCTTGGTTTCGTTTGGTTTTATTATGTTTAACGTCCCAAAACAACTTAGGCTATGAGAAATGCCGTAGTGGAAGGCCCCCGAAAATTCGACCACCCGGAGTTCCCTAACGTGCCCGGACATCGCACAGTACACAGGCCTCTAGAATTTCGCCTCCGTTAAAATTCGACCACCGCGGCCGAGATCGAACCCTCATCTTTCTTGTCAGCAATCGAGTATCATTTCTTGTTTTGGTTTGGTTTGATTTTGTTTAGATGATTTTAGAATCACGTGTGGAGATACGCATTAAACACGCAACTGCGGTACGCACTCAAGGAATACCTGCGTCAACTAATAGTCATTGCTCGCCGCGAGATTCAACACACTGTTATTAAAGATCATACACGTGTTCACTGCATATAAAGTATGAATGGTAATCATAGCTAGGTGTATGAAAAGACAATGTAAGCTTAGCAAAGACTGCCTTATAAGACTTATAAGTAGAACTCTGTCCCTAAACCGCAAGAAATATAAACGCGTATTACAACAGAACACTTTGTAAGAGGTTCCTCAAAGACAAGGCTTCCATACTAGATGCACAGCAGTCAATTAAGCGAGCAGCGAGAAGCGAAGCAGCGTTCGCACTCGGGTGCACTGGCCGATAAGAGCGTTGCAATGCAACGAGTAAATGAGTCCGGCAGTTTTCATAATGGACACACTTATAATGACTTAGACTAGTCGATGTCGACGTTTCTTTTAAGGTATTATGCGAGATAACATTGCGGAAAACGCCTGCGAAAAAAAATGAAAAAGGAAAAAACGCAGGCTTCGTGTTAATTAGAGCAGTCATTAGCTCCTTCAGGCCATTACTGCACAGTTTTTTTCTTCACTGAAGCCGCGGTTTTCTTCGGGTCATCGTCGTACAAGACTCTTATAGTTACTCTTTTAAACTGCACGGTTTTATAAGCGTCGCCTTTTGTTCATTTTGGTTTACAGCTGTACCAGACTGTGCAGATTTTGATGTCTTCATAACGACATCATTTCGCGATAAGGTTTCTCAGTTATGCCCATAGCGGAAGCTTTATTCTGGCGCCTTGTCAGAGATTACAATTTTTTATAGATCAAGCTGTACGGTAATGAACATATTGACTTCTCAAGTTATATTAAGGAGAACTTGTATCCCCAGTTTTGATGCCCGACTTTTGATAACACACGAGCTTCTCGGGCGAGCAGTAGTCGGTAGTGAACTAGTGAACTCTCTTTTTTGGAATTAATTTGCTAAGAGACGATGGTGTGCATGTTGGTTAAGATCTCGTAGAAACTTGTTAACGCCAATGCACAAGACAGACCCGCCAAAAACAGAAAGCACGAAGTGTTTCACATGCCTCGTCGATACTATTCCGCATTATTTGTGTCTGTATAAAATATGAAGTCTAGCGTGTTTAGTTTTATATTTTTTACTCTCAGCTATGTTATACAAATACTGAACTAAAAGATCAGTGGAAAGCTTTGACGACAAAAGCTTCGCAGTGCATTTGGGTCACATAATCGTCCTCTGGATAAAGACCACATTTTCCAAACTTCGTTTAGGCAATTATGCATCCTCTTTTCCCGCGAAGTGAGAGGAATGAAAGCTGACTAAAACGAAATAATCGTGAATTCTAAAAAAGACCGCTAAACGAAGCGTGTAAAACGCCCTTATTTTCAGAGACGTGGCGCGGTTGCAGACATTTTAAAACTGTCACTAGAGGGGCTCAGACTGTAAGATTATTATGCCTCCTGGATTTCACTTGCGCATTTGCGGTCGCGGTCTTTTTTCGGCTTGGTAGGTGCTTCGGTGCTTCGGTGCTTGCTGCGGTGCTTCGGGGTGCCGACGTCATGACCAAACATCACATGAACGTTCCGACGTAGAGTGGGACCGTGCGGTGGTCCAGGGACCCAAGGGGGGTCTAAACACACTTGCTATAATAAAGTTTTCTCTCTCTCTCCATCAGCGTTCACATGTTCTCATTTTCATAAGTTCTTCGTCGTCTTTTCGCATGCAGAAGTGACCACATGCGCGCACTGACAAAGCTTCAACTCGCTCCAGAACAAAGCATTATTACGAAGAGCTTGGTAGTTGAACGTGTCTTTGCGCGCGTTTTTTTTTTCTTTCGATTGTCCGCTTTTGATCCGCTGTTTTCGCCTTATGCTGATTCCTTTTCTCGCTTACGAAATCCCTTTTTTCTATGTTGGCTGTAGGCGCTTAAAATAGAATTTTGCTTGTAGCGCCCAGGTCGACGAGTGGCGAAGCTTCCGTTTCAAACCGGAAGTCGTCCAAGGTGACAGCTTGATGAAAGCAGGATTTTAAGCAAGGCAAAGTGATTACCCTTTTTAGTTACTGCAAGACTTGACAAGGATAAGACGAAATGAAGATTCATTCGCTGTTTTGGTAAATTTCTGCTTAAAACTGTACTTATACCGGGTAGCACGCACTCGAAGAGGTCAGGGCAAAATTACCGTCCCCTACGATTTGTTCCTACTGCCAAACATATCTTTCTCGCTTATTTATGTCACATGTATGGTTCACGATTTACGGCTTACGAGGTTTAATGTCCCAAAATGACTCAGGCTAGGAGGGACGCCGTAGTGGAGGGCGTCGAATATTTTCGACCACCTGGGGTTTTTTAACGTGCATTACCATCGCCTAGTACACGGGTCTCTAGCATTTCGCCTTCATCGAAATGTGAGCGCCGCGGCCGGGATCGAATCCGCGTCTTTCGGGTCAGCAGCCCAGCACCACAATCACTGAGCCAAAACGGCAGCTTTGTGTCAGCTTAATTAAATGCTTAGGGTCGGAGAGGGTCGCCTTTACGCGTAAGCCATTACTCCGCGTTTCCACCTATTCCAAGATCAAAACCCTCCATCAACAAGGATTCTATCAAAGGTCCCTCTTAGCTAATTGTTTCTATCCGATCAGCATTCTTCTTATGACTGTGGCAGCGTTTACTCTTCATCTCGTTCTGATCGCTTGATTATTTCTTTTTTATTTCTACTTCAAATCAACATCAACACATCGGGTCGAAACTTTATGCTCCTTAAGTTGATTTACAGCATTCATAACTGGTTTTGCGCCTGTCATGAGTAAGGCAATGACAAATCCATTCAGCGTATTCATCATGTCGTGCCCAAGTACCGCAGGCGGTCATCTGCATTGACAGACGGAAAGTTTAAGGTATCGTATTAGCTCTAATTTTGTCAGCTCTAAGATATTTTCTCATATTTCAACCGAAAGCGAAATATGGCCATAATATCTGTGCCGACTCTCGAGCTTGCAGATTTTTATACTCTTTTAATAAACTACCAAATAGTTCTTAAGCCTTCGTGAGCGTCTTCCTCATAAACGCCATCGCTGTTAATGAAATTAAGTGCGCTTGTATAAGCAAGCCTCTCTATATGATAGGAGCCTAATCCTGCTTCAAGCCGATAAAGAAACGCTGTACAACCTGTTCTTATGCGCAGGCAACAAGAAAAGCCAAACTGTGAAGGCACGAAAACAAGCGTTAAGACGCAAATACTTCCATAAAACACCCGCAACGAAAAGTAAGTATTTCATGCACCTCTTGCAATGATAAAGTGAAAGAGTTCGGATGAAGCCATGTGCTCTGTCGGATTCAATTTACAGAAGTGTCGCATTCTGCATGAGCTCCGGCGTCGTCTCCTTCCTTCCGCAGCCGCTTCTGCAGCACATCCTGAGTGCGACATTGCGAACGTCGCTTGGCAACGCACTTAGCGGATTATGCGAGGCGCCCGCGGTGATTTACGCATAGCAAGCGAGCAGTACGGCACATGTTACCAGGCTTTGAGGCATCGCCTCAGGTGGATGAAAAATGCACGATGCTTCCGTGCGACTGAAAGATGCAGGTGCATGAAAAATCGATGCTGGGCTCAATAGAAGCCGTGCCATTTAGCGTACCCGAACTGCGAAACTTCGTCTCCTTAGCAAAAACTCGGGCGGCGAGCACATTGCGTAATGGTATACTTTCCGCATGCAGCAACATAAGAAGAAAAAGTGACTACCTGGAAATTCGCGAGCAGTTTCGAACTGCCGTCAGCGTTACAATATTTATTCGAATCTAGGTCGATAGGTTTTAAAAGAAACACGAGGTATGAAACTCTCAGGCCGGCTTAGATCCGAGGGTTTTTCTGCGTATTTGTGAAATGCGATAACAACGCCCAAAAACAACGAAAAAGTAGCACGATGGTGCAGCCCTAAGATTTGCGAACGGAAAACTGCACTGTAGTTTTTACTATCCGTTGCTGATGCCGATGAAGTAAACACGAGCATTGGCTGCCATTTTTACTTCGTTTCCTCGTCTTCTGGTGCGAGGACACGCTGAGTGGTAGAACAAGTTTTTAACACGTCGTTTCTACCGACATCATGGTACAAAGCCGACGGAGCGACTATAGTGCCGACTTCAAGCGAAAAGTTGTGCTGCCTGCAGAGCACTCTTCAAGCCTGTGAGCCGGTCGGGACTTCGGCGCGGACGAAGAGCATGTTCAGCGTTGGAGGGGACAGCGTGATGGACTTTATCTTCAGCCGCAACTAGCAGGGCCTTCTCGAAATATGGGCCGGAAGAAAGACTACCATCCCGAAAGGAAATCAGCACTAGCAGAGTTAGTGAAATCACGAAGGCCAGCGGAACCTCAAATGACCATAGAAGTGCTGCAGCCCTAAGCGATAAAGCTGGCAAGAGAGCGAGGCACTCCACGAGAATAGTCATACATGCGAGACAACGTCAACAGACCGCATCAAGAGCGCGTCGCCAGGAGTTGTAGCTAGCTGGATAGCTGCAACCTGAGATGACATCCCGGAAAGCTTGGCTGCCCGCTCGTTCCAAAAGTGCAGCAAGGAGGTCAGAGGTGACAAGGACTAGTGAGCGGGAGCAGTTTCATGGAGAGAAATAAAAGCCGCTTGCGTGCTGTCCCTGCAATCATCATCAATTGTTTTTGCGGCTGGTTTACTATTGACGAAAGATCATTTTCTTATTTGGCCTCAGCTTTCAGAGGTTGGTTTAGAATCAACGCCCACTTAGATTCGAGGAAATAGGGCAAGTTTACAGCCACTATGCGTGGAGAATGTAAAATCGCAGCAAACATTTGCATCTCGTTTGTTCGTGGAGGCTAGATAGACAAGTCTAGAGCGTCCAAACGATGCAGCGGGAAGCACATTTGCGTATTTAGCTCTTGACTAGAGCTGTGAACAAGAGTTTAGTGAGAACGCACATTTTCTCCGATCGTGTTTAACTTATCCTGTCATTAAAAGCTACACGTGGCCCTTCGGGCGGCAGCGGCTGTCGTAAATGCACAATAGAAAGCGCCGTTAGAGAATTCTCAACACCTTTTAGCCGACTGCCCGCACACGTGGAACGATGTAACCAAAATATTATTATTAAAACACGCTCACTCGCAGCTTCTGCCGCCTTCAAGATTACTGTAAGATGACCAGAATTCTTGTGGCGTTCATTTGAAGGCACCACAGTCGCTGAGTGGCACAGCACGGTGTGGGTTCTTTCCAGTGGTAACAGCAGAAATGCGCATTTCTTCATTGATAGCTCTTCCTCATGGGCGCTACCACTTTCTGCCATTGTTGAGCGCTGGCATCCTGAGATGCAATTCTGGGGCGATCGAGCGCTTAGACAGTGAGATCATTGTCCTGCAACATTCACAGCACGGTCGTTCAAATTATTGGCATGAAATGTGTTCCGGCGACTCGTGAAAGCGCAATTAGGTTTCTTCTGCGGAACATTTTGTGCGGAAAATGTCGAAAATATTTTGTTTCACAGAGGCCACGCTTTAAACACAATTTACAAGAGCCGGAAGAACGAAAATGAATGCCCCGAATTGTTTTTGATGGCATTGTTTTTATGGGCATTGTAGGACGATTTTATTGCATAACTGTTGTATAATGTTCACTCAAATCATGTGCAACATTCTCGGGCGAAACTTTTGAAAATTGAAAACTTGTAAGATACTGTTAATCAAATATTGAACGTAGTAATCCATTCTGGTAAGTACAAAAACCTTTCTTTTAAAGTACTTCCTTCGATCACAGCGAACAGCCATTGCCATAAAGAACCAGTGGGAAACACTTTTGATGATAGCAAGAATGTAAATAGAAAAAACAATGCCAGACTGTCGTCGGGCCATCTGAGGATATATTGATTGTTATATTGTTATAGTGAAGTTTTACCTTATACGAGGAAATGCATTCGTAAGCGGTTTCCCGTCAAAAATGCTTTTATCCAGAATTGTTGGGCATGCATGTAAATAACTTTTACAATATAGTCTCACCTTATCACTACTGTACAACCAAAACTGCAAAGTTTGTACAATTTGAAAATTTCAGAGAACTTTCTTTGAATCACGTCTAATTCTCATGGAGTTCATTTTCTGTGATGTTTTTTAACTAAACCACAAGTGTAAGTATAGGAACTCTCTAAACACCTCCAAGCCTAGCCTTCTATCTGCAGCTAGGTGTATTCTAGACCGCCTTCATTTTTTTTATTCCATTTTCCTGGCATGCCATTTTGTTTTCCCACGCGACTAATTATTCCTTATAAACTACTTTAAGCCCATTGTTCCATAGGCAATATGGGCAGAGCAATTTTTTCTTAGGTGCCCACTATGTAATGAAATTATCGACGCTGGGGAGGAGATAGGCAGCAATTTTTATAGCTCTCACTTTTTTTCATGCGATGTTTATTTTCTGGCAAGTTCAGGATCTTTGATCATCAGTTTTAATTATGAGGCAACTGTGTAATGCTGTAATGTACTGTTTTGAAAATAGGAAGGTTATGGTCGATTCTATCGATGTGCTGCGAAATCTTTTTTTTTTAGTTTGTCCGTCGCTCGCACAGAGTAGTTAACAGTGGGTTAGAAAACGTGTCATAGAGAACGTTTTTTGACGATAGAAAAGCGTTAAGGTAAAAAAATTGAAACCCTGCCTAGGGAAGATCTGCGGATGTATTGCTTGTTGTAGTGAAACCTTGCGAGATATGAAAAAGTTGCGTTGATAAACTATTTACCACTGATAACTGCGCTTGCCCAGAATTTCTGGGTATGAAATCTCTTAGGCTCTCGCCGAAACAAGGCGCGAAATTAAAGCACTGAATTTTCGCCAGCAAAGCAACGCAGACAGTATTCTGAAGTTCACACTTCCTTAGAAATATCCGGTAAGATCTGATCGGCATTTCGGTTGATCTGCGACCGCGGGATCCTGAAAAGCGATTCACAAAACATTACAACAGTGCCATAACGAAACAGCTGGAGTCTTCAGTGACAGAAGACACACATACTACGCGTGAACAGCGCTGGGCGAAGAACCCTAGTTCGCTGCATGCTTAACAAGTTGCCGCATTCACGTCACTGACGGGGTTGAGCTCCATTTCCTAAGAAAGAGACTAATGGAGTGTTTCCGACAACAAAGGGTAAGTCACACTATCTGGAGGAAACTAGTAAAGAGAAGAAAACTCACAAATAATATAGTACATCGGCTCAAGCTGAGCCTGCTAAGCCGGCGCTTAAGCACGTCAGAAACAGCTGAGGAGATTCGTCACTAGACGTACAAAAAATGAAAAACACCAATATTACGCTGCTATTGTGGCCCGTCGCTATAACTGAAGATCACTTATTGTGTTTTTGATTGTGCATTCACATACCTGTCATTGTTGTGTACTCATCTTCGTCTAAGCGCGACCACACTTCTTTTATGCCGCAATGAATTCCAGGGCTTTTTTACAAATATTACCGAAACACGTACGCATATTGTTAACAATAAAGTTTAGTACTAGTATGCAAATGGTGAGCATAAAAGAAAGACTGAAGAGCGGAAGGCCAGGGAAAGAAACCAGGCTATCCTTCACGTGGGAAGTGGGATAAAGGGAGCAAAATAGAAGAAAGAACTGAAAGTTGGACTCAGTTTCGTGAATGAAACGCGTCTTGTTGTTCTTAATTCACGTTCAAGTTCTTATTTCTAAAGGCGTGATTAAACGCAGCATTCTTACACCAGGTCAATAGCAACACACTTTTTGTGCGAGATTTGGTACCTTTTTATACAGCATTCTTTGTGTGCTATAGTTGGTCACTATGACTTAGCTCACTAGAGAAGTAACTCTGCTCCATCATTTGTCTACGCAAGGGGTAATTCTCCGGACTAGTACACAGCAACTGTTTCATGTCACACTGTTGTACTATTAAATGCGAAAAAAGAGATGCGGATGGTAAAAAAAGTTGTTTTAGCTCTCTGTAGAAGTATTTTGTTGACAACAACATAAAGCAATCAGTGACAGGTGTTCGTGTTACGTTTCAACAGAAGGCGCAGGGTGTGTGCGTAGACAGGGATTAGCGTTTCTGCGCAGCGATGTAGGGGGCAGTTTGTTGCGTGTATGATTGCTGATTCTAGGTGAAGGAAGTAATCTCTTTTCGGTAGCCAGCCAATGCACCATGCCCCGGTGAATATCGCGGCTTGTTGACTCGCAGCATTCGGCAGTAGCAGTGCATCCAAATCTTTATTTCTGACAACGCTACAGTGCTCTTTGAGGAACATCTCAAAAGTTACTAGCCTCGTCAATATGGTCGCAGTCGCAGCTGAAGCACAAGATGCTGTAAACAACGCAAGATAAATCTTTCAGAAGGCCATGCTCTACATTCACCAACGAATGCCAAAGTTGTCTTACAGAAACATGATGACATGCACCTTGAATCTGCGGGGGATTTGGGCCGAGAACTCGCTTTTGAACTAGTTTAAACAATGATGACGACAGGTGCCGATTCCTCAGTGTCTCGGGAAAGATTTCGCTTCTTCTGGGTGGAATCTCGATCTGCTCTTTAGCCACTACTATTCTCTACTGAAAGAACTTTTTTTCTTCTTTCTACAAGCTAAGCGCGCACTATTTGAGATGACGGCACACCCAGTTCACTAGGTGACTTCCATTGCTGGTGGCCTTAGCCTGTTGTTCGTAGTTCGCTTCCAGCGACCTTGAACATGCCTTGAGACTAAGTACGGCGGTTAATGCGCTCGTAATATACCAGCTTACCTGCTTTGTTAGCCTGAACCGTACGTGCACATTCAAAACCTTCCTTCTTTCGTGAACGTACAGTCTTTGTCAAATGTAAGCAGGCTGCATGGTTTGCTTCTAGCTCCTACTGCGGAGCCCTTAAAGCTTCCCTCAAGCTGAAATGGTCGTTAAAGGCCAGAACTGGGGGTCTTCTTACCCTCCAACACCTTTCGATCTTTAGGAAAACCACAAGGGCTCCACTATACAAGCTGGAAGCAAACCATGCAGCCTAGTTAGTTTTGATAAAGACGGTACCTAATCAACCTAATGTCACGTGTTTTTTCTTCTCTACACGCTAGCCAGTCGCTATTCACACTGTTGCACAAATCATGGAGATGTGAGAATGCTCTTGGTTGAATGTATTTTCAAACTTTATGCGTTACATTGGTGCACTGTCGAATGGTACATCATTTCCTGCACAGCGTGTTTCGCGGTAGCACATTTTTCACCCTTAAAAACAGATATTGGTGCATAAGTCGAATAGACTTTTCAAAGAAAGGCTTAGCGATCTAAACCCCTGTATTGTTTAGAAAAAAAAAAAGAGATACCGGATAAGCAGTGAAAAGTGCCAAGTATTAAGAACCCAGCGAGCGACCGAAATGTAGTCATCAACACGGTTTTCGGAGACCCCGTTATATACCGTGGTCAACGAGTTTTGCAAGGCTTTGATCCCACGTAGAAGTCCATGAGCGCACTTGAAGCGCTGGCTTTCTTACGAAAGCACGTAAGCCATCAAAGCACGTATCCTGTACTTCCTTATACCATTCCTTCAGCGAAAGTGTCCCAGCCTCGCACACAAAAGCACGTTTTCCTTTAGGGGTGCGTTCCAGCTTATATGTTATTTAATGCGGGAAAATGGCAGCGTCTGGTAATGGGGCAGGAGATATTAAAGGGTCACAGGGGGAGATCCGGGTATTTCGGCTCTTGGCTTCATTGCGTGCGTTAGCTTTCCGCCAGGAAGGATCAAAGGACTTAGACTAAAGCTTTCTAGGTCTACGTCCAAAGGGCATAGGTCATCAGGGCGCAGAGAAGATATTCACGTGTTCAGTGCCGCTTGCGATCAGCGTCTGGCGTTCTAATACTTAAAGCGCAAGGCTGAGGAAAATGCCCGTTTAGAATTCCTTACGCAACCTTAGCCCCCCAAAGAGCCCCTTACGCAATTCGCTCGCGGAAAAGAGTTCCCTCATAACCTCAGGTGCAGCTTCCTCATACAACATCCCCTTTTGTCTTGCCTTCAGGATATTTAGAGATATTCTCGATCTCCATGACGAATATGCGTAATGGTCTAGAAAAGCACATTTTTGCATTAGCATCAAAAGTACTTTGTAAATAGCGCAGAAGTTAACGTACTGTTTTATTCATCGACACCTTCGCGGTAGCGAATTCCGTACTAAAAAATTGGCGAAGGAGTGCTACTTCTAACATAAAACTGAACTGCAGAAGTGCAGCTGAAACTTTATTGCTCCAAAATAGTGCAATGCCATTTCTGTCAGGTTTTCCAGCTAAGAGACGGCGATGATTATGAAGACAATGGATGGTAGAAAGCACAGAATGTTTATGAAGTACACGATATATGTTTAATATACGCGTTTTTTGTTCCGCGTTAACGTAAAAGCGTGTCACTATCAACAAAATTTTGTTTATGTCCACACGTGTGCACGTTTGTGCATTTTAGACACGAATTTCTAGTCAAGATCTTCAAGGACGTCTTTGTCACACCAGCAATAAGAGCACATCTTTCTGAGTTATGAGACTCAGTGGGAGGCAGCGAATGGAAACGCCGAGCCGTTCGTTCGGGCTCTCGTTGTGACAGGAACGCGCTGTACGCCAAATCCAAGGTGAAGACGCATAGTTTAGCATCATTAGTGATGATGACGCTGATTGTCCGTATTCCTTTTTTCACTCTCCCTTCATCGCTTGGTTAACTTACGGCCAGGCATGAGAGAACGTGCGCTGAGGCGCAGAGCGACGACTTGCTTGACGGGATTGTACGCCTTTTTACAACTTCTTTCTGCCACTGACGGCGCCGCTACCATCGTGGGAACAAGTTTGAAGGCGTCGGCTACCAGGAAAAGTGATTCTCAAAACCTCCAATGACGTCATCAGCAGAGGAAAAGTATTTGTGCTGAAGGTGCGGTCAAGTTAACCCAGGAACTTGAGATCGGGAGGAGAGCTCGCATCTGATATGTCACAAAACCGCTTTTTTAACATGTTATTTATTGCACTAAAATAACGATGTATTTATATATTTACATCAACATTTTAATAGTTCATGTAACTCGAACTTAAACACGAATTTTGTGTATGTGTTGCCTTAAGACTGCATGCTAATGGCTAGTTGTGTCATTAAAAGTAAAGAAAAATGTAAAATAATGATTATTTCGCCTTCAAAGATCGTAAGTAGTGTTAAGTGCCCGCCGTCACTTTATTCATTTCTCTACCTAACGGTTCTATGCTACATGAAAACACTTTAGATTGCTTTCATTACCGTCATCGGTATTCTGTTCCGACAGTGCTCCTGTAAGTACGCAGTTGAAAGCTAATTACCGCCATAGTTCACGCTCATTCTATTGCTACTCAATTATGAGGCGCACGTGCTTTGATGTTTGCCGCGCGTGACATTTGTGTCCCAATTAATACGGAAATGCCGACAAAGGACTGCACTGTACGATAGAAACGGAGGACACGTAGTCCATTTGCATGTGGAAGCATAAAGGTGTTCCGAACATCGCCTGTGATTTACAGGTTCATATTTCCTTCAAATATTACGTCGATGTCGGCTGTCGTTCAACAATTTAGAGGCGGAGGACTTAGATTGGCAGAAATTTATTCATAATAATTTTTCAAGAGCTACGAAAGCAAAAAGCACTTGATGCAGAACTTCTCTGTTCCATCTCATATCGCGAAGTGCTCTTCGCAGAAGCCGTTGAGCTTCCGAACGTTCCTGATTTAATAATTTCGTTTTTCTTCCGTTATCTTTTGTTTTAAGCGTCCTGCGCTGGATATATTGCGTGGCAAAGATCGATGTTTCTGCTCTCCCGTTTTAGGAGCTGGAAGCAGCCGCTTTCCCTGCAACAGTATGTCTACATCTTATGAGCGATTGGAGAAAGCGTACCGGCTTGCACCACCTGGCCTTTTACACTGTCGCTATAAGAATGCATATTGCATGTACGGCTGGGGCTGCGGGATGCTCTTCATGTTATTTTTAAGCTCGTTGTTTTTTCGCTAGCTTACATGCCATTAATTAGTGCTCTGTCACTAATTATGGGCATGTTAGTGGAGCCCACGCGATTTGAGTGAAGTGTGTTTTTTGTATTTCCAATTTTTCTGTCATGAAGTGTGCATGCGCTTGCCTACGAATTCGCGTGCGCCTCTGTCTATACTCAGTAGCCAGTGACTCAGGTTTCATTCGAGTCTCTCCTGCACGCTTATCTGATATTGGTCACCATGGACTCATCGTTGTATGAACATGCGCAGAATTTCCTGTTATACGGTAGGAAAAACGTGAGTCTCCAGGAATCATTGAATCAGTTTCCTTGCTCCTCCTTTCAGCTTTCGAAGTTGGCAATTATACTTTTTCTCCATCGTTCTATATGTTTTTCATATCAACGCGAAACGCATCGGATATCCTGACCCTGGCTTCAACATGATGAAAAATCCAGGCGCTAACAAACAACGACACAGAGGGGCACAGCGCTTTGTCGTTCTTTGTAAGCGCCTGGATTTTTGATAATGAATGTATAGCAACTAGCTCAGCTTTCTGCCTGGCTTCAACATATGGAGAGTAGCTCACCTGGAGCTCCCGTTCATAGCGCGAGGGCGCAACATGTGGGACAGTGCGTAACTTTGGAGCAGTAACGAAATTCCTTTAAAGATTCGCTGCACTCCGCTTCATTTCTCAATAAACACCAAATTAGAGGATTTTACTTGACAAAGCCATGTACCCAACTATTTTCATAAAAATTGTGTGGGCTATAGCGGCAATGAGGATGGTAGAAGGTAACCACTGGGGATAGATTGCCGTGTTCTAATTCCAAGGATGGCACTTTCACCGAAAACAGATTTTATATAAGCTAGAAAAGGCGAAAAAAATAAGATGCAGTATTGATCACCGGGCGTTTCAGCAAGCGAACTGCTATGTCCACAAGTTGATTTATATAACGCACATCTTTAATTTCAGGCTGCACCTCCGTACACGTCAAACTAGTGATCACAGAGTACTTTCGGGCCTAGAAGTCATGAATTTGAATTTAATGGCGAGCAAAAAACTTTACTATTTTTAAATCCACTCCTCTCTGCCATGAACTGGTATATTAATGTCCAACTAACATCAGCGTAAGCGCGAAGAGCGCAACAGTCCACTTAAACTAGCAAAAAATTACATAAAATTGACATATTCAGTAATGACATATTCAGTAATATTCTAAACTGATCAACACCAAAAAATAAATAAATTAAAAAAAATCCCCTGTGCCCCTTGGTTTCTGTGGCTCTTGGGTTCTGTCATATTTACAACGAGCCCCTCATTCCCCTTCCTTGTTTGCTTAATTCCTTAGCGAGGGCCTCGATTCTGGCAGCCTTGATGCCATAGGAAGCATAAGAGGGTGCTCACACAGCTTGCACACTCTCCGTTCGATGACGTTCTACGTCACACCTGCGGTAAATCAGGACGTTCTACGTCCGCCGCTTATGAACGTGGGTGGCGCTGATGAACACTCTCAAGGTTAGGTTACTTGTAAACATAAATACCCCCGAAAGCAGAAGGTTTGAAAGCCGTCGCCGTAGCTCAGAGGTAGAGCACCGGACGCGTAATTCGGAGGTCGTGGGTTCGGATCCCACCGGCGGCATGTGGTTGTTTTTTCTTCTGCTTTTCTAATCAATTAGCTTTAAGCGATGACATATTCAGTAATATTCTAAATTGATCAACACCACAAAATAAATAAATTAATTTTAAAAAAAATCCCCTGTGCCCCTTGTTTTCTGTGGCTGTTGGCTTCTGTCATAAAATTCTCCCAAGTGTCTTTTGAAGATACATCGAACTTCATCGTTCCACTGCGCTGCAAAAAAGTAAGCCCCATAGAAATGTAGTGCACTACGTGCGCTGCCTGTATACTAAAGTTATTTTCTTTCAAGTTCGAAACGTACATGAAGAAAAAAAGAGGAGACTCACAGAAAGGCAACTAAGTACAAGCACCTATTCAGGAGATAACCTACACCCCATCGAGAAATGCAACCTTTGCCGCCTGCAAGGCATCAATGTGCTGGATCATGCACGAGCATTCTCTTTTGCTAGGGAAGAAGGGATCAAAGCGATCTTGAAAACTCCTAATCGCGCTCTGTTATTTGCACGCTGTTCTAGATTAATGTAGCTCCTCCATGACTCTTATCATATCAAAATTTTTGATTGCTCACTTCAAACTGAGCGTAGCCGAAAGCGTGAGGTATTGGACCTTGGGCGTAACTGAGTGAAATCGCTTGTTTTATTGTCACATAGTTGTTCAATTGCTTCTGGGTGTAAGTTAGCACAATAAATATTTTTTAATTTTCCACACACTTCTTTGTCTCTGGCATGCGTCCGCACTTGTCGTCGCAGCGATGGGCCAATATCTTTACTCTTTATTGGTAAATTGTCTTAAATGGCAAAGCGAGAATGCTTTAGGATATATGATATGGAGGCTTCAAATGAACACAAGAGCCCCTTGACAACAACTGCTTTTAATGCGAAAGCATTATAAAGCTCATCGGCAACCAAACCCGGCAGGCGTCCTTGTCCAGCAGCATTCGTCTGAAAGCCGCATTGATGTCACCGTGGTCTCGCATGATGTCAGCAGTAGACCATACGATAGTAATATGTAATCATAGGCGACTAAGCAACGACATTAGACGAGAAGTGGTAGTTATCGTAATAGTTAGTGGCAGTGATCTATGCAGTGATAGTTGGTGATAGTGGTAGTTTAGGGTGATAAATGACCTTCCTAAATAGTGATGAGGGTGATTATGGACAAAAATCTAAAAAATGCTTTTATAGGCATATATATTAAAGGCATTTAGGTTGAACGCCTTTATTGTAAAAGCCTTCATGAATGGGGAGCAGTGCTTCCCATCCATGTTTCTCGCAAACAGAGCGTAGATTTCGCTCCGCTTTGGCACCGTTCCCTCGGAGAGCCAGCGTGTGCCGCCCCCTCGGACCTTCTTGCCCCCACATAGAGCCCGCTTTCTTTTCCCAGTCTCCATGCCGCTTTGGTTATGGCTCACGCCAAGTCCTAGTGTTGAGAACACGAGGCGCAAAACGAGCGGCCAAGTCGACAAAGATACCATGCGATTTTGACGCCACTTTCCCTGCTTCCGCCCAATGAACAGTGGCACTGTGAAGCAAAACAGACAGTACTAAAGATTAGATTTCATTTTTGTTGTGAAAAAAGAAACTGACCACGCCACGCAATATATTCTTTGTGCGCAGGTAATGCCGTCAAGCGACCTTAATTTGATGCGATAATTCTACAGTCATTAAAGTCACTACAGTCACTACAGTCATTAAAACAGGAGTATTCGATTTTAGCTACTTGGCAGAGCAGCAACAATCTGCCAAGTAGCTAAAATCGAATACTTCTGTTTTAATGACTGTAGTTAATGTATATCACGAATAGTTATGCATAGCTGTGAATTTTCACTATCAAATGCCTATGTAGATGGATAAACATTTATTGTTTTAGTCCCTCCTCTGGTTGTTTTCCGCGTTCATAAACAATAATAACGCTGCTTTGAGAAAAGCTTATGATCGCTAGCTTCTTCTTCATCAGTTCCACTGCGTGGTCAAGTGTGCTTTGCAATGCACCGGATAGGACCATTTCAAGACAATACGAAACTCTGCTTCTCCTCACTAAGGCAGTTTGTGTGAAAAAGTACCCTTCACAGGAATCAAGTTTTGCAAGCGCTTGTAGTCCGAGATTAAAATTATACCTAGCGTTTCAGCGAACGACGCCACCATTTGTTTAAAATAAAGTTTCTGAAGAATCAAAATCACTTTTGCGGCATAGTAATACCAGAATTGGCGAACATTCGATAAGAGGTGAATCCTGCTAGCCAGCCAGGTGGTTAACGAATTTAAATATATTGCAGAGTGCGCGCCGTCGACCCCAGCCTGAAGTAGTGCACGTACTCTGTTGAAGCCCTATTTCATGCACTGACAGCGCTTCAACAGTTCTTTTCGTTTTATTTTTTCTCACAGGGCCATTTGCCTCCTTTCCTATCTCCCTTTCGCTTGTTTTTCCGTTACCCTCTCTATTTAGCTCGTAGCGTTACAATTGTTTTCCGTTTTCTTTTCCTCTTTTTTTGTGGAGGGGGGAATAATGCCACCAGGTTGCCCCATATAGCATTAGGAACGGAGATAAAGGTTGCCTCACGCGCCTGAGAGCTGCTCTGGGAAACGCTGCTAGTGAACGGTGCCTCGATCCTTGGTTCCGTGACAAAATGCATGTTTCGCTTGGATTAACCCGTGTAACTTATTGACTCATGAGATCATCACCATCCGTTCGGGTTCTATCTCTCCCTTTCCTTTCCTTGCCCTTTCCTTTTGTGGAGTATCTCGCCATGGCCACGTTACCGCTGGCCGAGCTCTCCATTTTTTATCTCACTGAACTTTACTTTCTCTCGGTATCTAACCTCATCGGTATCGAAGTTAAACCCCTGATGGCAACTGGACATTCGTAGCTGGCCGTGAACGATACCAATATAAGATCTAGAATTTTTGACAACGTTGTTACCCTCGGCTCTACAGCTCAACAAATTTAGGACACTTCGCGCACCTTTCAATAGGCTGCGTCTGACGCGCGCTGAGGAATCCGCACCTACAGTACACATCCTGCGTAGGGCGCATCTTAGCTGAATAAATCGTATCAGTTTATCTCAAGCCTGGAAATGCGTCGTCTTTCACAGTGTTTGTCATCACTGGCACGTGACAATATTTTTCCTTTTTGCGCTCATGCATTTTATTTATAAATTTTACACCAGTAGCTCAATCATACCTCGGTGCGCAAAAGCGGCATGTCATAAGTTATGACTGCGCCTATAAAGTAGAAATTATGCGCATGGGCCTGCCTCTTCATCTAATCATGGAAACCCTGCGAGCTCTGCTCAAGACCTCCCCTGTATCTCTCGGGTCAATAATCGTCTACTAGCTGTCCTCCGCTTTTGCTTCGGCAAATGTAATTGTCACAGAACTCAATATCTTCCTGTTAATATTTCATCCAGCAGTATGCTGCCACGTATAATCGAAAGCTTATAGCAGTTGTAGTGGACGTAACAAAAGCAGCAACTTAAAGTATGAAGATAGAGATTCACGCTTGCGCGGCCGTTGCCAGAAACGCGATTACGTTGCTTCTCCTCAGGGCAGTGTGAAACAGCTCCTTGATTACCAGCAGGTTACTTCAAGCTTACTGCACAGTTTTTCTCGCAAAAACAGAGGAAGAAGACATTATGCCCCGTAAAAGAGTTCTTTTTTCGCGTGCTCTGCAATTCTAACCGGCACACAGCTAGAAGCCTTCATCTTGCTTCTACAGCTACCAAACCACGATCTGTACCCTGAGGAGAGAGTGAGTGCCCACTGACCTGATTAACCAATGGATTTCGCAAACGCAACGGCTGAGAAAGTCTGGCAAGGTTATCGGCAGAACGACACCCCACTCTTGCGTTTTCTGTTGTGCGTGCAGACTTTGATGGCTGATGAGTAGTTTCTTTCAGTTTTTTCCTTTCGTTCCTGTTCCTGGCTTCAGCGCAAGCAAGCTGCAGCAGTAATGTCCTCTGCTTCTGATGCGTGTACGTAATGCACGGAGTTATGAATCGTAATCCACGAGGGAATAACTCGAGAGAAGAGCCTGTGGCTGGCAGGATACAACAAGCAGACATTAGCATGAAAAATGACCGCGTCCGCTTGCTGAACGTGTATACTGCTGTTGGTGCACAAGTCTCTTTGACTCCCAGGAGCAAAACAGGCCCGCGAGTGCAATGCTGGCACGGAGGATGGCATCAGCGCCGCTAATTGCGGCTTGCGGGTAAACCGTGCGTGAGACGAGAGACAGAAAGCATGCTGGTGGCCCCTGGTCGCGGCGCACCGCATCATGCACCGAGAGAGCTGGCTGGTGACGGCAGAGGCCATGCCTGCATTATGACAGAGTGCTGCTTCGCCGACTCTTTAGTTTTGCAAGAGACTCCTGCCAGCAACAGACACGCTGCCAACCATGCTCACTGCGTTCGTATGACGGTCTTTCTTATCCTCGTTGTTATCAGAATTACAAGTCGCTTGACCGATTCCTGAGGTGAAGCTATTTTGTGTGGAAATATAATTTTGCCGCCCTGTGTCTGCATTTTCGAGGCTTTTTTTTTTTAATTTCCACCCACGTTAGCGGTACATCCATAAATAGTGGCCCCATCCAGACACAGGTTCAATACAAGTAGAACAGCCATTTTTGCTGAGCACGGCAGAAACCTTGCACTGCAGAAGCGCCAGAAAGAAGTTGGGCGCGTTTGTAGTGATTTATTACAACAACCAGCGCAAGGAACAGAAAGACGAAAAGAAAGAAAGACACACGCCAAGCGCTAACTCTCAACAAACTTCAATCGCCATCGAAAACAGATCTTACGCGCATGACCGGCTGTAATAGCACTAGTAAGAGAAAAAAAAACAAAGCTTGTATCGTCGTGAGTCCTTTCTTTTCGTCTTTGTGTTTTTTTGAGCTGTTTGTTGTAATGGTTCAGCAAGCAGTATCTTCCAAATGTTCACACCAGACGAAGACGTCGATACCATCCGCGCTTTTACATGAGCAAAGTTGGAACAAGAAACTAAGAAGTTCAAGTGCTGCTACGTTTTCCGCAGGCTTCGTTGGTTGATTTCCTCTGTTCCAATTTTTCTTACAAGAAAACTTTCTTGCATGGCCCGGCTGAATAAAGAATGAATTTCCTTGTATTTGGATGAAACTACTAACCATGTAGTTTCTGAGAACAGCAAAAGAAAGTGCTGACCTCGTGGCACGAAGAGGCTATGTAAAATATAGTGCACCATTGTCTAAAATAAAAAGCATAGCCTAAGTTCATCTGGAGCATATGGCTAGTAATGCTACATCCTTGACAAAGGGAACTCTGCGTGCCCTAAGTCTTTTGCTCACACATAACATTACTGTCTACTGCAAAGTAAATGCCTACTTCAGAGAAGGCAAGAAAACACTTGTAGCTCAACGTCGTTTCTGGTGCAAAGAAGACAGGACAGCTTTGGTGTGCTTCCTCGGAGATTCCTAATACGTGTCGAGTGGCTCGGGTGGTCCAACGAGTCAATTAACACCAAAAAGAGCGGTTAATAGATCATTCAGTTTGCATAATTAGTAAGGTGTCATAGTGTTCTGTTAGCGCAGAGATATAGAATGATATATTTAACTAATAGATGGCCCCAGCGTTGCTGTGTTATTTTCTTGTTATGACATGACCGCAAGGCCCAAACCGTTCTACCCAGTGAAAGTAGCGTAAGCTTGGTTTCGTTTCGTTGATTAATGAGGTTTAACGTCCCAAAGCGGCTCAGACTATGAGGGAGGCCATAGTGAAGGGCTCAGGAAATTTCGACCACCTGGGGTTCATTAACGTGCTCCGACATCGCACAATACGCGGGCCTCTAGAATTTTGCCTCCATTGAGATTCGACTGCCTCGACCGGGATCGAACCCCAGCAGCCGAGCGCCATAAGCAAACGATGACGGTACCAGACAGTGGGATGAGGGTATGGTACGGCACAGCTTTCATCACTTTTTCCTTTCTTGGCAGACAAAAATATTAGGAATATTTGTAGTTTCCACAGTTCTCGCCTCTTGTTTTATTATTTAATCTGTGCAGGGGACTTCTGTGGGCATAAACACTATCACATTTGCCGTTGTAAGAAAGACATCGTTCTTGCACCTTATGACCAACGAGATTGTTTCCTAGTATATATTAGACATCTAGAGATATGAGGTCTAGGGTAAGGGTGCCCTATCCAGGATAAAACGGAAGTGGGTGCAAATATGCAAGAAGGCGACGTGAGGAGTACTCACGGATATGATGGCTAGTACCTTACTACGAAGATATTTTAAAGGCTGGTAGTTTATCCGACATGAACGGCTTCGGTGTAGTATGCCATAGCACAAACGTTTTCTGTTCTCGCACTAGCCAAAGCAAACATTATCCCCTCGGCTTTGCTCTTTGAACGGCGACTCTTCCTCGAAACAATCTCTCCGGAATGAGCCTCCTGCGACCACATGCAAGCAGGTGACCCCAGAATCGAGCACCCGTATGATAGGTAGGCCCCACTGTCTGTATTTTCTCAAAGCTGCAATCTCCATCTGCAGGAGATCTCACAGAAACCCATGTATTCTATTAAGTGGTTTTGCTACTTCATATAATCCCATTTCGATTCAAGTACTTTCGGTAGTCTTTGTTTTCTTCTCTCTCGAGGCCCACCACTATAACTTATTATATCCTGGCTACATCCAGCAGCGCAAAAGCGCTGCCAACTCTTTAAACACTTCAAGTACAAAGAAAGAGAATTTTTACTCTTCCAGTGTCACGAAACAAAAATGTGCGCTCAAGGCCAGCTGTCCATCTCAGCTCGAAGCGAAACGCAACTTCATCTCACAGATCAAACGGCTCCTCAGATATGAAAGCAGCTATAGACCAAACGCAACGGTGTTGCATGAGCACGCTCAGCGAAAGACAAACACTTCAACGCAAAGAAACTGCTCTCCATCGCCCACAATGGCAAGCACAGGGAAAGCAAAATGTATACTCAACAAAATCATTTAATATTGATATTAGCGTCCAAACAAGGGCTCTGGTAAACGAAATTTATTTCTCATTCTTAACGTTTCTGTTGATGTCACATGAAAAGGCCTCTTCCAAGTACTTCGAGTTAATAACATTCGAAGCCCTGTGCCCTGCACCAGACATCTGCAATATCATGAAGACCGGGGTTGGACCTAGAGATTCAATTCGGCATCTGGTCGAGAAAACTGGCGTGTTATTGCGCTGCTATATATTTTTCTACTTATGCGCAGTGCCCTCAGTCAACGAAAATGTTCAGAGGGGACTAAGGTCCAAAGAAAGGACTTGCAGGAATAAAAGCGGGTACGTTGCAAGATATGAGTGAGAAAAAAATAAAGTCACAGACGCTTAGATGGTCTGCTGTCAAGAACAGCGTAAGCAATATGAGCTTTAGGATGATGCGTTTCCCTTTGATTATTTTCTAGTTGATGATGTTCTCTTTCGCCCCATCCACTCGTCTGATATTTGGGAAAACTATTTCCCTTCTATTCTAACCGGCTTTTATGGTTCAGTAATGAAACTTTATGGTTTTAAATTTTCTACATTTGCTGCATAGGAGGGCGGATGCTATATAAGGGAAAGCAAATTGCGTAATGTCCAAGCTAGGGGGCGAAGTGTCGTTTCTCGGATGGGAGAGAGGTGACGAGTGCTGCATACATGTAGGGGAAGGGAAGTGGGCAATCCCCTTGAAGGGTGTTGAAGTGGTTGGAGGTGGCTTTGGAGAGGGGGATGTTTGAGGTCAAGAAGCAGATAATGGGTGGTGCTTAAGGAGTGCTGCAGACTCTCCTTCTGCGTCATCGAATTCAATTGCATAATCACTTGTTTGTTCCGCGTTTGCGTTGCCTCCTATTGAATGAGGGGGGGGGGGGGGGGGGATGGCGTTTTTGGAGGTTGAATTTGGGTGGGTGTGTGGGCGGGTTGGTGGCGGCAAAGCGCTTCTGTAGGATGAAGCTCAGGGAAGGGGGCAGAGGTAGATCAATGGTGGCCAAGGTAGATCAAGGTGGCCGCTACGACCAGTGTTTCCACAGGGCCAGTAGCACTGCTTAGGCAGTTAAAAAAGGCAAGTGTTGCTTAGCGGCAACGTTAAGAGGCAACATTAATGATTCAAAGCGTTTAATCATCATTTCAATAGAAACAAAAAAAATTGAAGACTGTAATATGAAAACCGCCATTCTCACGCTCGTGCTCAATTTGTGCCAGCTATCTTTCCCGCGATGACGTAGTATTTAAGGCGCACTAAAACATAGTGCTGGGACCGAAGTTGCAGCACCAATCAGCTATTTGCTGACACCTGCTCGGCAGCTGGCAAGGCTCTGCAGCTATGTATTTCATTAAGTTCTGAGAGAATATGGGAAAACAAATGGCGGGAACCATATTTCAAATGCGCTTATTTCAGGCATCAGTTCCACGACCTATCTGAAATGGACGGAACAACGAAGCGCAGATATCATTAAGCGAATACTTTAAAACACAGAACAGCATTGCCCCTAAACATTTCCGTACTTCTTTTCTGACCAATCTTCAAAATATTACATAAAGTCCTCTTAAAGGCTACTCCGGAAATTTTTAGATGTTGCCAAATATCAATGGAATTTGCATCGCACGTTCTTCTCGGTGTCAAGATTTGTGTGCCAAACAGCACAGCTGAGAACGCTGTAGATTTTTTTTTTTTTCAGAAAGTAATTTTAAATGCAGTATCCTGCACTCGAGACTCGCGCTACCAAACGGGAGTGTTTTACATGCCACCCTGTACTAGATGACGAGACAGGTTGGCAAGTAGCGTGGAGCAGACGAAGGCAGCAATGCGGCGGCCCCCCTATTCGGCATGGCTGGTTGCCGAAACGACTGAAGTCGGCAAAGTTCTGTGAAATATATGTGGGTGCACCTGTAAACATAAGCTTTGTGCTCATGCTTAGCGCAGCTTACCACAGAGCGGGGGGACGGCAACGCTGTCAACCTGTCAAAGCACATACGGGATACGGCCTGCCTGCGAGCGTCATTGTGGATATACCTTGTAATTTTAGCTTACACTTCGTGCACTGAGTTCCTTGCAGCAATGGGTGTTAGCAGGTGCGGTTTTGTGGGGTGTATGAATACCTCAGCTCAAAACAAGGCAGTAATTTACCACAAAATTCTCAACGACAAAGAGGTACGCGACAAATGTATTCGCGCCATTCGGCGCCTCAACTGGCCCGCGAATTCGCAAACACGTTTGTGCTCAGAAGGGTGCAGAGTTGGCTTTGTTGGTCTACGATTGTGTTGGGAGCAGCGCTAACATAGGACGGAGTGCCTGGGTTGTGTTCTCGCTGCGTCCTGTGTTAGCGCTGTTCCCAACATGAACGTTTGTGCACGAAACATTTCACGTGCGACTACTGTCAAGACGAGATGCTTCTGATGGAGCAGTTTGGCCTCGCGAGTAGCAGGCAGTGGTTGAAATTGGATGTTGTACCTACGTTCTTCCTGTACGCGACACCTGCTAAACCTCCGATATGCCAAGGGGCAGCGATAAAGTGGAATCGAGCCGAGGTAAGTGGATTAGAAACCGTCTTCTTAGGTAATTAAACCCGACTTCCTAAAAAACTCCAAGAAGACAACCATAACCAATATAACTGAGGTGGTTGAGTCGACGTCTACACAGGAGAGGGACTATGGACTATCAGTAACAATCGATCGCCTTCATAATCACAGCATCATCTTTTGAGAAGGTATGCCACTTGCATCGAAGTGTCAGAGGGTATAAATGTCTCCGACATTCTAGCGAATATGCTTCCTGCGGCAGTATTTTAACTCTCACGGCGGAGATTACATCAGTTCTCATCAAGTGTTTCAGGTAGCTGGGGTTGTAAAACTGCAACTGGCGTCGGTTTATCTCCACAATCTCGCGGTAAAGGTACAACTTTGGGAACAACCGATGATGCCAGACGCAAGCAATCCTGGACCGCAGAGTGTGCGCAGCGGCTGTCCGCTGACAGCACAGACTTTCATCTCTTAGCGATGGCTGGCATTCGTCACATGCGCACCTGTAAGGGCAACGCAAGTGTTATTTGTCTATAGGCTGGATAGTTGTATCATCCGAAATTGATGTGAAAGCCGATTGTGTACAGAGGGGATTGTGCACGGTCGTATCGAAGCGGGACGGGCTGAGTTCGATCGCCATTTCCATTCTGGGGCCTCTGTCGTGGCGGTGGCTCATAGGACAACTGGGAATCTATAGCGCTAAAACTTATTATCGAGTCGTCGCTGTCGCTTCTTGATGACATTCAGGAAGAATCGCTGATTTACGATGCTCCCTCCGACATATGGCGCTCATGCAGTGATTCGCTTTTCAAGCAGCGCGGGAGGACGGCAGCAGGCGCATGAGGTTCGCTTGTCAACCTGTGTCGTCGTCACTGTGAAGATTTTGGTTTATTTCAAATTACTGTTTGCGTACTGCAAAAAAAAAAACGAAGTCGCGTACAGTGATGATAAAGCCTTCAGCAATATAAATCAACCATTAACTCAGTACAGGCAAAAAATCGACAGAGTTGCCCTTTAACACACTTTTGCAGCACCCCTAGACGCGAAGGAAAGTTCGAAAGAAACAGTTCACAGCGCAATGCTTGAAAAACATTTCTATGAGCCATAGCTGCATTAAAAAAAAACAGATAATTCATGTCCCTGTGCTTCTTTCTTTATAGAAAGAGGTGGCCGCTGCCTAGAATAACTAAACAAACACGAAGAATGAAGAAAGGTCTCGTTATAAGGCTTGCTGCATAGCACACTGATTATCCCTCTTTTCATTTTGATGCATATATTAATCCTTAATAGCCCAATATGTAAATTTTTCATCATAGGTCACGGACTAAGAAGCGAAGTAAAGCATCAACTGTGTCTGTCCTGCGCCGAATTTGAAGAGTACCGCATTAAAAGCCCAGCAAAAGCGCCAACACCATTACTTCTTCCGGCTTGTCCTTTTGTTGTATTCTCGATTCTCTATGTGCGCAGTCAACGTACGCTGCACCACTTATGTAGCGAATGCTGGGACGGACTTCAGAAGAGCTGAAAAGGGATGATACAAAGTATAAAGAGTTAAAACAAACGAGAACAGCACCAAAAGTCTCAATGCAGAAACGCAGCACTAAGCTGTGTCCGATGCCTTTATGATCCTCTTGCCGGCCAGGAGTCCGGGGCAATATTTGAGCGCCGCGGGCATATGGGAGTCACTTGCCACTCGCGTAATTAGCCGGCTAGAATGACAAACACGGCATGGAACACGAAGGTGCATCTCATCAAACAGCGTGCCTGCACGATCTGTGATGCCAGAGAATTTAGCCTTGTTTTGGGGATACACGAGACCCCAATTAAAACGGCTCTCTAGGGTAGCGGGCATTTTGATAAATTTGTGACGCGCTTTTTCACCGTTCGGTATTGCTAACTCACTCAGAGTGGAATTTAATGCATGCACCTGGCGAAAATGGTGCTGCGGAATGCACGCGAATATATCGCATCCGAATTTCAACCGCTTCGTGCGAGGGGACGCATTCTTATAACCTAACCTAATTGCGTCATGTGTTCTACATTCTATACTATTAAAAGTTATGGTGGCGTTTGATGAAAATGACATAATTTGCACTCTGGTGACGTCACTTCCCTCGAGTCATCTGGAATTATCCGGAGTGATGACGTCATTTGTTGCGAGCCAAGTTTATGAACCGGGTACGATCCCTGCGAATCTTTTAATGAGGTCACATTAAAAACATGTCAAGCTCCGGACATCCATACTGTGTCCAGCTATGCGAAACTTCGTCTGAGTGGTAAAGTATCGTAATAATATACGTCAGTGTGTGTAATAATGTCCTTTGTGTCAACAGCGGCTGCGACAGTTAGTTAGCACCGAGCACTGGCACAGAAGACAACTGCATATGGCGAGACAGGTCTTGGGTTCAGCTGTAACATTCAAATCTCTGTCACCTAAAAGAGTTGTGTCAGCGCTCCCATCCAAACCTGGAAATGCGCGAGATCGGTTGTTTCGTCCTGGTAAAATTAGGAACGACAATTAAAAGCGCGGCACGGCAACTAATTTGGTATTATAAACAAAGCCGTCACCCTCAGCAAATGGAAGCGCAATGCTACACAGGTGATGATGATGGTGATAGTGAATTTGTACGGCAAAAAGTCGTCTGCGGCCAAAGAGGGTCAAGGCACAAGGCACTTTAGTTTGTCAAGGTGGGGTCAAAGACCCATTTCCCAAGCCTTTCACCCGGAATAAGCCGAACGCCATGCCAGGGGAAAGCTTTTACTCATTGTATCACCGCTGAGTACCCGGCGGCACGAAGGAATCGAACCCCACACCTCCCGCATGCGAGTCGGATGCTCAATCACGATAGGCCACCGCTTCAGCCGGATGTTACGTAGGTCATCTTCGTTCTGACTTCAAGATCGCTTGCGGTTAGTTGTCCTGCTTCCTAAAGTCAAAGATTTTTTGCAGTTGGGTCGGTGCTGTGACATTAGGACCGACGGTTTCCTCCGAACCACCACCCATCAACGCTGGTTACCCAAAGCAGTCCGTGCAGCCTGCGTCTGCGCCAAAGAAAAGCTGATACAGCACTCTCATAGTGGTCTACTTCTTTCTGTTAACAAGCCTTGACACTGTGATTACGCTCCTAACGGCACCGTTAACGTCGAAGACGGCTGAAATTATCCCGAGAAATTCTAAATTCCTGCGTTTTTCCTCGAATGTGGGCGAAGGTTATGTCGCAGACAAATAGGGCACGACATTCTGCTCAGAATCAAAGCTGAAAAATAAGTCCTGTGTGTTGTATCGTACGGCGGCGTCTCCTCGTGGCTGGTCGCGTTCGCCATGCCTTGCTGCGCATGCGCCGGCGTCTCACCAAATGTATTTAACACCGTGCGGACGCCATGCACGGTAGGGGTATCTGTTGTTTCAGCCAGCGTCTTCGATTCGGCGGACGCGGTTGTTGCGACGCGCATCTCTTCTTCCACTCTTCCTTCTTATCTTTTAACTCTTCTCTATCTGCACGTGGCAGCGGTGGTTGCTCTGCTCGAGCCAGTCGGCAGGCCCGTGCACTTTCCTTTTCAACCTTCTCTCATTCACAACCACCACCACCTACGCACGGTAGTCGTTGCTTCGAGGTTGCTAGTGAGCACCTTGTAATAAAGCGCCCCGTTCCCTAGCCGGCGTCTGGTTACTCGGCGCCTGGTTACAACACAATGCTGCTCAGAAAGATACCAAAAGCGTGCAAGATGCGGATAATGCTATAAATGGAACTGCCGAACCATGTGCCCTGCTCAGTTTCTAGCATGATCATTACAGTTGAGGTAATTATATTTAGCTTGGTTTCATTAAGCAGTTTCGTAAGCTACCTATAAAAATTTGCGAAAAAATAACAAATGAAAGAGATATAATTCAGCACACAACTGAAAAGTTTGAGAAGCATTTTACACAGGTTTTGTTAAATTTTTCGAAATTATATGATAGGATAAGTTATAATTACCGGACTTACGTAATAAAACAAGGCATGCTAATGCATCAGAAGTTCTAATTGATAGAAGGTATTGTTTAGTTAGGATTTCAGATCAGTTACCTCTATTTACATCTCTTGCAATAAGCAGCGCGACATTACTTGAAGTAAACATATACTAAAACAGCATTACAGTGTAAGTTATGTGGCGGTGAGTACTTTTACTTTGCTATTACAACTTCCTGCAGCAAGATATTTGCTTGATACACTCATTTGCGTATTCGCCCTCTGTCTAAGATTCAAAACAAAATACTATATTGTCATCTATGGTGCGCGCACGTAATCGCCTTCTGTCATGTGGAGATGAAGACGAAAGCATTGCTGGCTGTTACTAGCACGCTCTCCGTCTGGGCAAGCGTGGAATTTCAGCAAACAATAAGGCATTATTCTACCACAGAGAAAAGGTGCCGTTAGAAAAAAAAGGTTTTGTCATGAATGGTACAAGCTTAAAAGAAGTTTCACGAGATAAGGCAATAGTTTTCTACGTTTCAGCAGCCATCATTTGCGGACTCACTGGCACAAACCTTCAAAGTACAGACTAGCTATCAATTCTTCTGTGATATTTCAACTAGCAATCACCCATCTTGACAGCTTTTGCCTATCACTGTGACACGGCGTCATTCTCCTTCATTTCCATGGCGAATGATACCTGACAGTCCTCAGCCACTATTTTCTTTAAAATTTCATAAATAGCACAGCAAATTGTGGAGGGACCTCAGCTACGAACACATTTGTTATGGTGAACAGTAACGAACATACTCTACGTCGGAGGCGGTGACAACCACAAAGACAGCTATACGGACAGCTTCGCTCTTAAACGCTGAATTGGAGTGCGAAGAAGAGCGCTAGTTTATAACTGAAAAAACAGTGAGCGCCGTGAACACAAAAACACTAAATTTTTGTTTTTTTTTCTCTCTTTTTGCAGTGTCGTTAAAGCTGCCATATACTTCTTTCCGTATCACCGAGCGCTGCAAACAAGGTTGTTTACGCTACGTAGAAAGAGAGCACTGTAAGAAATGCAGAGCTTCTGCCTCAGCAAGAAGAGTCGGCTATTAACATGGCGAGTTTGTTGCGCCTCAACGGAAATGGGCAACAACGGCAAAGGTCCCATGGGCCCAAAACAAAGAACACACTGAGAGAGTGTTTTGTCTTCTCCACGAGCCAACTTCCGTGAAAGCAAAGTAACGAAGAACAAAAGGACAATTTCTGCTCCGAATGAAAAACTCCTTGAAGGTTTAGCACCCGTCCTCACATGTCCACAAGTGCGCAAGCTTCCTCAAAGGAATAGCTGGCGCAGCAAGAAAGGGAAACGCAAAGTTGCCTGACTCCGTTCTGCTCATATCATCAAAGGGCGCAGAGGTTACCATTCTCCTTTTATTTCCGACCTTCCTTCTTTCTGGTATTGTTTTTACTTCATATGACTGAGGCCCTATCTAGGCAGTTACCCTTTGCATCGTTCAAGGCGGTTCTCTTAGACCGCATGCTGAACACATCATTATTTGCTTTGTTTTTCACGGATACACAGAAATGTTTTGAGGATGTCTATTAGTATGGGCTGAGCTGCGGAAGAGGATTGTCTCGGCACTTGCAGCAAGGGACCTGCTTAAGGCTGGTAGGGTGGAACTGAGACTAATAACAATTAAAATGCAGCTCCAGCCTAGATCTCACACACCCTAGGGAAGCTTGGATCCAGAATTGTCTAGTTTCAGGGACTCGGAACTTACTCGTGGGCCATTATTCAGAGAACAAACTGTTAAACTTATATTCCACTCTCTATGTCCCAACTGCCATTGCAATTTCGACTTCCTACAACTGCCATTTTTGTGCCCCACTTCCCACTCCAGCAAAACAAAAGTTTTAATAAAAATCGAAGGACACGTTTAGGCTCCGCCTTAGGGGTGTGACGCGATAGCATAATGAGTTAATTTCCATGTGTAAGGAGCGTTATTGTCTACATTTAATTTTTAGATCCCTAGGAGCCCTCCCAACCTTCCTGGCGCAGTGGTACAAACGATGCACCACTGCCCTATGATCGCAGGTGCTCCCAGCGGTGGGCCTTGTGCGGTCCACGTTGATCTTACCGAGTGACCAGTCATTGATTTAACTGCCACCTGCCACTGTGGGCAGTTTGCTCACTATTCGGTGGGCAGGTTGTGATGACTCCGCAAGGTCACGTGACCTAGGTAGATCGCCAGCATCCTAGGTTGCTTTCTAGGCAGCACCTCCCAGAGTAATGCTGGTGATTTTTTCGCTAACAATGCCAACAACGATGGCAACGCCGGCGACCTTCACGCCAGATGTTTCCGGGTAATGGGGTCTTTAAAGCTATCGTATTGAAAAAGAGGGCGGAAGGTTTGCCGAATAACAAGCCTCTGTCATACTACCCTGGATTGGAATTGTGCAGAAGGAAAGGATAAAAAACTCGCAGGACAGTTACCATTCTATAAGGTCAGATTCAGCTACAACTTTGGAAGAGTTTTCATTTCGAGATATACTGCGGTAAAGAATTTGAGAGCCACATGCCTATATGTACGATTAAGTACCACTCTTCTTACATTAAGAAATAGTTGCTGTTCAAGCGGAACATCTCTCATAGCCCTTGACAATCACGCCGGAAAACTCGGGATCTGAGAAGTGGCAGGAGATATGTTCGAAGTGTTCTACCACGGCTTAAATCAGCAAGACGAAGGCTTTGCATGTGCTATGGCAGGTCGTCACAAGAATGCAAGGATTTACAAAGGTGAGGAACTACGTTGTCAGACGTGACGTCACTAGGTTCGCATCACTCAGCGTCGTGCGTGGACGTGATTCATTCCACTCACGCTAAGAGTGATGTCATTGTAATAATAATAATAATAATAATGACTTTATTTTTCATCACAAGGATGAGGGAGGCAGAGAGAAAAAGCTAGGGGTGTAGCTTGACGAGCTCTCGCCTCCCCAAAAATAGATATAACTTGTACAGGGAAAATATGCAGACAACATAACAGCATACCGGCAAAACTTAAAAAAAGAAAGAAAAAAAAAGAAAAAAGAAAAACGTGGCAGTAATACTAACGAAATAAAGGAAGCATGAACAGAACCTATTTTCTGACACAACTGTAACACTTTGTAACGCGTAAAAATCAAACGTAAAGGCAAAATTACACAAAAATTACAAATTGCAAAATTGTAATAACATAAATTTAAACACAATTACAGGAATTACAATTTAGAAGTTACAAAATAACAACCACAAAAATTATACAAAATTACAGAAATTACAATTCAAAGTTACACCCGGTTACATATACTTGAAACAAAGTTTTGCAACTCTTTTTTTTTCGAGTGCTCAACAGTCATGTTGTGACTATGGCAGAGGTTGAGATAGTGCGGTAGACTAATCCTCCTCCTGCTACTTTCACGGTAGCTGTGGTAACCACGGCAACCACTCTCCGGTTACGCCATCTACTACCGCTACTACTACTAGAATGCTGAGTATCAATCCAGGGAGCATGCGCTTAGAGTTAGCGCTACGCACAAAAACCACTCAAGATAGTAGATGACGATGCTGATGAAGCAGGATCTTTTACCACTGGCTTTACATTCTTGCCCAAAAGAGGCAAAGCATCGCAATCTCCGAAATCCATGATTCTTTCCCTGTTGTTACTGTGATGATGGTAGCAACGTACTGTGATAATGGTAGCAACGTACTAAACTTACTACGGACGTAACAAATCAAGACACACTACAAAGAGCTCGAACTGACAACTAATTCTAATGGTTGATGCAAGTTGCACTTTTATACAGTACACACTAAAATCCCTAAATAATTAGGAGGACGAGATCGATATCACGAAAAATGGCTGGCTTCTTAGTTTCACTACACACCGGAATTATTCTATGATAAATGGGATAAAAGAATGAAATAAATTCATGGACGATCTATCATACGACATGATGCAGCATATCATCATTAAAATGATTCGTTTAACACTCCCTTTTACATTTTCGCTTTTACTATATTATATCTTCTATTGTATACCTCAAATTCATTTGGGATTTGCTTTTTTCGTTGCACTGCTTCGAGGGCTTCTGGTACAGGGAAGCCTCTAAATGATGGCGACGAATAGAGGTTGACTGAAGACAGAGATCCAGGGGTGACTGGCGGACACAGACCACAGCGTTTTTGCTGAAT
Organism: Amblyomma mixtum; assembly: GCF_055824585.1. Classification (NCBI taxonomy): domain Eukaryota; kingdom Metazoa; phylum Arthropoda; class Arachnida; order Ixodida; family Ixodidae; genus Amblyomma; species Amblyomma mixtum. The sequence goes on along the minus strand of NC_143012.1, from coordinate 225,627,842 downwards.
AAGTGCTTTATTGTTAACACAATAAATAGTACGAAGGGAAGTAAGCGCAACTAACTCATTTTCCTATAGTTTCAGAGTCCAAGAACTTAGTTTTCAAGCACTCTATTTGGGCTCATCTGGCCTTCACAGGAGCCAGCCTTCGGTGGAGCGAGTGCTAGAATTCCTAACACTTTCGACAGGATCCCAATTATGGCCATGCGCAATGATTCACGTACCGTGGCCGAGAATGAAGCCTTTTGGGATCTTTACGGTTGAAAAATGATTTCCCAAGCCACGAGCATGGATGCGTCACCGACACTTGTTCTCGATAACGTGTTTTCTAAGCTTATCGTACTCATTCGCACTGAAGGCGTCTTTGCATTCAAATCGCTAAGCTAATAGCGTGTGTGAGATAGCTAACTCTCTGCGGAACTTGTTTACTTCAAGGACGTGCACTTCAAGTGGGGGTCACAAGAATGCATGCTTCTCTTTTGCTCACAACACGATAATATTGCTTTATAGAGATCATTCCAGTGACATGTAGCAAGCAGTGGACAGCAGAGAACAGCAGGATATTTCGATTGTAGTGTAGTATAACTTCTTCAAAGAAATGGTGCTGCGTCAGCTGGGTTCATTCAGTGCGCAAAAAAAAAAGGAAGGGTAAAGGCTGGCAAGAGGCAAGATGCATTACTTTAGTAGAAGCCTCACTTCAAGGCGTTCAGGCGCGAAAACGGTCTGCGACGCAATTAGTTCGTGAAATAGGCAACTTACCAAATACCTATGCATATACGTTCTTCCTTACTAAACGTTTGCACCGTTCTTCAGGAAGCTTCAGCATGAACCGCTGTCCACCCTATGACCTTCCATGAGTGGTTTTTATGGCCACTTATGAATGAAACTGATCAATTATACAGAGTGGGCAAATTACAAAGGCTTATTCCATTATACAGTCTTTATTCTCTCCTTCCCTGGAGACGATGACTAATAACGGCACGAGAAGCGTGTCAAGGACAAAAGAAAAATTGGATATTCAAATATGGTTAGCCAGCGACCTGAAAAAAAAGCGCGGTGTTGGAGTATTAAAAACAAGTCGGAAATGAAATGACGGGAGCGGAGAGGAATTGCGTTACATTCTGCAACATATACAGATGACGCACTGGACCTCTTGACCTCAGCGGCAGCGGCAGCGGCGGCGGCAGCGGCGGTGGCAGCGGTGGCGGCAGCGGCGGCGGCAGCGGCGGCGGCAGCGGCGGTAAGGTACGGGCACACTGGCGGGAAAACGCGCGCGGCATGCCGCCGGCGGCAAGCCGCTTGCCGCGAAACATGCCGCGGCGGCGAGTTGATCTGCCGCGCAGCGAATGGGTCGAGGAGCCATTTTCGGCGGCTTGCCGCGTGCCGCGGAGCGGGGAGACCAATGAGTGGTGCCCGGCTTTGTCACGTGGGGAGCGTGTGTCGCCACCTCTTCGCTCCTACTGAAGTTACATGCCAGCGGCGGTGGCGGTTCCGCGCGCGCTCCTTCAGAATCACGGACCTCGACCGGTTTGTCACGAAGGGAGCTTTGCGCGGCGGCGACTCTTTGCCGCCGAGTGTGGCCGTCCCTTTCGTGGCGGGGGTGGCGCCACCAGCGGCATGCCGCGCGCTTTGCCGCTAGTGTGTTCGTACCTGTAGCAGCGGCGGCTACGGCGGCGGCAGCGGCGGTGGTAGCGGCGGCGGCAGCGGCGGCGGCAGCGGCGGCAGCAGCGGCGGCAGCGGCGGCAGCAGCGGCGGCAACGGTGATAGTAGCGGTGATGGCAGCGGTGGCGGCAGCGGCGCGGCAGCGGCGGCGGTAGCAGCGGCGGCAACGGCGGCGGTGGTAGCGGCGGCGGCAGCGGTGACGGCAGCGGCGGCAGCGGTGGTGGCAGCGGTGGCGGCAGCGGCGCGCCAGCGGCGGCGGTAGCAGCGGCGGTAGCAGCGGCGGCAACGGCGGCGGTGGTAGCGGCGGCGGCAGCGGCGGTGGTGTAGCGGCGGCGGCAGCGGCGGTGGTGTAGCGGCGGCGGCAGCGGCGGTGGTGTAGCGGCGGCGGCAGCGGCGGTGGTGTAGCGGCGGCGGCAACGGCGGCGGTGGTAGCGGCGGCGGCAACGGCGGCGGTGGTAGCGGCGGCGGCAGCGGCGGTGGTGTAGCGGCGGCGGCAGCGGCGGTGGTGTAGCGGCGGCGGCAGCGGCGGTGGTGTAGCGGCGGCGGCAGCGGCGGTGGTGTAGCGGCGGCGGCAGCGGCGGTGGTGTAGCGGCGGCGGCAGCGGCGGTGGCAGCGGCGGCGGCGGCGGCGTCAGCGGCGGCGGCAGGGGCGGCGGCAGCGGCGGCGGCAGTGGCGGCGGCGGTGGCGGCGGCGGTGAAGGCGGCGGTGAAGGCGGCGGCGGCGGCAGCATCAGGAGCAGCGGCAGCAGCAGCAGCGGCGGTGGCGGCGGCGGCAGCGGTGGCGGCAGCGGCGGTGGCAGCGGCAGCGGCAGTAGTTGGTGTAACCTCTGCGTCCATTGCCATGGGAACAACTGGGACGGTGGTTACCGTGTTGTGAGGAGTGTATGAGGAGCAAAGGGATTACCACCAGAACGATGCGAAGTATGCTTGCCCTGAAAGAAGGCGATTGTGGTGAAAGCGGAAAAATCCCCAATTTGAGAATGCGGCCAATGAAATGTGTAAGGGGACATAAGTTGAAATTCGGAACATCCATCATCCTGACCGAAATCATCCGGAGTCTTTGTTTACTTTGCGGAGGGCTGTATTGGAGCGATACAGGCAAAACATTTCCACAGTGCAACTGTTAGATCATTCATGCTGTATCCATCGGCAATAGCGAGTAGTACGGCTGGTCTCGTGACCACGTAACCAGTCATGAGGACATCAGAGTCAACACTTCAGGTGACCGGCGCTCCTTGGAGCCACCGAGAGCATTCTGTGAATAAAAGACGAGGCGCAATCACAAACTCCCGCATAAAAAAGTCTCAAATCGCTAAAGCATACAAGCATTTTGCGGAATCAAGGCACTAAAGAGGAGCATAAGTGTGGAAATAATATTTGAATAATAACGGCGACAGGTACAACGAACGCGTGTAGTGTTACCTTCAAACACTACATTAGCACAATTACAATTCGTCTCAGGTAGGGCGAACAACAGGGGCCGCTCCACATGGTGATAGCGAACGAGTACGTGCAGTAAACTCGTCCCCGAAGTTGAAGAAACTGACGCTTCCAGGAAGCGTGGAGACAGAAAAGCGTCTTTCACACCCGCCCCACTGCCCAGAAAAAAACATGTCGACCAAAAAGTGCGAGAGAACAGCGGTATTGTGTTTGTAACTGACCACCGATCAAGGACGCCCGATTTCATACGTGGTAAATTATTGCCTGCATGTGCGCCGGCGGGGCAATTCACTCGAGGTGGAAAAAGAATCGCGGGGACGGCGCTGGCACGCCGTTATGAAAAGAACCTGGTTCATAAGAGGTGCGACAACAAGTGCAGTCATTTGTGTACCAACAGTGCCCTTTGGAGGTCTTTCCGCGGCATGTAAAAAGAGAAAGCAGGTCAAATATTATCCAGAAAGTAGTAGACTCCCCTTGATGCTAACGCCAGAGTAGTTTGCAGATCAGGCCTCAGATCTTGTTTTCCCGAATTGTGCACACTATCTAGCTCTTCCACCGACAAAGGACGCGGTTGATACAACGGGGATAACGGGACCATTTTCTAAATTAGAGTTATTGGCTGCTGTCGAAGGAGTGAGGGGTAAAATTGCGCATGGACATGACAATGTTCATTATGTGGCCTTCAAAACTTAAAAGCAGGCGAATTTTACAGCCTGTTGCACGTAATAAGCGAGCTATGGCAAGGAGATGAAATTCCAATCGACTGGAAACGCTCGGTGCTTGTCCCTATACCAAAGGCTGGGGAGCTTCCATTAAACCTACAGTCTTTGCAGCCTATCTCGCTAATGCACACAATTTACAAGATCTATCAAGAAGATTATTGCCACGCGCCTATCATGATGATAGGAAAATGGACAAAAATGTCTATCTCGATAAACTGGGTTAAGTACAAGCCTTGGCGCAGAAAATGGGTTGGCTATTTTGACTGAAGAGGTCGTACGTGTGTCCGCTCATAGCCACATTCGAAGGCATTCGACAACGTGCAACTTGCCAAGCTCCTTGACAACATGGCATGTACGGGCACTGTTCCACAGGTTCTAAAAGCAGTAGTACACATTCTCCTTAATGACAGGACATTTTCCGTACGGTTAAACGGAGAAAAAATTAGTTTACACCCCAAGCAGAGGTGTGCCACCAGATTCCGTTTTAGTGCCTTTGCTATTTAATATCGCACTCGTAACATTGCCGTACATTGCCGTAGAAACTAGCTGAAATACCAGAGCTGCAGTTGGCTTTTTAAGCAGACGATGTCACGGTTTTGTCTACTCATAAACAGCTTGACACAGGGAATTTTTATTTGCAACAGGCCATAAAAAATACACTAGATTAGTAACTTCATGATGTAGGCCTGGAACTGTCACCACAAAAGTACAGTTACATTTATGTTGCATTCAAGAATGAAAGAAAGCAATTGGCAACTAAAAGAGTCACGATAAAGATAAGAAACCAGTCATTACAAAAGGTAGGTGAGTTGAGAGACCCTGGTCTAGACATTCATAAATCTGGCAAATGAACATAATGGCTCCATAGGATGAAAAAAGCAGCAGCGACTTCGTTGAACTTGATGAAACGCATTTCATCTGGAGGGCGAGGAGCCCGAACGTATACGGCAAAATGTCTTGTACAGTCGGTGCTTCAGCCTAGGATACTCTACCAGGCCACCTACGCTGAGAGAACCGTTGTGACAATAAAGTTTTTCATTCATTCATTCTATCAGGCCCAGTACCAACGACTGATGAAGCGACAATGAGCGAAGTTTGAAACAGTAAACAGGAACGCAATGCTCCCTGTCACGGTCTTACAAAAACTTACTGCCATCCAGATTCTCCACAATTTTGCGCAGCTTAATACACTTACCAACAGATTGATCAGCGAAAGGCAACAAAAAATCTAAAGCGAAAGTACGTTATGCTGATAGCATCCTTGTAGAATGCGGTGACAGTGCAAACACCTACAATGGCTGACCCTACTCCATGGGAATTCACGGCTATTACGACAAGCAAGAGGACTACACTTCGACATTAAGAGGAGCGGATGACTTGTCCTCTTGTTCGTGTATGCCCAGGAATATGTATTGTGTATGCGGACACGTCGATTCTAGAAAAGGGAGGCAGAACAGCGGCCATTGGCCTGACACACCGAGAGATAAACGCACATCCTGAATATGTATGAAGTCATCCAGATCCGCTTGTGATGGAACTCTACACAGTCCGCGATGCTATGGAAGCTATAAACAAAATAGTCTATAACAGAAGCCCATATCTACACACCTCAACATGAAAGCAAAAATACCCATCCAGGTATACTGGACTCAAGCAATGCTGAGAACACTGAGCATAAAAAAGTAAACAGTCTTACACACCAAGCACCAAACAATAATGCACCCCCATCAGGCTTCCTTTTGATTCCCGCTCCGCTCTCCCAACCTTAACATTTTTATTTAGGAGAAGTACACGTGCCCTCATTCCTGTGCGCACTTCCCCCTCCCTCATTTTCTAAGAAGCCAGAAGACGGTATCCCTTAGAAGGATCACGGTTGGGGCGGTCTTTACCCCGTCGGTCACGTGCCGATCGGGCTCACAAGAAGAAGCAGGACCCACCACCTCCTGCTCGAGCTGTTCCACACCGGCTGAAGAGGTGGATGTTCACCACCTGCGGTGGACGTGTACACGGACGAAGGCTTCAAGGACACAAATTTCACAGGAAGTGTTACTAACGGCAACAAGGGAAGAGGATTTCCTCATGTTGCTGGTCGAACTCAATAACAGCAGCTATTTTGTACGGCTCCGCCATGAAAACTCCTTACATGATTTCCGTTAGTATAAAGCGAACCCAAATTATGCCTCTATGGCAAGTCTGCGAACAAAAAAAAAAGAATCGCGGCGCCCCCGAGACCAAGGCAGGGTCTAAAGTGAAGCTACTGCACAGCGTTCTGGATCAGTTTACGGTAGAAATTTGAGAAGCTTGAACGCTTTCTGACCATGTGCTGAGATGCATTGCCTGCCCTCTCGGAGCCCCACCAATTTTTTCTGCTACCAAGTGCTAACAGTGTAGCTGATGCATTCTGTGCGCACTTGCACAGTGCTACTTCCGCCGCTCCATTGGCCCAGTAAAGATACATGACGCAGTCGAAAAAACACGTGCTGGCAACACATCGTTGATGCATGGCTGACCGGTTGTTGCCTTGGATCACAATGTTCGTGCGGGCAGCATCGCAGAGCTGTGCTCTGACGGGGCCGTTGTACGTAAAGTACTAGCACTTTCCTACCGTTATGAATAGGATTAATCTGCCGACATGCAACCACCTCCCGTGACGATTCAATTATGCTCAGTTATATCCCATCCCTAAAGAGGAATTTGGGCAGCAAGGACCTCGACGAGGATACCTGAGAGGGCATGGAAAGCGCCGCGGTATTGTTAAAGAAAGAGACTAGCATGAAGAAGTTTTCAAAAATAAACGCCACTTTTGGCGCACTTGACATCTGTCGCATTAACAGGGGGAGTCCACTTACTACGCACGACGGATACAGCGAAAGCAGTCCGGTGACCTTTAGTTACATTGTAACTGGCCAGAACAGATGCGGATTCTCAAAAATTAAAGAGAATGCAAGAGACAAATACAAGCTGCGACTAGACTGCCTAAACGAGGTTTAGTACCTATAAGCCCATCTATGAGTCCTTGGTCGGCAACGTGCATTCTCCTCAATTTTTACCGAGTTTGCAAAAGTTACATAGCTGCAAAGCTGCGTATAAAAAGGCACCACGCAGCCACTAGGCTCCATTCACGATTTAGCCCACATACAAATAGCCATGTATTCGAGGTAAGGCTCATAAAAAGCCCCTACGCAACTTGGCACGGCAATCTTGTAGGAAGCGGAAGGAATTAGGGCTGCGAGGAAGCACCGCAATCACAGCCACCTTGTCGCAGTGGAAACAGCGACCTGCGGAAGAAACATTTCGCCTTCCTTTATGTGCACCCAGCTCACCGCTTCTGAAACGCGAGGCCACAGAAGTATGGAAGCAAACGAAGAAGAGTGCGCGCAATGACCACCATCAGCGCAGACACGGACGTAGCCCGATGATTGCTTAGTCGCTAGCCGACCACCGGGAAAGGAGAACTCAGAGAGGACACGGTGCGGTGCCCCTGAGAGGGAAGCTGGTAACGAGGTTATTGTTTCGGGAAGGTCTCGCAATGTCCTCTCAAGCTGCTGCAGGCAATCACGGCAGGCACTCGGTGCCTTTGTCACAAAAATAAAAAAGATTCGCTGGGCCGGTGCTTGGGCGCTGGCGTTGGAAGCTGGGGCAGGCAAAGGACCCCATGCCATCTAGCATCCTAATCAAATGGACGTTACGTCAGCTACGGTCGCCCGGCGTATGGCTGGTACTCTGTATACGTATGGTGTTTTTATCCCAAAACAAACCATTCGTTACCCCTGGGATAACGAAGCTGCTTTCTTTCTTCTTGAAACGCACCGGAGCCCTTGGTCGTTTCTTTCTTCTTTCGTTTGCTGTCGTCTATGTGCCACCAAGTTTGTCTGGGTAGCCTTCACCCTTCTTTTTGTTCGGCCTTACGCTGACTGGCATTCATCAAAACTGGATATCTTCACATTAGCGTACATGCGCTCTAAGGCTTGTTTCAGCACACAGAACAGAATACTGTGAAGCCCATGTTGCATAGCGGTTGGCGTTATTCACTGCAATTTTTGTGGAGTGGTGGTTATTACCTAAACACATAAAAAGACAATGAAGTTCAGGTGACGCGGATGGCACGATCCACGCGTCCATGCAACACAGGATGCAGAACTCTAAAGTGAGATACCCCGTGCGGCCAGATGTACGATTCTCGCCCGCTGCAAAGCTAGGCAGCACACAACAAGTTGTGGTTGCTGGTTTCGTCTTTCCGGGACATGCATACTGGACACCCGGGGTGGAGAAACAAAGTCCTAATGTGAGGTCAATTATCAATGATGTCACGATTTAGGGCAACCGCTGCATGGATCGTTACAAGTGCAGCCCCCTCTGCACGGATAAGTCAGCGGGGAAATGCTACCACTCACAGGGACTAGAGCACGTGCGCGTCGCCTGATTTTCTCTTTCTTCGTTGAAAAGAAAAGGGTGGATTCATCCAGACTCAGCAGCGGCGGCACTGACGAGGTATGGGTCGCCAGGCGAGGCGCCGAACCTGCAAGGCTTTCATTTCTGCAAAACACCAAATGCAGAGCACTTGCGTTCAAGAAAGTGTCAGTCGTTGACTAGCAACTTTATACTTCCGAAGAGCAGATGGCTCAATATTGCCGGCCACTATTTGCTGGTGAATTCGAGATATGGCAACACACTCTAAGCGTTTAGCGCTTCCTTCATCCTTTTATACGCACGGGTTCAATTCCATCCACCCTTTTCACGCACTGGTCTTGCTTATTTCAAAGCTGTAAGTGCCCACGCCGGCCACTTAAAGATGTGCGGTTGTACCGACCCTAAAAGCAGGCGCAAGATGTAGTTTGTGATTCCAAACATCACCTCTCTTTCTTTTATATCGTGAAGATCTTTTGCAAGCATAGTGTGTCAAGAACCACCGCTCATCAAGCATCTTCTTTTTGCACCTTGCTCCCGCTGTTGTCTAGCCTGCGCGTGGTTCTTTGTTATTCTTTCTGTTTTAAGGGTGAGTCATAGTAGAATGAATTGTAAACCTTCATTTTCCATTGTACATGATTATTCTCTGCTTCCACTGCAAAAACACCTTACCATAGTCGGCCGTCCTAACCGCTGATCTCATAACAAACCGGAAAAATTCCGGTTTTTGGTGGGTTCTTCCCGGCGCACACCACCGGCTTCTCGCTCAGATTTCTCCGCGTAGCACCGCACATTTTTTGCACCAACAGCAAGGAAAATACCTCGAGTAAATCACCGTGTGACCCGCAGGCGTTATGCTGTGCCCTGCCTGACGTAAACGCCTTCATAAACATCAAGAGGAGCTTCCGCTTTGTGCAGCCTTAACACTGTTGCTTACCATAGCGCCACAGCAGCATAACGTCTGAAAAGAAAACCCGAATGAACATACTTTACTTTCACGGAATGTAGTATTAAATCTTGCGGCTAAGACACGATCCCCATAAATACAGAAAAAGAAGCTTGCGCGAGGTTATAGCCATGTCTATAAAGAACCAGCTGCAAACTTATTCTTGATGCGCTAAGTTGATGCACTATAGAGCGAAAAGAGTTACTATCCGTAAGCACCTGTCGAATCGACACAAGAGCTTTTGTTCGAAAAATCGCATGTTCTTTTTGACCGAAGCACTGCTGAGTGCATCATGTTCCTCCTACGAACTGTTTGCTACAGCCGTATTTGCACCATAATGCCGTACGCTTGTGGAGATACTCTACGCCTCTTAGGCTTGTCTTTTCTCTTTCTGTTGTGTTTAATTCGGTGCCCTTTCCAATATTTTCTCTTGTCTACCGTGAGGTTGACACAGTCGCAATTATTCGTTAATTATTTATAGGCCATCATTTTTAGCAATAGTGTCGTTTTTGCTTCTGCACAAACTGCACTGACGCCACTGTGTGATAGGCATTAATGAAGGTAGCTCAATGCTCTGATAAAACACAAAAGGTCTAACAAGCGCATGAACCAGAGAAAAGCCTAAATAAAAATTTAGGCCATTGTCAGCTAGACCATAAAAGGCACTGAGGCAACCAGAAAAGAAAAATATAGTAATTCAAGACGCTACAAGGATTTCAAATGAGTCAATTGCTGGACAAAAAAAATAAATTTCGTTTGACGTCCTTACAAGAGATAATACATAATCCTCCATCCTAATACAGGAATAAATACTCATTGGTATCCACCCAAGCACAGCCATGCGGCTACGAAGGAAAGCTGTACAGCTTGCAAAGAAACTTTGCAGTTACATTAAAATTCTTCCCGGTCCATTGTTCGAACCGAGGACCACAGCCCCCCCGAGGCAGTCGCTGCACCGGCTGAGCTAAAGGGTTTTTTTCATGGTATTTATTCCACAAGGTTATGTAAAGAAAGGTGTGTGTGTGTGTGTGTGTGTGTGCGTGCGCGTGTGTGTGTGTGTGTGTGTGTGTGTGTGTGTGTGTGTGTGTGTGTGTGTGTGTGTGTGTGTGTGTGTGTGTGTGTGCGTGTGCGTGTGTGTGTGTGTGTGTGTGTGTGTGTGTGTGTGCGTGTGCGTGTGCGTGTGCGTGTGCGTGTGGGGGGGGGCACGTAGCGCCTCCCCAGGTGCTCTCTAAATATTTTTTGTCTCAGCTAACCGAGAGGGCCCAGCATATGGAAAGGCGAGAGCGAATTAATAACTCCAGATGGCAACGGCATTGGCCCAATGTTTACGGGACTCCCGCAGAATTCGGGCACTGGGAAGAACTCTGGTATTGGAGACTTATGTCTTGGTGTCAGATTTGTATTGCGAAGCTATACTACTTTCGCTACCACCTCAGCCCGTGCCGTGCCGCGGCCGCATAGCCACGCTTGACCTTTCGCGCAGGGTGTCGAACCGGAACCGAACCCGAACCCGAAACCGGAACCGAACCCGAATTTTCTCCCGGAACCGGAACCGAACCGAACCCATTGTTTTTTCGCCATCTTGGAACTGAACCCTAACTGGAACGATTCAAAGGAACCGTTCCGAACCGTTTCGGGACCCGGTTCAGCCCCACTTTTCTGCATCCCGGCATACGTCATGTTTACGCACAAAATGAGATGATCTAGCGCATAGATTTACCCATCCGTAGCTCTCTGCACTGGGAAGTGCGAAAATGGTACCCAGTATATGCGACAGGAAACTTACAGGAAGTCTGGTGCCTGGGAAGAAGCCTAATTGACGTTTCTGCAATGTGCTACCGCCAATTCTAAAGACTTGTACGTCAGGTTTACGTGAAATCTTGAGTTACTATTCCTCCCCTTTTACATATTTGCGTAAATATTTAATCAGAAATTTAGGACTGCTCGAAATCAATAAAGTACTATAGACACCAAATTTTTGCTTCCGTGATTTCTTCTTTCAAACGATGCGTTAGACATTGGGGTACATGGAGCACCCCGTGGTATTCACCAAACACATAATAAATAATTTATATTTGAATTTCTTCTTGACCCTGTTTCGGTTTCACCAACATAACGGTGGCTGTGACGTGTAGTGGAAATTAGGTCGTGTGTGGTGCAATAAAACGGCAATATAACTGCTGATACGTCGTTCGTTCTAATTATAGGTCTTGGAGCCGCCGGCTGATTAAAGTGCTATAGTGAGTGTAAACAACGTATCAGCGTTTGTATTAGTTTTCCCGTGCCTCTCGTGACCTAATGTTGAACTCACGTCACAGCCATCTTTCGGTTGTTAAAACCGAAACAGCATGAGAGAAAAAATTATTTTCTAAATTATTTATTGGCAGTAGGGGAATACCACACGGTGAACCATGTATTCTAAAAACTATGGCGTCACTTGAAAGGAGAAAACACGCAACAAAACTGGGTGTCTATAATCATTTCAGAACCGATTGAGAATGCCTTCCTTTTATTTGCGTCATTGCCCACAAATAGATGAAATACTAACGCGAGGACCCAACAACCTTGTGATGGTGGTTTTTGAGGAAAGGAAATGGCGCAATAACTGTCTCACTTCTTGATGGACACCTGACCCATGGGTGAGAGTGAAAGAAGAAATAGAAACAGGCGCTGTAGGGGAGGGCTCAGCAATAATTTCTACCAGCTGGGGATCCTAAACGTGGAGAGACGGGGCCTCGTCATGCGGTGTCCCGGACTAGGGACGCCGACCATGTAGCGGGGCCACTCTGTGGCTCCCAAACTCTTTTTCACAAAATAAAAGTTTTCACCACCACCACCACTGACATCGCACAGCACACGGTACCTTTTGCGTTTCGCCTCCATCGAAACGTGGCCCCCGAGTCCGGGTTCGAACCCGGGTACACCGAATAAGTAACCGAGTGCCCTAACCACTGAGCCAGCGCCGTTGGTAGTGAAACATTTACTTTTGTAGGCGCTCATTGTCTCCGACAGCAGGTTCTAAATAAAACCCCTCACAATGGGTCTGTAGGGCAATAAAGGGAAAAAAACGGCTCAATGGCTGTCCAGCTCGGCTGCTGATTCCAAAAATACAAAAACCAATGAGTTCTGTCGCACGTTGCAAATCCCCAGCTGGTGTCGTCAATCTGGAGCGCGCCATAACACCGTCTATCCTATAGCCCCAATGTCTACTCGACACGTTAAACCCGAGATATTGCTACTAGTGTTAACAAAAGAAGAATGTATAAATTGGTGCAGTTTCTATTTTTTTTTTTTAGAATCCACATATTTTTGTTTGTGCGCGACGGAAATATGCAACGAAAGGCGGGCCCTTGGCAACGGTGGAGATGTACTAATAAGAAAAAAAAATTAAATACCGATTGCATAAAATGGCAATGCGGAAATACATGCGCTCGCTGGCATGCGATAGTGATTACGCCCAGAAAGATTCTGCGATGAAATGTAACTGCGATGAAGTGATTTCGTTGTGCCGATTCGCTGAAATCGTTCTGCTTCTAAGAAAAAATATCTGCCAGTCGCCAGCGCGCGGCTCAAAGCCTCATGCCAGCATAACTCCCTTTCTCCGCCGGCATATGGAAATTGCAGACGGTGCACAAGTCAAGAAAGGGGAACCAGTCAGGAGGTTGAACTTGCGCAGCATATTCCTCCCGTGCTAAAGTGCACTGTTATCTGAACAGTGACCTCGTTGAACGCGGCGGTTCTGCGTGTTCATCCATCATGCGGGTTTTCCACACGCTAAACAGTCCTATGAACACGAAGAGTTCGCACGGAATTCCGAAGTTTTTCATCGCAGCCATAAATATTATAATCAAATGTTTGATATCAATGGGTTTTTTAAGAGACTGCTTAAGTATGTCCCAAAAGAACACAGCATCGCGACAAAAATATCATTTTATTGCTCAAATTGATTCTCGTTGCTCCCACAGGTAGAAATGCACTGACCACGGCACAAACGTCCATTTGGCGTGAATTTACTGTCTGCTGGGAAAGTTTACAGCACACCACACCATTGAAATAAACGGCGCACTGGGCTGTAAACTTTTGCAACAGACGGTACGTCCTAACATGCAAGGCCCATGTCTGAAGAGTGAAAAAGGTTTTTGTGGCCGATTGAGTCTACAGTCGAGCCCACTTCTAACGAACCTGACGGTCACGCGAGTTCAGTTCGTTATATCTGATATTCTTAGCAAGTGGATTCTTCTTACAACAGCCAAAAACACTAAGGCCGCTAAAAGTGGCGTTTATTTCTTATAAAACTGCGGCCTACTTGTGCAAAGCAGAGCCTGTCACAGCTCTTTCCAGGCTATCTAGGGCGGTCATTTAATCCTCGTCGAGACCTTGCTGCCAACTATCAAATTCAGGGACGGGGTATCACTAATCATGGATGAAATGTGCATGGAAACTGCTGGCAGGTCGGCCACATAATTGAGATTCCTGGCAGTAGGGAGAGCTCGCGCTTGGTGTTCAACGTCTCCGTCAGAGCAGGGGCTTCTGCAATTTTGTGGTCCGCAGGAACGTAGTTATCCGAGGAAACATCTGGTCGGCTATGGATCCACGAAGCGCGTTGCCACAAATCTGCATGTTCCTGGTCACGCGTGTTTTCGAGCTGCTTCTACCGTACCTGGGTTGATGCAGCGACGAAGTAGCGCAGCGCTTGTGGCGCAGAGTGCATCCGTTGCACTGTCCGCTGTATGACAATGCCTGCACATAGTAGCGGTGCTAAAGATGGAGACGACTGGGCAGGCTATGCATGCCACGTGACCGGCATGGCCAGCAAGGATTTCAGAATTGTGAAATCGTTACTGTTAGTTGATCACCGACCATGGTCAGTAGCTTCGCTTTCGACGATGCCCCTTTTTCACGCGCACCGCGCTTCTTCCATTCGGGATGCTTTGCCCAACCAGCGAACGCGTAGGCAATGATTGCCCTCGTAGGCCATCGACGCTGGTTTGGCCGGCGGTTACTTACTATTTCAATAGAGAGTTATAGCATATCGTTACCGTGTTTACTTCACCGTTTACAGTGTTACCGGATGCCGGACTTTCCGGTCAGCGCTGCGCACGCCAGTGCCGCCTTTTAATTCCATTTCTGAGTTGACATGTTCTTTCCGGGGCGGTGTTGTGAAGGTTGAGACGCGCTATTTCATCTGCGTGCTTAGCGGAAGAACTACCTCGACAACTTCGGGGTAGTTCACCGTGCCACCTCGTTCGCTGTAACCCAGTGGTGTGGCCAGAGTTGTTCGCTGTATCTGCGACGAATTTACGTGGTCCTTATGCATATTTTCACAGGCGCACCACACCCGCTCGTAATATGCGAGCGTTCGTTACATGTGCGGCCATTAAAGTGGGCTGCACAGTACCTCCGCTGATGATACACTAGTATCAAGAAAGTCTAGGTAAGGCTGTATATCTAAGGGTAGAGGAAGTAATGACCGATCGCAACATTTGCCATCTGCCTTGTGGAGAGGCCGCACAGGTAAGTAACAGCGAAGAGTGAGAAAAGTGAATGAATCAGCACAAAGCTTTCTCGCGAGCATGTCCAGAAAATTAGGCGAGCACTCAGTCGCCTATTAAGCACAGCTGCCAGAAGGGGTTGTTTGTAGCTTTGAAAATAAATGGCTGAAACAAGTTGATGGAAAAATGGTGCCGGCCAGATTAACCACTCTTTATTGCTCCATCAAGGGCGCCAAAAATTCTGTTGGCACAAAGGTTGCATTTGATAGCGCCCCAGGAAAAGTCACAAACATTCTATGTAGTGCAAGTAACTATACTTCCTCGCACAATGCTGCACTTGCAAGAATGTTGCAGCTCAACGTCGCAATGAAGATGTTGCCAATTTGTCTCCGTGCAAAAACGAAGCTTTCTCAACCCATCCAAGCGTGTGTTTTTTTTATCATACTCTTTTTATCAGAAAAAAAGAGGTTGACGTTACCATATTAAGCCAATGTCGTAATTTCTTATTGCATTATACTGAGAAGCCACGATTAGCTGTGTTTTTGAAGCTACTGAGCTATAGGGGCTCGGGATATATAATGTGAGTCACAAAGGTGATGTCGAATAGGTGATTTAAATAAAATATTTTTGCTAAGTTCTGGATCTTAGGGAGAGCCAGTGCTCCCATGAGGCTCTCGTTGTGCGGCGGATGGGCGGTGGAGGGACTCTCGCACATTTTTTTACCATGCTATAGTGAAGGAGGGGAGGACTGGCAAGTCGGTTTCGGGGCGACGGAAAGGTCTCTGTATGTAGGTGCCGCTACATGACAGTTTCGTTTCTCAGTAGTGCGCGGGAACGTATAGGGCGCGTGCGGCGGCAATTTTGGGGCCCTGTAAGTACACTGCGAACAATTAGGTCCCAACTGACTCAAGCTTCAGGGGAAACCTATTACTCGCGCGACGGGGTCTCTCAAGCTGCTCAAGCAGGAGGGCTTTGTAGATGCAAAATCCACCGGCTTTTCGCCTTGCACCTCATAAGGTGGATTATAGCGTATACATAGCCGATTTTCATTAATTTCGAGTTCATTTCATTTTGCTGTTGTTGCCGTAAACTCATCCTTTTGCTGCGGACAATAAAATAAAAGGGGTAAATTGAGAACATCACGCATTACACAATTTATTCATGCTTAAGTAACGCACTAAACACGGCAAAAGGAAGGCAGGAGACGACACGAGCGCTGACTAACTGGTTATTTTTTCTGGGAAAGTATATAAAGGCGCAGGACACAGGGAACAACCCCAAAAAACAGAAGAACAAAGGTTAAAACTTAAAAACCATACTGCGCATGCACATCACATTCGAGTCATGATGTCTTTTTCACCGAAATTCGAAGACTATCTTCCATAGTAGACGGCACTCTCCTATCTCCTGAACCTCACACAATTGCCATGAAAGCCTGACTCATCTACAAAATAGACAGATGATGAAGCAATACACTCATCTGCTTCCTTCCTGATCATAAAGGCCTCGACGAACTCCCTACAAATGCAAACAGGGTTATTAAACAAGACACTTGTCTTCTTTACGGAGGGAAGCAATTGTGGCACTCGCGGCAATGCAAAGCCAAGTTGTACGACATCGCTGCTTTTTTCACCCATCTGTGATGTTCGAACAAATGCCCACTGCTTCCCCACTTAGAAAGAGAGGTTTCCTGTTTGATCACCGTGATCGAAATTGTAGGGAGATGGTACGCCTTTATGGTGAGGAAGGAAGGAGATGAGGGTGTTGCTTCACCATCATTTTCGTAGATATGGGGTCAGGCTTTCGTGGCATCTGTGTGAGGTCCAGGAGATAGAGGGGTGCCGTCTACTATGGAATATAGTCTTCGAATTTTGTTGAAAAAGATGCCATGACTCGACTATGATGTGCATGCGCAGTATGGTTTTATAGTTTTAATCTTCGATCTTCTGTTTTTTGGATTGTTCACTGTGGCCTGCGCCTTCTTATACTTTTCCGAGAATATAATAACCAGTTGTTAGTCAGCGTTTGTGTAGTCTCCAGACTTCCTTTTGTACTTTTTACTGCGCTGCTTAAGCATGAACCCTTAGCAACTAGCTCAGTTTTATGTTCTCGTAAACAAATCTTTGCATTTTTTTATTTTGTATACCGATGTGCCAGAAAAAAGAAAACGCATAGCAAGGTTGACTGAAACCCATCTG
Source organism: Amblyomma mixtum (assembly GCF_055824585.1). NCBI lineage: Eukaryota > Metazoa > Arthropoda > Arachnida > Ixodida > Ixodidae > Amblyomma > Amblyomma mixtum. The sequence continues at coordinate 225,610,985 of NC_143012.1, read as the reverse complement.
CGTTCTAATTTTTTTTTGTCCTGAACCCGTTTGAACTCGTTTGAACCGGTTCGAGACGTCCGAACCGGTTCGAACCGGAACGGAATGGCCCTCTGGAGCCTAACCCGGAACTGAACCCGAAAGGCGCGAACCGAACCCGAACCGAACCCGACAAAATGCCGGTTCGACACCCTGCTTTCGCGTGACCTCGCTGCGTGACGTCATACCATCTGTGTAAAAACGGGGCCCCATCTCACGCCGTCGCCTTGCGCGGCACATAGCCACGGCCTGACTCCCGCTCCTCTCACCGGGCTTCAATTTGTCACAGACTTCCAAAGTGCGTACAAAAAGGAAACGGATTTTTCTCGAGGTCATACACCTTGGCCGAATAATTATCGGTTCCAGGATTTTTACTCAGCAAATCAATATCACCATGCACATATTATTTCGTTTATAGTTAGCATATCGCTTTCCACATGCCTTCACATTCTTCGGAGAGACGAATGAAAACAGCTGAAATCGACAGCTGCACATTCAGTAGCAGTTCTCCTAATTGTTCTGCCATCTTTCTTGCCCCTTCGTTAACTGTTTTAACTATATTGTTTCTGTGTCATAGTGAATATTACGCGCAATCACCCCTCGCGCTCAAGTTTTTAGCCCAATCCTAGATGGTGGTGTACACAAAATGTGCTGTTGTGTTTTTTTATTGCGAAAGCAATACTACTTGCACTTTCACGCCTTTGCGTGCCGCGGCCGGTGACCACCATCGTGCCGCGGCGGTGACCTTGATTGACCTTCATTTCACCTTGATTGCATTAGATTGGATTAGATTAGATTTGATTGGACTGGATTGGACTAGACTGGATTGGATTGGTTTGGATTGGATTGGATTGGATTAGATTAAATTAGATCAGATTAGATTACATTACATTACATTGGATTGGATTGGGTTGCATTGGATTGTATTGGATTGGATTGGTTTGGATTAGATTACATTGGATTGGATTGAATTCAATTGGATTATATTAGATTGAATTGGATTGCATTGGATTGGAGTGGATTGTATCGGATTTGATTGGTTTGGATTTGATTGGATGGGATTTGATTGGATTGCATTGGATTGTATAGCCGATGCACCACCCCAAGTCTAACCACAAGCACACCACCAGCTACACTACCAGCTGTACCATGGCGTAGGTACGGATATTGCTTTCGCAATTACCGGGCTTAACCAAGCAAAGCCACAGCGAATTTTTTATTTTTGAATTTGTGAATCACATCTACTTGAGAAGGGTTATCCTTGCCCGCATTTTTCCCTATAATTTATTATTCACCAGGATGGTAGGCTTCTACGTCGAGGCATCAAGAAAAATAAATGAGCGGACTAAAAACCTTACTCTTCATAATAACATGGCTAAGATCGAAGATAAATCTCGGGAAACTGAATAATAAGCAATACAATGAGCCAAATTTAAGAAAAAAAACTTAAACTTAGTTAAAACAACGCGTTTCTTTAACCTGTTTTGCAATGTGTAAGTTTTCTCGTTTCTCTCGCTATCCAATCCCCCAGCTTCACGGTGCGCTGTACTGAAACAGGCTGCGCTGTTAAAAGAATTAACAAAATTAAATCCCTACATTCCTTTTTCCTGTACGTTAAACTCAAGAGTTCAGAAAATTATTATTGTTTGTAATACGTTCATTGCGCCAAAAGGATGTAAATGTGAGTAACAGTATTTATGAACTACCTCTTGTGTGTTCTCGCTTGCTACTGTGCTATTTTTTCCTGCTCTGAGAAGATTGCGGTTGGCTCAAAATTTGATAATCCACAGAGAGATCAGAGACCCCTAGAATATTAGAGTTCCTTCCGGCGACCAAAAGGGGAAAAACAAACAAAAAGCTCGATTTTGGCTCCCGTACAGGAGCCTTAATAAGCAGTGAGATGAGAGAGGCGGCGGATAGAGTTTAAACACACTTGAAAAGAAGGCTCAGGCAGCGAGCGCATACAGCGATTAAGATTGCCGTGTTTTAATTCAGGGGGTAACTAGTCGCTTCAATGAATACTAATTCCAGATAAAGGCGACAGTATAACTTCTGTGCAACTGTCAGCAAGTGTGCCCTACCCCAGCCGATGTCGCGCCCGGTCGATATTAATTTCAATACAATTATTTTCCAGAAAGGTTCTGGCGAGTTTATGGGCAAAAAGCTGTTCCTGACAGCTTGAATAAGGCCTACAAAACCACCAACGAGGCAGTAGGTGACGACATGATGCTGCAGAATATTAAAGAAAAATAAAGAATATTTTACACACAATATATGACTAAAACATGGATAATAGCAAAGTAACAAAATAAACATTAACAAGAATTACATTTTAAAAGTTCACGCCAGGTCTGCATCAAACAGTATTGACGAAGTATCGATTATAACTTCGAAGGAAATTTACACATAATATTTTAGAATACAATTGTGTGCCATACAAAACTTAACGACCTTAAGGCTAAGTAATAAGTAGCATGAAGAAACTCTCCAATAAACAGTTAACTGGGAATATTTCGAGGAAAAAAAGGCAACACTTAAAACACACAATCTCGAAACCTACATTAAATAATTTTATCTAAAATGAGTACATTTGTGCGGATCTGATATAATTTGTAAAGAAAGGAGCAGCTATGTGGACAAGAATTTGTCAAGTATCTGTTTCAGTGTAGGATTGGTTATGTGTTTATTTATTTAGGATGACTGGACGATTTTGCTGAAATATTCGCACTTTATAATTTGTGCGGAAACAAGGTATGAACCATATATCATTGTTCCATGTATGAGCGTTTTTATCTAGTTCTAAAGAGGCTAACGACGTAAGGAACTTCCTGAAAGAATCCATTGCAAAATAAAATGATCGCAGGATGAGAAACTCGTAAGCACGCTTGATGCTAATTATGTTGTAGGACTGAAAATATTCTGTTGTTGACGACAGGAAATGTATATAGGTGATGTTACGGACATCTTTTTTTCTGCATTACGTATATCCTCTGGACATTTGTTTGTGATGTAGTCAACCAAACCAAATTTCAATAATTAGTGTAGAAGGCAAACAAGTCATTGTAGACTTGTAGTTTTATTTTTGTTGGTAGACATGAACGGCAACGTGATAATGCCCCTGTAACTGTTGAAAGCTTTTTGCAGAGGTTATCTATGTGAGAGTCCCACATAAGATGAGAAATAAATGTTATGCCAAGTATCTTGATTTCTTCAACAATGTCAATAATTTGGCCTTCGCAGCGGATATCTTGTTCAATTGTAACTAACTTATTTTTGGAGCAAAAAATAGCTGCTTTGGTTTTTTAGGGGTTAATTTTCAGCTATTTGATCAAGATCAAAAGATTAATTTGTCAAGAATGTTATTACCCTTTGATATTAGAGCATTAACATCACTGCCTGATAGCAAAATGCTACTGTCATCTGCGTACACAGTAAATTTACCCCCCCCCCCCCCCTCGCCATCAATATGGGCAATATCGTTTATATAGATAATGAAAAGTAATGGGCCCAAGACGCTATCTTCTGGTACACAAGTTAATATTGGTAAAGGTGAAGATTTATGTTTGCCAAGGCGCACACACTGAATCCTATTTTTTAAGCATCGCCGAAGTAATTCAAGACCTTTGCCACGAATGCCATAATTAGAGAGCTTAAACATTAAAATGTTGTGATCAAGAGAATCAAAATCCTTACTGTACTCAATAAAGATACCAAATGTAACGAGTTTTTTATCAATAGTTTGCAACACAAAATCTTTACGTGAGAGAAGTGCAGATTCGGTTGATCGTCCCTTTCGAAATCCGAACTGGTTATCTGAGAACAAGTTACGTATGTCCAAAAACTTGGTTAATCGTAAAGATATTATTTTTTCCAAACCCTTTGAAAAAACAGCTATTAAAGATATTGGTCTGAAGTTTCTCGCATCATTTTCATCCCCGCTTTTATGTATGATGGATGCCCTAGACATCTTCATGGCAGTATGAAATACACCTTTTTCTAAAAGAAGGTTGAATATCTATGCGAGTGCAGGGACAATATGCTGCAAAACGTGTTTTACGGGCGTCATCTCTAAGTTATCTATATCCAGGGCTTTGCTATTCTTTAGATTCATAAATGGGGTGTAAATTTCATGTTCGGTAATTAAATGGAGAGCAAAGCTTTCTGCAAGGCTACGCACGGTAGGCTGGACAGCAGGAAGGCAGCTGTCTTCTACAGCAACATCGACAAACACTTTATTGAAATGATCAGCCAGTTCTTTACCAATAAGCACACGGTTATTATGCACTATTCTGTCAGGAATCACATGTTTATTATGGCGACCTAAAACATTATTTATCCCTTTCTGTGCAACTTGTGTTTTTTTGCTAACGATATCAAGGAACAGCTGTTCATAATACGCAGTTTTTTTATTTACTCTATTTCTATAAGACTTAAATTTGGTTAACGTTGCCAGTAATCGAGTTCGCAAGAAAGCATCGAATAGTTTCGTTCCTATAATGTTCGGCGATAAGATTGCAGTTCACTTTTTGGTTTCTAAAGTCGTCAGTATCCACTTTTGGGCGCCTGTCGAGATCACCAGTTTTAGTATGACTGTCCCCAACCAGAACAGGTCCATCCAACTCTCGACTTCAATAGAGTTTCTCGTAAATGCAGGGGAACCGAAATACGACCCAGGCAGGGCTTGTCGCCACCTCCAGAAAAGGTGCCGACTGCCCCAGGTATAGCACGTCATCTGTGAAGCGGAACGGAATCTCCGTATATCTGCGGCTTTTAACCATACACACCGAGCCTCCCCCCGGACCCTTTCCGAAGGCCCCGTAAAGCAATTTTCTCATGGCGCTCTTGGAAGAGGTTGCAAAAACTCCCGGCGTCATCGTGTAACAAGTACAGTGCATCGACGCAGACACATTCAGAATGAGTGGTCCACATCACCCAAAATAGTCTCTGGTTATTGAAAAGCACCCGCCTGGAACTATTCTTGAATCTTGCCATCTTAATGGCGTCTACTCCAACAATTAGAGTCCCACTGTAATTGTTCAGCATATATTCCTAGTGCAATAATAGCTCCGAGTGCTCAGCATCCGAGGAAGCAGGACGCGGAACGAGCAGGAATAAAACAGTGTTACTAGTTGTTTGTAGAGTAATCTTAACAATCACAGGCCCGTATGCTAGAAGAATAGTGAAGTTGGAACACTTCGGGAACATGTACGAATGCATATAATTTCGGATGCCAAGTACCAGTAATTTTGAGTCACCATCCACCTTGCATTAATAAAACACGATCTTAAAAGAACGACGCGGTATGCGTGCCTGGTATTGAGATTATTAATCAAATATGGATTTTATGCTGGCGTATTTTTGTAAGTACTTTTTAATTTATACCCATCCGATAAAAGATAATCCTTAAATTTGTAGGCGCATTTTTGTCGTGTCCTGAAAAATTAGTTTAACTTTGCAAATTCTCCAGAAATGGATCAGTTGCGCCTCATGTATGTTTTTCCAAGGCATATTCCTAAGAAAGGAAGCGCTACCATCATTCCATTTTTCCCTGCACTTGTCCCGTGGTGCTGGAAAGCCCTAATTACGAAAGGTGCAAAATTGCTCCCAGTGGGCTCAAAAGAATTAAGTCAAGAAGAGAAACTCAAGAAGGGTTTTCTACCTCCACCGAAGCGCAACTTAAAGTACTCCACAGAATGCTGGTCCATGTTGCGCAGCTCGTAAGCCGCCCATATTTTCGTCTTCCCCCTTGTCGTATTATTTGGTGCAGTGACTTGACAACAGACTTAGTGAAAATTCCTATACTTTCTCTTATGAAACTGTCAAGTTCCGAGAAGTGAGCCTAAAACTTCTTGCCTGGGATTCCAGCTTAAGCTCCGGGTAGAGGGGTAATCGACGCTTTTGGCATAATCCAGTCGGCGATCTAAAGCACCTCCCAGAATCCGCGAAGGAGCCAGATGTTTGGCGAGTCGAGATCATACGGTCGTAGTCCAATCACAACTGAGGATCTGAACCACATTCGACCATTAAAACATGCTCCTCGGTTTCGCGAAGCAAGAAAGCTTGCTTCGGATTCCCGAATAAAATATGCCATTATATTGGCACGAAGGTCTGTAAACTCAAAACCGCGGACTCACGGCTTTATCACTCTGTTCGTGACGCGAAACGCGAACAGTCTTATCTCGAATCTCCGCAGGGCACGCACACCTGCTTCGACGTTGTTCAAGATTATTGTGCTAGCTTTTCGCGTACCTTTTCTCAAAAGTTCATTGGGAGCTTTAAATTAAGTGTGGCCGAAAGCGCCAGTGATTCTGTTCCTCGACAACCGCTGTGTACGCTTAGTGCTTTCGCCGCCACTGGGTTGTTTAGCTCTTTGCGGAATTGGTTCTATAAAGAGAGCTTTTTAATGCAACGTCAACCTGCTCCTCTCCTTTCGACGACATTGTCACCACAACGTGAACGTACTGACGCCAGCAGCACGTTGCCAGTGTCTAAGTTATATCGATTACTTCCCGCAATGCAGCATTCTCGATGGCGCCCGCTGTCGACGTAATTCGACGGGATGAAAAACCGCTCTCTACGCCATTCTTTAAGACCCAATTATGCGGCAGCTGGCGTGATCGCTGAGGTGCCTTTTTCAACCCTCCAGCGCCTCCATAAACGCAAGCAAACAGAGGTTGGCTACAAAATAATAAGAATATTTGCCGTCATCAAAAACTTATCACAGTTTCAACAAAGTAATCTTTCCTTGGTAGCAATAAGCAATTCAGTACAACTTCCCGGGGAAAGAAATGTGGCTCGCTTGATGATTGTTTTTTTTTTCCTGTATTAAAGAACATATTGCGGATATAACCTACCTTGAAGGAATTAACAACGCTTGAAAAGAAAACAAGATATCCTGCCACAATTGTGATAATTTTTTCTTGCGATACCTTGAAAAAATTCTTATATTAGTTGGCTCATGCTCACTTTGCTCAGCTGGTGAGGAGGACGGAACAGCAGATTTTTTGAAGGACAGAGAGGAGAATGTACAAGGAAACTAGGTACCCTGTATACGCAATGCATTACGACCTCGAACGTACCAGATGCTTCGAATAACGCTAATCTCATCTTAATTCATAAGAAAGGGCACGTAAAGAAGTTGAACAATTGCGCACCGATCAGCTTACTGTCGTTGCCTGTAAGGTCTTGAATAAACAGCGCGAACGAAGACGAGCACAAAAGACAAGAAAATGGACGACACAGAAAATGGACGACGACACACACAAAAAAAAAAAAACAGCGCTGTGTCGTCCATTTTCTTGTCTTTTGTGCTCGTCTTCGTTCGCGCTGTTTATTCAAGATGCTTAACCAACTAGCCCGCCAAAACGTGTTAACGCCTGTAAGGTATTTACAAAGGATAAGAATGACGTAGATGACGATGATAATGACGCTTCTCTGACTGCTATTTCTAGGAAACAGAAATCTCGAGTGCATCTCCAATCTTATTCGATAGAAATGAGCAAAAACAATACCATTTTCCTTCTCTCGACTACACTCGGTCTTCTACCATCGCTATCATTCGTCTACACTTGTGAGGACCGTTCCAAATTTCAGAGGCATCGCGTAATACACATTAGCGGGCAAGAAAGTAAAAGAGGCGATCAATTGGTTTTATGCGGAGCAAATGCAATAATCAGTGTATTCTTCTTCTGATTCTATTCCAATTCTGCGTCCTTTGTCCTCAACTCCTCCAGCTACTATGCTTCTGATTCTATTCCAATTCCGACTAGGCCAACACTTCCATTGTTGAATCGCGGCAACACTACCGGCGCAGTAACGCAGCGGTTAAGCGATGCGCCAGTGCACTGGCCGGCGGCTGTTCCAAACACAGCCACTGGTGGCGTTTTAGAGATCCCGGCTGCTCTTCTCGAATGGCTCCCGCCATAAGAATAGTTCCGGCAAGTCTTGTTTTTGCACTCATAATTCTTCGAGAGGCTGTATATTTCACACGTAGGCCTGCTGTTGTCTGAGTCATTTTTTTCTTAGCTGTTTTCGTTTCGCTGCCCTTCAACTGGAGAAGGGTACAGTGAAAAATGCGGTTCACATGCTGCAAATGAAAAGAGGTGGAGAGTTCTCGCAGACGCCTACGCCGCCGAACGGCTTTCGCTTTAATGGCCTTCATAATTATATTCCAGAAAAAGAAGTGTGGAGTTTTTTGGGGATCGCGGTTAACACCTTTTAATAACTGAAACAATGCAATGCTGCCAGTATACCCATAGCATTTTGCAACCAAGAACTCTCAAGGCAGATGAGAATGTTTTCTGGCGACCACCGTAGTTGGGTCTTCCGTGAGAGCGTTGAGCATAGTCCTCTTATTCAACGTACGTATTCCCAGTTCACACTTCAGTTTGCTATTATCATGACGTGGAAGCACACAGCGTGGTGTAGCTACTGCGGCAGTTTATAAAACATTGCGTCGAAAATACTTGGAGCTTTTCCTTCGGCGCCCAAGCCTCGGCTCCATAGGTAATTGCATGCGCGCGGCCTCCACCCGTTGTATGCATAAATTTAAAAGAATATCGCAAGACGACTGCTGCCACTTCACCCCGATGGAGGTGAAAAAGTAGAAACCTTATTTTTTCAAAAACGCTGTTTAAACCCTTTAATCGCCACTAAAGTTATTAAATGCAACCTAAGTTTGAGATTTTGCTTTGTAGCATGGTTTGAGAAAAACCCTTCTCCATATAACACTACTGCGTAGCGTATTTGACTGCAATCATCACTAAAAGCTATTCATTTCAAGTTAGAACAAAACAGGCCGATATGGTTAGGCCATTAAACTTTGAATCTTGTTATATTTAATCAACAGTATTAAAAAAGGCTATTGATATAAATTTATAGCACAAACTAGAGGAGACACTTAAGCTCCGCCTTTAGGGTATGACACCATAGCGTTAATTCCCTATATGTGGAATCTGTCATTCTTTGCTTTACATTTATAGATCGCTGGGAGTTGTCACCACTCAAGAGGCAGTGGGGCGGCGGTTAGGTGATCCACCTCTGCCCTGCCGTGGTAGGTGCCCTTCACCCCATTCATATTCTGTTAGTTATTTCAATCTCGCGATTCGGATCAGCGGTAACTATCCTTTCAAACTGACGTAATGCCTTCGATCTTTTAGCGCCTCGCTACCAATACTAAACTGCAGTTCCCTACCGTGTCTGTTGAACATTATTGTTGTTCTCCGCATATGAATTCTTATACCACCGTTCTGCTCGGCCTGTATAAGTCATTGATCATGCTTGGCATTTCATCCCCCGAGTGACTTTGCAACGCAGTGTTATTAGCGAATTGCAGATTATTCAGGCATTCTTCATTGACCATTATCCTCATCTGTTCCTAATCCAGGCCACTGAGTACCTCGTTTAAACAGGGGGTGAATAACGTTGGCCAGATCGTGACTCCCTGCCTGACGTCCTAACTTATTAGTACGTACCAGCAACCGCTGCAGCGGCCAGTGTTACAGCGTCGACCCTGAACGCCTTGAAAGCTCGTCAAGCGCACTTTCGTCATTGGAGCACTCGACAGCACGCTCGTTTCAGGGACCTTGCGCGAATGTGCTGCCACCTGTGCTGTAGTCTGCGGAGGCGCCGACGACGGCGAAAGAGGAGGCGACCCTTCAGTGTCCGATGAAGTAAACATTGCTCATTGCCCACAAGACGATACTGCACGGGAGAGGTCCCACGTTTAGGCCACCAGAACGTGAGAACGGAACCGAAACAATGAATACCTTTTTGTACCCAGACACGCAACGTGTCGCTCGCTCCCTTTCTCTGCATGCTGCAAGCACGGTAACTACCCAATCATTGATATGCTGAGTTCAGTTTAGTTTAGTTTAGTTTAGTTTAGTTTAGTTTAGTTTAGTTTAGTTTAGTTTAGTTTAGTTCAGTTCAGCTTAGTTGAGTTCCGTCGCCTGAGAGGACATTTAGGCGTAGAACGATCGTGATAAGCACGGACTAAACGATGCACAACCTTCTTCAGCCACTAATAGTCATAAATTCGGGGAAGAAACGTAGCTCGGCGACTTTCTTTCTTCCTCCTCATATCTGAGATGCAAGGGGGGAAGGAAACCGTCGCAAAGACCCTTTCAGCGCTCGTAATCATTCCGCTGGGCTTGTCTGTCACACACTTGTTTACCCTCTGTCGTATCTCTTCTGTCCTCCTCTCCATCTATCTCTCTCTGGGGGAAAGAGTCCGCCCATCGTCGTCGCGAAAAGGGATGAACGCGAGCGGCCGACCGGAGCGGCCGGCCATTTGTTCTCGCTCCACTGCAATCGGGTCCCAGAGGCATCGGAGTGCATTAGTGACCCGTAGTTGAAGGGGGAGGACGCGGGGCGCGCGCTGCGCTGCCCACCGAGTCGGCTCGCCTTCAGCCGTCCCCATAGGGCGCGGGGGTAACGCACACTGGAAAGGACACTCTCGCCAGTCGGCGGGCAGGCACGTTTTAGCATTCACCGGAACCCAGGGCACGCGAGAAAGCCCGCCGACAAGACCATCGCCTATGCAAGCACTAATGCTATTAATAATATGCATGACGCCACATTTTCCAGGTTGATTAAATTTGCAGGCCTGAATTTATAGATTTCTGCGTAGCGGGGACTGCTGAGAAGCGCCGCTCCATCCCTTCGGTTTGCTTCTTTCTTGTTCAGGAATGGGATATTCATGCAAGGCCTTCATTGAATCCACCATACGCAGTTCGCTGGAACATGAGGTCCGTACCACATGATCTATAATGGAACATGTGGACATTCAACATCAGTTGGCCTTCTTCAATTACATGTGACTGGCATACGTTGGGCCGACAGAGGTCTATTCTGTCGGCTGAGCACGTAAATCGTCTACCAAGATACGCGTCCTATATGCGCTGGAAAGTAAAAGCCCACTCAAACAACGCAGACAGAAACTTGCAGTAATTGTAAGGGCAAAGTACGTTATAATGGGGCCATCTACAAATACCTTCCGCCCAAAATAACCAAGGGTAACATAGCCATCTATGCTGCTTAGTGAACTGCAAGGATTTTTTAATCTCTGTTATTTATAAAGCTTATATGTCCAATATGGCCCCTCAATTGCAGTCCGTTTGGCAGCAAAACCAGCTGTGAAACGAGTGAAAAGGAAGCTGAAATTTGCGACCTATTTGTACCAAGCACAAAAACAAATTTAACTGCTCACCGAGTTAGGTTTCTACCGACAAAAGCCAAAATCAAAACCTCCGCCGGTGGACACTTCCGACCTCTCGGGAATCATATAATGCATTTCGCAGTCAAATAAGCTTTTGCAGTGAAATATTGGTCCAGAACAATATCCTGCAGAAAAAGAAGAGTAGATTTTTAAGTGCTGTAAACTGTGCGAGAACTATTTGCGAATAAACCAGGAAGCAATACAAAACAGCCCTACACTTGCACCACGACAGAGCACTTGAAGAAAAGAAGTAGAGTAGAGCAGACCTGAGCAAACAATCAAAAAGGATACTAGTCCGATTTGTAGTATGTTTGGTCCTACATATTCTTCTGAAGTAAGCAATCATTAAAGGCTGTCCATTATAAAGGTTTTCTTCAGGTTGCAGTGTCAAAAAAAGAAAGGAACTGGCTTGGGGTATTCAAAGTAATCGGTTTGGTTTTTTTATGCGACTTTAACGTCGCAAAGCAACTAAAGCTATGAGGGACTCCGTAGAGGCCGCAAGTAGATGGCAAGTCTTCACTGTTCTGGGATGTGAAACCTGTCTTCCATTGGAGGGTGGTGTTGGATACGGAGTCGAACAAAAAGGCGGCGATCCGACTCGGTTAGCGGCAAACGCGTGTGCTGGTGGGTAAGGTGCGCCTCCCGCAGCTCCCGGAAAGAATTCACCACCCCAAGAGCCATAAGCCGGCTGTTTGAAGTAGTAATGGGAAGGTCAAGGGCACGCTTAATAATTTTGCTAAGGATCACCTCGAGCGCATCCTCGTCTTGTTTCTGTAGGTGGAGATAAGGAGTCGAATAAATAATTCTACTGGTTATAAAGGCGTTTGCCAGCCGCAAGGCATCCTTACTTCATACCCCCCGCGTTTGTTTGAAACCCGGCGGGCCAAGCGGCCCACCTGGTCCCCCACCTTATGGAGTTTGGCCAATGTAGTGTCTGGCCATCTGTGTTTGTGGATGTAGAGTCCTAGTACCCGTATCTCGTCACTTTCGCGTATGGGACCACTCTCAAGAGAAAGAGAGATTTTAGTTGTGCAACTTCTGTGAGGGGCGGAGGTGCACAAATTTCGATTTTTGAGGCGATCATTGAAGACCGCAGCTGCGGGCGTAGCGGTCTACTATCGTCGCCGCTGTTTGCAGGCTGGTTTCAGTGTCCCCTGTGCTGCCCTGCGTGGCCCATAGGGTGGTGTAATCGGCGTACAGGGCGTGCTGCACGCCGGCGACACCATCGAGCTGTGTAGGCAGGTGCATCATAGCCAAATTGACGAGCAGCGTGAAAAGTACCGCCTCTTGGGGGTTCCCCTGGTGCCAAGTAGGTAAGGACTATGCTCTCTATCTTGGATGTGAATGTTGGATTGACGATCCATTAAAAATTGGCATATGTATCGGAATGTGTTCAGGCCACAGTCGGTCTGGCTTAGGTTAGTGAGTATGATCTCGTGTGTTACATTGTCAAATGCCCCTTTAAGGTCTAAGGCGAGTACTACCCTGTCATTATGGGGGAATTCGAGGGGGTGAAGGACTTCCCGATTAAGTTGCAGGTGGACATCCTGTGCGAATCTGTGTGGGCGGTATCCAAACATGGTGTGCGCAAAGTCATGTTTGTGTTCAAGATACGAAAATAACCAATCCCGCACCATCGTCTCCATTAGTTTGCCCATACAAGAGGTGAGAGGGGGTGAAGGACTTTCCGATTAAGTTGCAGGAGGACATCCTGTGCGAATCTGTGTGGGCGGAATAAAAAAACACGGTGTGCGCAAAGTCATGTTTGTGTTCAAGATATGAAAATAACCAATCCCGCACCATCCTCTCCATTAGTTTGCCCATACAAGAGGTGAGAGAGATGGGGCGAAGGTTATCTCTGTCAATTGGTTCGCCTGCTTTAGGAATCAGAGTGACCAGAGCAGTTTTCCAGTCAATTGGCAGGGGGGTGTCTCGGCGCCAAATTGCATTAATGTAGTCGAGGAGGGACTGGTATGTCAAGTTGGGCAGGTTTGTCAAAAGCTTTCCGGTGACCTTATCTGTTCCTGGCGCAGTGTCCCGTTTCATTTTGGCGAAAGCCGCCCCCAGATCATGGAGCCGGAAAGGTCGATCCAGCTCCGTGCTCTCCTTGCCTGCATATAAGTACGCAGATCCACGGGGGTCTTGGGCTCTACACCGATACTGGCCCAGAAGTTTATGTGCCAGTTGAGTTCTGTTGCCAGGGAAAGCGTGCATTGCTCGCTGCAAATGTTTTTGTGTTTCGGTTCGTGTTTGGGTTGGGTCGATTAAGGCTCGAAAGAGACGCCACGTGTTGTGGCGGGACATCTGTCGCGCGGCCATGTTACATCTATCCACCCATTTGGAGTCGGCGAGTTGGGCCGCGTACTCTGCCGCTTTCTGGGTAAGCTCGGCAATTCGAGCTTTAAGCTTTCTATTATGTTTCTGGTGTCGCCAACAGCGCAAGACACTGCGACGGGCTTCCCAGAGGTGTAGAAGGAGGTTATCCTGCGTCCGTGACCGCCTCTGATAGCTGGATCTGAGTTTCAATGCGAGCAAAGGTGTGTCAGCAGCTGTTGGGACCATGCTGGGTAGCCTTGCTCGGAAATGGATGTATTATCAAGTGAGTGAAAATTTGCTCGAATTTCGTCCAATCTGGGATACGGGCTTGTGTTTTTGGACGCATGAGGGGGTGTGTGCTTAGTCTAGTGTTAAGGATGCAGTGGTCGCGACCAATGGTCTCCTCGGTGTTGAACCAGTCTGCGTGTCGTATGTTGCGAGTGAAGGTTAAGCCCGAACACTTATCCCGTGTCACGGAGTTTCCTAGCTGTCTTGGGTGGACAGCGTCCGGGTGGACGGTGAGGCCCAACGTGGACGCAAGTTCCGCCAGCTTACGTCTGCGCGACTCCTCCTAGCGATACCCCCACAGCTGATTGGGAGCGTAAAAGTCGCCCACAATCAGTAGGGGATCGCGACCGGCTACTCTTAGCGCACGGACAAAAAGACCCGCAAAGTCACTCGCTTCAGTTTGGTTTGGTTTGGTTTTTGGGGTTTAACGTGCCAAAGCGACTAAGGCTATGAGAGAAGCCGTAGTGGAGGGCTCCGGAAATTTCGACCACCTGGGGTTCTTTAACGTGCACTGACATCGCACAGTACACGGGCCTCTAGAATTTCTCCTCCAAAGAAATTCAACCGCCGCGGCCGGGATCGAACCCGCGTCTTTCGGGTCAGCAGCCGAGCACCATCACCACTGAGCCACCGCGGCGGCATTCGCTTTAGTTTGGGAGAGCAGTACACATTCAGTATATGCAACGGCGGGTCCCTGCGGCGGAGTGGTAGGGTAGTCACCATTTCATAGGAATACTCAAGCTGTAGGTTGAGGTCCACGAAGTTGGCAGTGTAGGCTTTGTGAACGAGAAGACAAGACGCGGGATCCTGTTGGAACGTCGTGTAATTTGAAAGTGTGGCGCCCAGGCCTGGCTCCTGGAGATCAAGCACGGCTGGTAGGGACTCGAAGATTTCAAGGTAGAGGCGGAAAGTGGCCCACTTAGTGCGGTCTTTAAAGCCTCTACAGTTTCATTGTGTTATTGAAGTTGATATGGCCGAATTGGAGATGCGGGGCTCCTTTGAGTAAGGTGTCTCGCCATGATTTAAAATTCTTGAGGGGGAGGAGAAGGGATTGGCTGCCCCAGTGCCAGCTATTTGCGCCACCAAGGAGGTGATGACGGAAGGAGCGGGGCAGCTGTCCTCATTGTCCGAATCAATAATCAAGACGATTGAATTTTGAAGGACGGGATACGTCCCTAATGGGCCTAATGGCCCCGTCCGACGAAGGAGGCGGGGGATGTCCGAGATGTGTTTTGAGACCACCGCGGGGACAGCAGATTTGACCTTGGTCAAGATCTGGTCCATGGCGGTCTCGATCATAGATCGGAATTTAGAGGTTAAGCGCTCCTCCATCGCGGAGATGGCTGTCACGAGGGCAGGCGAGATCTCCGCGTCGCTCTCCATTGTGTCCGAGTTCTGCGGGCTCGGTGCGGAGGACGGCAATTTTGACTCTAAATTTTGAATTTTGTTGAGCAAGCTCATGCTGAGCCCGGAGCACGCCTGTTTTTTGTATTCCGCGTCGTGTGCGGAGACGGTTACGGGGGAGGATGGGGGATGGGAGGAGGAGGAGGCGATCTTAGCCCAGCTGCTCACCTGTTGTTTGTCGTGTTGAGGCGCCGATGCCCGGGTGCCGGCAGCGCCAATTGCCTTGAGGGCCGCGAAGAGGCCAGTGTCCCTGCCGCTGGGCGCTGGGGGCGCCGTCTTCTTCCCGGGCGCTGACGCCACCTACGGTGAATAAGGTGACGATGTTTTCCTGTCGGTGCCGTCAGCACCACGCGGCGTTCCGCCACCGGCACCTGATTTCGGATGACTTGGCTGCTTGCCAGGTAGCTGGTTTTTTGGGAGCTCTGGGCGTTTAGCCTTGAGGCCGGGCACCATGAGCTGCCGGAATTTTCCCGTGCATACGTGGGAGTTGGTAGCGTGGGCTTGCCCACAGAGTGCACAGGACAGAGTACATTCACGCGGCGGCTTGACCCTGTCGACGGTCGGCATCGTTTGGCCACACAGGCCACACTTTTCATCCGGGCAGGGGCAGGTGTCTGCCCGGTGGCCCACAGTGCCGCACTGCACGCAGGCCAGGGCGGTTTTCTTGTACGCACGCACAAGGGTCACTTCACAGTTATAATGCACGTATCGCGGCACCACTTTTCCCACGAAGGTGAGCGGCGCGACGTCTGATTTGCCAAGCTTGCGGATCGGCAAGCTCTCCAGCACGCCACTGGACCTTGTTTTGGAGCGACTCACTGGTCTCGTGCTTGTCCACGGTGATGATGCCGCGGCACACGTTGCCAGTGAGTTTCAGCTGGCCGTACATGGATATCCGGCCTTTCGGTGATGTTAGTTCAAAGTCCCGCAGAAGGTTGTCCGCGACGTGGGGCTCTCGGGTGCCTGCGACGATCAGGTTTCGCCCCCATGTGGGAAGCAGACTGAGGGATGCTGAGGCCTTGGCGCCCAGGTACGCCGCGAACGCTGCTCCCAGCTCGCCATGTTGGTGCACATCGTTGAGAGCGACGCTCACCAGGGGCTTCAGGATGATGACGATGTCTTCTGGATCAAGCCGCGGAAGCGGCTTTGGTTTCCAAGAGGGTCGGGTCTTAGATTGGGCCCCGCCGTGAAGCGCTGCAGCGCGCGCAGCAGGGTTGTGTCGTTTTGAGCGGGCTGCCGACGTGGCGTCCGCTTCCTTGGAGGCGGCGTTCCGCTTACGGGAACGGCGTTCCACTAGCTTGAAGAGCCTCAAGTTCTCAATGGGCGCAGAATCCGGGCTCTCAGGCGTCGGAGTTGAAGGAACCTCGAACCAGGCCATGGCGTCCGGGTCGTAGCCGCGTTGTACGTTTTGGGCAGCCATCTTGACGCGGATGGGCGACTCACTCACGTCCGGGCGTCGGCGTAGGCGTTAGGCCTAGCGCCGTCACCACGAAACGCGTGAGTATCGGCCCTAAAAGGCCTAAATGTTGCCTCACCTGTGTTCGAGTGGTATTAACAGGTAGCTGTCGACTTTGCGAAGACAGACGCGGCTGCGTTGACGGGGTTCCGGCCGAAATTCCGTGGCTCCAGCCAGAAGTTAGAGGAGCCGATGCGCTGCACAGTCTCTCGCTCCGTGCGCTCAAAGCGCCCCCCCACCTGCCAGGTGGTCACGACTGGTCACCACAGCTTACTCGAGAAGAACAACCTGGGTCTCACAAGCAGCACCAAAGGCAGCACATCTGCCATTGCACGGTAGTCATGCATCGCCCAACCACTGCATTACTGCGCCAGGAATTGATGAAGACTAGCAGCAATCCAGAAATGCAAAATAAAGAATCCCTAATTGCGCATATATGAAAGTGCACCCATCACCACAACTAGGAATAGCTTCTATCCGTGACTACTGATCCGAACGCGGAAGAAAAATGAAGTTAGAAGTGCTAACGCGCTTAATTCGCATGGGGTCTCCCTACGCAAGTCAACCGTCAATTTTATGGAAGAAGAAAGATTCCGATTTTATCATCTCTCACGTTTATGCGCCCTGCTACAGCAGCCAGAACCGTTTGGCACAATTCTCATGCCCGACTTCGTAGGTCACCTTTTTTGTTTTATTTTCTTGTAGCAACCAATGAAATTTAGCCTCTCTCTCATGGAAATTTTCTCCTGATTACACGGCAGGTAAAAGATTTTCCTTCTCAAAAATTGGCATACTTTTCTACGGGGCTACAAACATTATGCGCATGTTACCATAGTGTTTGTACGCTTGTTGAGAAGGCCAACGGGAAATATATTAGTAAAACAAAAAAATCTGCCAACGTGAGCTATGTTCTTGAGACTCATATCGATCAGAAATGCCAGTCACCGAAAAAATGCAGTCGCTGCGCCTACCAAACATTCAAGTCCTACGCTTTTTTCCTTGAATGCTCAACAAGACGTGCCTCACGAATAGACGCCGCTATTGCAAGTCGGCCGCTCGCCTTAGAACTGAGCTTCGGCGATCTCTTGAAGGGCGTCTGTGATGCCCGCCGAACACAAGCTGCCATACGTCACAAAGCTCCAAAGGTCAAAAATAAGTGAAAAAAAAACAGGAACTCTATTCTCACGCGCTCCTATCACGTCTTTTCGCAATTGGCCTGGGAACCCAGACAAACAGTCCTACACGCGCAGCAGCACGCAAAAAAAAAAAAAAAATACACCCACTGCACGACTACTTTAGTACCGAGAAAACTAGAAATCGCACAGCCGGAGACATACATATAGAAGCGCATTCAGAGGACGGAAACAAACGCGTCTTCCAGCGCGCAGTCCGCGCCAGTGCCTCGTCTCTGGATCCAGCCTCTGCGTGCGTCATGAGCGACCAGCACCCTCCTGGGATTTGCGGTAATAAGCAGCGCACTGCAGACAGCGGCTCGGCTTTCCCTCGGCCTCATCCTACTTCCGTCCGCGAGCCGTAATTAGCGGCCAGACGTCTGTCGTCCAAGTACTGCACTGACGGCCCAGCGGTACGTGCCTTGGGAATGAAGCACATCGCACTGCTGGCCCCAGCATGCAGTCATGAGCGAAAGCATTCAGCGATGCGCGCATGATAATCTTTCATGCTAATGCCCGCCGCACATATCCTTCTGGGTGCTGCCAGCTACTGGCCCCTGGCCGGCAGTACCGCTTCGATTCATAATGCGGGATATTATGAGGCTGTGATCAAAAGCAGAGGTTAGACACTGTGCGATACGTCGAGCCGTAATGAGCGCCAGGGACCAACGAGAGAGTGCCTAACGATGGATCCACACTCAGGATATACAAGTTTGGGTCTATAAGAAAAGTGATTCAACGTGGCATATTACTTTCAACAATATATGGAGCACTCAAGAAAAGAGAAATTGAGGACTCGATTTGATATACATATGATGTGCATGTCTTGCCTCACTTCCTCGCGTGCTTTCTTTTTTGCGCTTTATGTTTTTACAACGAAAGCCAACCGTCACCGAAACCAAGGAGCATAGGGAACTGTTTCTATCTTTTTCTTTGCTTTTTTTTATTTGTGATGTTGATGAGTGGGAACAATGTAGTTTTTACCGGTGCTGTCAGTACTCTGCCTGTAAGACCACAGACTTTGCTGCCAAATGAAAAACAGTAGCACATAGAATTATTTCTAAAAATACAAGGCCCATGGCTCCGGTCGCAGCAGCGGCTCGGGCGGCACTACCATACTGCTGTCCCAATCGGGCGCTCGCTACTCGAGTCCACCGAATGACGACAACTTCGCCCTTTCTTTCACGTGGGAGCCGAAAGCATTTGAACAATTCCATGTGCGCTTGCAGTTTGTTGTAACCCCACTTGGGGCCTCGCAGTCGGCAAGAGTAAAAATTTGCACCCCGCCCACTCTCGCCGAGCTACCATTTCCCCCGTAAAACTTACGCGACTCTTTTAGTGCAAAAGCACTACTTCACTGATAATCATAAAAAAACCGATGGGTCTCTGAAACCGCCAGCTTTGACCACTGGCCTTTGATTTGAAATGAAATTACTTTGATACGGTCGCCTAGGTGAAAGTCACGTTGTGCGGAAGTGTTATAGAAATTGTCTTGAAAGACAATGTAGATAATGTGTAGGCAAGATTACAGCGATTTCAAAGCTTAAGCTAAGGCAGTGTTTAGGCAATAATCAAGCGAATTCAAAACAAACTACTTTCCCACGTTATGGTCGGCTTTACGGCGTTATAACGCGGTCACT
Organism: Amblyomma mixtum; assembly: GCF_055824585.1. Lineage (NCBI taxonomy): Eukaryota > Metazoa > Arthropoda > Arachnida > Ixodida > Ixodidae > Amblyomma > Amblyomma mixtum. The sequence goes on along the minus strand of NC_143012.1, from coordinate 225,591,473 downwards.
TTTTTTTCTTCGACCTTTTTATCCTTTTCCTGTTTTTACTCCTTTAACATATGTTTTCATAATAAACAGCACTTTTTCGCGTTTACCTGCATCGACAGATTAAAGCATCTTAACTACAACGACGCTACTTTCTCTTGATCTACCGGTGCCTCCACCACACGCCGATTTCACAAGCAAACTGTGGTGCGTTATTGATGTCGATCTCAATGCCCGGCTACCCCACCACTCACATCAAAGCGGTTATCACAAGGTCGCTTTCAAATTTGACATGCTTTCAGTCGAGGGACGGAAAAATATTGCAGTTTTGTCAGTAATCAATGGTTCTTTTTTTTGCAGTCGTTTATTCATTCCAGTCTTATTCATTTGCGCTATGAATAAGAGTTTCCTAGAGTTATCCCTATTCCCCTTTAAGAAAAAACAAGCCGCCTTCTCAACCTTCCCTTCAGCACTACTCCCACAGGGGCCTTTTGCGTTTCGGTGCAGGCGAAACGCAAACGGTGCCCGTATGCTGTGCGACACCAGTGAACAGTGAAGATCTCCACGTTGTCGAAATTATTCCGGAGCCCTCCACTACGCCACGTCTTTCTCTCTTTCCTCTTTCAATCTCACTTCATCCCTGCTCTTACAGCGCGGTTGAGGTGTACACCGAGAAGTGAGACAGTTACTGCGGCATTTCCTTTGCTCAAAAAGCATTCACCACTAATGACAGCCCTAAACACATAACTGCCCTCCCGCCATGATGATGACCGCAGGTGCCGTGGCGGTGAGAAGTCCTCCTCCTTAGATATTATTTAGCAGAATGAGGCGTCCATTAAACTTTTTGTCTCGTGTTTTGGATACGGGTTAATACTTCTTGCTTTCAGAACGGGCGGCTGGAAGTTAGCGAAGAAATCAGGATATCGCGCACTTATTGCACTCAAATTATTTTTTGAGTAAGTGGAAGAGATTCGCAGGTGAATCTAGCGTCATTACGCCATTTTATAGCTTTCGCTTTCAAGATTTATTCTGCGATGTGATCATGGCCACTGGGATTATGACAAATGCTCATGGCCACTCTCTCATGTGATCATGGGCCACAACTGCGTTTTACGTGTGTATAAATCTCTTTTCCTTGAGTCGCTGTCCGTGTGACTTCTAGATGATGACAGCTGCCTTCTGCTATCGTTATTGTAACGTTCCATCATACCTCACTTTGAAGTTGTGTGCCGTTTAAAGAAGATTTCAACCACCTGTACTCTGAGTGGTAGGCTACGGCTGACCATAGAGTGGCGCCGGCTGGACAGCTACGAAGAACATCACTGTTCTCGAACGTGGTTATTGGGATTAAATGCAATATATTTCGAATGCAGTTAAGCGAACCGTATAAGGCTTCATTTACGAGGGTCGGGAGAAACCGAACCCGAGCTGTGGTTACAGGCGATAAAGAAACTTAAAAAGTCTCTGTAACTGGGCACCAGGTATAGGGCCAGATTGTGTGGGGCAATAACGTAGTTTTCACGTATTAAACTTGAAAAAAATGAGTTTAAAAATGCTCTTTTCGAGTCAGGGCAACCCGCCACGAAAATCCAAAAGAAATTTTGGTACAAAGACGAATATGTCCAGCACTTTAAACTCCTGCTTTCGAATTACTGAACCATTTCAGAAAATACTTATAGAGCTCTTTCCATTTCATACCATTCCGTGTCTGTCCATCTAAAAGCAGATATTTTGCTCTTAATTCACCCTCATATATCTTCTGACCCTGTCTCGCATCAACCGACAAAGCGATGCAGTGTCAAAGAAAAAACAGCTTTGGGAAGTATAGCGAGCACTTATTCATTGCGCACAAACCAAATTGCCTCCTTTACAATGTTGGCAAATAGTAAAGGCAAAATAGAAGCGAGCAAATGAACCTGCAGCTCTTCGGTGATCAATATTGTTGCCGGAATCGCCACCGGAACACTAGCTCGCTAGTGCAAGAAGCAGAATCAGGACACAAAGCAAAAGATCATGTTTCACTATTCGCGCACGAATGAAATTCTATGTACCCAACCCGGACCATTTAGTTTAACTGCTCGGATCCCCACGCGATGTTAGACTCTCCGCTTTCGAAAAGAATATATCTCTCTTGGGAAGACAAGCTTCTTTGTTCCGGGATGAACGATGTGTTCTTCTCGCTCCGTTTTTTTTTTCTCTTTTCTTGGCGTAAGTGTGCGTTCCGAAGAATTGCCTCTCATGCACCAAGAGCTGTTTCTGAAAATTTTCTTCGTCTACGGAGCCTATATTTTATATACGCTCCGGATTTGAAGATTAATGACGGCGGCCAAAGAATAGGTAATCTTTCTTTCGTTCGCTACAAAAACGAGAAATTTCTGTTGCTGCGTCGCTAATCTGCGAGCAAGAATTGCGTCGATTTACAACCGGTGCAATAACAATGTGCCTCTTACGAAATACATTCTCAGTCACGCATCGAGGCTGTTGCGAAGACTTGACCCGCAAAATAAAATAATAAATAAACACTCTCAAAAGAAAGAGGGAAAGAATTTAATCTTGGCGAACAAGACTTTCAGATTCGTCACGAACTCCTGCACTAATATTACAGCTGTACGGGCTTTCTGTAGATGGCTATGGCGGTATTCGACGTTTATTAAATTTATTTATCATTCAATTCTTTCAGCATACTCCAGTTCATCTTTTTATCCTCTAAGCATGAATAAACCAATTATTTTAGGACAAGGCGGAAAGCGTGAATGAGAGTGCGCAAATTAGCAGAAACACCTCAGTGTCAGCGCTTTGAAGAAGTTTCCTTTGACTACAGGCGCACATATAGGGCAAAGTGTTCAGCTGCGTATAAGATTCCCCTTTTTAAGTATCACAGCAAAGTCAGAAAAAGACGGGGGGCTCTACAGAGTAGACATCATCATAAGCCTGAGCACGTCCCCTGCAAGGCAAAGGCCTTTTCCATATAGCTCCAATTATCCTTCTCCTCTGCCAGCTGCGCTCACCCTACCCCACTAACTTCTTAATGTCGTCCCCCTCCCAAACTTTCTCCCACCCCCTGTTACGCTTGCTTTTCTAGAGTAGTGTTAAATCCTTAATCTGGTTTTCGACAAGTAGGGAGGCAAATAACTTTTGTTCATGCAGATCAGCACATGCCTGAAGCTTCACGGCCGCAAGGGCGTAAGATGACACTCCGCAATGTTCTTCAAGGCAGCCTCAACTGATTCTTTACCTAAGAACAGATGTCTTTCTGACATACATTGTCTCTAATAGTTGTTCAAACCTGCATAACGTCTTCCGAGGGCATTAAGATGCACTGTTCAGGTCACGTATTCTAAGAGACTCCGGATGGTGCTGAACGTTTATGCTCGGCGACAATTGTCGGCGCCTCGATGTTTCCCGTGCAGACGTCGGAAGCGAATGTTGCCAATTCAGGAATTATTATTCGATACATGCAATTCAAGATGCTGGGTAAGCAGTGGCGTTAAAGGCAGCTGGCGGCACCAGAAATTGTTCGATGATTCCGAGGGTCTTCTAGATCTGTAGACAACTTTAGGTTGCCGAAGTGTCCTAAGTTTCGCAAAAAAAAATGCATAGAAGTAGTCCACACATAACCATCTAACGCCTGTAATTCACGCCGTTATTTTTTCTGTGCTGAGTGCGGAACGGCTGAACGGAAATGCCCTCCACGAAAGTCCATTGTTGCTATTCACTACGGATCTTTCAATGCTTGCAGCTTACAATAGCAACACACGCGTCACTACACCGACTTTGTCCCTCAAGGACGAAGCAAATAACGGAGTTTCTTATGTCCGGAAAGTGCCAACGCGGTCATTGTATAGGAGTTCTTGGTAATCTAGGCAATCGTGACCGTACTCTGGGAATCAAGGAACAGCGAAAGAAAAATTGAAATATGGATATTCCGCTAACCCTCTACAAAGAAAAAAAAATGAGCCTATTAAGCTCAGACGAGACGGCTTGTGTTGTTCAGATGACAGCATGAGTAGCGGCAGAGGCAGCCGACCATAAATATAGCTTACACATCTATACTTGTATGCTGAGCTGGCGGCGTTGTCAGCGCTTCCAAATGAAGGCTGCATGATCATTTTACTGTTTTTATGAGCCGTATTTTTCTTTCAGTTCCATACGCCGTGCTCAGTCCTTGGCTGCAGATTCGTTCGTGCTTTTATGTATCATCAGTAAAAAATGAAACGCGAACAAAACAAATGAACCACGAACAGCAAAATAACAAATTCTTAGGCAGGGGAAGCTTCGTGCTAGCGGAGATTACTATCACTTCGAAAGCTCGGAGACTCTTCTAGAGAAATTTTAATCAACCTCGCTTGTATTTGCTATTTAGGAGCTAATATGTCAGTGCATTTGTGTTGCTAGCTCAGCTTTCTTCTGCGTGTTTCATTCGTTGCTGATAGCACACGAACTTTTCAGCGGAAAAGGAAAGGGTAATAAGGGGGCTTGTATTGACAAACACATGAAGGAAGCCAACAGCCTTGGAAACCAAGGTGCATTGTGAAATGTTTCTCTATATTTATTTTTTAATTACAGTGCTCATCAATGGGTGAATAATACTGTGATTAATCAGTCGCTTAAAGATTATTCCTTATAAACCACAAGAAAATAACAACCATTCCGCCGGTGGGATCCGAACCCACGACCTCACAATTTCACGATCGGTGCTCTACCAACTCAGCTACAGCGACGGCTGCCCAGTCTTATGCTTTCGGGAGTATCTATGTTGCTGTGTAACTGAACCTGGAGAGTGTTCATCAGCGCGACCTCCGTCCAAAGTGACCGGGGGCCCAAATCAGGTTGCGTGGAGTTGGATCTTCCAGGGAAACGAACAGGCCGATCAGGCCGCCCGCGCATTCTCTCCCCGGGCTATCTTCCTGTCCTTGGGCGCCTACTCCCAATCAGACAATCTGGCCCTTACATTCAAACACATCACCGATTACTACAAGGAGGAGCACCGGCGCTACCCGGCCCCTTGTAAGGGACTGGATCGCGCCTACGAGCGCCTCCTCATCAAAATTCTTACTAACACTGTACTGTGCCCGGCGGTACTTAAACATTTCAACGCATCCTTTGATGGCACGTGCCAGTTCTGTGGGGAGGTGGCTGACACCTTCCACATGGTTTGGGCGTGTCAATCAAAGCCATCTATCCCCCCCAACCCCACCAGAGAGGACTGGGAGGCGGCCCTGCTCGGCTGTCAGGACCTAAAGACCCAAAAGGCCTTGGTTCACCGGACGCGGGCGGCGTTGCTTGCCAATGGGGCCCCGGAATAGGGGCTCCACCTAGTATTGTTAGGGGAAAGGGCCAGTAGGGCCTACCCCGATCACCTCTCTGTAAATATTTATTGCATTATAAATGTTTTTCACCACCACCGTCCAAAGTGGCGCAAGAATTACGCCCTGTGTCCTGTGTTACCGCGAGTGTGACGTGGAGCGAAATCGAAGGGTGAGGGCCGAAGCTATGCGAAAACCCTCTAATGCTGCCTGTGGCATCAAATTTTAATAAATAAAAAATATAAACATTCCTCTATGCAAATTCGTTTCCATTTCTGTTCGCGCCCTTGAAATTTAAGTACATTCTAATGTTATTTCAGAAAGTTCGATATAAAAAGGACGAAGCAACGCGCCTTTCATGGAATGTTGATGTTTCAATTCCTAGATTTGAGGATTTTTCCTCTTTTCATCTCCCAGTGCTGCATTATAGGCGTGCCGTGACTGGAACGCTAGCAGTCGTGCATTTCACTCATAGTGCAGATTGGTGCATCCTTTTTTAGAGCGCTAGTACCTATCGTCGTCATTTCCCGCATTTGTCCGTCCGTAGTGTGTTTGATGCCTATTCTGTGGCGGGGTGCTACCTGCCAAGGTATGCACATATGTTATTCTCTCTACCTATATACAGGGTGTTTCACCTAAGACTTTCTGCAATTTTTAAAAATAAGCTATTTGAATTAGATGCGCGCTTTTTCTGGCATAGCATTGTCAGTGGTTTAGTACATCATAATTCAACTAAGACGTGCTAACTAGCAGGCTTGTTAACCAATATTTAATAGTTAACTTTTAAACTATTACCGTTGGGCTCCTTAATTATTGAGAGGCATCTAGCCCACCGTAAGTAATGTCCATATCCGTTTTTAGAATTTCGAGAACGCGATTATCCTCGGCGCTGTGGCCCAACAAATTTTGGCTATTTCGACGAGTTAGGTTCACTGGAGAGGTTGCTTTGCCTGCAAGCTTCTCAAACCGCATGCATTTTGGCGCGATGTAGGCGAAATTTGTTGGGCCACAGCGCCGAGGATAATCGCGTTCTTGAAATTCTAAAAACGGATATGGACATTACTTACGGTGGGCTTCATGCATCTCAATAATTAAGGAGCCCAACGGTAATAGTTTAAAAGTTAACTATTAAATATTGGTTAACAAGCCTGCTAGTTAGCACGTCTTAGTTGAATTATGATCTACTAAACCACTGACAATGCTATGCCAGAAAAAGCGCGCATCTAATTCCAATAGCTTATTTTTAAAAATTGCAGGAAGTCTTAGGTGAAACACCCTGTATATGAAATTGAGAAACGCTTTATTTCGGTAAACATTTATTGCGGGTCGACGTTTCGGACAGAGCCTTTCCTTTTCTTGAAAAAGGACAGGCTCTGTCCGCAACGCCGACTCGCAATAAGTGTTTACCTAAATCAATCGTTTCTCAATTTCGCATTTTACCTCTAGCAACTAAGTAGGTTTACCTTTATATATATATATATATATATATATATATATATATATATATATATATAAGAACATGGCTGGCGCTGATCAACACTCTCAAGGTTAGGTTATTTATAAGCATAAATACCGCCGAAAGCAGATTTGACAGCCGTCGCCGTAGCTCAGCGGTAGAGCACCAGACGCGTAATTCGGAAGTCGTGGGTTGGGATCTCACCGGCAGCATGTGGTTGTTTTTTCTTCTGCTTTTCTAATCAATTAGCTTTAGGCGATAACATATCCAGTAATATTCTTAATCAAACAACAGTACAAACTAAATAAATTAATTAAAAACCCCCTGTGTCCCTTGGCTTCTCTCATATTTATAATGAGCCCCTCATTCCCCATCCCTTGTTTGTTTAATTGCCTAGCGAGGGCATCGGTTCTGGCAGCTTTGACGCCATATGAAGCATGAGAGGGTTCTCACACAGCTTCCACCCTCGCTGTTCGATGACGTTCCACTTCACTTCAGCGGTAACTCAGGACGTGCAACGTCCGCAGCTTAAGAACGTGGGTGGCGCTGATGAACTCTCTCAAGGTTAGGTTATTTATAAACATAAATATCGCCGAAAGCAGAAGACTTGACAGCCGTCGCCGTAGCTCAGCGGTAGAGCACCAGACGCGTAATTCGGAAGTCGTGGGTTCGGACCCCATTGGCGGCATGTGGTTGTTTTTTCTTCTGCTTTTGTAATCAATTAGCTTTAAGCGATAACATATACAGTAATATTCTTAATCAAACAGCACAAAATAAATTAATTAATTAAAAATCTCCTGTATCCCTTGGTTTCTGTGGCTGTTGGCTTCTCTCTTATGAGAGAAGTCAACAGCCACAGAAACCAAGAAACACAAAATATTTTTTATCTATTTATTTTTGTTGTTGATCAATGGAGAATAGTACTAAACATGTTATCGCCTAAAGCTAATTTATTAGTGAAGCAGAAGAAAAAACAGCCATATGCCACCGGTGGGAACCGAGCCCACGACCTCCGAATTACGCGTCCGGTGCTATACCAACTGAGCAACGGCAACAGCTGTCAGATCTGCTTTCGGGGGTTTTAATTATCCTTGAGAGTATTCATCAGCGCCACCCACGTTCATAAGCGGTGGACGTAGTGGGGCCTGAGTTACCGCTGGTGTGACGTGGCACGTCATCAAACGCTGAGGGTGGAATATGTGTGAGAACCCTCTTATGCTTCCTAAGGCATCAAGGCTGCCAGAACCGAGGCCTTCGTTAAGCAATTAAGCAGACAAGGGAGAGGGAACGAGGGGCTCGTTATATATATCAGAGAAGCCAACAGCCACAGAAAGCAAGAAACACGGGGGATTTTATTTATTTATTTATTTATTTTGTGATGTTAATCAGTGGAGAACAGTACTAAATATGTTATCGCTTAAAGATAATTGATTAGTGAAGCAGAAGAAAAAACAATCACATTCCAACGAAGTTCTTCTACATCAAGGTATAATTAGTGACCGCTAAAAGATACGATTAACACCCCCAGGTGAGTTGAGTAATGATGGTAGTGTGTAGCTTATTGGCAGGGTGCCGTAGTGAGTTCCGCGTTTTCGGAACATACATGTTTCATTATGTGGTTTAATGTCCCTTGAATCAAATTGTTGCCCTGGTTTTTGCTTCCTAGGCATTACTTAAACTTTTAATCATTGTAAATTTTGATGGCGGTTATACGAGAGGTGCTAAAAAGTCGTTATGTGTTAGCTGGACACGGTGCGTAGGCAAATTTACAAACAGCTTTGTTTTGTAATAGTAACAGCTTAGTGGTGCTAGTTATGATCGTATTATCCAAAACCAGGTGGTAATAACTATTGTGCGATAAAACATATATGGTTGTATATTAGCACCGTAATGGTTTGTCGCAAAAAGAAGCGTGATCTTGTTTATATGCCAACACCTCTCGCAACTTTTTATAAATGAATTAGACGTGATTATTTCATGTTAAGGGCTCATAAAATATATCTTCAAGGCTTCTTCTGCATAGAAAAAGTTCAGTTGTCTAAGCACCAATGACGAGGTCACCAGGAGGCAGGTGTTCTCCAGATAGGAACCTAAGAGAGAAGTGGACCCCCTGGGTCACGTGACCTTTCGACGTCATCACAACCTGCCCACCAGATAGTGAGCAAACTGCCCACCGTGGCAGGTGACAGTTAAATTAATCATTGGTCGCTCGAGAAGAGCAACCTGGGCTGCACAAGGTCCACCGCTGGAAGCACCTGCCAACGTAGGGCAGTGGCGCATCGCTTAATCGCTGTTCCACTACTCTAGGAGGTGTATGAGGGCTCCCATTGATCTATGAATCTAAAGCAGAGAATGACCTTCCGCATATATTGGAATTACCCCATTACGCTACCGTGGCATATCATTCAGCCAGATCTGAAGTGTCCCCCTTAAATTTTTTTTTTTTGACCACCTGGGACTCTTCACCCGGTCACAAATCCCGCAGCATGCGGATGGTTTTTAATATCGTCTCCAGCCAAATGCGACCGCCACTGCTGGAATCAGATCCCCCTTCGTTGGGCTCATCATCCGAATGGCATGACCACTGAGTCACCTCTGTGAGTAGCAACCTTGAGGGAACCATTTCATCCTGGGCCAAGCATAGTCGGTTTCCCACAAAATTCCGCCTAACGCATGGTTTCGTCATGCAAGATATGAAAATAGCATGGCAAGGAATGAAGATAGCATAGCAGATAGCATACGAGCCTATACTCTGGTTTGTTCAACATGGCAGCTTCAACGAATGACTGAAATACTTAAATTCTCAAGCTTTTGTTTCTATACCATAACCACTGCGAGATTAGGCGACGGTTCAAAGAATGCTGCTCTAGCTTGTCGTCGCGGATCTTATCTGTGTGGCTTGTCAGCTCTGATTTTTTTTTTTTTTTCAAACAGACTCCACTACTAGAAAGCCCTTTGGTCCGTGCTGTGTACAACTGTTTTAGGAAATAACTCACCTGTGTAAGTGTACAGACATCATAGAGCCTTGTGCATCAGGAAGCGATGGTTCATCTGTAGACCTCCAACAGGTGTCTGGGTACATACCAAATGACTAAGCCTGCGATACGGCTTGACATACAGAACTCCTGTTCCAAATGAGATGCGAAGAAAAGTAAGTTCTTGATTGAGGACGCAAGTTTCAAATCTTGTATACAAACAATAGACGACGCCCTAATGGCATGTTTACTCAGCCTGAATGGACGTAAGAACTGGACGATTTCCGCCTTTCATAACAGCCGTAGGCCCCGTCTAATTAGCTTTCGCACTTGCCTCGTCCTCAGTACGCTAGATTTGCTGTGCAAAAGCCCCCGTCACTAATGGCGACTGCACTCACCACACACCACGGCGCTTAGGCGCAAGAACCGGACGAGGAAAGAAAAGGGGGAGGGGGTCAGAGAATGCAACGTGCACTACTTAGCCATATGCAGCCAGCGACCCTTAACGAGCTAGTTATAAATTTTGCCCCTAATATCAGCTAGCGACAGCCGCCCTGCAGTTAATCGCCTTCCAGTGGTTTCCTGCGAACGGCATCTGTTCCAGCTTCTTAGAACGTTTGATAAACTGGCCTAAATGAGACGGCCCACTCACTGTTTTCCTCTCTTCGCATTCTAATGATAATAAGTAAAGAAACTGGCTTTCTATGCGTTCTTTTCTCTTCTTTATCGAAGACGAAGAGTACCAGTGCCTTCAGAGGTCAGGGGACATAAGGCTGCGCCTGAGATTCTTAAACTTAGGGCTTGAAAACTATTTAGCGTGACAAGTCCATCGCTAATGAGTGAGGATCTGTCGCGGAAAAGATACGATGGCAACAACACTCCCCTAATTCTTGCACCGCAGCCCCAATCGTAAGGAAGAGGACGAGTCAGTAAAACATTAGTGACCACTTGCCACTTCGCTCCATGTACCAGTACAGCTTCCAACAGACAGAGTAAACGAAAGGCTGGAACGTGAACTAGGATATGCCTGGACAGTGAAGTAAAAGGGACGACAAAATTTCAGTTCCGCTCGTCAGCTCGTAGAATAGAAGGCGTTCGTGTTTTCATATTGTCTGTAACAAGAAAGCACGCCCACATTCACTATACAGTCAGGCTCTCAATACTGTCGGTTAAGTATACTTCAGGGAAGCTTTGATGGCTTTCATCGCTGACTATGGTTATAACAATTCACATTCATTTAGCCGCTCTGATTTTGAGATTTCTCCCATTCCAGCATATGTGTTCTGCCATGAGGTGAGGTTGTTTGATTTTTTTTGTTCTATTATTAGGAATTCTATGGTAGACACGGCGCTGTTTGGTAACTTCTTATAGCAAGACGGCTCAAACTGCGGATATAAAACAGCGTGATTTCAAAACAAAGTATCAGGATGAACTAAGCGTGTTCCATAGCTATGGCACATGTTTGAGTGGCAAAATCTCACACACTTTACGTGCTTCCACGGCGCTAAAATGGCATAGTTATACCTGTACGGCGTATCTCTCGCCACTACATGACAACGACTGCCCCATGACCACAGATGTCAGCCACATCTTGATGAAACCGCCACAGAAACGAACATCGTTCACCGCCCATTGTCCGGGCGATATAAATGCCACTTTCGCTGGCGTAGCTGCATTAGCTTTAGATTGCGCATCGTGCGAAAACAAACTGAGAAAATACCCCAAGAAAATTTCAACCTGCTGTAATTGCCTATAAAGAACATTAATATCCTTAGGACCAAACGTGACGTAGCATAAATTAGCCTACAAGCTTAGATGCATGAAATGCCGTACTACAGAAGGGGTTCTCTGCATTTCACGAAGTTAAATATTTTTAGATGTAGAAGCTATGCCTTTTCGTTGATATTCTTTTAGCATTGCAATACCCGAATGTCACCTCTTATGCGCATTGTAAGATTGTGATTGCTTTTGTTTTCAGGCACAAAACACTCATTAGAAAAATACCGATTAGAAAACAAAAATGAAATATCAGCTACCAGAGGTGCGGGACACTTGCTGAAAGGTAAATTCATGAGAAGGCTGACGTTAACGGAAGAACAACGAATTTATTTATGTTGTAGTCTTCTTCCTACAAACATTCAACTTGTTTTATATAGTGATGAAGGTACCATTAGCAACGAAGTCATAGAGTAGGTGACTATTGCTCGATATATATCCTTCCTTGGACTTGCGGGTTAACAGAGCTCCTACGGAGAGCCATGTATTCCTCGAGGCAATCCAGGTCCGCATTGATCTGTACCAGTTAGTTAGGCGCCCACTAAAATTCATGTAATAAAGCTCTAACTTTAAAGGCATATCAGGCTATTACGTGAAATTCTGAGTACATGCAACTGCACTGGGGCACAGGATAATCTGGATAATCTGGAGTAGTGGGCATACTGACCTTTGCATAGGTGCACACCTTGCGCACCTCTGCTGGGCGGTTGTACTAACGGATGGCGGAAAAAAGGGAGTAGATATGGGTGACCCAGCAATTATACATCCGACAGTGGAATGACAAAATGTAAATACATGTTCTATTTCAATCATGAAAACCAGAAAAAGTTGTCGAGAATATTAATTATCACCAAGAATATTTTCTCTCGAAATTAGAAGGAAAATGGAAAGTAAAATCTAGAGCTTTACATTCCATTTGTGTTCGTAGCATGACGGTGTGTTAATATCAAGATCCAATCTTCGGCTAATGATGTTGAGTCACGCTGTATATTTAAAAAACAACTCCGCAATATCTACAGCTAATTTATTCGCACATCAACTAAGAAACACATTATAGTTTTATGTCGCTCAAAAAGCTAAACCTTAATAAGAAATTAGCCCTCAGTACTGGTGTAAATAAAGCACCCTTTACTAATGCAACCACCCACCGTTAAGCAAGGCCCGCGCTTTATTCACTACGACTTCCTTCTTCCTTCTTTCAAGGAATATCTTGTCAGGAGGAAAACATATCAAGGAAGAAAGGGAAAACGAGAAGTCGATCGCGACTCGAAGCAAGCCATATATCAGGAACCACGGCATTCCATCAATGCAAACGTGAGCTTCGCTACCGACATCGTATTTGCATACGAAGACGCAGGGAGAACGCCGGAGCTTGTATCTACGAGCGGTGGGGAGATGCGGCGGAAGGATGGAGATTTATATGAGGATGCAAGAGAGGAGAGAGCGGATGCAAGGATTGGGGCAGAGCATACTCCGGACGGCGCGGTTGCGAACGCGTATGTCGCAGCAGCAGTTCTTGCACCGTTTCCGGACCGAAGCCTCCGCCCTGTCCCATTCATTACCTACCTCGTGCACGGCACGATGACGGCGACGGACGTGCGAGAGGGAACATGGAGAGTAGGGACGAGCTGTAGGGGAAGCCTCAACCGCCTCTGTTTGCCCACCGCACTCCCCCGCACGGGCCGAGCGTGCGCTGGAACGTAACGAGGAAAGACGTAATCGTGGCAGGTAATTAGGCGACGGCGCCTTCCCCTCTTCGCTTCCCTACCGTCGACCACTCGCGAGTCGCCGTCGGCCAATGCTGCCTCTCCGCTGCCTCGGCGGTGGCGAAAAGCGAGCTTGTTCCAGCCGCTGTTCTAGGAGCTGCAAAGTCGCCGCGGGATTTTCTCCGCCATACATGCCTCCGCACTAGTCCCTCGACGTTGGGCGCCTTTCCCACCTTTCATCCCTTTTCTCTTCCATTTTGTCGAACCATTTTCACCTTTTCCTCATTTCTCCTTCTTTTTCTTTTCTTAGCGTCAACTCCGGTATCTCTCTCCTCTTTATTTACCGGTCCTGATCAATACGTCTCCGCTGGGAAAGCTTCGGGAATACCCTCCGGCTCCGGTGCGCTGCTGGTCCTTTCATTTATTTTCCCTCATTTTCTCCCTTTCAACCATCTCGCCCGCGTCCTCCGAATAGCGCCTCTTCTCATTCGGGATTCCCTCCGTGGCGGAGTGTTCTTCCAGAGAAAGAAGAAAACGATCGTGCGAAGAATAGTTGTTCTCTTCCTTGTGCTGCGCATCTCGAGCTGATGATAGATTAATGGGCTCTTAATGACCTGGGTAGCGCGTCGAATAGCTTTGCGCGTACGCGCTGCCAAGTGCGAATTTTCTGCTAATCTTTGCTCCAACATAGTACCGCTTTCTCGAGAAGCATCACCTGTCGATCCTCGCCTTGGTGCTCTTCTGTTGCGAGGACCTTGTTTTCTTTTCGCACCAACGCGGCCCACGTGTTTAATTATGTAGCGGGAGCGTTAAGCGAGAGAAAGTGTCCCTCTTTTTTTGTTTTTCTTTCACAGTCGCGCTTGCGCGCGATACTTTGCCAAGCACCATTGTTCGAAATGTTTCTCAATACTTGGTGAAAATTACTTCCCAAAGGGGAATGGGTTTAAAACTCCTCCGCTAGCCGAACAACGGTTTTCGATTATCCGATTGTCGACTTCATGATTGTTGCCATGGGTGCGTCTAGCTGTAATAAAGCGCTTAGCAGTTGCTCCACGCGTTGCGTGGTGATTCCCGGGGTGGAGATTAGGCTAAATTAAAACTTATCCGACCGCTTGCAACTGAGTTCGGGTTGCTCAACCGCGATGCTTGATGCATGTCCGGTATGACTGTGTCTGAAAGGCTGCGATTAATGCCGCTCCACGGTTGAGAAAACGGTTTCTACGGGCATACGTGGAAGCGCAATGAAATGCGATAGTTGCTAGGGTCGGCTAGTCGCAAATTACATCCGTTCTTGCGAAAACTTGCTGACAGGTATTAAGGTGTAGCAACCGTTCATTATACTCTTCAGGTCAGGAGCACTTTGGTAATTAACCCAGTTACGTCAGTCAGTCTAGCAGCGTTCCCAAAGTTGTTAAAGCCCTGTTAACAGCCGAGTTGAGTTCTAATGGCCTTAAACTCGGCAGCCCCGGCACAGGCTTTTAGCAGCAATGAGAAAATCGAGAACAGTTTCTCCTGCGGTCATACTAGAATACCAGGGAAGCCTCCTAGGCAAGAGAATCCCATTCTAGCCAGGCAATACCAATGACTGAAGTGCCGAGTTTTCTCGTATATCAGGCGCACTTCTTCCCGAAAAATGTCCGAAAAGTTTAGAGATGCCACCATTACAAAGGGTAAAAATTAGAAACGATAAAAAATGAGGAAGAAATGCAAGGTTTGCGAAATAAATATATCATCCGGTACGAATGGGCATCGTACTGTTTAACCCTGGTTGTATAACTCACGTAGGTTCCCATAACTCTGCACATAGAAAACTCAAGTAAAGTTCCTTCTCACATTTGTCTCACAGCATTCAGAGCGAGCCAAACCACAATAAGGTACTAAATCCTTAATATGTCTGATCGAACCAAAAACCCTTTCCGGCCAGGCGTGGTTTCTATTCGTTGTCATATTCCTTGAAAACTATTTTTTTGGTGGTTAGTCTAGTAAGGGAGTTATAGTTGGCTTGATAACCGAAAAATGGGGCTTTATTTTATTCCGTAGTTGTTCGGTGTTCAAACAAGGCTTCCTGCTCGTATTCACTATAGTTATAGCAGACTACGGGCCAAACATCATGGGTGTGTACACTACGCCGAGAGTAATAAAAATTCCACTTCTTGATTGCAAACGTAGAGGCTACGTTAATTACGCGAGTAAGTAGGGTCTGTTTATCGCCGCCAGCAGCGGATTTAATCGGCTAATTGGGTTGATGTCGAGCCCAATTTTTATGCGCAGCTCCTAGGTTACGCTACAAAGCCATACACTTCCAAGCTGCGATTAAGGAGTGCTTTGGAGTTTGCCGACACATCAGTACCAATTTCTTCACTCAATCGACCCACATCTTAGATCAAGACTCTCACCCAGAATTCCTCGACAACTGGAAACACTCTATCACCGACTTCGTCTGAATTCTGCATATACAAACGGCTTGCGATACCGTTTTGGACAAACGAACAGTCCGCATTGTGACAATTGTGCCTCTATAGAAACTGTGGAACATATCCTACTTGTGTGCCCTGCGTATGCTAACGAGCGTGCGTACTATGAACATTGCATGCAGAAGCTCTGCCCAGTGCCCCTAACAATGGACAAAGTTTTAGGTCCCTTAGCCTGCTTCAGGCAACAGAGACTTGCAATGAACTTTCTTTTTACATATTTAAAAGACATTGGACATCTTGATAAGCTCTAAATTCACTTGCACGTTACCTTCATGCATTCTTCATGCAGTGAACTTCGTCAGCCCATTTGTCGGACTATGCGCTCCATCATTCCATAGGTTACATCAATACTCGCCATTGCATCCTTAGTACCCATTTCATGGCCGCATTTCATCTTCGGGTTTGTTTTTTTTTTACCTCTTCCACGCTGCTCTCCTTTTGTCTTTTGCTCCCGAATTCCCCTTCCTACGCAGAGCAGCATGCCAGCGATTTTTAAACGCCGGCTAAATTCTCTGCATTTCATTAAAGAGTCTCTCTCTCTCTCTTCTGTCTTGACATCATGAGCTTGATTCGACCGGTGATGAAACCAAAGTTCTCTTCCCGAACCGAATGTTACCGTCAGCATTGTTACGAACTAAAACAAAATGAAGTGGGAATTGGCGAAGGACGGAGCACTCACGCCAAGCCAGAAGCCAATTAGTTATATTATCGCCATCTATTAACGTGTCTCGTCCTGCTGGCCGCCACGTAACATTTGGTAAGGTGCTGGCGGTCCTCCTTATCCATCTTCCCGGCACCGTAACATCTTAGCATGTTGTTCGCCAAGTTTATTTTCTGGAGCACTAGTGGTTCGCACCTTCCGGCACTTTGTCGGCCTGTCAGATGCGATCCTACCTCACCGCTGTTCTCCACCCCATCCCCCAGACCCGGCCAGGAGACAGGGCAACCTGACGATTCAGACTCAACTGACTTGAGGCGCCTCAGCCCACTCCCACTGATCTACCCAAAAACCGCCCCGACCCGACCACACAGCAGCCTTGCCTCTGCCGTTCGCTACATTCATGAGCTTCGACCGATGACTCCTGGTGACTGTTGGCCTTGCAGTCTTAGGAGACCAGGCTTCTTCCGCTCATCATCAGCTCTTCCCTTCCATCGTGGTCGCAAGCCCGTCGCCTTCTTCTCTTCTCTGTTTAACTATTCTGTCATACCCATTGCCACGTTCTGCTTTGCACCTTCAGAGGGCAGTGACGCAGGACGGAGTGTTCGCGCCAGGCCAAAAGCCATTAAATCCTATTATCGCCATCTGTGATCATGTCTCCACCTTGTGCTTGGCACCACTTAACACTATCAATGGCGTGTTTTGCAGCCAAGCAAACATGCACGTATCTGCGCATATCCAAGCAATCAATTCTATGAGGAAAAATAATTCCATGGAGTCATTTTCAATTTGTTAGGTCTATGCAAAAGGGATGCGCAGGAGCTTCTAGCCTTCATTTGTCTAAACTAGTGTGTTCGAAGGTCACAAGTCTCTACAGTTATCTTGTTATTTTTGAGTGGACTAGTTCACGGAATACAATCTCGCTGTATTTCATTTGTTATGCCATGCTAGTTTCGAAGCACTTAATATAACTAATTTTGCTAACTAACCTCAGGACAATGGGATGATCGAACACAAAGACATTAGGAAATCGTGGTTCCGAAACTTTTCTTTTGTATTGTTATTCGTCTTGAGAAAATATCTGCAATGGTTATATTTTCATTCTCCGCTCCGCTCCTTCCTCCGTGGAATAGGAGCCTACCATACCTCCTACCCAACAGACATAGCTGCTGCCCAAAAAATTAGCCGCGACAATTAGACTGATGCGTTGTAAATGCGATAACATGCTTCTTTCACTCGGGAGTCAAGTCCAGTTCTACTCCTGTTCCAATTCTTGGTCTACTGTCTTTCACTCCTCAATATACTCCATTTCTGATACTTGTCGAATTTCGACTACGCAATTGAGCAAAATGTGTCACATTCATGTGTCACAGCTTTTTTTCCTACAATCCCCCCTTCTGTATTCGATGGCAAATGAAAGATTTCATTTCATTTCATAAATCGCGGCGAGTCTTCATACCGCTACGAGCGCAGAGGCGCAGCAATTAAGCGATGCACCGCTGCTTTGGCAGGTGATTGTTTCAAGCATAGACGCAGCTAGAGCTTGTGAGACAAAGGTTGTTCTTCCCGAGTAATGCTAGAAGGAGTAGCTCCCACAAGCTTCCTTTTTTGCGCTGATAGTTCTTCGGGGGGTATATTTGCACGTAGGTCTGCTATTTTCTGAATCATTTTCTTCTTAGTCACTTTAAGTATTGCTGAGTCATTATGTCTCCGGCACCTCCGTCTTCTCCCCTTTAGGCGCAGAAAAGAAGGTGAGAAAGGTTAGAGGTCAAGGGGATGGTTGACAGGTGGAGATAGTAACATCAAGTTTCAGGCGTAGGCTTCACACAGAAGCCGACACCGCCGGAGAGTTTTCCCTTTATGGCCCCCCTATTGCTATTGCATTAAAAGATAGCAATCCAAACTGGTGGTAGGGCGTTTGTCTGCCAGGGAATGGAGCTCTCGAGAATGTGTTATCTCTGGTGATGCGACCACGATGGGCCTCACTTTACATGGACAAAAATTAGGAGGTGGGGGGGGGGGGGGGGCAGGGGGGGGGGGCATTTGTGGCACTGTACAGATATTGCTCTCATTTCTTCCCTTCAGGTAAACTTGGTTTCGTTTGGTTTATGGAGATTTAACGGCCCAAAGCGACTGAGGCTATGGGGGACGCCGCAGTGAAGGACTTCGGAAATTTCGACCACCTGGGGTTCTCTAACGTGCACTGACATCGCACAGTACACGGACGTCTAGAATTTTTCCTCCAAAGAAATTCAACCGCCGCGGCCAGGATCGAACCCGTGTCCTTCGGGTCTTTAGCCTAGCGCCATAAGCACTCAGCCACCGCGCAGGCCTCAGTAAGACGGGGTAATCAAGGTTTTCTCTCTCCTTTTCATCCATTAATGCGGCAGGTTTGTGAGACAGGGCATGCCACCAACTTAACGCTCGGGCCTTGTATTCTTGGCTTATCCTCTCAAACACATTAACGTGAACGAAAATCACGACAATAAGTCCTCAAAATCGATGAACACAAGGGTAGTAGTATCCTTCGGGCTGATATCATTAAAAGTCCTTGCTCAGGCTGTTAACGTCAAGCTTGTTCTTGTATAAAAGCTTTCTTGTGTAGTATTCGGATTATCCGGCCCATATTTTTTTTTTCTAGCTTTGCACTGACGGCTTGCAGAGAACATATGAAGCCAGCATACTATGCAGTATTCAGAAATACTGAACAGCACTAAGGGATGGGGGGTTGTATGGCTGCTTTCATTTACTGCAATGAGGGAACTGCGCACAATTCCGCCGGAACTAAACACCCCGAAACAGGCCACTCACAGCTTCCCTGATGATTCATGGCTGCGGGTAACTGTGTTTTGCAAAGTACCGCCACCCATCAAAGCCAGAAAGCGTGTACTCTCGCTAAGTGCGTTGATAATGCAATGTAGCACAGTCCCAGCCTCAGCGAAGCAGAAAACTGCCGCTTCTCGCAAAAAATGTCCATTATCTCTCATCAGCGCAGCCGTGTCTCCTGACGCTAACAAGCAACGACGTAAAAGAAAACCACTTTGCAGAGGTGGTTTCTCCAACGTTGTGAAATCGCTATGTAGCGCTAAATCACTGCGACACTTGCGAAAGCTGACTGCCTATGAGATGCTGGAGTGTACCACCTAGTAAACTAGTAAATTAAAGATCCTTTTTGAAGAGTGGCTTGCTGTGCAATCTTACTTCGGCCTTGTGGACGCGTTCTCTTGGAAAAAAATCTGGAGTAAAGCGCTTCAAAACTGAGCGCAGTAATTTCACACTTTCGTGAAAACGATGATGACGAAAGAATTTCCCTCCCTTTTTCTTAAAATACTGCAGATATTACGGCAGAAAGTTAGGTGGGCGGATGAGATTAAGAAGTTTGCGGGCATACCGTGGCGGCAACTGACAAAGGACAGGGTTAATTGGAGAGACATGGGAGAGGCCTTTGCCCTGCAGTGGGTGTAGTCAGGCTGATGATGATGATGATGATTTTAATGCGAGCGCGTTAAGGAGTTCGTGAGGCGGAAAAGTCGCCGGTGTCGTCGTCGCCGCCGTCGTCAGCATCGCGAAAACCTAACGGCTTTTTTTTAGATAGATAGTACTTTTATTCATGTCAATTCTCAAACACCATAAATAAGGCCTACCAAAGCCTGAAAGGGGTTGAGTGGCAGCGCCTGGCAGACAGCGAACATTTTCAAAACAAAGGAAAATAGAGCCAATGCAACGAACTTAACACAGAGAGACATAGAGACATAACTATTACAGGATCAAGAGGGTTGACAGTAATTTGAAATAAAGACAGTGACATTAGATGCAATAATTATGGAGCAAGAAGCAACGCGGAGAAGTACCGCTATTTTTTTTTTCAGGGTGTATTCAGTTTTCGTGCGGAGTACACTAGGTGGCAAACTATTGAAACAGGCAAGTATACATAGTATTGACGTGTGCGCTTTTCGCATTGGGTTGAGGAGCGAGGAATGCAGTAACGGTATTTTGGTTTTAAATCACGTGCAGGAACATATGGAATTCTGAACTGGCTTTACCAGAAATATTTTAGCACAATAGTTTCTGTTAACAAACCGTTAAAACTTGGAAGCTTTAATCTAAAATTATCAATGCCATTACCAATGGACAGGTCGTAGGCAATACTCTTTAGAAGCAAACGCAGAAGCGAATTCACCCTGCTCTGCCAACGAACCGTGAAGTGCCATAAGCAGTGATTCCGTATCTAGGCGCACTATAGGCTAGAGCATGTGTAACACATTAACCGACAGAAAAAGGCATGAAAGACCTAATATTATACAGCACACGCGATACAGCACGAAACATTTGGCAAACAAAACAAAGGTGTCAGTTCCAATGCGATTTCACATAATGCGATTGTAGACGCAGCGCTGAGAGATTTCCTACGTTTTTCGATAGAACGATGAGTCGGTGTCATTTGCGTCAGACTTCCACCGAGTTCGTCGCACTGGCTCACCGTCGCCGCTATCGCTGCGAACGGCCCACCTGCCAACCAATAGGATTTCAAGCGAGGCTTGCAGCTCGCAGTTGCGTATCTCTTAACGAGTGCAGGAAACCTTAAAATATTTTACCGAACATAAAAATGCACAATAACCCAAAACAATTAATCACGATTATAAAACAAAAGGATAATAAGGTATTTCACATTTATATTCGTCAAAGCATTTCGGGTCTATAAAAGGCCGCTCGCGCCGCACCGACTGAAATCATTAGTGAGTGTGAGTGAATAACTTTATTAAGCTCTAGATTTGCTTTTCTTGTGCGGCTGTCAGATGGATTCGTGCATCTACTTGTGCTAAGGTCGGCTGTCCTTAGTCCATGGCTCCGCTGGAAACTGCTGCCAGCTGTGCTCGCAGAATCAGACCTTCTTGGTCGACTCGGCGATCGCTGGAGAGCACTCCCTCCCATTGCTCCGCACTCGGGTTTGTTATAACGGGTACCACGCTTATCCTCTGGCATGCCCACGTTATGTGTTACAGCGTGGGTGGTTCTTGGCACCAAGCGCATTTGTCAGTGTATTGTGAGGGATGCATTTTGTTGAGTACGTGTAGGTTCGGGTACGAGCCCGTTTGTAGCTGTCTCCATGCGACAGAGTCTTCTCTCCTAAGGGAGTTGTGTGGTGATGGATACCGCTTTCTGCAGCCCTTGTAATAGTTTAGTATTTCCGAATAATCTTGGGGTACAGGTTCGTTCCCCTCGAGGTCGGCTACTTTGAATGCTCGGTAATAAGTGTACCCTCGAGCTATCCTGTCCGCCTCTTGGTTCCCGGTTACTCCCGCGTGTCCCGGCGTCCATACTATCGTATGCCTGATAGGTTCTTCGTTTGGCTGTAATGTGTTATGTGGTCTCCGCAGCGGAGTATGCGGAGCGCTCTGTGCCCTATTCTGCCGCGTAGGTAGTTGCGGCATGCTGTTTTTGAATCAGTAAGGATTGTTAGAGACCGTTTAGATCGAGGCTGAAGAAGCGGCAGTCTCTCTAGCGGCAGCGGAGGGCTATTGAAATCATTAGCATGTGAAATAGCGGCTGTGATTGGTGTCGCAACATCAATGCGACTGGGCCGTATTTTTCTGTACGCGTCCCACCATGTGAAACAGCGTTAAGACTGCCCGGCTCCCGGAGTTCCGTCCCATCCCTCTTTGTGCTGCCTTGACCAGCTGCTGATGGCGGCTCCGTCAACAGAGAACCGGCACTCCCATCCTCATCCACCCACCTTCCACTCACGCGACTGCTGACGGTGGGTCTTGAAAGGCGGCGGCGGTCCAATAACGCTACCGCGTTCTACACTTAAAGGCGAAGCTTAAGTGTCTTCGAAGTTTTCTTTTGTTTATATACCTTACAAAGCTTTTTCCTCCCAATTACGTAAGTTCGATACATGCACGTTTACTTTATGTAAACTCGGAACACCCTGAAATTACTTTTCTTTATTTCATCAGCCCTTTTACCCCTTTCGTACATATACATGATGTACAAAGCGCAATATTTTTTTTAGCAGTGTAAGAAAAAGTTTTGTTTTCAAAGCTTGTCAATAAGCTTCCACCGTTTCTGAACCTTCCCGTCAACGTAAAATAAAGTGTACATCGATTAGGTTTGAGTTGATGAGAACTTTAGTTTAGCCGAATTAGTTTTCATTGTCTGATGTGCAGTTTTACTTTGAGGGAACACAGTTCCCGCGAAAGGAAAATATATGCATCTTTGAAATTTCACCACTGGCTTTTGTGCGGGAAGGCTTAAGCTGACAGATATATTCAAGGTCGTGCGCTCACTCAGGTAGTAGTCCATAGCTGACTCCTACCTCCAACCTAGACACACTAAGAACTCGGAATACACTTAGCCCTTCTTGCTCAGTAAGTTGAACCACTCCGTTTCATGCGAGGGTCTCTATCTTCAGAACTAATTTCTCGTATATCTCTCTTCTCAGGTTCGCTCATGTGCAAATAATTGCGCATTGCGAGCTTTTGAGTTCTATCCTCTCTAATATATAGCAAAGAATGGTCGAGAAACGTACACTATCACCAATATCATTTAAAGGCCCTACTTTTGAATAAAATTATTGAGGCGCTTATTTTTGTAAACATTATGAGTAGAGGGTAGAAATTGATGCACTGGTCTTTGCTCGAAGTTCGGATGGCTGCGCTCGTGAACCCAACGAAAAGCACATGCACAATAACAGTTGCACTGAGTACAAGAACTAACATTGCCTTTAAAAATCCTTATATTATTCGTTCTCGGTAACTTTATGCCACTGCCTGTCGATTCACGCGAAATCCATCGAGAATTCGCAGGTCAACTTCAACGCCTGCCTTCGAGCAGAACTGGCTAGCGTTCGCCGCCGCATGCTGTCACGTTCCTCAAGATAAAAAATTGGTGGGGTTCAACTTGTCTTGAGCCTAGTGTATCGAGCGTAAGCTCTTTTATGCTTGGGTTAGCAGCCTGTACAGCACGGCTGCGTTCTCTGTGACTGGAGAGACTGGCTTGGCGAAGAGCCGCATCCGCAGGATGATCGGAATTGGCCTGACGCTTACGCCGAAGCGAGCACGCAGACGACCTAGCCACCGGCGCAGCGTCCATGGCGGCGGCGGCAAGACTGAGGACCCAGCGCCGCAGAGAAGCTGCTGCGGCGGCAGCGAGGGTCACGTGACTGCACGACGTCTTGAACACACCACCGCTTCAAGCTGGCCGAACGTCGTCCTGCCGCTGATGAATGACTTTCGAAGAGTTGGCGTTGTAGAACTTACGCTCTAAAAAAATTACCGAAGATACTTTGTAAATTCTAAAGCTTGCTTCGCGGAAGCTTAGTAGTGGTTAACCTACTGCCGCTTCCCCGAACCTCTTGGCGCGGAATCACTGGGGCCGCTTCGGAGCCATGCGTCTCACCCTCTCGACTGCAACGAGACGTCTGGCGAAGGAGCGGCAGTGCAGCTGCCACCGCCGACGCGCGCGCGCTCATTCTACCGCTACTGTGTGACGTCACGGTTGCTATGCACAGCTGCGCCCCCCACCGGCGCGCCGGTTGCTAAGGAGGGGAGGAGGTTGCGCTGCTGCACGGAGGGGAGGCCGCAGTTGGCACGATTCCAGCGCACGGGCGGACACCGCGAGCATGAGCCATTAAATGTGCGGTGCGGTCCAGTCCGTCAGTCCGTGCTACGCCGAGACTACTCCTCTAGGGTGGATGCCGCCGTGGTGGCGCAGTGGTAATGGCGCTCGGCTGCTGACCCGAAAAACGCCGGCACCATCCCGGCCGTGGTGGTCGAATATCAATGCAGGACAAATTCTAGAGGCTTGTGTACTGTGCGATGTCAGTGCACGTTAAAGAACCCAAGGGGTCAAAATTTCCGGAGCCCTCCATTACGGCGTCCCTCATAGCCTGAGTCTCTTTGGGACGTTAAACCCCTTTAAACCAAACCAATCCTCCCAAACCACTTCTCCCGAAACAATGGCGCGGCTGTTCCCATCAACGCGCTCGCGAGCACGTTGCCTACTACTCACCGCGATTGTGCCAGACCTTTCGCTAACCTTGGTTTTGGTTCAAAATGTCGCTTACGTTGACGATTACTTGGTAGTATGGCCAAAGAAGATACTCACTTTTGGCAATAAAAATGGCAAAGGTACGAAAATTATCTACATATTTTTCATGTTTCCGTTAGTCCTCGTGCAGCGCAAATCGCAACACGCCATGTGCTTACCTGCTCGCCTGCTGAAAAAAAAAAGACTGCGTAAAAGACATAAAAGGAGCAGCAATTGTTTGAGTTCTCGGTGGACACATCAACCGTGCGCGAGGGAAGGGAGCAAGGTGGGAACGAGGGAAGAAATGGACATAGAGGTGCAGTAGTGGAGGGTTTCAGAATAGACTGTACAACCTGGAGTTCTTTAACGTACGCGGACATCGTCCAGCACACGGGCGCCATTGCGTTACGCCTCCACAAAAACGCTGCCGCCGCAGCCGGGTTCGAACCCAGGTACTAAATCTTAACACCCTAAATTCAGATCAGGAGTGCATGTGTGTTCCGCCATGATGAGTGAGCGTTTTGAGTAAAAAAAAAAAACTACTGTCGGGACGTTTGAGGAATCCTAGATCGGCACGTTTGAGGAATCAAGAAATAATGAAAATGAAAATATAAAAAATCAAAGCTCCATGCCCATTATTCGCTGCGCTTCTCTTTCGTGCCGTCCCCCAAGACGGTTACAGCGATAAACCGCGGTGGCACAGTGGTTATGGCGCTCGGCTGCTGGTTCGAAAGACGCTGGTTCGATCCCTGTCGCGGCTGCCGAATTTCGATGAAGGCGGATTTTAAAGCCACGTGCACTGTGGGATGTTAGTGCGCGCGAAAGAACCCCAGGTGATCGAAATTTCTGGAACCCTTCACTACGCCGTCCTTCATAGCCTCAGTCGCTTTGGGACGTTAAACCCCACAAAGCATCGGCCACACCATCTCTCCCTCTCTTGAGTGCACTTTACTCAAGCCAGAGCAGGCGCTTTGACATCTCCTAGCAAGCTGCATGTATCTGCAAATGTCAAAAGCTCTTTCTAAGCGCAGACAGAGTAGTTAGCCATAAAAGGCACTGCGCCTACGTCTACTGAGAATCCACTACACGAACTTTTCTCTGGCTTCCTGCGAAGACCTGGAAGTTTTAATCTAGCTTTATAATGGCTTCCTTCTAGCTGAGAAATCGCTTACGTATTTTTGTTATAAATTTCAAATTGATAGCAATATATCTTCAATATTAAGACCAAATTATTATTGTTAGAAAAATGTCTACCGCAGTGACGAGAAATGTATTCCGCGAAGTGTTTCTTCATGCCTAAATATAGGCGGCAGTATCCAACTGCAATTCTGAAGTCAGGTATAAGCAAGCATACCGAAAAATTCAATTTTTGCAGTGGTCCCGAACAAAGTCAGGAACAAAGGAAGTTTTATAATTCTCCTTAGGAATAATCCTTTTCTCGTCACCAAATTCTCATTAGGGTCACTGAAATACCCCTATTAAACAGCCACGCAACTAATTTTATTCGTATTGCTTCCTTCCGTATTCTGATAATGATGGCTTTTTTAAGCTCGAGTATTTTTAAGTCTTTAATCACGCTTTCTATCCTGTAACTAATGCGGTATGGTATGGTATGGTATGGTATGGTATGGTATGGTATGGTATGGTATGGTATGGTATGGTATGGTATGGTATGGTATGGTATGGTATGGTATGGTATGGTATGGTATGGTATGGTATGGTACTTTACGGTATGGCGTAGTATTATATGGCATTGTACTGTTTTGTTTGGTTTGATTTATGCGGTTAACGTCCCAAAGCGACTCAGTCTATGAGGGACGCCGTAGTAGAGAGAAAAAAATTGAAGGCTTTTTTTTTGAGGAAACGAAATCACCTGGTATCTCTCTTACATCTCGGCGAACACCTACACCACGCCGTAAGGGAAGGGATCAAGGAGGGAGTTCGAGATGAAAGGAAGAAAGAGGTGCCCTAGTGGAGGACTCCAGGAGAATTTCGGTCAACAGGGGATCTTTAATGTGCATCGATATGTATTCTTTTTGATCAAGCAGAGCATGCTCAGTTGATCTATGCTTTGTGAATCTATACTGACAGTTGGCTATTACACAGTGCTTCTGTAGGAAATTGTAGTAACGTCGATGCATTATTCGCTCAAGCCCCTTGGAGAAAAAAGGTAGTACAGATATTGGCCTGTAATTTCCTAGAACTTGTCAAGCGGTCGTAATGACTGCTTTTTTCTTGCCGCCCTCAGTTTTTGTAAAAAAAGCTGAAATAAAGTGATTGATTGATATCGCAGAACACACGGGCGCCTTTTCCGTTTCGCCTCCATCTAAACGCGGTACCGCGACCGGGTTGGAGCCCGGGAACTCCGACTCAGTAGCCGAGCTCCAAAACAACTGAGCCATCGCTGCGGCCGTAGAGGAGGACTCCGGATGATTTCGATCACCTGGGGTTCATTAACGTGCACTGATATCGCACAGTACACGAGCCTTTGGCATTTAGTGGCATATGGTATGGTATGGTATGGTATGGTATGGTATGGTATGGTATGGTATGGTATGGTATGGTATGGTATGGTATGGTATGGTATGGTATGGTATGGTATGGTATGGTACGGTACGGTACGGTACGGTATGCCGAAACATTACATGTTGCCGTATGTGAGTTTAGATTTAAATTCTCTTACTGTGGCCACAAAGTTAATACGTTTTTTTCATGACAATAAATGTTGAGAAAGATCACGTGTAACTTTTTTGCGTTTGTTATTGCGCCCCACCTCAGTGGCTCAGTGGTTACGGCGCTCTGATGCTGACCCGAAAGACGCGGGCTCGATCCCGACCGCGGCGGCCGCTTTAAGATGAAGGCGAAATTCTAGATGACCATGTACTGTGCGATATCAGTGCACGTTAAAGAACCCGAGGTGGTCGAAATTTCCGCAGCCGTTCACTACGGCGTCCCTCATAGCCTGCATTGCTTTGCGACGCTAAACTCCAATAAACCAAACCATATTTGTTATTGCAATCCAGCTCCATAATGACAGCATTCGCCTATACTTTATAGAAGTTAGCTCTTTTATATCATGCAAAATTACAATTGTATATCTAGCTTTACGCCGGCTTTTTATTGTGCGTTGCGCAAAATGATGGCACATAGAAAATTTAGGGGCATAATATCGCACTGAAAAAGTCGATTCATCTCGCCTGAAATTCTGAACCATGTAATTTACAGTTTTTATCTGCACTTTTCTTACAGACGCCGACATTTGTAAAAAAAAATTATTTACATGGCGAAAATTTCAGCAATATATACTGACCATTTAGCTCTTTATTGAAAAAAGCACTTGCGGTAGTGGTGCAATGAATCCATTCTACCTACATGCATTGAGTGGCTATCAAAAAACGACTCTTCATAGCTCTTGTAAATTTTTATCAGCGACAGCGGATTTACTCTTCAGCTGACCTTTATTTTTAACAACATAAATATTCAAACAAAGTCGAAAAATTTTATACGCACTGACTATTCAAAGTTCATAACAGTTCTAAAAGACTCGACCAGCATTCTTTTTTGCAGATTTTGTGTCCCTACAGCCTCCGACGAAATAACGACTTACGGGCATTTGATACCTTAAAAAACATCCTCATGTTAACACTCTTACGAAAACAATGCTGACACTAGGTCTAACCTTCCGTCTTTCGTAAACACGGCACCATTCGGCAAAATCCTCTGATATCTAATTGTGTACATATACAGTTTGGTCAAGCAGCCATGAAATCAAACTGTTTTCTTCGTAAACAAAAGCTTAATATACATAAATATTTAGTAAACTGGATGACCTTCGATAATCAGCAGTAACTTAAACAGCGAAGGGTTGCAGCTTAGTCATATGTTTGTTAAGCTCACATGGAATCGAGTGCTTGGAGAAACAGGTTTGAAATACACGAACTATTTATAGAGAGCGTTATTTACAGTTAATTATCGCTAATTTAAAGAGCGAAGGCAAACACGTTTCTTTTACTTCTTGCCATACTTTCATTCACAATTTCGTTGCTTTCCAGGTCATAAAAAAGCGCAAGCACAATTCAAGAGTGAAATATTTGTTGCTGCTTGCATGATGGATACGTGGGCCGCGGGTGGCTGCATTTAGCCCCTTTATTATGGAGTGTTGTTGCATCTTCTTCGGCCATTTGTGTTTCAGCTTCACACATCATCAGTGAAGTTGAGTTTGGGTGCGCTTGCATTCATGCGTTGCAAGAATATGAAGTATTCTTCCGAACGTGGTTTTTGTACTGCCTCTTTCATAAATATAGCGTCTTCGTATAAAGCCTTCTCTTCGAGGTCATTCTCTTTATTTAACTCTAAACAAAGGCAGAAAGATTCAAGTTCTGCGAGGCCGGGAACGCTGAGTGCGAAACAGGCTAAATCAATTGGAGTGTGTCTGAAAACAAAAATACGGAGAATCTCCCGCTGAACGAATTAACTCATAATTCAACCACTCTGAAATGCTGTGGCACCTGTTTTTTTTCTCCGTTTCGTCGCACGTCGTGTACAACAACTAGCATAAATTTCTGGATAATTTAAATTTACTCTAAATATAGAAATGAAAGGTTCCAGAAAAAAATTTAAACTTTGAGTGTCACAGAAAAAGCCATGTTTAAATAGCACGTCTCGAGGTGTAACACAGAAACAAACAGTGTGTCGTGACGCGAAAAAGCAGTGGCGGCAGGAAGAAGAAGCTCAGCCGGATAGTAGAAAAAATAAGCTCCTGTTAATAGAACAGCCATCTGAGAAGAATGAATGTTGGGATAAAACCCTCTATATACTTCTATAGTCGAAAAATGAAGTGATAACAAAGTAGCTCCCTCTTGGATTAAGAAAAGAAGCAAACTTCGCTTGACGGGAGAGACCGGCAGTTCTTCTACAGAAACCGAAAGAAAAAAGTAGGCCTCCGACGTTGGCTCCAGAACCCGCCGCACGAACGTCAAACAGGCTAATGTCGCCGCTCAACGTTCGGCTCTATGAGGTGGGAGCTGGTTGGCGAGGGCGCGATTCGGGCAACAAAGGATAGGGAGGATCAGGGAACAGTCTACTCTAATGGCCAGCGCAACGGCGCGCTGAGAGACAGCGACACGAAAAACAGACGAATAAAAAAGGGGATATAAAGCCGGACGGCTGCGGCTGACGAAAGAAGAGTCTTCGCCGGAGTGCCGCCGCTCCGAAAAGAAAATAAAAGGAAAAAGAGCAAAAGAAGCAAGCGAAACAATTGCCCCCGCGACGTCTTGGCAGGATCATCTGCCGCGGCAAAAGCTAACGCAGATGCGGTTGCTATGGCAACCGGCCGCTGCTCCCGGCGACATCAGCGCCGCGCCGCCGGGGCTCCGAGCGCCTGGTGGACGGAGCCGCTGCCCGCGCGACCGGCGCCGCTAGCAGACGACGTTCAGATTGCCTTCGGCTGCGAAGCGTCTGCCCGCCATACCGCTCTGTTCGCCTGCTGCAAAGGGGGCGAGCGTCACGTGGTGCTGACGAGCTGCCGGGCGCACGCCACTTTCCCTGAAGAACGCGGTGAACGCTGCGGAATACACCGGACCGCACTTTAGGGAAGCCAAAAACAGCGAAGGGTGCTCCTCCCGCTCGCCGTGCGGAGGGGGGTCGAGGGAGAACTCTTATCTAGCGCGGAGGCGGCCAAGAAGCGCGCTCAGGCCGGCCCGCGAGTCCAGCGTTGGAATAGCCGCAGCGGTGTCGGCGGCGGCCAGCGGCCTTCGGCGGCTGTGTCGGAGGGACAACTGTACGAGGCCACTCTCTACCGGCTCCCGTGCTTGGCTCGTGCCCGAGTCGTTCGATTTGTCACGCTAATACGCGAAGTTGTGGTGTTGTGCACGGTGTGAATCGGGTGTTCGTTCTAGTGAGTTGAGTGAGTGGTGTCGCGGCAACTACATTTCGTTTTTTGGACCACTACTGACAGTAGCGAGAGGTAACAGTCGGAACACGGTGACTATGTCGCTGACTTCGATGTCTTCTGGGTTGGAGGCGCGATGATGTGACAGCGATGGCCGGTGCTGGGCCGATGGTCCGAGTGACACTCTGCGGCGCTGTGTTCATCGCTGTGGTCGCCCTCGTCAAAGGTTGGTAGCGTCGGTTCCTACCGCGTGGTCGAAATGCAACCTCCTTTTCTTTTATATATTTTGACTTCACAACTCTCAGAACCATTGCAAAGAAACGAGGCATTTCAATGCAACTATAGAAGAACATAAAGAGCTTTCTAAAAAGAACAGAGACTAATACAATCTAATTAGGTAAGAAAGGGCAATAAAAACACGCCGCACATGAGAAAAATGAGCAACGCGTCAATGTGGTATACCTTCTCTGGCTGTTTACTTCTTTTTGTGTTGTTCATCGCAATCGCCTCTCCGATGGCAGTTGAAGATGTCGGCTGGTATTCCATTGTGAAAGAGCGTTCAAAAGTGAAAGCACCGTATTTACACCAAATAAGCGCACATTTAAAGCCATGCCGTAGGAACACCGCCTCACAAGAGGAGCGAATATTTGAATTCGTCACAACAAGGTTCAGTATGCAAAATGTATACGAAATATGCTTACGCAGCTAACACACGTCGGAAATGAGAAGCATTTATGGGGTGCCTGTAGAATGCCATAGCTGTATGCTCAGGAGAGCTCTTAAGATATCTACCGCTACACAACAAGTACCAGCAATAAAAACGCCACATCGCGGAAGTTGTAAATGAGCTGTTGAAAAGGAGATTCGGCGTAAGCACTTTCGGAGCTTTCGGGGGGAATAGTAAAACACTATAACGTTGCGCAGAGCATTACGTGTCACGCTTCTGTCGGGTAAAATAGTAGTAGATACTAAAACCTCTTCGTGCATATGCTTCATGATTATTACTTATCTGTTGTTGAAAACAAACATGCTCTTTTGTACTCTTCATAAGCAGTCATAGAAAAACGTAGACTGCATTTAACCTAGACTATTTTTATAAATACATAATAACACAAGCATTGCAAACCGCTCGTCGGAAAAAACAGATGCCTGCCCTTTATGTTCTGTTTGTTATCACAAAGATAAAAACAAACCCCCCAGAAGCCTGACTGTAGTGAACGAAAATGTAAAACAGTTTAACCTAACGCGGTAAAACTATTTCCATAGTTTACAGCGCATAAAACTGAACAGACGCTGCAAAGCCTATCGACCAGATTAACCTTTATTATACCGAAAAAAAAAGAAACATACATATACACGATACTGCCTGCGTACAAGATTCGATGCTGCGGAATGTCGACCTCAATTACGAAACCCATCGCACTCCTGCGCTGCAGGCGGTGAAACTCGCTCTCGCATCGTAATTATACTGCACGTGGCGATGACTTCGGTAGCGCGCGAGGTAGCGCGAAGGCGAGCGACAGTGGAAAGCAGGATTCATGGCTTACGAATGGGACGCCACGTGAAGGGGCCCAGCGCAGAACTTCGCAAGGAATCGGGAGAGAAGGTTTAGGGGAGGCTGCGGAAAGGGGGGGGGGGCGCAAATTCGACATCCACGCACCGGGATAACTTAAGGTAAAGGCGAAGGGGAGATGCTGCAGAGGTATCAGAGGGTTGAGTGGGAGAGGTAGTGGGAAGGACATGAGGGAGGCTAAAACGAAGAGTAAGGAGAAAAGAGAGAGAGAGAGAAGAGAAGCGAGGGAACGGCGCTCATCATGAAAGCGGTGAGCGAGCGAGCGCGTTCGGTGATTTAATTACACAGAGGCTCGGCGCGCGGAAAGCATGGGTTTCAAATCCTCAATGCAATCTGGACGCAGAGTGTGCAGGCGCGCTGTCTCGCTCCCTCGCTACCGCTCGAGTCGTCCGGTCCCGGCAATACGACGCGGCAGGACGACTCGAATCAGCGCTCGAAGAACCTCGCCACCCCCGTCCGTTCCCTCTCTCACCGGCGACCGACCGTTGCTACAACCGGAGCAGCAGCGGCCATCCTCCGCTTCGAAGGTCGGCTTTACCGCATAATGAGTCTCCATGAGGAGAAGCGCAGCGTCCCACTTCACTGCGGAGGGCGCATCTTGTCTATTTGTACTTCTTTTATTTTTCTGCAGGGTAGGTGGGTGGTTGGGACGGTGGTTTGTTGGTTTCGCTACCGCTCTCTTTAGCGCTTTATTGTGCTGCTCCAAAAGCTGGCCGCTTCAAATAGTGCGTCCTTGGAAGGCAGCCCAAACGGATTTTCGAGCCAAACTTTAATGACTCTCCGTTGCCCGAGCTTAATGCGGCCGCGCACGCCGGCCTCCAAATCCCTGATTCAGTTGTCCGGTACGACTCGGTTACTGTCTTTTTTTTGTGATTTAATGTAACTAAGAGCGGCTTGCGAGAAGATGCGCTGACCCTAGGTTTACCTCGCCATGATATTTTCGTGCCCAAAATGCGGATCGGATTTGTTACAAGCAGGATGAGTATTTCGAAACGCAAACTTCAGCGCTTTAAACTGTCAATTTTATGCAAAGCAAGTGCGGCAGTGCTTATTTTTTGCCTGTTGTTTCCCTGTTCTTAGGCAGTTAATATCAACGGGTGTGAAAAATTCCGCTTCTGCTGCCTCCTCACAAAAAAAAACATTTCAGATACAAAAATTTCAACCTATATCGTACACTAACCGCACTGCTCTATGGTGGTTTAACGCGTTCTCACTGGGACAAGTACACGGTTAAAGAACTATGTCCTGTTAACCATAACTGTTTTGGGTAACCATACGCAGTGCTTTGTCAAAGACGCGTTACGAAGAATAAGCCTCGAGAGCTCTAACCGTAAGGCACGCTCGATATAAGAATGCGCTGCTCCTTTATTTACCACCGCAGATTCTTTAAAAGCGGTTGCAAAATATTCCGTGCCCGCCGGCAACCTGACACTGTGTCGTGGAGAAAGTTCTGGCACTACACAGCGTCGTGAGCATCCAACATGCTGACACTGTAATTAATAAACGCTGAAGATTCATAATCATTGCGGCATTTTGTTCTCGCATATGTGAAATAGTCCGGAACGACGCTTGCGGAAACTTTTCTTTTTTTTTTATATTGATTTTCAAGGCATGCTTCAACCTTTGTCGTGCTGTCAGGTCTTAGCCGTGTGTTCCTTCAGCGCGAACAAAACTACCACAAAAATTTCCTCTAAAGCTCATCGAACAATTCGTTACCTCCCTTCTCAGAAACTATTTCGCAGCATTCCCTTCGTCTTCCCTTATACCAGCACTCTTTATTTTTGTCGCCGTGACGTACAAGATCACACTTATGAATCGCGAACGGCTGCGCACATCATTTTTTTTTCGAGGGCGGGGCAGGGGGGCGCCTAAAGTTCTACAAATGAGTTGTCTCCTGCAAGCCTAAGGGTATCAAAGTTTGCACAGGCTCTATGCTGAATGGCCTTTAAATTCATGTTTTTCGCTCGCACACTGGCGAAAAAAAAATGGCGGGGGCTTAGCTTTGGTTAAGCCTAGTAGGTTGCGAAAGCGAACGCAGCGCCTCTAACGGATGGGACGCGGCCTCGCCGCGTCTAAAGAAGGAACGCAGTGCGCCGTCTCTACAGGTCACGCGTGGCTACCGGCCGCCGCTGCGCGAAGACTCGACTTGGTAGCCCATCTCTCACCCTTGTCTGACGTCGCGCTATGACGTCACTAGGCATGGCATGACGTCATAGGTCGTTCTGAACGTCACGCGTGACTACCGGCCGCTGCTGCGCGACGACTCGACATGGTAGCCCTTCTCTCACACTCGTATGACGTCAGAGGTCATTCTAAACGTCACAAGTGGCTACCAGCCGCCACTACGTGAAAGGCCGTTCATGAGAGTAGTATTGCTTTCGCAATAAAAAAATTGGTCTTGTGGACAGGAAATGGCGCAGTAACGTCTCGCATATAACGGTGGACACCTGCACAGTGTCGCAAGGGAAGGGATGAAGTAGGGAGTGAAAGAAGAAAGGAAGAAAGAGGTGCCTCAGTGGAGCTCTCCGGAATAATTTCGACCACCTGGGGATCTTTAACGGGCATTGAAATCACACGGAACACGGGCGACTTTTGCGT
The DNA here is from genome assembly GCF_055824585.1 of Amblyomma mixtum. Classification (NCBI taxonomy): domain Eukaryota; kingdom Metazoa; phylum Arthropoda; class Arachnida; order Ixodida; family Ixodidae; genus Amblyomma; species Amblyomma mixtum. Next base: position 225,557,057 of record NC_143012.1, on the reverse strand, counting down.
TTCGCCTCCATCGCAACGCGGCCGCCGCGGTCGGGTTCGAACCCGGGTATTCCGGCTCCGTAATCGAGCGCTTTAACCACTGAGCCACCGCGGTGACTGGTGCACTGATCTCCATCACAGAAATCTGATAGTGGCAGATGGCTTCCTTAGCCAGACTTCTACTCGTTTCTAGGACGTTGAACACTCATTTACGAGACTGACTTGCGCAGTCTCTGAGCAGAAATATTAAACTCGACGCTCGCAACCTGAAACCCTGACGCTTGCTGCAGATCGCGTCTGGCTTGTTGACTCTCATTTCGTCCCTGTGCCAAGTCTCTTGTTGACTGCACTACTTTTCTTGTCGACGAATTATGTGAGATGCGAATGAGAAGATGGAGAAATTGTCTTCTTCTTCGTCTAATACCGTCATTTTCTCTTCTTCTGTGGCTCCCCTTTCCCCACCTACGAAACCAAGCTGACACCTACGTCGCATGCAAAGACCACTACGTGACCGCGCTACATGTGCATAATGCCCGATACCGCGAGCGCCGAGCACTGTGTATGCACCGCAACCTCCATTACGTTGCCGTCGCCACAGGCGCTCCGAATCCGAACGTACGCGTACCGCATCCGAAACATACACGCTAGCATGCCTCCCTCGACGTGGCTCGAATGCCCCAAGCGTTAGACACTACGAACGCGCGCACTCAGCGGCGTGGCAGCATGCACGAAGAGCAATACGCTCATCTTTACGGCTAGACAAGACAGGCGCCGTTGTTGCGGGAATGCCTCGGTGCGGGATCAAAGTGTCAGAGGCAAGCTTTTTCGGTCGTTTTGTAATTCAGAGTTATAACGAGATTTTTGCACCTTAGTTCTCGCTCGTTTATGTCTCCCATTGCTTCCGAGGAATGTATTCTTAGTAACAAAAAACAAGGTCCCCTCATATTTGCTCCAAGAATCACTGGCTCAGTGCCCGCCTCCGAAGGCTTCTTTTAAGGAGGAACAGTGCTCCCGGCCTCCAACTCACGCTTTTCGCGTTCATGTACCGCACCATAGCTCGCGTTGACTTTGTTGCTACTGCACAAATCCCCGATGGTAGTTTGCTGCACAGATCCTGTGTCATCTTTCGCGCAGAGTGAAATCTTGGTGGTCAGCATTCTCAATATATGCGACAGATAGCAGCACTATAAAGGCTACACAAAAAAAAAACAACTTCATTTTCTGATACGCTTAGATGGCAAGCAACTGTGTCGCCACACAAGATAAGCCCACCAACTCACTCTCATTCACGTGTCACAAGCAGAACAGAGGTACTTGTACGTTCAGTGTTTCAAACGTCTCCGAGGCACTCTTATGCGCGTTCGTGAAGGTAGTAAGTACACATCGGGCAGAACTGGCAGCCTAAAGACGCCGCCAAATGCTTTGAAAATTTTCTCGGACGCTCTGTGAGCGTTATAGTCGTTACGAAAAGACGCCATTGAAGCACGTCGTACAGTGGGGAACTTGATCCTGGACCATTTCATGAACGATCAGATTAAATGGGAAGAATGTTCTCTTTTTTATTTGTCAACTTTTAAGCTTTTTCTTCCAAAACTTCGTGACTTCCAGAGCATAGAATAAGTGTACTAGACTAATTTTCGTTTGCCCAGAATCATGCGCAAGTTGTCTCCTCACTGCATTTATGCGCCAGCAGGCTTCAGCGATGTGAAGACCGGCTAAATTTAATATTATTTTTTTTTCGTGCTTATATGGACAGTCAAAGCCCGTAATGTCATCATCGCAGCCCTTGAAAGTGAACGGAGTATTTCTAGGATGCTTGAGCTGCTGCAGCTGACACCAGTGAACATCGCGTTTAGAGTTGATGTGAGGACTACAATGCTGGCCACTTGGCGGCGTAAATACTGCACGATAGCGTAAAGAGCTCGTTCTGCTGCAAACCCCAAGTCGGCCTTCAGCCGGCGCAATTAAGAAAAATTAAAGAATATAGAAATCAATAAAACAACATAGCTGCCATCAGGATTTCAACGCAGGACCTGTGCGGGTAAGGCGGGCACGCAGCGCGCAGGTAACGGAGGTTAGTTGGTTCCAGTGTATTAGAGGGCACCTAGTGAACGCATGGGGGTGTGTATTACTTAGTAACATGTGCTTGGTATGTGTACTAATATGATACTCATTAAAAACATAAAACCCAATATTTATACGGATATACAAAACGTGGTGTTACGGCCATTCTTTGTACTGAACAAATGCTGTGTATGCGTATCTGTATGTGTATGAGTATGTAGTTGTGTAGTAGATCGTGCACTGCCACCTAGATAATGATTGGTGATTGTTGATTGGTAATGTGATCGGTAATCGTAATTGTAATTGATGACCGTGATCGCTAATGGGATCGTGGATTGCTATTCGATGAGAAATGGCAACGAAAGGGAATCAAGACAAATAAAATTAGAAGCGCCATCGGGTCTACTTTTAAGGCGAAGCTTAAGCGTCCTCGTAATATTCTTTTTAATCCTGATTCACGATGATAGTAAGGAGGGGGCCAAACTAAAGAGGAGGCTTCTGATAACACTCTCTCTATTCATATTCATATCGGGACAGGGTTAATTGGAGAGACATGGAAGAGGCCTTTGCCCTGCAGTGGACGTAGTCAGACTGATGATGATGACGATGCATATCCAGGGAATTCTGTGCGCGGGCATATAAAGAAAAGTGATTCTAATTTCATCAGCTAATTGTCTCGGAAAGACAAACTTTAGGGTGATTTTTAGACACTGTGTTCGTGCAGCACGTAGGCTTTTGCTTCTATGTGCATACAACTTATTCTGCTGCGCAGTTCCTTTATGAAACCAGTTCCGGATTTTGTTTTATTTCAGCTCTTTTTCAGTAACCTATGTAATAAATTCCATCCTGACATACGCTGCAAAAAAAAAAAATGGATGCGAAAGCCATCGCTGCCAGTTTGTACTAATAGCTCAGCTCCTATGCATTTCAGCAAAAAAGAAAGTCAGCGTAGATACTTAACAATGCTTACGTTTGAGAAGGCGTAAGCGCGCCCTCTCAATTCGCGAACTCAATCGCCGCACGCTACGGCGTGATGCAACCCGATGCCACGCAGCTGTCGCATCAGGTTGCATTCGAGTAAGCCGACCGTGTGAATGAGGTCACTCTCAACTTTACATTCATAGATCCCTGGGAGTCCTCATACCACTACTGGCGCAGTGCTGCAGGGATTTAGCGGTGCGCCACTGCCCTGTGGTGGCAGATACTGCCAACAGTGCGGTTTGTGCAATCCAGGCCGCCACCTTCCAGGTTGCATGAGGACGCCATCTTTTGATGGGTACCTTTGAGTGCTATCAAAGACACACACACACACAAACACACACCTAAGTTGCTAGCAAAGTGTCAAGCTACCCATCATATCTTACTAGATAACTCAAGACAATTCTGAAAAGCATTCTCCTATGCTGTGAATATCGCCGGTTAGCACTGAGCGCCCTCCCGAATTTCCATCACGAATACAGCATTCGGCTCTATTCTGTAGTCGGCCACAGGAAAGTTACGTTCTCCTGAAGCGTGTAACTTCAGTGCAGCAAAATAAAGACATCGAATTTACTAGAAAGCGACCCTACTGTATGTTAAACCATCCGGTGGTTAGGAAAGTGGCAGACACGCAAAGAAAGCCTCACGCTATGAATGCGAATATCGAAATCAGCGTTTTGAATTTCTCCACGCTAACGACGCATTTCCCGTCCCTGAGTGCACAGTAAACACAGCAGCTTCCTCTGCAAAGTTTTTGCCCCATGAATGACCGCTTTAATTGCGAAACAGCTCCGCATCAGACATGGAAGTGAATTTCAGATATTCGTATAGGATTCAATGCTGACGAAGGACCATTCAGAGCGTTGAGTCTAGTTACAACGTTTCTGTGCCTAATGCGCGCGTCTAGATACCGAAATCTATTAGAGTGCATCAAAGCCCACCGTCCTCTCATTTGCGAACTTTGGATGAGCATGAGACAGGTTTCTGTTAGTTTTATGATGAAGCGAGACCTTCCATTCGTCCACAGTCGTCTTTCAATTTGCGTCGCACTGATGTTAGGGGCAACAAGTCGTTGAGGTATGTGAAATCAGACTTGAATCAATGGCGCCTTTCAGCGCGGATAGAAATTTATCGCCATGGATTAGCACAATACCGGCCCAGTTCGTATGCGCCGTGGACGGTGGAAATACCGCTCGCAAATTGCATCTAAAATTCATGGTGCGGTGTTTTTTAGGACATGAACATACACACTTCCATGTGCGCCATTTCGGAGGATTCATTATATTAAACCAGTTTGACTTAAAACACCAACAACTATATTTTGGGAGTTATCTTCACAAATACCTGACCCCGTAGAAGACTGCATAAAATAGGCCCTGAAAAATAAAACGGCCACTTTATTTCAGGTCCCAATCTTTTGCACATGATGTACAGCGGGATCACAACTAATTGACTGGGGTAACGAACTGACGCCAATGCAGAATATAAACCGCGACCGCATTGCTCTAAGTAGGCGCATGTTCTTTCCATTTCCTAAAAACTGGGCGATGAACTTAGAAAATACATTTATGCGCCTCCAAACTTACCTATACTTAGTTGCAATTTTTTTTTCTCACCACTCTCTAAATGCTACGATTCGGACATAGGCCTAAGAAGTCCAAAAACCGCACTGCTACTCGCATGATGCTTCTCAACTAATTAAAACTGAGCATCCATCTTTATTGTGCGCATCTGTAAACGAATTATGTATACACAGGCAGACGAGACTGCATTGAAAAAATATTCATAAAGCTAAATACGTTTACGCAGTAAATTTTGTAAAAATTGTTTCAGCTAGAACTGAAAAATTGGTTAAGCTAATTTCAGGCGTCCGAATAGGCGATATTACTAAAGCATCACTCTCCTTGAATAAGTCAGAATATGCGTTTTAACATGAAAGTGGACGAATGATATAGCTCTTTCCTCGTGGAGTATATAACTATTGAACTGGTAAACGGCTCTGTGCAATCAGTCTACCTCAGATGATTCATTTATTCTTCGCAGTGGCTTCATGAAACATCAAAGAATATCATATAACCAAACACAAGAACTACCACATAACGTAGTAAAGAAAATGAAGAGCCAGGCCAGTCGTTTTTAAACGCAGAGGTTTAGTTTAACAAAACTGGAAGTAAATATATTAACAGCAGTCTTAACCGGATAATAAATACTTCCTTTCCTGTTCATCTCTGCAGTAGGAGCGACACAAAATCTCCCGTATTCGTGATTTGATCTCGTAGCACGGAGCTACTAGCTTTGGACTCCTCAAGCGCTCTGATCGGATTTCGCTACCAATCTGGCTCTATTGCCTTTGATGGGCAAATGCTGAGGTCGCCTCTCGGTTCTCCACAGCGTTCTACAGCAAGTCCGTTTTCATATACCGGCAGGAAAAGGTAAAAAAAAAAGGAAACGTATCTCTTTCAGTCCTTCTAGCCCCCATTCTCGTTTATTTTTCCTGTCCGGGTTAGCCTTTCGGTCCCATGTAACCGATATATGAGAACGCCAAAAAGAAAACCATTTCAATGACGTAAAGGGGAGCGGCAGATATATCAGCGCTGCTGGGCCAAAATATATCGCTTTCCGGTTGATTGATCCCTGGCCTCGAGCTTTTTCTTTCCTCTGTTTGTCGTTCTGCGACGCTCACATTGCAGAAACGCGATGGGTTTTAGATCATTGCTTTCTTCTTGCCGAAGCGTGCTGGAAGGGCAATGGTAAAGCGGTGGCGCGATAGGTGAATTTATGCTCATATTTATGAACGCCGATACTTGCTCCATCGGACGACGGCACGAAGTTGCATCGCTTCTCTTTCCATAGCGAGCGGGAATTATAGAATCGGGCAATTTACCACCGATGAGTTATTCGCTAGCGCTCAGATGAAGTGTTCGTATACGTAAATGCAATAAACAATGCGGAAAACGGTTTTGAGTAGCTTCCTTTGAATAGGGCTGGCTGAGGTACGGGCAATTCAGAAAAGAAAAATTACATCACAGGCCACTCAGTTTGGCATCAATGTTTCATATGCAGAATTTTTCTTTTCATACGGAACGCACCTATGACGCACCTAGTCTGCAAGACTTGGTGAACGCTACCAGTTGGTATCTCTAATTGGTTAACTAAGCCATTCTTGAAGTTCGATGACGTGTAGGCAAGTACCAAAATGAAAATGGCTCGTCAAAACTGCGCAAAAAGGCCTATGGTTGCCTCACTCCTCTTTCACGCACTCAGGGGCACACTCATAAACCCCTAACCACAGCTACTACTTCATAATGTCATGGTTCAACAAGCAGGTAACGTATCATGTGGCGGTTAATTAAGGTGCTTCACTACGCACGCCGGGCACCAATGACTCCTCGGTGTTCGTGGGAATAAAAAGAATAAAAAGACAGCAAAAAAAAACGCCGCGCAGACCTTCCATTTCCTATGGGTGAGCATATGCAAATGCGCAGCCCCTTGCGAATACCAGCCTAGGAAGTTCTGATTGAAGTCGGTGCCATCGTAATTGGACGCGCCCAGGAGTAATCTGGCTGCTGAACACGCTCCTACCCCTTTGGATCGTACACCAGCCGTGCCTAACGCTGCTCCAATGCCGGGCTCCTTGGCACCTCTCGGCTCCCAATTTCAGCTTTGGAAGCACCAAGGAGCTTTGCCCACTTGTCGCTGTTGAATTTTCGTGTTAGGCGCTGGAAGTCTTGTTATCGTGAGGAATGAGTCTGCTATCGAGGAAGTTGCGCTTAAGATATAACTTTTAAACTGAAAATCGTTGCCGACTTGAGCTGGCTTTTTTTTTGGACAGAACTAAACTTCGCATTCAATTTTAGTGTTACCTCTCTCTCAACGACCCGCAGGCTGCAGTCGGGAAGCGCTTTTGCAACGTCTCTTCATTTAATTTCATTTGAGCAACCATCTCTGAGGCGAAACCACGAGGCCTAAAGCAACAAATAATAAAATAAAATGCAATAAATGTTTTCGTCTCCAAGCTAGGTTAGAGGTGAAAATAGGTGCATTTGAAATTAACTACTCTTACGATTAACGAATACAAGTAAAGCGCAAGTTATGTACTTGCTTTTGGCTTATGATACTATTATCGTCAGCAGCGCTTTAAAGGGGGCTAGTTGGTCGTTCATAATAACATGTAGGTGCGCTAACTTCGTAACAGACAACACAAAGTGTACACCACGCGACACAATTACAGACAAGTCTGTAACTGTTTCTCGTGATGTATTCTTTGTGTTGCCTGTTGGGAAGTTAGCGCACCAGTATGCCAATTTGGCACTGTTCTGTCATGATAAACTCTAAATAGGCAGACTGGGACACTGCCTCCTGGTTTGCAGAACTTTGGACAGAAATGTTCGCACATAAATATTCTCAGCCTTAAAGTTATGACAAGTTCTGTAAAACACTAATCAACGTTTTTTATCAGTGAAATGACTCACTAATTTGCCAACACCTCAAATGGGCTGCAAGTAAGACGTAAAGGCCGACAAAAACTGCCGAAATGAGCGCTCTCACCAGCTTATGGTCCAAAGTAAACCGTTGTACCCAATAATAATCAGTTAAAATATGTGTTCTATAAACACAGATGGCTTAGGTGGCTTCATGGACTGCGTCCTTGCTACACATAAAAAAAATCTTAGGCCCTCTAAACCAACCTACCATTAAATACACACGCACACGCATTTGGGCCGCATTTGGCCGCACGTTTGTCATACATTGGCGTAATTGCAGTCAACGGATACATTTAGGTTAATCATTACGTCGACAATAAAAGGAAGCATATAGGCCCTCTAAGAGTACTTTGTATGGTCCCGTCGTGACCTGTACAGTAACACTAGACTCACAACGGATCACTTGCCACCTTTCAGCCAATGCCAAAACTTGGGGGTTCAGCATTCAGCTAGCGCCCAAAAGGTGACATAACAAAAGAACCTTACAATGATATTAGGATAAAAATTGTATGGTCAGAAATAAGAGCCGCGACAGCAGTTGAAGCATACAAAGGATTGAGATCGGGTTTTCTATTGTCACCGCTGCTGTTCATGATTTGCATATTAAAAATAGAAGCGCGGCTAGGAGAAAGCAGTCAAGGCTGTAACATCTCCTACATATTACGCGGAATGGTCGTAGAGCAGTTGCTCAAGGGTTTAATGTTTGCGGACGATACTGTATTATTATCCGATAGCCAGGAAGACTTACAGACGCTGATTTATATTTATGAAGACGAAGGGCGCGCGCTAGGCTTGACTTTTAGCGCAGTTAAGTCAGGTCTGAAGATTTTCAACGATTACATTGATCAGGTGCTTAGCATGCAAGGCCAGGAGGTAGAAAAATTGTCAAAATACAAATATTTTCAGGTTTGGGCAAACGAAGGACAGAAATACACGAAAAAGACCGAACAGACGGTGAACGTAAAACGGGAAACAGATGCCGCTGTATGAAGCATTGGGCGTTATTGGGGTACAACATATATGCAGTACTGAGGGGTAACTGGAAAGGAATAAAGGTGCCAAGGCTTACTTTTGGGATGGTGGTTTTAAGGCTGCAGGCAGAAGTTTAGTCCGGCCTAGAAATAAATCGGAGAGCTGTTGGCAGATTAGTATTCCGTGCTCACGTTCAAACCACTAATGAGGCAGTACAGGGACGGGCAGATGGGTTGGGGATTTCTCGAAGCGTCAAAAGCACAAACAAGTGGAAGGTTTTTAACGTAGTTAAATTGAGTAGACGTGCGAAAGCATGTGCTTAACCACGATGGCTCATGATTTGCTTTGCTGGGTCCTGGGCAAGGCTGGCAACGGTATTAGACTCAGGTTAAGGTCTGATCGAGGTTAGGCTGTTCTGATCGGTTTGCGCCGCACATGGAAGTTGGCGAAGACGATGATGTGCAATGCACAGCGCGAAACTAAGTCGCAGTTACACACAAGGCGTGATGGGTTGCGGCGATAGTATTGTGCCCTCGTGCAGTTGCCAGCGAATGTGATCTGTTCACGCCGGCACGTGTTCCAAACCCAGTCGCGGCAATATTTATTCTATTTGTGCACCCTCAAGTTCACGCAACCCACAAGATCCTTAGTTCGGTTTGACCCCGGGAAGTATGTATTTCGCACCAAAATATGCTGCACGATGAACGCCTGAGAAAAGTAGACGAAATGAGATGGGCAGTTTAAGTATTTACGCACTTGTAGAGAAAGAACATTCGCTCAGAGTTGCGGAAAATTACTACAACAGCAAGTATGAAGGAAACCGTAACGGGGAAATAAAAAGCTTAAAAAGAAAAGTAAAAAAGGTACAAGATGAGAGGTGGATTAATTTAATGAAAGAAAGCCCCGTCCTGTCCTCATCTTTCTGTGTCCTGTTTAAACGCTACGTTTGTTCGTTCAGATTATGTATGACCAACTGGCCCTACAGTGTACTCTGTTAAAGACAGGAGGCCACGGACATGTAGAGAAAATAAAAAGTTAAATCAGGAAGGAATTGTAGCACCCTGCTATGTGAATGTTGGTCAAGGTGTCGAGCTGCAAGAATAAATTTAATCACGACAGTGACTCATGTGCTGCATGCGGCAGATTTGTAGAAACAATAAAGCATATTTTATTAGAACAAAGCAATATCTATACAGATGTCGAGACGGGCACAGTTACTCTCAACGGAGCCCTAGGGCTTAAAAGTAACGAAGGTAATGTAAACGAGTCTGGTGTAGGCGTTAGTAACAAACGATTGTAAGATTGGTCGCTTGAAAGCAGGGCAGTGCCGTAAAGAACAGAATTCAAAATAGAGATTTTGTTCAATTCAACAAAATTTACCTTTTAGAAGGAAAAATTTTGAGATACTACGTTTAAAGTGGACCGATTGTTCAGACAAATATTAAGAAGAGAAAGAAAAACCACGGTGGCGCCCACCGACACCCCGTTTCAAAGCTTAGTCTCCATCCATTCATCCATGCACCGATTGACTCATCTATATTATGATTATACGGGGAACACAGCCTGAATGCTTCAGAGAAGTACGTTAATTCTCTTTTAATGCCTACTAAAACTGGGTAACGATTCCAGAATTAAATGAAATAAGGTAACCTTATTGTTAAACATGTTCGGAAACAATTAGTCCTTCTCATTTATGACTCAATGTATTGGCAGTCATAGCCAGTATTATCAGTCAGAGCGGCGGCTCAAGTTTCATTTCAGCCGCTTTTTAGCGTACGCGAAGAATTGCGAAGTGCATGTCAACAATGTACGTCTGCGTTAAAACTGAACACCACCATCGTTAACCTTGACACAAAGATTGCTGCTGAATTCAGGAGCTCCTGCTCAGCTTCGTGGGGCAAATGGCTGAAACTCGATGCGGCATACTTGTTTCAAAAATACGCATATCAAATTGAATTCAAGCGTTGCACTCAGCTTGCCACGCTGTATCATTTATTTCTTCCTCAATGCAGCCATCGTGGGCAAAACACTAATCAATTGAACGAAAAGCTAAAGGCGCATCGGGGCACGCGGTAGTCCCAAACTATACCAAAGCACATAGGCGAAAAGGAAATGTTTGCACACCCTTGGTATCTCTCCTACCTCTCGAGATTAGCAGCGGCGGTGACTTGGAAACGACCGCCGCCACTCCACGTGATTGTGTCATAACGCTGGGCGGGGATGCGAAGGACACTGGGGGAAACGTGGAGTCTCTGCCAGACCGAAGCAACGAGAGCCTGTAGGCAGAGCTAAGAAGACGACGCAGGCCGGAATCTCGGAAGTAGGGCCGGGTACGCAGAGCCTATAGGCAACTTGCGGATTCGAAAAGAAGTGCTCTGGCGGTGACGATGAAAAAAAAAGGAGGAGGTGGTGTGAATAGTTGGGAGTGTAGGGAAAGAGAGCGGAAGAGGGAGACATTGCAGCAAATCGACTGTGCAGACACGGTCGACCGGCAACGGCGGCGATGACAGAAAAAGACCAGGCTGTGTGTGCGTGTGCAAGGGTGGAAGGAAAGAAGGGGACGTTCAGAGTGCAAAGAGACGCAGAAATACACGGTGCGAAAGAAGAGCGTTGGTGGCGGAGGACTCGTAGGCGACGAGACTTCGATGAGGCAACGGTTGGACCACTTTCGGTTTAGCCTCGTTGGAAGCAAATGCCGGCGGGTGGTAAAGAAAGAAAAGAAAATACTTAAGAACAATGAGAGAGCGGACGGAGAGATAAAAAACTGGGCTGAAAACCGAGCGTACCACGGGGAAGCAGGCAACTAGAAGAAGTGGTTGCTAGAAAGCAGAAACAAGCAACACAGTGAGGTAGAAGAACAGAAGAAGGAAAAAAGGAGGACGTGTCAGTCGATCGATTTGGTGGTGCCCGGTCGCGTAAAACTAGTGTGCGTCCTCCCCCCTCCTCCCCTCTCCTTTGCCGAACGTCCTTTCTAGACCCAGTGATCCCCTCTTTCCTCCCTTGCAACTGGCCACAAACACCCTCCCTTATCCTTCCGGCCGATGGGCCAGAGCTCCCCCCCCCCCTTTCTCCCCCCCCCCCCCCTCCCCCCGGCTTTCAAGCGGCCTTCAACGAAGGCAGTGCGTGGCTCAGTGGAAAGAGCGACCGTCGCTGGGGCCGTTATCTCGACGCGGACAGTCGGTGGGTGGGGGGGATTTCTGAAACCATGGGGCACAGCTTATTTATGCGCCTGCGGCTGTGTGCGTGCCTGCCTTTTGATTCCCTCGCATGTCGGCCCCTACCTCCCGATTCCTTCTCTCGTTCTTCTTTTCTTACTTCCCCTTTTTATTCGCTACTACCAATTCGTTCATTTTGTCGGCCGCGTTTTTACTCGTTTTCTTCCGTTTCGGCTCAATATTTCACCGTCATCTGAAGGTTCTTACCGGTGGAAACGCGATTTCATTCGATTATGGTCATTTCTTTTTTGTCTGCTGTTCTTTTTTAACAAGTTATAGTGGCTGCCGTTATAGTCCTTCCTGGTTTCGGGGGCCAGCCATTGTGAGAGTTACTAGATTTCGCTTGATGATGGTGCCAGCGGAAAACTTTGTTCGACTCGAAAAATTACAGACAGGAATAAAAAAAATATATCTGCGGTGCAATGCTTGTTCCAGTAGAAAACAAAGATTACAGAAATCTGGCTGACGGAGGCTTGAGGTTTCAGTGCTCGTTTTGCGACTTTTTTTGTTCGCTGTTACCCTTTTTTTTCTGATTATCTGACGAATTCTTTAAGCTATGCTAATGGCTGTTTTTATTTTTCTTTGGAGCCAGAATTTGTATTTGTTTTGTTTCCCTGCATGTGTATGCGTGTGTGTGTCCCAGTCTCCTCAATTGCCTAAGATGCGGGGAGCAGTCTGCAGCCCTTATGAGGATATACAACACATTCATGGTCATGTAACTTCCGGCATTGAGAGATGCAACAACCTTATTTAAAGCTAAACGAATTTCTATGGCCTAAACAACTTAATGGATCAATACCAAAACACCTCATTTTCACTAACCTAAACCTTACCCCTCCCCCCTTTTCGAAGAAACATTAAATCCTCTAATCAGTAGGGAACGCATGATGCAAGCCCACCATGCGGATCCACGTTAGGAATGGCGGTTTGGTTAAGGTTTAAGGCCCAAATAGGCTCAGGTCAACGAGAACTCTACTGGAGGGTTTCGGATAACTCTACCACCTGGGGTTCTTTAAGGCGGGCGCAGTGACATCGCATAGTGCACGGACCTCTAGTATTTAGCCACCATCAAAATGCGACCGCCGCGGAAGGGATCGAGCCCACTTCTTTCGGGTCAAGAGTCGACCACATTAGCCACTGAGCCATTACCACTTAAGAAAAAAACCTTCACCGCTCCTTTACGCAGGGCCTATAAAAAGCCTTCATAGATGTAGTTACTTGCTGTATAAAGCGTCATTCAGTTTTCTAGTAGTGCTCACAAATGCTTCACCAGCCCACTTGAGTACTTCGTTCAGTACTTGATCATATCCATATCTGCACAGAACGTGTACAACGAGAAGTTACTGCTCTATACTTCTAGAAAGTTTTTTTTTTTTTTTAGAAAGTAGAAAGTATTTATTTAGCATAAAAAAAGAAATACAAACACAGAACTTCAGGGACCCAACAAAATTTGTTTAAGGGTCCCGACCACTATAAGCTGTTACACATGATGTAGACGACAGCAACAAATAACAAATAAGGCAACTATATAGCAATATAGTTATAGCAATATAGCAATATATAGTTATAGCAATATAGTTATAGCAATATAGTTATACTATATAGCAATATAGCTATATAGCAATATAGCAATATCACTCAGTAGCCTTAAATTCCAACTCGAAATCTGTTCATTCCTCACGTTCATCTCTAAATGCAGCGCCCGAGGTTAGTTATTTCCATTGACTGTAAAATATCATCAGTGCATTTCAACGAGATTACCCTTGGTGCGCTTTCATACTCCGCTCAAACCAGAGACGCTTTATTGATGTATAGAAGAAGCAGTGCAAAAAGACGAGAATGAACATAGATGCTAAGAGGACAAGCGCCGAGCTTCGGCTCTAGGCCTCGTCTTTTCGAGCTGCTCTCTCTAGCCATGCAACAAGACTTACAAGCCCAAACCACTACTCCAGTTGTATGGAAGCCCACATCACGAAAATCCTATAAAGACATCTAAATCAAAGTCAGAAATGATGGCAGCATTAATCAAATGCATATTCTTGTACGTCTCGTAATAATTTCGCAGCCTTGGAAAAACTGTGCACTTATAGCTCAGGAAAGCCAGCTCAGCGAGCTTTCAAACGCCGGTTCCTGACGCTCGGTATTCCAAACCACATTGGTGATACAGAAAATTTAAAAACTTGCTTGTCTTCAATATTGATGGCCTTCAGTTTCAAAATACAATCTTTCCCCCCAAATAAAAGTGTATAGAGTCTATTCGTTAATTATTCTAATTATTCATGAAAATATTGAGCTCTATCACGTATATAGTGTTTCCAGCTGTTTGGAACGCACTGACGTATCTCTCACACTCCTGTAAGTGCTGGTTTCTTTCATGCTGCTTAAAACAGAACTTTGTAAGCTTTAATAATCGCCCGGTACATGCAGAATCGATATGTTAAAAGAATGCTAACCTAAACCTTATAAAGACACCCACACATAAGAGAAATTAATTTGCACTAATCAGGCGAGCCCAGATGTTCCCATTTGTTGCATTTCAGAAAAAAAAAAGGAAAGAGTAAAATTGATTTGTATCTGATATAGCTCTTAGTTCTTTTTTTTTAATGGTCGAAAGGACTCAGTTATTGTAGATTCAGCACAACGTTAAAAAAACACGCTAAACATCCGTACCACATGCATGTCGAAGGTAATCTTCTTTATAAATGATTATGGATTCGATTCATTCTTTTACGATAATACCGAAAATCAATTCCTCAACACCCTTGAAACAGACGCGAAAACCTAAACTTCGTGAACTTTGCCAGCTGTGGGGAGAATTGTGTGAGGACAAAGCAAGTGGTGCGCTTTCGTTCTCTTAGCATATTGCAATAGCATGCGTCTGCCGGCAGATGGCAATTTCGCTTGCCATAACGACACTTCGAATACCAATTTCGGGAGCGTTTTGAATCTAGTGGCTTTCTTGCAGCGCTAGTATTGACAACTTTGGAGATGCCAAAACCACCACATACTTGCTTCGCACTTTCGCTCTTTAGATTGAGTTCTGGGCGCTGATTCCTGGAAGCAACCAGGCTTTCTCTTTATAAAATATAGACGTCATGAGTGCGCACCATGCGCTCTTTATGCGGTGTGCGCACCACACCCGTGAAGAGAGGAATGAAAGCTTAGTCCTGCAGATAATCTATACCGTATTGTATTATTAATATGAACAGAGGCGGGCCAAGTATATATACGGTCAAAAATGGGAGCAAGCTTTCTTAGGTTCAGAATATTTTGCCATGTTTACTGTCCTGATATGTTACTGTTTACATCTGATATTATTTGTTTATTCAAAGAGTGCCCTGTCAAAACCCTGGATTTTGTTATGTGTTAGTGTTAATAATGGAGATAACGCTTTGAGCAGTTACTTCTCCTTTCACTCTGACGGGCCTCTCACGTAGAATACAATTTCATATAGCGGCCAAAAATGATAGTGAGACTGTTGATCGAGCGGAAAGTGTTCGGTTGGTTTATGGGGTTTAACGTCCCAAAGCGACTCAGGCTATGAGAGACGCCGTAGTGAAGGGCTGCGGAAATTTCGACCACCTGGGGTTCTTTAACGTGCACTGACATCGCACAGTACACGGGCCTCTAGAATTTCGCCTCCATCGAAATTCCAGCCGCCGCGGCCGCGATCGAACCCGCGTCTTTCAGGTCAGCAGCCGAGCACCATAACCACTGAGCCACCGCGGCGGCACAGAAAGTGTTCAGGTCGTATTTTGCGGGTATATGCAAAGCTCTCTAGAAGTAGAAGTAATGAAAGTAATTACAAATATAGCTCGAACTAAGCGGTACTTGCGTACATAAGTGCATAGGAAGCAGCTGGTTGTCTGCAGGAATCACAGCGGTGGTGAATGGTCTGAGCTTCCGCCTCTTTTGTGGCAGGGCAGGGTTCGATCCCCACTGTTTCCTGGTACTATTTCATTCACAATACGTACAAGCTCTCCCTTGACATTGTGATCGTCATATAGGGGTAAAATGCTTAGAAAATTAGCTTTTCACCCACTTTTTGCTGTGTAGAACACCTTGTGCTCTGGAGATCTTTGACAAAACCTTCCTTTGGTTCAATCAATCTCATCATAATCATCATCATCATCATCATTTGCTTATAACTGTACACCATTCTTTCCATGCTCACTATAGCTGGGTATTGCATCCAGGCCGGCAGCCTCTAAGACATTTTCATTAACGCCATAATAGCGGCAACATTTGTACTGCGAATTGCAGCAACGTAAGAATTCTTATTTAGAATATGTCTGTGCAGCGGCATCCGGATAGAGTATGTTATTGTGAAGTTCTCGTTATGCGTATCCCTACAATCCATACTCTATGGGTGCCATTAGCATTAAAACAGGGAGTGACTCACTCTTCGTGGTTACCGAAATATACCTACAAAAATTCAAGAACTTAAAATTTAAGACACAACTATAAACCTTGAAACCAAAATTTTGAACTCAGGCTATCAAGACAAAGAAGAAAATAATCTGCGTGTCGCAAACACGCGAATCAGTTTGGTCGACTGGTCTGCGCTCGTTATGTAGTGAAGAAGGAGCCTACACCGGGACCCATTTATGCATCTCAATGCCTTGCAACTTGATAACTAGAAAGGGTGGTCTTCTTTTTTGGAAGCATCTACATGGCCTTCTCCTAAAGAGACACCGCAATGGTCACCGCAGTTCTGCGCAGCTTTGTGCAGCTCTGAGAGAGGGCTGATTTAAGTGGTGAAAGCACGCCACTTGGCACAATTCACTCTGAGTGGCAGCTTTCAAATTTCATTGCTGACAGGAAAAAGAAATTAAGACTGTCTTCCATTCTATAGGGGAGAGCACTGCTTAAACCATGAAAATATCCCTTCAAGGTCCCGCAGACAGACTGCCTGAGCGTCTAATCTGCAAAGTGCCCGGGAAACATAGTTCACGTTTTATGTCGCTACGCTCGATTTGCCGCCGCGAGGAACGTCGGAAGCGTAGTGCATGGGCAGCGGGTGGCCACTTCCGGGACTGTTTCAGTGGTGCGACTCGGGGCTAAAAACCTCTCACGCACTTCTTAAATGACTCTACAACCGAGAACAGTCTACGAAATCTGCACGCTGCTTGCGTGCGTGACGTCCTTTCAAAGTGGTTTTCACTGCTTGAATTTTTTTTATTTCAATCATCTTCCTTGTCTTTTAAGGTATATTTATGTAGAGTCATTCCATTTAGAAGCATTGAAACGTTAAGGGAACACTCTCTTTTGAAGTCATTTTCTTTTTTTCTCACTTTGAAATTTTGCGCTTGTTATATGCTGAATTATGCGCTAGGGCACGGCTCTGAGTTCATTTCTGCTGTGATGTATTCACAATTTTGTGCTGTCTGCCTTGGTTTCTTGTAACTTTTACTTTTGTCCTCTTTTCGCGTTTGTTTCGCTCTTTTTTTTTCTTTATTGTTCCTTGCCTCAGCTGTAAGTTTCACGCTGACCGCGCGAAGGAAGGGCTCCCTCATTTGCGGTCTATCTCTTGTGCATAATTTAAGCTTCCCATCGCGATGAAATGAGTCAAAGATGGCAACCTCAGACTTACACCTGGAGAGGGGGCACTAAATTTAAGAGGCAAGAAAGGCTTCCTAGTTGTGGCTTAGCTGTCAAGCCTGAAAACGAGAGTACAGAGTCGATCATACTTGTCTAGAGCTCTGCAAAGTGCCTTTCGGGGGAAATGAAGAGAAATTATGAAGCAGGTATTGGCTTTCATCGATAATGCTTGCACTGGAGAGTAGCTGAATAGAGACATGAACGCACAGGCATCAGAGCCTTACCGCTAGGAAAGCAGCTTCGAAAAAAGTACAGTTCATTTGCTTCGCCCAATACCGTCCGAGTACTCTAGACAAATCTGATCGACTCTGTACTTCCAAAGATCGCCTAGAAAGTCTACGCCACGTTCTGCTGTGCTCCAAAAAGTTTATTTCCATCAGCGGCTAAACAAAGAACATTTTAAAAACCGAAAATTATGCACACTTTCAAGTGAAGTTGAAAGGAAATTACTCTGTTTATAAACATACTGTTAATGTTCTACAGCGCTTCACGGAAGGCATGCTCAGTGGCCGAACTGAACAAGCATTGGGCTATTTTTCACCGACTGCCTTCATTAAGTTCCGAACCGAAACTTAGCGTGAGTGCATCCACCACGAACCATAAACGCGAACGCCAGCCGCATACATAACCGTTAGTCAGTGTCCTGGCCTATCGAGGGTGCTGGACTTTCACACGGAGTCGAGATTTAGAAGTCGATAACCAAAGCGTTCTTCGCATCCAACATGGGCGCAATGCGAGCCCGTTCGCGAGGCCTTTCTCTGCTGGAAATCATCAATTACTGGGTTCTGTACAGCGCGCGATTTACATCCGGCATCGTCGATCTGTCATCAATTCGCTTCCATGATTATTTCGACAACGAACCTCAAGGCGGAATTCCTTCCGCTTTCGGATCAATGTACTATGATTCCAGTAAACGCTGAATGTCTACTTTACGTAAAACGTTATCTAGTCCTGATCGGATCATCAAGATCTCGGTGGTGTTAACTGAAGAGGTTACTTAAAATACCAGCCTAAAATGCCTCTTTAATGATGTGAAGATTGATAAGCGGCACTAAACTCCTGAATGTGCCACACGTCGTGCCGTTGCTTTTTTCTAACTATTCACGACTCTTTTAGTTGCTTCTTTCATATTCGAATCTTGTCATCCGGTTTCAGCTGTCGTTTTTGTAATCAGCACAGTTGTTATTAGCGATTCTCCTAGTAAAGCGATCGCTTTAGGTAAGCTCCCTCCGTTAATGGCTCATTACAGAGTTAATTTTGCCTTAAAGAAACCTGGCGTATAAGTTGTGCAGTAGAACACACAGGGCTCTCAAACAGCTGTGGTTAACGACTCCATGGCAGACGTTCAAAGCACTGGTGAAAAAATTTAGAATGAAATGTTCACAGCGGTAAGCGATTTTAACATGGGCTACTTACGGGAAACGGGCAGCGTCTTGCTTTCGCAGTGCCATCCTCGCGATCGAAGCTGAATTGCAAATTCTTTAATCTGGGTGCATACATGAAATAAAATTGTATTATTTTTGTGCTTTCTTGTACAGAACAAAAATGAATCAATTCATTACTGCATGGGTGAAATGCAAGCGATCACATTAGCTGTGGAGAGGAGTTAAGGAAGACATCACAGACGAATAAACGGCAGCATCCGCGAATTGCATATCAACGCCACTATAACAGAGCACTCAAGAAAAGTATATGTTGGCCCTGCGCACAACAAGCGTAGAGCAACGTTCGAGGGCTTATCCGGCGACGGCTGTCAATTGTTCTGCTTTCGGGGGTGTTTATGTTTACAAGTAACTTAACCTTGAGAGTGTTAAATAACTTTTAAAAAAAACCCCCTGTGCCCCTTGGCTTCTGTGGCTGCTGGCTTCTGTCATATTTATAACGAGCCCCTCATCCCCTTCCCTTTATTGCTTAATTGCTTAGCGAGGGCCTCGATTCTGGCAGCCTTGACGCCTTAGGAAGCATAAGAGGGTTCTCACGCAGCTTCCACCCTCTCCGTTCGATGACGTTCTACGTCACACCTGCTGTAACTCAGGATTTCTACGTCCGCCGCTTATGAACGCGGGTAGCGCTGATGAACACTCTCAAGGTTAGGTTACTTGTAAACAAAAATACCCCCGAAAGCAGAAGAATTGACAGCCCTCGCCGTAGCTCAGAGGTAGAGCACCGGACGCGTAATTCGGAGGTCGTGGGTTCGGATCCCACCGGCGGCAGGTGGTTGTTTTTTCTTCTGCTTTTCTAATCAGTTATCTTTAAAACGATAACATATTCAGTAATATTCTAAATTGATCAACACCACAAAATAAATAACTTAAAAAAAAATCCCCTGTGCCCCTTGGCTTCTGTGGCTGCTGGCTTCTGTCATATATATATATATATATATATATATATATATATATATATATATATATATATATATATATATATATGCCGCCGCGGTGGCTCAGTGGCTATGGTGCTCGGCTGCTGACCCAAAAGACGCGGGTTCGATCCCGGCCGCGGCGGCTAGAATTTCTTTGGAGGAGAGATTTTAGAGGCCCGTGTACTGTGCGATGTACGTGCACGTTAAAGAACCCCAGGGGGTCGAAATTTCCAGAGCCCTCCACTACGGCGTCTCTCATAGCCTTAGTCGCTTTGGGACGTTAAACCCCATAAACCAAACCAAACCATATATGGTTGGTTTGTATATGTGTGTATATATATATATACAAACCATATATGTATATATATATTTATATATACACACACTTGGAGGGTAGCCCACAACCCGGTGGACATGTGGGCAGCCTGCCACAAGGTAGGCTTGGAGGGCATGCAGGTACTAATGTTGCTGCACTAAAAATGTAAGGCCAGATTGATTACTCTCTGATGCTTCCAAATCAACTTCCGTTTAAGTCAGGGAAACGTAGTAGCATAATGCGAAGAACAGATAAAGGAACGGCATAGAGCGTAAGAGACCTAACAACAAAAAGAAAACGCCGCCTTGGGCAGGCGCCGTGAGCAGGGTGCTCATGAGGGGTGCCTTCGAGGGTTAAGTGGATATCAGCGGGGGAGGCCTCTTTGCGGCAGCGAACGCTGCCTAACCAATACTCTTGTATATAGGGTCACCGCCTATCATGCTATTACATTAGAAGCAAACCTTCTCACTGAATATTTACAATGCATCTTCCATAGTTGCAAGAGGTGTAAGCACAGTGCGCGACCTTCGTCTTTAGCTCTCAGTAATCATCATAATCGCTAATCTTCTTATTCGGAGTGGTAATGAAGCTCGCTTCATCCTCAGTCGCGCATGTGTTGGAGGTGCAGGTGGAAGCAATGCATTACGATTGGCAACGACTGCAGTGAAGCTATCGAACTAAGAGCTTCGAAGTAATCGAATACGGGATCAAAACACCAAAGCTGTTTCACCAACCCCCCCCCCCCCCTCCCCCCGCCCCCTCAGCAAGAACCACCAACTAAACGGCCTCATTTATTATCCCAATGCGCCCCCTCCTGCAAAACACTAGAGAGACATTTAATTACACAGAAAGGGAGGATCATAGGATCATAGAATGAATGTAGTGTACTTGAAGGTCTAGTGGTTTGAATAAGATTTAAAAGTACGGATTCTGTTAATCTCAATTCTGCCGACAATGCAAAGAGAAAGATGAAGCGGAAGCTTCCAGTTCTAGGAAACAGGCCTTCAGCCTCTTCTCAACTAGATTCAGTTCAGTAAAGTTCCAGCTTATCTGTATAGCTTAATATTGAATTCATGTCAGTACTTCACATAGATCAAGCTACCCAGAAAAATGAACTGTGTGAAGTCATCTCTATGTCATGGTTTTTAGCAGATTGTCCTTAAAGAACCGAGACATCGTCAGAATGCAGAACCTAATCCGTCAGCATAAAATGTAGAAGGGTTCACATTTTACAGCCGCTTTCGTTATACACATGGCGAAGGCAGGAAAGAAAAGAAATCGATAGAAAATTGCAAAGCACAATGTGCGTAGTCATCTGTTTACTGAACGTCACCATTCATTGATGGTGGTTCGTCAAAGAAAGATAAAAGACGTTATGGTAAATAATAAACGTCCAGCATGTTATTATTTCCCAAGAAGCGAACAGGTGTCTTCCCATCACTTTGTTTTCGAATAAACAACAAAAACTGCTCTTTTCACTTGACAGATTGCGCAGCCACCCAGTGCAGATGCTGGCATATATCACACTGAAATTCATGACGTTTTATAGTCGCGTCGATATTCAATCATTCAGAACGTGTTAAAGCGGCTGAAAGTGAAAACAAAATCAACGTACTCTCGAAAGCTCCATATAAAATGAGCGTTCCGTGAGAACTTTTCCTTTTCCCCAAACGCTTTCCGGCAAACGGGAAATGGTATCTTGCAGGAAGAACATTGAGAAGCAACACTGGTTTTGGCTCGTTAGTTCACAGTTGTAAATGATTCTGAAGTCGATGCATGAAAGAACAGGGACAAAGACAGCAGATGGAAATTACGGCGCACGTTGTTTCGATCTACAGTTTTTGTCTTTATTGTGAGGCAACTTCAGAAGCTTTTACGAAGATTAAGACTTTTGTTCTTGGTCAAAAGAATACACGAACACCGATCAAGGGCAATTGTTAAAAAGCTGAAAAGACGTTTTGGTTTGTACACGGATGCTTTGATCTTTAAATGAAAAGCCCGAACTACGCAGTTTAAATGCGGCTCAGTAATCACCCCGGACTTTATGCGTACGTAGGGAGAAGATTTCCTTCACTGCAATTTAACGCTCTTTCTGTAGTTAGGATTGTCAGGTACTCCAGACGCTACCATGAGAACTGTTCTTTTTTTTTTTCTTGGGGTAATGGGTACTTCTTCCAAAGCAATCTCGCACTTCGTGAACTGCACGTGCTCCTCAAGAGCTTTTGAAGCACCCTTCTTGCTTTTGACGTCGTTCTTGTGATCATTTTCATTTACGGGCTTTTCATATAGTGAACAAGGCTTCCGTACGAAAGCCGGAACGCCTTTTAAAATTCAACGCGCTAAGGAAAAGTTCACGAAACCTGAAGACCAAGGTTCTGACCTATGCAAAGTGTGCCAAAACCTTAAGGTATGGGACTACCCCAGGAACTTCGTGAATTTCGTTGTTCGATGATCAACATGCACGACACAACCGGTTCGTTCCCACTTCCGACTCGTGCCCCCCCCCCCTTTTATACTTTGCGTGATCCAATATTTGGCGCGTGTTCTGCGAACTTCGAACGCACATGTTGTTCGCATACTTGCGCGCAAATAGAAACACGAATCGGTGCCCGTTAGGGACAAACTGAAGAAACGGAAGTTTCCTGGGGTAACATTTAAAAATTCCTGTGCATAAGTTGGCTATGCTTACATAGGCGACCGCGGGAAAATTGATAGACGCCTAGAGGAGCACTAAAACGGCGCCAACAATAATTAAGGTTGCTTCTAACGCGCTTCCGAAAAAAATTCAAATCCAGAAAGCACGAGATCGCCTGGGAAGAAGAGTGTTGCGAGGGAAAAGAACTAGCTCTCACGCTGGTATCTGGAGTACATGACAATCCGAAGAACAGAAAAAAACTTCAATCGCAGTTAAAGTATTTTTCCGCGATCGTACGCAAGATGAATGGCGTTACTGGTGAGCCACACTTGAGCTGCGTGTTTTGGACTTTTCGCTTAGTGAACAAGACTTCCTGATGGAACCGAAACTGTTCTTTAACAACTTTGAAAAACTTTTTTTGTTGGCGTTGGTGTTTTCTTTTTGATACGAATTTACTACCCGACTTGAGGAGTTGGTTTAAAAACTTCTATTCCACTCTTACTTTTCTTCAGGAAGTGGTAATCCTGCCCACTGACAACATTATTAATGCGTCAAATTGTTGCTGTTGTTGTTTACTTCCGTACACAAAGCATATACATGCGCCTAATCCACCGTAGCTTCTCCCTTCTTTTTTATTTTCATAGTGCTGTTGTTCGCAGCCTGAGCGCCTGCGCCTTTAGCCAGTCTTGTTGCCGTTATTTGGACGCAGCGCTACTGACGCCAGCTGTAGTACAGAAGCGTATTAGTGTCTCACGCAATGATATGCCTTCTAAATCCGCCCTACTAGTTACAACCGGGATTACTTCGGCCCGCGTTGCGTTACGCAAGACATTTGCGCTGCCTTACAACTCCCGGCTAGCCTCTAAACCCGATGTGGGGAAGCACCTGTTAATGATGCGTATGTGACATGACACGGCCGAGTGATGCAGTGATCTAATGTTCCCGACTGATTCGTTGCTTCCTGCACCGTAGAAAAACCTTCTGTTGGCGTTTCCAGTTAACGTACCAAACAACAACGGATGCGAAGGCACCACGCCATAACGACGCATATTCCACGGAGGGTTCTTACTTCCGCTACACTGTACACGACCCGGCTACGAGAAATGGAGCGCCCAACGGGGTGAGCGAAGGGAAGTAGCTCTTGAGGCGATGGAAAAGAGGGAGTTTTCCGGGGCGCTGGATGGCAGAAAGGGGATAAAAAAGGGGGGGGGGGGGGGGGTGACACCGTAGCAGCGGCAACGCGAGGCGGCCTACGAAGGATTTGGCTAAATTTGGCGCCTCTGCACGCACAATTTGCGCTTTAATAGCAGGACATTGTCGACGACAACGGAGCGCGTTGAGCTGTTGCCGTGAAATTACGAACAAAGAAAGGACGGAGCAGCCGAGGCTGCTCAGAGAGCGAACGAACATGGTTCGCGCCAAAATGTTCACATTCTGGAGACAGAAGAGGTGGAAAAAGAAAATGAATAAACTCGCCTCTTCAGCTATTCGCTACCCCTCGCCTCACTCTCTACCTACACCCTTCCAGCAGCAGCCCACCCCATCTCTCCATCGCTTCCGTTTAACTTTCCATCTAACTCCACGCGTTGCAGCCAGTGCAGTTCGCCGCCGAGCCCAGAGGAGCCATTCAGTGTGCTCTGGCGGAAAACGCTGTCGTCTTTCGAGCAGAGGGCGGGTGTGTCTGCGTTTATTGCGGTGGTTCGAAGAACATTTTGTACAGCCGACCACCGTCGTTGCTGCAGCACTTGCTTCCTTCCTTCCGTGTGCGCTCGAGTCTTGGTTCTCTTTTACTGGGGGCGCCCTCTACACGGCCGCGGTGCTGTGAACTGGAAAGGCGAAGAGATCGCAGTCTTTGCAAGTCTTCGTGGCAGCGAGGCAAGAGGTAGAAGGAAAGGAGGTGTTTCAACAACGATGTCTGGAAGCGAGCCCTCGCTGCGAAATATGCAAGAGCAAAATTGACCGACTGAACATGGAGACGAATGGGCTGAAAAATCAAAGTGGACGGATACAACGGCAGCCAGTCTTCTTTCATGTTATTTATCTTCCCTCGTCTGTAGTGGTTGCACGTGGATAGAGAGAAGAGGAACCTTGAATGTAACGATGAGAAAAGAAGGATAATGATGGGGTTCGCGGATGAGTGAATCTTTGCTATGTTGTCCCAGGGTGGCTCCTTGAAGTCGGAAGTCATTTTTTAGCCTGAAAAAATTTGCAATTTTTTATTTTTTTTATTGCATGCGGTCTTCTGCCGTTCTGCGGCATTTGCCGCAACCTTGTATGGTCCCAGGCGTGGCGCTTTTGCGAAATGTAATTTTTGGTGCCCTAGATTCACACTGCAATGATAGTGTCTAACAGCCATACCTTGGGCATTCTCAAAGATAGCTTCTGACTTTCATGCTGTTTTAAATTTTTTTTTTCGTGAAGATCCCTCTAATATGAAACAGTAGCTTTAAGAAACGTTTCGAAAAGTTGCAACAGGCACAGACGTAACACTTCGATTTTTCTCTCAGTGGTTTGGTAGCGTGGTTAAATTAACAAGAGATCGAAGACGCTGAATTTGTCAAGTCTTGAAAACAACATGCAATATATTTAGATCCGTGCGAGGCGAAAATCATAACATGAATAACGGGACACCCATGCCTAACTTTAGGCTGGTACAACCTGAACAACATAGCCGAATATTTCGAGCGCACACTGCATCAAAAAACTGAGGCGGCGCAATGTTCTCACGTCAATTTAAGTTTGAAAATGAGCGTTTTCACTACACGATGCAGTAGTTGAAATTGAAGAAGTTTAAGGCTTAAGAAATAAAGTGATTATCTTATCGTTGAATATCTTATCACTCAAAACGTAAAATGTGTACATTTTATCTCAACCATTTCATTATTAAGAACATCAAGACTTAATTAAATGCCAAGGTGAAGTGGCGGCCCGTAGCAAGCTTGTTCATACTACGCGCAATGCACTAGCGCCTAACATATGCTATCTTAGGAGTGCTTAAGCTTATATCATGATCAAAAGGATATTTTTGGGTGCAGTCTTGTAACGTCAACATTCACATTGTGGATTTGACCTCTCGAGGGAGGAATGCGAATCTATTCGTTCAGCTGCGAGTGAAAACTTCTGTTAGATGTCCCATAATTCAGCTACCTTAAATTAAATTAAGAGCTCGTGGATTCAGGTTAAGGACGTTATAGAGACGTGGACAACTCAGATCGGTACTTGAAAGTCTGCTCTAGGTGTGGAAAAAAGTGTTTCCCTCTTTATTCTATGGGTGCGGCATGCGGGTATAACAATTTCTGGCAGCTTATTTTTTTCGGCACTCCTTTTCCTACACTTCATCGCTTTCAAATTATGTCGCGGTTCCGGCAACAGAGCGATAGCTCTTTTGGTTTGCTGAAGACAATAGCCCTACAATAGTTCAGGAGTTAAATGCAAACTCATACTACTTATAGAGTGCTAATAGCATGTAAATGCAGCGTATTTCAGCTGATTGATTTTTTATGAATGAGTTTCAATCCCTCAAATATTCTATAATGTCTGAATCAACGCCGGCTTTGCAAGAGGAAAATTATCTTGTGGCTCGTATCTCATTCAAAACTACAGTTGACTGCAGCGGACGGGAAGTAGTTTCAATAGGTACATTTGGAATTATTAAAAAACGTCTCTGTGATCTCCGAGAGCAGCTCTTCAAATTTCTTTGTGTCAGGCGTTTGTATCGAGCGATGAAAACACATTTCCGAACAATTCCAGACAAAAAGATTTTTGTGCGAGAAATCATTTATGAAAGATTTTTTTTAATATAATGTAAGATTTCACTGTAACACTCAATATATATGCAGATCACCCCGACGGCAGTCTTCTATTTTTTTGTCTGTTAACGTTTTTCCTAGCGCTAAAGCGTTCCCTTTTGCTTTTTATGACAGTCTTTACTGTTCGATGCGATTGATTGAAACACTTTAAAACATAGATTTTCCTAAATGTCACAATAATGGGCAATTACATTCAATATTTCTCTAATAGTGCCTTACAACTTTCCAATTTTCAAATTTTTGGACAGAGAATGTTCGACATGGCGGGAATTGTGTTAAGACATCCGGGCATCCTCTTACGTTCTTTTTTTTTCAGTTTTCGGTCATCTCTCTGCTAGGTGGATAAGTTCTGCCTGAGTTTCATCTTTCTTTTTATTTATCACGTATTTTTTTACATTTCCTTTCCTCACAATTGAAGACTTTTCTTTCAATCAACTTTAACATTTCCAACTGCTTCTCTTAAGCATTCCTTCCCCTATCACTCCGATTCCGTTATTATTCTGCAGTAGCTCGGACCAGACGTTCAACTACTAACACCACTCGTCTGTGTCCTTAACGCTTGATTTCCGGAGCTCATGCATGTTTTTTTCTGCAATGCCTTCTTCTCCCTGGACCTTCACATCTGGCCACCTTTACCTCTGAAATTCTTTCAAATCTTTGAGAAGAGAAGTCTCCAAATCCTCACGCAATTCCTCTAGACTGTCGCCTCCTTTATTCCTCGCCGCCCACTTTCTTCCTGATAACGCATGTATCTTGGTCTTTATTCCTTTGCACTGTGTGTGCGCTTTGTCTTGTGATAATCTTTCTTGCATTTCTTTTTTTTTTTGCTCTTTACTGACTCTTCTTTTCTGGGCGGGTAACCAACCAGACCAGTCCGGTTAACCTGTGAGCATTTCCTTCTATTATCTCAACCTGTCTTTCTTGCATCTGCCCAACGCAACCTGCTTTTTTCTTCCCCGCTTTCTTATTCTTTCACACTTTTTTGTTTTTCTCCTTGTATCGGTGGTTTTCTTTTTTTCGTTCAATTCTCATGGGTCAGTGAGTAGAATTCAGATATCTACTTCGGAAATGACTGCCCTATACCTCAAGACGACATGCTTCCTTGCCGAAAGACCAGCTCAAGATTTGGTCATTATTGCCTCTACAAAGCTTCATTGTTATTTAGTGCTGGTCTCTAACATTTTCATTTGTGCTCTTCGTTTGATGCCATTTCTCTATCTTTTTATTCCTCAATCTAAATGTTCACCGAACGAACATGCTTTACTGTTGCACTTCAACTCACGTTGTGTTTCTCGATAATAACGATCTAACAGCCACAGTGGAAATGCAGAATGCAACTGCTAAAAGCAGTTTTCTAAACTACCAGGAGAGTACTTTGGAAAATTACCAGTCACAGTCCACTTCCTCACATGTCATTATCGGAACTACAAAACATAACATTATTACGGGCTCTACTTTGTTACAGGTCTCAATTTCTTCCTTACAACTCCAGCTCAAGCGGCAGTGCATTAGCATGAAAATTCTCTCGTCGTCCTGAACGGTTGCAGGAAAAACCGGACGCATAATTTCTGTCTTCCAGTCTTTCCACAGTTGGAAGTGCTCTGTTTTCTTGCCATTACATGGCTAGAAAATGTAACATGAGGTCTATAAGCTATCCCGCAGCGCACATTTCTTTGAAAAATTTAACATAAAACAAGAAAATGACCAAGTATTCCTGTTAAGCCTTAAAAACAAAAATGGACTGTCAGTTTGACTAGTAAGGGTGACTCAAGAAAGAAATTTAAAAACTACTGCTTCCTGAAAAAACAAACGCTATTCTTGCGAACTTTAATGAGAAAGGTCTTTTCAACCCTTATAATAAAAGTTCGGTCTAAGTATCTATGATACTCTTCATCATTCGGCTACTTCTTTTATATCCGGTTGCTTCCAATTCATCGCTGCAAACTTAATGCAGGGCATATCGTGCATTTAATCTTGTGGTGCGCTGTTCTAGCTGGGCAAACATAGTTTCCACCGGTATTGATCCAACGCCGTCAGAAAGCAGCTTGTTCGGCATTAATGATACTAACCCGCCTTTTTCTCTTGAGGCTTTCCAAAAAGAAAAAAAAATTAAGCCATATATGACCAATATTTTCCTTTGATTTCCAGAGGGACAGCTCCGTATTCGATAGCGGACAATGTACGCCATCGAAATTGAAAAAAAACGAGTGATTAGCCTGGTATAAAATGAAAATTCACATTTCTTGGCATTCGCTTTCCGGAAATCGATTCTGTCCCTCGCCGGGGCGAAGTGTTTCTTTTTCCTCGGGCAGTACGGACATTGTCATAATCCAAATATTTTGCATCTCTCATTGAGGGAACCGACGGTATGTAAGCAAAAGAACGTATTACTATCTAGTTACGCGCATCAACCTCCACATAGATGGTACTATCCCTGCTAGTCTCAGCACAAAAACCGCTTACCCTCATTTCTTTCTTTTTACTGACCTCGGTCCACCGTACGTAAGCTACCATTTTTCCGCCTCGGGCTTGCACTTAATATGTTCGGGATGTTACTGCCACGTTTCGTACCCCTTAAGGGCCCCTTCTATACGAAATGCAAACGTTCTGGTATGGATACAGCAAGATTAGCTCCGGATGGCGGTATCACTTTCTGGACTATTTTCCTGCGAAAAAACTTTGTTCCGCTGAGTAAGCCATGAAAGAGTAAAAGGACTCACGAAAATGAAGCTCCCCATCATCTGCGAATAGTAAGGTGGCACCTCCCTGAAACTGAAACGAAAAGATGGCTGAATCGAAAAAAGTGACCACCTCGCTTTCAATTTCCCATTCCGGAGTCATCATTGCTATATTTATTTCATTTTGCTTGAATACATTTTCGGCAGTAACTCGGCGCGAATGAAGAAGAGTGAGGGTTTTCTTCTGGAAAGCGTAATTCACTGCTCAACTTTTACTTTATGTTTCGTTCGTTCATCATTCTTTTCTCTCTTTCCCTTCACCGTCGATAACCTTAAGAGTTGAGATGTGGAGCATGCGATGTCTATCAGCTCTCCTATTTCTTACCTTCCTTGCAATTTAAAGACAAAAAAAATATTCCAGCTACCCTTCAGTGAGCCCAGGCGTTAGGATGACCGTACAAAAAACTCGAAGCACTAAAGGAAACACAACCACATCGTCGCTGAGAGATTAAGCACTTAATGCTCGCCTATCAGTGCAGCGCAGCACTTTCGCGCAATACCCTCGCGAAAATTGCAGAGTTGGGTAAAGGCCCAGAGATCAGTATGGCTCGAATGATGTTGCCCAAATAATTAGAACATAAGGAAAAGTTTGAAACACACTTTAATGACAAAAATACTTCTACCAGGACGTCAATGCCTTTCGCACTTTATTATCGAAGATGGTGTGAAAAGCACCGGGGTAAAAACTATACTGAAGCTTTCACGGTGAAGAAAAGGGCCCTATTTTAGGGAAACTACAAGCGCTTTGGGCGCGCTCAATTTTACCGACAAGTAGCAATATTTTTACTCAGTTTCATGAACTTTGTTGTTTTGCCTTCGTTTTTTGACACTAACCGCTAATTTTGCTCATTTTTTAGTACTTATGTGTGATTGGGGTACTCTACAGCCGCTCGACGTCAGCCGGTGACCCAAAAAACTTCCCCACAGGTTTTTGTTTTTCTTTTAATAGCAGTTTCCACTTCTACCAGTAATGTTTTCTTGTCTTGTTGGCTTAGTTCATGCCTGTTTGGCGCCTCTACTAGCTGGGTTACACTACAAGTAAAAAAGTGAGTATTTTAAATGTCACCTTGATTTTATTTCTACTTTGTAGCTATCTGAATTTAAGTATATTCAGCACTCCAAGCTTTTCCCGATATTTTTAATGCGCTTCGGGGTTCTTCCGCTGGGTGCTTTGCGCATAATATGAATATTAACTCTGTGAAGAAGCATATTTGTGCTCAGAAGTGCTTTCATGAAAGCCCTATAAATTAAAATTCGGCATTTTTGTTTGAATTCCTCAGAATGCACTGGCAGATAAAAGTAAACATATTTCTGCACTGCCTGTTTCTATGGTCCGTACTGCGACACCTCTATCTTCATTACTTCGGGCATTAAGTCTTGATAACGATAAACTTGGATATTTATAATGCAACGGACACAAGACCAGTCTTCTATTCTCGTGTTCTGTGCAACCTTAGACCTTTCTTACGGCGTCCCTCATTACAAATTAGGTTCGCAACGCTAAACCCCACGTAGAGGAGATCGGGGCAAAACGCGGCTCACAATTCCAAAACGTCGCCATTATTTTTGCTGATATATATCAAAAACCAAATAGTCCCGAATTATTACCTGCTTTTGTGTCATCACGGTCACCAAAAACACAAAGTCTAGTTGACTTAAAAGAGATTACAATTTATTGAAAGTTAAAATTTAAAGCTTCAAAATTAAACTTAAATTTCATCTCAATTTTAAATTTAAAACAGTTACAAACTACCACACCAGCGGGGCAATATCACGACCTTCCAAAGTCCCCGCAATTCATTTCCTTGCAATGAATGCTCATTCAGTTGACTTCTTGGACATGTGCACAGTCTTTGCGAGCCTTTCCGAATGACCGATGTTGTACTAATACCAAACCGGCCGTTTTGTTCTGTGGCCCACTACACTCTACGCAGTTCTACCACCAGCCTGTGCGTATATCCTACCTACCCCATTTTTTCTCTAGATTATGCCTTCATCTGGATATTTTTTTTATTTTAGTGACACGATTGCTCTTCCAATCATCTGTGTTGAATGGACGTGCTATTTGGTTTCATTCTTAGAGATTGTAGGCCAGACCTGACAGACCTTGCTCCACTGTCAGGATGTGCTGCACAGGTAGCGTTTCATTCCCAGCGGACAGACTGCGGCGTGAGGTTCTCAATACTTTTTTTATACAGTATCTGCTTTTCATATTGTCTTATTTTTTTATTGTTCCGTGGCCGGTGCTTTTGGGAACACCAAAACGGTTGATGGCACATGTGCTGCTTGCCTCTGTCATGAGCTTTCATGTTATCTGGGGGTACTCGGCATTCATTGTTTTTGTTTTGTACTTTCAGAGACTATACTATAGAGTTAGGAAACATGGGTAGAGGCTTAGAGGAAACAACATATCCATTACATCAACTTTAATCTCAGAACAGCATAAGAACGGCGCCTTTTGCCATACATGTAACCTGCTGCTAAAATATTTCTATCCTTATTTCCACAAGGGCAAGAATACTTAAACTCTGTATCAATATATGCCAATAAGCAACTGTAAGAACTAAACACTAGCATTAATCTAAAATGTCAAGTTCGCTGAGCTGCTCTGTTCTGAAAAATCAGAAGCACAGAATTGGCACCTTTTCGACTACTCTCACGTTCTACCGGGCCCACTTTGAAAAATTTTTTCCCTTGCATATAAAGGCCAATCTCGTCAACCTTGAAGTTGCTTGTAAGTTACATGTTGCTGGTCATAGCACATAAAGATTAAGTTAATATAGTGGCTCACTGAAAAGTTAGAGGAGCTAAGTGACAATATGTACCCCACTCTCCTCTACAGCATACCAGTGACCGTATATACACTTATGAATGTACTATCGGGGACAAAAGTGGTACACTCAACGCGGCGGGAGCCGGAGCAACGAAAAACTGCGGCATTTTGGCGAGCTAAAGCACGAAACATTGAAACGAGCCAAGCGACATGCCTGCTCATAACAAAGGTCACGCATTGGCTCTTTAGATCCCAGATGCCGCCTGTAGATGGCGCTTTAGCGCAGTTTTCCGTCGCTTGGGCTCCCGCCGCGTGGAGTATACCACTTTTTTCTCCGATAGTACAAACAGAGTGTTTTGTAAAGTCATATATACTGCGAGGGAGCGTTTTCTTGACGGCAGCGCCGGTCTTATTGGTCTTAAAGCTTGCAAGTAGGCGTACGGTTTTCAACTGTTATCTCCTTTCACTACATGCTTTTATTGTTTTTTGAGAGAGTGCGATCATAAGTTACGTTTCAGTGGGTGTGTAGAGCTTATTTCAGTACTCTTTTATTAATCTAAGTCATTGGCCGAGCACTCTTTGCAACAAGCAACCAAATGTTTTTAAAAACTTCTTTCTTTTTACGTATACTTCTCCTCACTAAGATAAAGTTCAATGCAAAGCACTCTTTACAGGGTTCAATTATTACATGGTCGGCACACCATTCGAAGGTCACAGACACAAGCACGATTTTAAAAATTAAGTATTAGATATATTTGAGCAATAACGCTGAGTAGTAGAGGAAGGACGACAGCAGTTTTGGCACGTTTATTATGAGGCTAGGTGGGCGCAAATTGAGAGGTAGTCTGGAGTAGTCAAGCCTATTTACTTCTTAACCACTGCACCCTGTGCGTACGTATACGTATGAAACTTATAGACGTTTCCCATATTCCCCTCGGTCTGTTCTCTTTGAAGAATTCCATGAGGAGGTCCGTGTTCTGATACACCCGAATACAAATTTTCAATGCAATCCGCGCTATCACGGTTGCAAGACGGCGGCTGAAAAACCCGTCCTTTATATGACAAGGCTATTGCATGCGGGGTTTCTTTGATTTCGCTGCCTGAATTTGCGCTGAGAAAAGCTACTACACTCATATGATCCTACCGGATTTACAAGGTACAGACACAGGATTTTTAACGCAAACAAACTACATAATTTGTTTACCGATCGCAATGAGGTGTTTTCGAACAAGTTCCAGCCATAAGAGGGCAGTGGAGCACATTTTAATATGATTTCAAATGTTTTCCGAGAATATGCTCTGTGTTTACGCCATCATTGAGTGATGTCAAGGCACGTTTGCTTAAATTACTGTTACGTCACCGCGCCAACAAATGGTGCGCTTGCTGGCGACTCTAATGTCATCTGGAATATGGTAGTCCAGGTTTGCCGGTGGACAGTAACGTGAAGATGGACACTAGCGCTTACGCGGGCCGAGCCCACATAAGGCGGCACAAAATTCTTTTTAAATAACTAGTAATGCTGATGTGACAGAAGCCAACCGCCACAGAAACCAAGGGGCACAGGGTATTTTTTAATTTATTTATTTATTTTGTGGTGTTGATCAATTTAGAATATTACTGAATATGTTATCGCTTAAAGCTGATTGATTAGAAAAGCAGAAGAAAAACCAACCACATGCCGCCGGTGGGATCCGAACCCACGACCTCCGAATTGCGCGTCCGGTGCTCTACCTCTGTGCTACGGCAACGGCTGTCAAATCTTCTGCTTTCGGGGGTATTCATGTTTACAAGTAACCTAACCTTGCGAGTGTTCATCAGCGCCACCCACGTTCATAAGCGGCGGACGTAGAACGTCCTGAGTTACCGCAGGTGTGACGTAGAACGTCATCGAACGGAGAGGGCGGAAGCTGCGTGAGAACCCTCTCATGCTTCCTATGGCGTCAAAGCTGCCAGAACCGAGGCCCTCGCTAAGCAATTAAGCAAACAAGGGAAGGGGAATGAGGGGCTCGTTATAAATATGACAGAAGCCAACAGCCACAGAAACCAAGGGGCACAGGGGATTTTCTAATTAATTTATTTATTTTGTGGTGTTGATCAATTTAGAATATTACTGAATAAGTTATCGCTTAAAGCTTAGTAATGCTGATGTCGCGTATGCCGATGACTTGCTATGAGACGGCCCCTGACTAAGCTCACTAATAATTTTTTCTTAGAGTGTCCGATGCGCGCACATTTAATACACCCTTAACCGTCATGTGACTTAAAGGTACTCTGCGTTCCTTGGAATAACCTCTGTAGCTCGTAAGGTAACGACTACTGCTCGACCTCTTCAGTTCAACGTTATCTATTTCACAGTATATGCAACTGGAAATGAACCTCCATCCTTTATATAGTCGTCATTATAATTCACCACACCTCACAAAACTAAACTTGAAGAAATGTCGAGGTGATTTCGGAAGAGGAGAAAAGAATTGCATCACCTGCGATTTTTTTTTTGCCAGCAAGAAGAACGCGACGTTGACTACAATGCATACCCTACTTGCACCTGCGCAAACATGATGATGACCAACTGGAGGTCATCCACCGGAAAGTCATCAAGCGGGCTCTCGACCTCCCGGTCACCACGTCCAAGCAGCGACTTCTGGCCTTGGGCGTGGTAAACACATTCCGGGAGCTTCGAGAAGCCCACTTAGTCAACCAATACACGCGTCTTGCACAGACCACGTCCGGTCGCCGCCTCTTGGACCGGCTACACATCAAACATTCTACCATATTGAGGAAAGGGATACAGTGCCAGAACCCTGGAGACGCGCCCTCCGGGTCCGACCCCTTCCCCGCAACATGTCCAGAGAAGACCATAGCGGTCGTCGCCAGGCGCGCGCGGAAGCGTTGGCGCGATACTATGGTAACCAACAACATGTGTATTACGTGGACGTTGCCGGCCCACACCACGGGGTGTGGTACACGGCCGCAGTCGTACACAACACAAACACAGTCAACGGGCTCACTTTCAAAGCCTACAGCGCAACACACGCGGAGGAGATTGCCATTGCTCTTGCTCTCACTACTCCCAAGTCGAAACACATCATCACCGACTCGCGAGGGGCCTGTCGGAACTATGAGTTGGGCTGGGCTCCCCCGCTTGCCTGGCGCATATTGGAATATAGCTGCCGATGCGAAGATCCAACTCCACGCAACCGGATTTGGGCCCCCGGTCACCAGGGCCTCCAGGGAAACGAACAGGCCGATCAGGCCGCCCGCACACTCTCTCCCCGGGCTATCTCCCTGTCCTTGGGCGCCTACTCCCAATCAGACAATCTGGCCCTTACATTCAAACACATCACCGATTACTACAAGGAGGAGCACCGGCGCTACCCGGCCCCTTGTAAGGGACTGGATCGCGCTGACGAGCGCCTCCTCATCAAAATTCTTACTAACACTGTACTGTGCCCGGCGGTACTTAAACATTTCAACGCATCCTTTGATGGCACGTGCCAGTTCTGTGGGGAGGTGGCTGACACCTTCCACATGGTTTGGGCGTGTCAATCAAACCCATCTATACCCCCCAACCCCAACACCACCAGAGAGGATTGGGAGGCGGCCCTGCTCGGCTGTCAGGACCTAAAGACCCAAAGGCCTTGGTTCACCGGACGCGGGCGGCGTTGCTTGCCAATGGGGCCCCGGAATAGGGGCTCCACCTAGTATTGTTAGGGGAAAGGGCCAATAGGGCCTACCCCAATCACCTCTCTGTAAATATTTATTGCATTATAAATGTTTTTCACCACCACCACCCAGAGGCTCCGCATTACCACGTATCCTGACCCCGAAACGCGTCCGGTGGACGCTACTGCGTCGAAAAGCATCACATCAGAAATGAACGCTTACGCACCGATGTGGCCTTCAAAAAACTGCTGCTTCCTCGCAACTTGATACGGCGTAGTCCCAGCATCATACAAGCACAGACCCAAAACTCAACACGGCCAAGAAGAAAAGCGCTCGCTCCCATGCAAGGGTTGTTTTCGTACTTTTCCGCATTAAATAGCTTCTGCGTCGATCTGGCGTCCCTGAGTTGCCGCGTTCACTCCGGAGGTGTAGTTACTCTTTCAGTACACCGTGTAGAGATCACGCACCGCGACTTCTCCTGCGGTGAGTCGAAGGAAGGCGTTAATGGAGAGTGTTCCGCATCGCAGACACGCTCCCCTTGATGGCCGTCCCCCCCTCTCTCCCTCTCTCTCACATCTTCTGCGCCCCGGGGAAAGAACTGGGCCGCGGCAAAAGCACTGCTCGGGGGCAGCGAAAAAGACCGATGCAAACGGCTACGCCGAAGCGTTTCAGGGGGAAAGAGGAAGAGGACACAGCAGAAGCAGAAGCGGAAGCACAGGAGGGAGGAAGAGGAGGATGAGGAGTGGAGGAGGGGAAGACCGTTAACGACACCACGTTTACGACGACTGACCGGTTTCACTCGGTCGACTCCACCACCACCGCCGCCGCGGAAAGTAGGCGGGCCAACCACACACACAGCCAGCAAGGCGCGCTACCCGCCGCTCCTTGTTATCGGACTGCGGAGCCTTGAGGAAACGGGGACTCCTTCACTCGTGACCCTATTTCGGAATTGGAGCGGTGGTTCCCTACGACCTAATAGACGACAAGCACGAAGCTCAGCGGCGTATCTACTATTTTCTTTTCTTTTCTTGTGCCACGTTCATGCTTGCTTTTTTGCTCGTATACAAGTTTTCTCCCTACTTCCATTTACCGAACTTCCTTGGTTCCTATTCCCTAAAGTTGTCGCCAGCTCATTCACTCGCTGTTAAACTTCTTTCTTTCTCAAGGCTGAAGAGAAATGATTGTTGGGGCCTTTTCTCAAGTTTTCACGAGAAGAAGATTTAATTGAATCGCCAGAGCCACTATGGAGATTTTCGTTTTAAAGTGCTTGGAATTGAATATTTAAAAAAAGTGAATAACAAAAAGCAGTGCTAGCGGCTTCTGACTGATTGCACGCCTTGTTCGAAGGATAATTGCGCGAGGAACACAATGGTTGCCCTTTCATGTGGAAATTATTAAATTTTGGCCAGGCATCTTTCCCAGCGCGTTCTCTATCCGATGGTAGCCAGAGTAGCGGGTTCCAAACACTTTTGTGAATTAATTTTTTTTAATCTACGCTACTATATGTTGAGAATAGTTCTATAAACCTGCGTCCGATGTAGATGTGAGGCCCTTAAACAGATAAATTACTATGTCGTAACGTGAAAAAACTCCTCTACTTAGCATTCAACATTGTTTTAGTTCGGCCGCTTTTATGCACGAATATTTAGCAAATTTACCTTCCCCAACACGAATCCCTTTGAAGCGAAAACAGGGCAGAAACAGCAGGGGGGGGGATGACCGTGTACAATCTGCGATGGCCACCCTAACATACAGTTCTGTGATTGACTAGGCTGCGCAGCAGTACTTCAGTTGAAACTTGGAAGCATGGTCATCTTTTTATGACGAACTGTCGTCTTAGTTCATTTCAAGAAACTCAATTTTGCTAAAGGCGCCTCTTTCAGTTTTCTCTGTGATCAAACGTGGGGAACGACTCAGTCTGTTTCGCCCACTGCGCAGTTTTTTTTTTCGTCAGAGAGCAGTTAGAGAATTCATTACTGAAATGCCGATCGAAAAGGAAATATTTCTGAAAAAAACCTGTCGCCAGATAGACCACACGCACGAAGCTAAACTTCCCGCTTGTAAATTACGATAATAAGAGGTAAAAAAAAGGTGGATGTCCTCCTTCCTCAGTTTCAGTCGTCTGTGACAAAAAAACTGGCGTTACGTCCGCCCTCACTGTAAAGTTTCTAACTTATTGCTGCCGTCAAGATACTTTTTTTTAATCTCAGTTTTTCTTCACATATTCGACAACTTACGTTTTGGTACAACACTGATGGCGAGAGGTCACGTTCCTAACATTTTCAGGGCGTTCCACTCGTATAGTAAGTACCTAAATTGGCACAAAAAAAATTCCTGACGATTACATTACATCTTAATGTGAAATTTGAGCGCAGCTCATCAGCTCTTTCAGCTTTCGGTGTACAATTACATACAACTTGTTAATTTCCGTGCAATTTCCTTCTTCAAGAAACACCCCAATAATACATCTTGATTGTCAGGAAGGAAGCCTTGTGGTCGAGGAAATAGATGGATATGTGCTCGACTTGCCCCACCAATGCATGGTTCTTAAAGACGAGGTCTATGCAAGTATTTCGCGAGGTTGTCGCTAAAATGGGAGGTGTTACGAGCGAGAGGAACGGGATAGGATAGGAAAGATTTTTATTGCGCTAGAAAGGACTTCTCCCGCATAAGTAGTAAGAAATTCCTGTTTGTCTTTATATGTATATTAAACTCCCCACCCACCCTGCCACCCTAGCAGGTGCAAGTTATAAGTTGATCTCGAGAGTTCGCTCACCATTAGCGCTAACGCATGCAGCCCATATCTCTCTCTCATCACCGCATGTACCTATAAGCGCAATTCACGCGTCCACTGACCCAGGAAGCCAGTTATGGGCACTTCCTTTCCTTAAAATGATCGAAGTGTAATACGTTGCCAAAGCCAGCGCCAATGAACATAATGAACGCCGACGGCATATGGCTTCAGCACCGCGTTTCTGGCACAACGTTGTCAATGCCTGCAACCCACATCTCTCTCTCATCACCGCATGTACCTATAAGCGCGATTCAAGCGTCCACTGACCAAGGGAGCAAGTTATGCGCCCTTCCTTTTCTTAAAGTGGCACAACTTAAAATGGCACAACCACCACGTAGCTTAAAGCACGACTGTGGTGTCCACTGTTCCAAGAGGGCATTTATGCGCCTTTCCTTTGCTTTCCAAGCTCTCGGTCCATTGGTTTCGCAGCTTAAATGGCGACTAAGGTGTCCACTGCTGGTTAGAACGACGGACAACGGCGACAGCGAAAGCGACGCCGTGAAACGCAGGAACAGGCGCCAAAGAGCTGCCCACTACAAAGTATTGCGTGACATGGTATTTCATGTAAAAAAAGGGCCAAAAATTATACTACGACTAGCTGCCATTTACTATCGAAACTGCGCCCACAAAAAAAAAAACTGTCTATTAGCTTCTTTGCTCGCAAAACAATTCAGTGACACAGAAATTTAACTTGCACCTGTTCCAATTACTTAACGAGTCTGTACAGCGTTTATCAATGTAACGATGGCCTCATGATTGCGTCTACCCGTCACCGTATTGTTATAAAAAAAACCTCCCGCACTAGAGGCACCTCGCCCTACTGACACATCATTATTTGAAACAAAATTCACTCGTGACACTCAGCAATTGATAACTTACACGTGCCATCTGCGAGTGCAGCAATTACCGGTATGTACTACAAAGCAGGGTGCCAGCTGAGGCCAGCCTGGTTAAGGTATGAAGCCCCTTTACTGAGAAAAATATTATTAACATATAGGGACAAAATTGTCTGTTTAAGTAGTACGTCGTTTATGCCTAATAAAAATGTTGATACTGTACAGAAACATTTACTTCATTTTTATTTTTTTAAATGCACTAAATATGCATATTGCAAAAGCAGTCCTAACTTCAATATTGCTCATCGCATGGCAAATCGCTTTTTCCCATGTATACATAAAAGCATGGCCTCCGCAATGAAGCAAAATAATTGTGACACCATCTCTTCTTGATTTCTAACACTGGAATGACTAAAAAACCATTGGTTTTCGTAGCGGCTTTTTTGAGGAAACTGAAGCAGTAAATAAACAACATAAAATGAAACTGAAGCAAAAAAATACAAAAAAAGAGCAAGGCTATGTGCCAAACTAAATACAATACCCCAGTCTTTTGTATAGGTTTCTTTTGCGAAAAAAGAAGAGCAATAAGAAGACAAATTTCACGATTCGACTTATTGATGTTCATTGCATAGCTATATAAATGAGAAATAAATGCACATAGTTGTAATAAAAAATTTCGAACAGGGATGAAGTTATAAAATATCTCGAATACCAAGCAGTGGCAAAAAAGGGAGTTTTGAGAAAAACGAGAACGATGATTACGAATAACTTCCTCCACAGTGGATAAAGTCCAGCATATTTGCAGATTTGCAGCTCCTCACTCTTGCTCTTCCTTGATTTCACTGAAGTGGAAGCTCACAGACCGAAAGGAAGACTTCCAGATGCGCTGTTGATTCCCTGTCAGGCAAGCTCTCTGTGTATGCGGACTAGACTTGTTCCCAACGTGCTTTAAAAAAACATACAGCGTTCCTCTGATACCATTGCTGAGATGAGATATGTTACAATACAAACAAAACTTCAGTGTTCGCATTCTATCATTACTCTTCAATGTGTTCCAATCGTCTTGCGTTGATTTTATGTGCGTTTTACTTATTAAACACAAATAGACATTGAGAGTAACAAGCAGCTTTTATAAATCTCAAGTCAAAAATAAACAGAAAAATAATAATGCCGAACGTAGGCTTTCCGTAAAATGTTTACGAAAATCCCCTATACCTTCGCCCAACACTTTTCTCACTTCGAATTATTGATCAATTCACTCTCGCCCTACCACAAGCTTGCAGTCCCGGTTAGCTCAGTTGGTAGAGTGACTGCTGCGATGAATGGTGTTCCCGGGTTCAAACCGAGGACCAGGAAAAAATTTTCTTTAACTACGAAGTTTCTGAGAAAGCCGTATAGCTTTTCTTTGTAGCCATATGACTCCACTTTGGTGGATGTCAATAACTGGTGGTTGGCAATAACGCAGGCTTTTATTTGCCTGAAAAATTTCCAATGTCGATTTCGAGGGATGCGCACGGAATTACTACTCTGGTTGCGTCTGCGTAAGAATGCTAATTAGAAACGAGAGTTTTGTTGCAATTCATTAACGAATGAATCAAAATTTTGACACAAAATTTCAAAAATTAAACTTTATCAAACCAGTTGCGCTTTAAAGGTGGCCACATCACAGTGCCCCTTTACCGAGGGCTCATAAACAGGGCTACTCGAACTTAACATGCAGACTAGTTATCGTCCCCTTTCGAGTTATTTACATTCATGCTGCAAAGAAGTAAGAGTAGCTCTTCTACATACTCGGCTTTATCGTGGCTACGCACCAACGAGCCGGGTTAAATATGGAAGAAGAAGAATACATGAAGCAAAGCGTATATGCCCAAATGTCGCTGCATCAGCTATGTTTTGAAAGCAAGGAGGGATGCCGGTTCCACTGCGTCTCACACAGCCTCACAACAAATACAATCACACGAGCCACACAAAGGCCAAAGCAATATCAGTCCCACTGCAGATGCGGAACTCGGATGTGGAACTCAGCCTCTCTCGCCAACCGTGACCCACTTGGAGACGCGAAAGCCGTATTTCAACTTCCAGAAAACGTCGGTCGGGGCCAGAGCGACCGATTTATAGCGCAATCTCCGAGATGGAAGAAACACGCTGTGGCCAAAACGACAATCGCTGTCTTTCTCTGGCCGTTCGCTTTTTAGACGATGTCTACTGAGCGTTAGAGTTCTTCGTCATTTTTTGCGTTCTGTCTTTCATTGTTCATATTTGAAGACGGGTCATGAGGATGTTTATCTTCCGGTTCGCTGCCAATGCGCTTTTCCTGGGTTTGCACTGGTACTGGCAATATATTTACAGACCCAGAAATGAATAATCAAAAACTAAAGTTCTTTTCAGATGTCCTTGCGACAAAAAAGACTTTGGAATTGGTCCTCATGCACGTTGTTGCCAGTGTAGTGGTCAACTGCTTCGCCCCAGTTGCTTTAGACACGACGACTGGAATACCATAACCCCTATTTCCTCCCTCATTTTGTGTCCAGCTTTTTTCCTGTCAACCATGCGCTCCATGCGGGGCACAGTGGATAGTTTCTCATCTTTCATTTGAATCTGGAGCAGTATTTGTTCCACTCGGATTGACGGCAGCAGAAACCGCCTGTACTGATCACGTGCTGAAGACAGAAAGAGAACAAGGACACGTCCGCACGCTTCTCTTTCGTTCCTGCTCTTTCTCTCGCTTTATTCATCCCCATTGATGCGTGTCCATTCCATGGGCGACGCATGGAAGGCGCTCAATGGTTTGCGGTGAAGCTGAACAATAAAATAAATGTCCATTGCCTTCTCCATGTGGACGTGAATAGCGTATTGTGAGGGCCGAACACGCGTGTCGCAACGCATGACGTGAGCCACTCCAGTAAAGCGGGGGGTCCCTCCAAACTTCCGTCACTCTGAATATTTCTGAGGAAACCTTGATCTCAGTTTCTTTGTGGGCGTAGGGGTAGATTTCCTAGAGAGCGAGAACACTTCTGAAGACCAGGGGTCAGCGTAAGAAAGGCGAGTTTACAATTTTGAGGGATTTTTGCTGTAGTTCTCCTGTCCTGTTTTCCTTTTGTATTGTATATAAGTTCAATAAAGATCAAACCTCATGCCCGCACCGCAGCAACATCGATTGGAGCCACTACGGACTTTTTTTTTCTATTGCCGACCTGAGGCTGGAAGCGAGAAGGGTTCTGCTTAATATTGAACGAACAAAACACGCAACCATTTCTACAGCTCCCTTTTGCTTCATTCATATTGCAAGTACCATTATTTCAGCCGAGGCCTAAGAAGATACGGCAGTGTGCGGAAGGACGATCCAATTTTCTGTAAATGGCGAGACCAGAGGGCAGCATGTAGTTCTGTTTCCGTTGACTGTGTGTTTTCTTACGGCTCTTCTCGAATGTAACGGTAACAAAGATCTAAACAAACAAACGTTCATTTTAAGAGCTTCAGTCAGTCATGCCCTCTGCAGAGCTTCAATTTCGGTAGCCATAAACTCGTTCCACTGGTGTGTTTCCTTGCATGCGTGTACGTGTGTATTGCACGTATGTGCCTGCGCACACCCGTGACCGCGCATGCATTTGGACCCCAGTTTTAAAGAGAAAATTTAAGAAACTAGTTCCGCTCACTTCTCTCCGATTCGTTGCGATTCGCTTATGGGATGACAGCCGGGCAAAATGAATTGTTCTCTGAGTGAAAAATGGTTCGGGTACCTCGGATGAAAGATCCAAGCACGCGTGTATGCACGATTTATCGAGAAAAAATGGCAATTTTTTCAGCACATAGAAGTCGGTTTCTGGAGGAACTCACCCAGTATTGCTTCTCAGTGAAATTGCTCTTTTGTAACTAATTGAGACGTAAAATGTATGCTCACCAGCTGCTACGATACGCTAGAACGGTACATGTGAACACTGTGGGTATAATGAGAGAACAAGGGGATATTTTAGTGGCTCAAAATATTTAGCGGGGAATAAGCAGTTATTTTTACGAACTCACCTAATGCATTCCTTAGAAACTCTATGAAGCATTATTTCCTTGGTACCTTTGACGTAACTTGCCCGAGGCAAGGTTTCGATTAATTAAAAGCACGAAGCGGCTTCATGCTGAGGACGCAATTTATAAGCATTGGCGTTCAGCCCTACTTGCGTTGAGTGAAAAAGAAGGACAGAACTTTGCGGAAACGTAACTCGAAAGACAATTACAAAAATAACCCTCTGACAAGGACACTACCCTATCAATATCACCAGCCAAGAAATCCCGAGGGAACTAAGCGATGTCACTGTAGAATATTACGCTGAAAGCACACGAAAGAACGGCACGATAAAATTCGAATCTGTACGAAACGTCACATTTACGTTTCCGGTACGTCGCTAACGCAATAGTGTCCAGCCATGTGCAACCGACGTACGCCTTCGAGTTCACAAAAGGCTGCAAATAACGAAGAGAACCCCTTCTCTCTGCGGAGGGTGACAGGTGAGAAACCGGAAAGTGGAATCGGGTGCTGCCTGTTTCAGCTTTCTTTCACCGGAACACCGGGACTGTTTTGGCTCTTGTTTAAATCCTGACAGTCTGTGCTCGAACAATCTTGAAACAAGAAAACGACTCGCAGGGGCATCGTTGATAAAGGACTTCGCTTCCATAAAAGATTTAGGAGACAGTTCATTTAATTCGAATGTGTCGAGAACAGCCGTGCGTTTCGCACATCGTTGGAGATTGGTTTCAAAACACCACATATAGTGAAGTGCCATTTTTTTTTATTGCAAGAGATGTGCGTACCGTTTTACGTTTGTTTAGTAATGTTGCTCGGCTGTAGATGGCAGGTGTTACGTTTCTTATTAACGAACGTAAGAATAGAGCTATAGAATGGGCACAGCCTGCAATATTGATCGTATGGTCTGTAAGAAATAATCTAACTCGCAAGCACACACACAGACACAGACACTCCGAGACAATTGCGAGGATCGGCATAGGAGATATTTTTGCAACTGTATTGAGTTGCGTATAAAATTTTGCTTGGTACAGAATTTTCGCTCCTGCTCTTTGTCGTTCCGTGTTATTCCTTTTTGTTATTTCAATATTCGATTCTTTCATACAAATGCTTTCAGGTGTAGAATTATCTTTATTGTATCCGATATGAGATTAGTAATTCATTGTAAAAGATTAGTAAGAGCGATGGAAATTCGTTTATATATTATCAAGTATATCATAGGAAAGGGAGATAGGGAAAAGTATTACCAGCACTCGACTCGGTATTTATAACTTGCTTTGAAAAACAACGAAAAGCTGAGTAGTTCCCAACTGCATAGACATACGCAATTATATTAAAGAGTAGGGCGCTTAGGGCCTAATAAGTACCCAAAAAATTGGTTCAGCAAAGCTCAGGAGCTCAGAGCGTTAATCAGATGGAGCTGATTGGCATTAGCGGCCGAGAGGTGGGGAGGTATAGCTCACTGTGCGGCTGCCTCATGGTTCTCGGCAGCTGGGCC
Source organism: Amblyomma mixtum (assembly GCF_055824585.1). Classification (NCBI taxonomy): domain Eukaryota; kingdom Metazoa; phylum Arthropoda; class Arachnida; order Ixodida; family Ixodidae; genus Amblyomma; species Amblyomma mixtum. The sequence continues at coordinate 225,512,322 of NC_143012.1, read as the reverse complement.
GGAAACGCAGGCGGTGGTTTCCCTCTCTTTCCCTCATGCCTTCTTCGGGAACGAGCGCTATCAGCAACGACGGAATGCACTGCCTAAATCCGAAAGCGGACATAGCGTCACATGGCTGCCCAAGCAGCTCTGGTTCACGGGCTTATTTGACGGGTTCGGTGCGTCAGATTGGCGCCGCTCTCCGACTGACACTGGCTAGTACAAAAACCATAACTGTGGCGCTTCTTCGCAGGTGATATTCCCTTTCTATAAGGCCACCGCCGTGTCCTGGAGGCGGCAGGAAGGATGGCGTTCGAGCTACACGCTTTCGCGACTGAGCAGGGCGCGCACGATAGGGTGCGACGTCGTTGTGATGCAAACACCAAAAGCAGTGCTCAACTTTCAATATCGCCAAGCTTCAAGACTTCTAGAATTTCTAGACTTTCCGTTCCTGCACATTTCCGTGCGGTATATTTGCTGTTGTAGACCGTACTTCATGGCTGTACTTAACGTTACCAACTTCAGGACTATAACAAGAAGGCACTATACCACATATGCATTCTTATAAACGGGCTATTTATTTATTAAAAATTGAGATCATAATGGCGTATGTTGCAAGCGGCGCTTCTCCACCAGGAAAAGTTAGTGTTTTAGTGTTTCGGACTTAAGTTCCCGAAGGAAGAAAAGAAAAAAAAGCAGTGAATAAATAAACGGAGCTTCCCTCACCTTGCAGTTCTTTTTCTTTCTGGATCATACTACCGACTTGGTAGAATAGATATCGAGAGTAGAGGCAACACGATACTAAAATCTTTTCATGGAATTATTAATATAACCTTGATTGCCTTCCAGAGACACAAGTAATCGATACCGGCACTCGAGGCAAGCGAAGATTTGAAACCGTTAAAATCATCTTATCTTGCTTCTGCTTCCTCTGCGTTTGCGGCTCTTGGTTCCAGTCGCGAAAGTTCTTTCATAATGTACGGGGCGTGGAGTGAAGACGGATACTTGTTTTCGAACACGAATGTGCTCTTCCATCCAGCAACGTAGCCGTAAGGGTGCCGGTGGTATGTCCCTTGCTTTACTCACGTTCTCGCTCTCTCTAGCCATACATTTTACTTTTTCAGTGAAGCCTTACTAAGAATTCAGCACGCTCCTATAAAGTTCCTTGAGACTTTTTTTCCTTTTCCAACAACTATACAGAAAGTGGCCGCTGACACCATCCATCACTGAACCGCTTTTACTTTTTCAAGATTCAAAGCTGCCTTATCGACCTCGCTTCCGCTGGGCCAAGCACTCAAAGCATATGAGGCCAGGGATCACGTCGTTTCGATGCACAAGGCCAGCTGTTTGTTCAAGAAGAGACCTCGGAAGCACCAGCCAGCATGCATACGATTCTTCATAGTGCGCTTTTGCTTTGCTTTCATGTTTCATGTTGTTTTCATGTTGCTTTCATGTTTCAAATTCACAGTTCATCCTGCACGTCTGAAACATATGATGACTACAACACACAACCGGTGATACAGATTTTGCAAAGCCACTTCTCTGTAAAGCTAGATATAGTCCTGTAAAATCTCGCTATAATAATTCTATACACTCATATCTTGCATTATTATTTTCTTAGTCAGAAAAAAAAACGTTTTGTAGTTTCAAGCCCATACGCGCACACGCACACTGAACTGCCGCACCAAAAGTGTTTCTTTTGGCACAGGTTACGCTTCTGGCGAGCGTTCTAGCAACTGGAAGCTTATTTTTATCGCAGGGGCACTTCATCTCTTTGCAGCGCCAGATGGTTAAAAAAAAAAAAACGTGTTATCCTAGTATCAGTTACCTGCCACAATTTTGTAGACTGCTTGCGCGGATAAATAACCCGGCGTCCACAGCCTTGAAATTTTGTTGAATATCTTCTTGGCTAAGCGCGGGCGCACCTCTGAAGTCTGACCTCCAATGTTTATCGTTAAAAACGCTGAAAAAAGTCCTGCACGTGGGTGCCTCCGTGCTGCAAGCACGACCACACACGACGCAGCAAAAACTAGTTAGAAAAACGGCGAAGTGGTGTCGGCGTGTGACCAGTATCGCGCAGTTACAGTGTGGCTTCGTCTATGATGGAAAAAAATAAGCGGATTGCGGCGCGAACTCAAATACTATTTCACTAGCTGACAGAACACATTCACTTGCTTCGCACGCTCAACACACGGAAGGAAAAGGCGTTGCTAGGCTTGCCCCCAAACTCGGTTTGCAAGTGGCGGCCGCTAGAGGGACACCCCACTAGAAAAAGGCCCAGAGCCGCCGGACACCGACAAGCGTGAATTAATCTTGCGATGGGTAAGGAACGAAAGAAGGAAGAAACATTTATTGAGCAGGAAGAAGAAGGTGGTTGAAACAAAGCAGACGGAGACTTCAGTCCAAGACCGCAGTGGGTCTGGCCGACGCCATGGAGATGGCGACGAGCGCCTCCTGGTCTCCCACGGGGCACTGGTCAGCCGGGCCTCTCACTGCTCCAAGGTGGTGGTGGCGGTAGTGGTGTAAATGTACAGGCGGGATTAGCCTTACAATGACCTGTCGGCAATTGCTCCGCCGCATTGGGCGGCTTTAGGTGATGTGGTTTATAGGTGCATGTTCACGTGAGCAATTGCTGTAATAAGATCTGTACGAGAAAAATTAGGAGGAAAATAAATATGGTTGGAGATATTTTGACAAGCACCCTCAGATTATCAACAACAGATTACCTACCTTGCTTTTGTTGTAGCTCACTCTAGTTTCAGCCTTTCGAGTAAGAGGTCGCTACTCATAAAAAGGCCACTCAGTGCCCTCTGTCATGTAAAGCAAGCATGGCTGTGCCCATTAATCTAATTGCTCTCAAAGTAGGTTTTGCCCTCACGCTGATTCGGAACTTTTTTATTTTCTATTTTGTGAGCCTGTTTGTCGTCATCGAGGCGTCAGGTATGCCTAGCGCTGACTGACATTGTTTGGGCCCCTAATATGAGACCAGATAAAAGTGGCGGGATCCTTTTCCACTGCCGTGCTTCCCTGCTATAAAAGCAAAAAAAAAAGGAGTTGTACATGGAAGGCTCGACGTACTAATAAACCCTTCTCGGGTGCTCTACATTAAGCGGCGCTGAATTCGGACGCATTCAGACTGACGGATTGCCGACAGCCCTGCCGCATAGTGTCTCAAGCGGAATAGTGAAAGAGGCCCACATAAGCCGATAAGTGGATTACTGCTCCGGGTCCCCAACGCAGAGGGGATGGCGACGCGCAACCCGGCTGCGTATATCGAATTCAGCCAACGCCGTAAATTTAACACGACGTAACGTACGGCCTCCGAGTTCCCGCTCGACATCGCAAACTGATGAGCGCATTATTTACTTTCCAGCATCGCAAGGCGCCTTCTTTATTTTACAGTGTCTGCCTCGTAAGCTTGTTTTTCAAGCCGACATCCAAATTCATATACTCTTGAGCAGAGCACCGTTCATTGCAGTTTTTGGGCGTAGATCACTCCCCCTTTCTTTCCGCTTGCTAGATGCCGGTTAATGTCACCGGCTCAGAAAGCGTTGTTCATCAACTGTACTTTTTTTTGGCTTTCTCTTTTGTAGTCGGGCAACAAAAATGTAAAATTGTTAAAGCTGCCAGGAAAAGAGTTCTTGCGCGTGGCAACACAAATCGATTTGGCGAAGTGCATATTAGGAAGCCCTGCTACCGGCAACAAGCAGATTAACGGTGCTGCTTGCAGCTTCAGTTGTAAAGCAGCCAGAAACGAACCCTTGTTTAAAGTGACAAACGTTACCAATTACTTTTCACATCACCAAAACAAGAAGTCAGTGCGCATCGTTTATAAGCGGATGGCTTCGTACCATCCCTGTACGAAAGGCACAAAAACGAACCTCACTCAATATGGGACGCCATCGTGTAAAAAGGAACCATTTATTTAAAGAAATGCGATATACTGTTTAGTTTCAGCGGCAGATATATTTTATGTAGTTTCATTACCGAATCATTTTCATGTTTTCGCGGATTTTCCACTCAGGCCCTTTTGACTGCTGGAAACTAACGTCTAATTTCTAGCTGGTGACCAAAACAAAACAATCCAGCTTATCCTCCTCATCTATTCGCACAGCCCTGCCGGAAACCACTGACAGCAATATATGTACGCGCCCTCATTTCATGAGTGTTCTCGGCTAGGGCGCAACATACCAACACAGTTATTAGCTATCTACCGTTACTGCACTATTACCACTCATGCGGCTATTAGTGAAGAACAGCCATAAAATAATTAAAAGAGAAAACAGCGGCTGATAATTTTGGGACTCATCGAACCAGCTGTGTCACGCGTCTATCACGTTGCATGCGCGTTTTCACTGGATCGTCAGTAAACTCAAAGCAGATCATCTGGCACTTAATTTATGGAAACAATTTAAATGATGTCCACTCTGTTGAAAATTATTTTTGTCTCTGATTTTAGCCAAGATAGCCGCTTGCCATTATAGTCGCTCAAGACGGACCTGTGTGAAACCGAGCAAGGCATTTCTCTAGGGAAAAAACTGGAAGCTTTAGGTGTGGTATCTCAACTTTCTTTAACTGGGCGTGCCATGCGTGGTCTGGGGTCGGAGTTTTGCTTTCAGTTCGGTGTCTTTCTGCATGTTTGTTTTTGTGAAGCTGGTGAGCTTTGCTATTTTCTTACAATTCACTTCTGCCTATTTCTCTGGGGTAATTTTCAATGGTTTATGGCTTGTGCGGGTTTAACATCCCAAAGCGACTCAAGCTATATCAGGGACGCCGCAGTGAAGGACTCCGGAAATTTTGTCCCCCTAGGGTTGTTTAACGTGCACTGATATCGTACAGCACCGGAGCCTCTAGAATTTCGCCTCCATCAAAATTCAACCAGCATGGCCGGGATCGAACCCGCGTATTTTTGGTCAGCGGCCGAGCGTCATAACCACTAAACCACCAAGGCGGCTAGACCTATATTAGCAGAGAAAAAGAAACATTGTTTAAACCAACATGGCTGGTTCCAAGACATTTTTCGAGTGAATTTTTGCTTAGTTCTATCTTGTAGTGCTTCATGTCGGAACAAGTCGGACAGTTTAACTAATTATTAACTTTAAGAGGATTGGAACAAAAAATCAGGATAACAATACTGAGGAGAAGATTCCGGGGCACACAAACCCATTATTCGTGTATGATATTTTTTTTATTTTTCAGTGGCTCTTATTTCTCAAAGAGATCAACACATTTGCTCATTCAGAGATTACCCAAAAATTATTGCTTAGTGGCGTTGCAGAAGAACGGAAGTATCCATTTTTCATTACAACATCTGCTCCGCTGAGACACACACGTCAGCATAGCTCTGAGGTCTCTTCGTTGCCGGTGTGTGCTTTTTCAGAAGTGTTTATCCGATCCAGTAACGAATTATTAATATACTAGAGGAAAATTTTCAAATTATATTTTCGCAATGAGCAGGCCTAGACTGCAGAGACCTCACTAAGCCGAATGATTAATTATGAGGTTTCTGTCGGTTAGCCGTATGTCCACATCGCGACATTCTTCTACTTTTAAGATCTCATTGATGCCTGTCGGGACTCATTTCAGTCATAATAAATTATCTTCACTAATAAACGCGGTTTAGGTCTTTTAAATCGTTCTTGCTGGTCAAAGCAAACAAACGCTCAATCGCCGAAGCCTTACCGTAGCTGCAATTAAGCGGGCAGGTTCCCATCTTAATGGCGATTTTTTGTGTTCATTTCGTGTGCCTTCCTTACAACTTTCTTATTCGCGGACACTGCTGTCTCAGTTTTCACACGTTGCAGGAGTGGTTAAATAGAACAAGAAAAGAAAATTATTATACATAACCAGGCACTCGCTTTACAAACTGTGTGGGCAGTAGCTGTCGCAAAGAACCAAAAAAATATGCAATCAAAAAAAGATATGAAAGCTAAAATATTCAATGGATAAGTCAGTTGGGTAACACGTGGAGAAAAACAAAAACATGAAAGGGAGGGGGGGGGGGGGGGGGGCGGTGGCATCCATACAAACGGTACTAAGAGCTGTATACAATCATATGTACCATGAAAAGCGAATCACACGTTCATCGATGCTCCAGGAAAATCAGGGATAAGACTGGGTAATGCTCTGAAAGGAAAAACATAGTTAATGCATTGCTAAATACGCAGTCTATAACAGACACTGCAACAATATCGATTGTGCTGACAATAGGACACATGGCTTTCTTTTCTGTTTGCACTGTTTTTTATGTATTGCTTATCATACACTGATGCACTGATAACTTCTCTTTTTCGTTCCTCTGCTCTTGCTCTACAGAATTTTTACCATAACATTGAATCTCTTTGTTAGTTGCATGCGGGACTCGAGTTATCTTCATCTTTTTGCTAGCACAAAATATTTCATGCTTGCCACTCCAACGAAGGCAGAAATTCTGAACAGCAGTATTGTGAGATAAATCAAATAAATAAAAAACATGCAACCGGAGGGTTTAAAAATGAACGTGATGTCTTTTTTCTGCGCCAATTTTTGCTAGGGCAGAACATTAAACCACTGCACCTGAAATCGTGACCGCTTTCTAGTGTCTTCCGCATTGCCGTACCTCAATGACAAAAAGGTTTGTTTCTTATTGGCAAGCCGTCATTTTCACCGCTTTTTTATAGTTTATCTCCATTTTTCTACGCTCTGCTGCACTTGTATAAAGAAGAAAGCACATTAATTAGTAAAAGTTGATCATTAACCCAATAACCGTTAGAATAAAAAACCCAATCATCCGCGTACAAATGAACCTTAACTGCTGCGCTAGCAACAACCTGGACGACATAAATGTTATAAATTACGAATATAAGGGGTCCTGGAACGAACCTTATGGGACATCCGAGGATATGTGAATCGGTGATGACTAGTCTTGATTGCAGCTTACAAAGTGTGTGCCGAGGTACAAATATTCGGTAGTCCACCCAAGTAATTTATAGCCATATTATCCTGTAAGCAAGGCATGAAATTTACAAAAATGATTGCTGAGGCATACTTAGTTAAAAGCTTTGCAATAATGAATGAAAATGGCAGTAACATGTCCCCAAGTGATAAGGCATTATCCTGCGTGCATTCATTTAACTGTATACGAGCCGAAAACTGGTACAGAAACCATTCTGATGCTGTGAAAGATTCTTCTTAGTTAAGAACCGAACAGTGTGCTTGTGAATAATATGTTTCAGCTGTTTTTACCAGGTGCATATCACTGAAATTGGTCTGGATGGGTAGCGCCCCCGTTTCAGCACGCACAATGAAGACGAAGCGGTGTCCACGCTCAAGAGAGAACGCTCGGGAGATCGGCCTCGGCCGGACGCTGCCGCCGCTGCTCTGTCGCTATCATCTCTCCGGCAGCGTTCAAATAAACGTGGCCACATCGACCTCTACAACGTGGTGACCCGGACGTGATTCGAACATGCAACCTTCTGAGAGTTAGTTGCTTTTTACACGTTTTTTGAATAGGAACTTTATTAGCGACCGTCCAAAAACGCGTGACTGTTCTGGAGTCGAGCGATTTGTGAAAAATTATTCTTAAATTACCCGCATACCATTCTGAATACTTCTTTTAAAAACATGCTAGGATTACTATACGGGCCGACGCTTTTAGCAGTGTTGATATTTAGCAAGGCGTTATGAATTCCAGAACAACTTTCTTGAGATCGTCGAGTAAAAGTCCTTGAGATCGTGCAATGCGGTTTACAGCAGTAGGTGCCAAATATAACCTGCAGCCATTCGCTTCACATTACATCCCAGCCTCAAAACAAACCGACACGATGCAAGCTACTTCCAGACATTGGGACACTGCAACTAAAAACCATGAAATCGAATTCACTAAATTCTTAAAAACCACCTGTTAAGGTAGAGGCCTACGGCGCCAGTCGGTAATTCCCCCCGTACCGTGTCGTCTGAAGTCGGGAGGGGTTGACAATGACGACAGCGCGTCGCGCGCTTCGGACGCTGTCCAAGCCCGCGGGGATTGGGGAGAAAGACCGCGAACAGCCTTTTCGGGGCCGCAAGGGGCCGACGACCGTTTCCCGTTGAAAGGAGATTCTGGGGGGTCAGTAAGGTCGGCGACTTCTGAAATAGCTAAGCAGTGGACTTACTGATGCCTCTAGAGTCGGGCTCTGGCGAGCACTGGGCTCCGCCCACTTGTATGTAGAGTGTCATTGCAGCAGTGTTGGTTGCAATTGGACGAGAGCAGGTTTAATAAAGCTCCGCCCAATTATCGAGGGTATAAAAACCGCTGCAAACAAAGAGCGGACGAGTGCGCCGAGTCCCAGTCTCGGCCGCGTTCTTATAGCCCTTCTTTTTAAAAGCCCTGTGTTTAGGCTGCCTTTTTCTCCTGTTGCCTTTATTTTTGTTTCCGTCTTCAATAAACTAGTTTTGCTTCTCAAGAAGTTTGGAGTTGCTGCCCCAACCGGCAACGTGTCGCCGGACGAGCGTACGAAGACGTGAAGTGCCCAGCATACGATCGGACCACCCGGCCATTCCTATCTTTTTTTTAACTCCACTGGAAGAACATCAAATTCCTTCGTGACAAAGCCGCAGGAAGGAGAGGACCGTCAAGCATTTACCCTAGCAGCCCAGGTAACCAGTCCAATATTGGAAATGGATGGTTTCACTTTGGTCCTTTGTATAGGACCGGCCTCTGCCGATACACCTCCAATATTGGGCTGCTAGGGTAGCATAGATAGAGCAGAGCATGAATTCTTCCTTCCTTCTTTCTTCTTCATTCTTCCCTTTTCTACTCAGCCCGCCAAAACGAGACACCTAAATAACGCTTCGCAGCGGTACATAGTTACGGCCAGCTATTCGAAAAATTTGTGCCATTTAAGCGTGACGCTTCTTCTGCAGCGCTAAAAACCTAATTAAATACGGGGCACAGTTATTGTTGAACGTTCCTGGGGCTCCAAAAATCGATATATCTAAATGCGTGACGCACTAGATCGCGACACGCCCATTCCAGCCCAGACAGGTGAAAAGAGGTGCTCATGTACTCACAGGCGCTTCATACTATTCGCCAGTCAGGCATACCTTATGCCGCAAATTAAGCTAAACCACCACAGTGGCCTATTTCGCAAGTGGAACTCTCCGCCTAACTACAGCTGAGGCTAGAAGGACTCATTCTAGCAGCGTGCAACAAAATTTGGAGGACTGCGCACGGGCTGCGCTATAGGCGCGGTCGCCGGCTCGCGCAGGCATTGCGCCATCGACTTCCAAGTAAGCGAGGCTGCAGAGAAGCGAAGGGACAGGGAGAGGGACACAAAGTGGGGCAGGGAAAAATAAGGAGGTCGCAGCAAGCTTCCATGGCTGGGCGTGTATATAGAGAGTGCAGCAGTAGTCGTTCGGACATAGTACCCTTAATTCAGTTTGCCCACAAGAGCCCCTCATGAGCCAAAAGGCGGCACGGCTAGCATCGCGTCGTCCCTGAGAGCTCGGCGCGCTCCGGCCGAGCCGGTGCACGGTCCGTTGACTGTGCGTGGCCCAGTCATCTTTCCTGTCCCTCCCACCCTCTCTCAAGCCCTTCAAACTCTCTAGCTTGCCCCGCTGCCGTATTGGGGTTTTGCACTGTCGCCTTACTCTTACTTCATCTCTGAGCCACGATATTTATCTCCTGTCTGTGCCTCATCTTTCTTTTTGCTTTACCCACATCTCTGCAACTGGAACCCACGTTCACCCGGCTCCCTCCTTCTTCTCTTGCCCCCCCCCCCCCCTCTCCAGTACGGCGGCTGCTCTTAGATACGCTAGAGTGGACTTCGCATCCCCAATTTATCTCTCCTTTTGTCTTTACTTGCTACCGTTGCCATTATTTTCTTCTTTCTTCGGTTTGGCTGAGGCCTTTATTTTTCCCTCCCACATACTGCACACCTTCTTCTTCGTTCTCTTCCAGCTCACGTCCGTGTTGTTTTAGAGTGTCCAGCTCGTTTCTTAAAAGTTTAGCGCTGTTTCTCGCTGCCCGTGACGAGTAAAGCCGTGGAGTGAGCTGCTAGCTGTGCCCCTCCCCCATCCCACCCCCCTCACTCTTCTGGACTGTGTGGGTAGCTGTTCTTTGAGCACAGTTCTTGGCAAGGTCTCTTGTTTCTAGTTGACGCCCCTCTGCAATGGCTGATGAGGGCACGGCACTCACAAAGGCGGCAGTGGGCGGTTCTCGGATAAGTCGTAAGGCGAGCACGGATGAGGAAAGTTTCGCAGACTTCGTTCCCTGAGTTCACTAGCAGGAGTCCGTCTCCGTGACTGCACTTTTTTTAGTTAGTTGCTTTATCTCCTCAAGGCGGACAACCTGCAAGGTTGTAAGAGTGCGTTAGGAGCATTGTGGTCACTGTTAGCACGGTGACGTGATGGCAGGAGAGTTGGCCGCTGAAAACAAGTGCGCGTAAAGGGTCAGTAGGGAAGTTTAGGTAGCGGACCCGCCTACGCCGCTTCCCCTTACCGCCAACTAAGTAAAGTCGCGAAGCATCGCAGCATGGAATAAAACGGATGTCCAAAGCGAAGTGAAAAGGGCTTGGATGGGCGAGTTGTTCGAGCCTAGTTAAAGACGCCCTTCGAGAAGGCAGCTGTCCAAAGAAGAAACTTTATCTTCACAGGCATAGCTTCACGTGGGGTAAGAAAGGTGTGGGCCCCCTTTCTTCTCCCTACATATTAGCGGGAAATACAGCTCGAGCCTGAGCCTTTAGCCAACATTCACCCTTAACTGCTCTCGATGGCTGGTACAGCCAGCTCTGCCCGTGCACTCGACTAGCTTGCACTCTTGAGTCTTTAACAAACAAGAAAAGGTGCAGGGCACAGGGGAATCGCAGACATTCTGGTCGCCATCTGTAGAATGTGCAGAATAAGTAACAAGGGCACTTTCTTCCCTAACATCCCTAAGCGCAAATGAAGGAACGCTGTCTCTGCACATTTATTCGCATATTCCTCACTCCCCTAATGTCCGCTATTAATCGATCCCTAAATTCTTCGTTCTCTCATCTGTAAAGCGCTCGCATCCGACCTTGAGTCAGCGCATTCCCTACATGTTCTGCGCGGCACGACAGAAGGAGACCAAAATGAAAAAGAAAGATAAAAAAAGGAAAGCCCATCGGGTTGCACAATATCAGAGAGCCTATTTTACATGTGACTCGGGTGCAGGGCAGGCGACGCGTGTAATTAGTATCACGACCGCCGCACTCATCGCCAGCAGCTAAGAGGAGTGCTCGGCGGGCCACCCCGGCAGCACGTTGAACACGCTGGGGAGGAGACCGCCAGAGAGGAGGCCTCTCTGACGCTGCTGTCTCTTTTCGTGCTTTCAGCGGTTGCGCTTTCCTCGGCTTTTCTGGTGCTGCGTTATCGAAACGACGATGGCGCCGGCGTCCTCTGCCGGAGAGCGCAATAAACAACTTTGCCCGAGCGTCGCGTGCGATGAACCTTATCGCGAATAAACGCAGATCTTGCTCGCTGGGGCACAAAGGAAGGCCGCCTCTCCCGCTGTGAGCGACACAGTAAAAACTGAAAGGAGTTGCGGTGCGGCCCAGCGGTTCAGTTGGTTAATGGAGAGGAGATAGCGCGCAAAGTTAAGAAGAGGCGGGAAAGGGGCTGCGCCACAAGAGGCGAGATAAAGAGCGCCAAGATGCGCTGAAGCAGCTAACGACTTCGCTAATTACCGCGGAATCGGTGTTTCTTCCGTTCATCGCCATTTTCTCTTTCTCTCTGTGTCTTTGCGCAGTGTCATGCATTTTGGTACTTTGCTTTTTTTTTCGTTTTCTGCGCTCTTCACCCCATCTCTCCCTGGCAGCCCGAAACGATGCTTTGACACTCGCCCAAAAGACGCCAAGTTTCCTCAGTTTGATGAATAATATTCCTTCTGTCTATGGCCGGACATTCTCTTGACTGCTTGAAGTCATCAAGCGAGAGGAACGCGCTACGTTGTGAATGTCAGCTGCCCGTCGCGTAGACACAGTCCTTCTTTATTGCATTTGCATCGATGTCCTTGGGTTCGTGCATGAGTGCATGTGTGCTTTGTGAGTGTATTTTTGGCGCTTTTTAATTGTTTTACAACCTTTTTCCATCGGTCAATTTATTATGGTCTGACCTGTAGAGATGCACCATTACTGACCCTTAGAGTCTTTTTCATGCAATGGAGCTCTGTTCCGGCCGTGCCACAGCAAATGTAATGGCAAAGAAGACAGAGAAAGTAAGCGATGATTCCTGTGTGCTGAACAACGGTCGCGTATACAGCTCTGTGAACTGTGAAATTTTGCAAGCTAGTTCTCCATTCCTCTCTGTGCTTGTTATCGGCAGTAGGCAATGTATGTAGCGTGTATTCACATTTAGGGCAAGCTGGGAAGTTTTCGGGGATCCACCTATTCTCGGTGCCGTAGTTTATCCGACCTGGTACTTCGCCGCGCCCATAACGCAAATGGAAAAAATGGAAACAACAGCAATATTCCTAAAACCAAAAGATTCTTCAAAACTAAAAGTAAACCTTAGTGTGAGCTGCAATATTGGTAGAAGAAACAAAAGGATACCCTTAGGCAGTGAACGGAAACGTTTTCCGTGCTGACGTAAGCGCTCGCTCATTCTGCGACTCTGGAGTCTACCGAAAGCTCTATGATTTCGCAAATTCACCTCCAAAAGCACGCGCAGGCATGTTAACAAGAGAATAATTTTCAAAAATGCTACAGTCGGCTGCAGTAAAAGGTTTCCCTAGATATCCTGAAATTCCCTCTCATTAAAGAAAATAGACGTAATGTTTGCCGAGCGTAAGCATAAGCCTCGTGGATATGTTTGCTGTCGTAGTAGTGCCTTTTTGTCGTTATTTTTGAGCTCCGAGCACTTCTTCCTTATGTAAGACATTTTTCACTGGCTCCTCCATTTATGATCTTGGTTACTGATCTCTTTCGTCGTTTCTGCCTTCTCTCTGTCCTCTCCTATTAAGCGTCGACTTATTTCAAACTCCTTTCCCCGTCTTCAGACCTTTGATACGCACCTGCTCGCGACGAAAAATTTGTATTCTGCACGGCAGAGTGAATGCTCAAGATTTTTAATGCCACGTATAGTATTACCTTCTTCCATTCTCTGGGTAAAATAATTATCAAAGGTTGAAAAATATTGGATACCATTCTAATACTTTCAAGGATTTGAATAACTGGTATGAATAAACTCAATACCTTTCTGCGACGCATGTTTCGAAAACAGGGCCCACTCCGCCGCCGCAACTTCCTGTGCCGTGGTGGGTTTGCCAGTGCGAGGGAGATATATGAAATTTTAAGTGCTTTTTAAATGTTAAACGAGTAAGGTGGGTGGGCTCATAAGATTAAGAACTCCGGTGGCTTGCGCTGATGTCTGGGCCCGTAGGATGGTCTGACGTTGTTCCTCCAGCCTATTACTGGTAAGGACTGCCTCCCACTTCTCGTATGGCGTCTGATTTGTTGTTATATTCGATGGTTTTCTCACACAACTCTACAAAATGTGGAATAGCGTGGGCTTAATTACCGCCGCACCAGGGACAGGTTGGCTGGTATCTGGAAGGGTGCACGAGGCTAGGGAAGGCTATGTGGGCTAGGTGAGACAGGCTGTGTTGGACAGTTTAGGGAAGGAGTTTGTGCGAAACAGAGGGCCCAGTGCCACAATGTGATGCATTTGTGGGGCGGCATTCATAATTGACATATATGGCCTCCGAGACTTGACGGCGTGGCAGGTCTTATCCAAGTTTAGCATGTATTGCCGCGCTTCCCGGAGGTTCTTCTCGCAGCACAGGTCTCTTCTATTTGACAAAGTTTCAAGTTATCTAATAGTCATCATAAGACGCAAAAGATGCTACGCCAATGCCTATAACATGGCGATGTGTTTTAACTTCTAGGGGTTATGATTTCTTTCGTGTTTCTGAATTAGTTAGCATTAGAAGGGCCAGTGCGAGCAATAATGGCGACCGCAGCCTATCAGTAGCCAGTGGCCCACCTTTCGTGGTAGGCATGTGGCAACCTGCCAACCTTGCTACGAACAAATTTACTCAGACATAACCTAAGCATATCACCTCGGATATAATGAACTGTCGTATGTTCAACTCGGATATAACAAATTTTCCTGTGTTATCTCGGATATAACAAACCTAAGTATGCCACCTCAGGTATAATGAATTTTCTCGTCCAGAGCACAGATGTAACAAACTCAAAGTGTGCACCTCGAATCTAACCAACCTTAGAGCATAACCACCTCAGAAATAACAAACTTCATTGTGTCAACCTCGAATATAACGAAGGCTTGGCTGCTGCCGCATTCAAATGATCTACCGAGGATCACCTAAGAGCTTTTTTTAAAAGTTACAGATACATGTAACTTGGTGAGTTATAGCTAGACCGAATACTTTCCTGCGTTTATTTTTCAGAAACATTGGTGGAGGCTTTACGGTGTTTATTTGTATTCAAGGAATCGGCGTTTTTTCTGGCAGCTGCATGGTACAAAAAGTTAGTGGGGCATAATACGTGAAAAAATTCTTAAAGCTAAAGAAACAGGAAGCGAAGGGAACCAGTTTAATTCACTACATTAGTAAAAATGCTTTTCAGAGTTCGTTGTAGTAGATGCACGCACGCTTAGGCAGCAATCACTTGTGCCAGCGTGCTCGTTTTCTTTTCCTGCACGGAATTTCACAAATCACAGTTTAACATTACCAGTTAAGGAAAATGCTCACGCTTCTCACATATTGTGGCCTTATCATAATGGCACACGACAAATCACTCTCCTGGCAACATCAAAAGGCTGGATAGCATGCGTTGGCACACGGTTGTCCTTGCTTAGTGTGGACCCAACAAGTTTTGTCTTTCCCCCAAGATCTCTTATTCATGTTATTAAGTGTACGCTTACCATCGATTTTTTTTCTCCTATTTTTTTGTACTCGAAAGTATGTTAGAGTCAGTACAGAATCGTAGCACCCAATTTATTTTGTCTAACTTTTACTGCACTGCTAGTGTAACTGCGATGAAAAATACTTTGAACCTTCCTAGCCTCTCCCTTCGTAGAAAATTCGCGCGAATGCTAACTTTTCACAAGATTTACTACCACAATCATCAGCTGAAAGGGGATCTCCTATCTGAACCATCATTCATATCACCTCGCACGGATCATCGCCACAAGGTACGCATTTCATACTGCCGAAGCAATGCATACTTTAACTGGTTTATACCCAAGACGGCGAGCGATTGGAACCACCTGCCCACCTTGGTTGCCGATATTTCAGACACCTATTTATTTAAAAATGCTGCGGAAAACTATGTCCTTGACTAGGCTGTTTTGTTACCTAATCTGATTTGTATTTTGCTCATGCTTACGTTTATTTCTTTGTTTGCTGTATTACATTACATTTTCCATTAACTTCTTGTTTTCATTTTGCTGCATTGTCTTTACTTTTTTATCCACTCCCTTCTGTAACGCCCCTCTGGGGCCCTGAAGGTACTGTAATAAATAAATAAATAAATGTGAAAGTAGTTACACCGGATTAAGTTGCTTCCCGGCAGTTAAATTCAGCACTACACGACCGGGGTTGGTCCTTCCATGAGGGCTTCCGCTAGCCTGCAGAGGACCTGGCAATGATGAGGGATGATAATTATGCTCTCTTTGCTCTTTCTGTCATTTCTCGACTGGCTGTGGCTAGAGTTCCGTCCAGACGAAACTACAATTTGCGCTAGAGTTCCGTCCAGACGGAACTACAGTTCGCGCTAAAGTTCCGTCCAGACGGAACTACAATTTGCGCTAAAGTTCCGTCCAGACGGAACTGCATGTAGTGATGGCGGGGTTCCGTCCAGACGGAACTGTATCTGACACCATACAGTTCTGTCCACCATTATCTGCCACATGAGTTATGTCAAGACGGAATTAAAGCTGGCGTTAGGGATTGGGAAACCAGCTTGCTTGCAGACTTTTGCATGTCCATTTAAAAAAGTGGCAATCCTATTCCGCCTAATGTGTGACAGGATATTCTGCTGCATCATTTTATTTTCCAAGCAGTCAGTGAGAAATGGCCACAGAGCAAGCTTTGGCTTGGGTTTGTTGGTGCGTTTGCATAATGCTTGTTGACCGTTTGTGTACGTCTTGGTCTTTTTCGCGCTACGTCATCGTGCAGCGCAAATAGCAACAGGGCTTCACATCACTTCGCGAAGAGTTCCTGCACTCTGCTTCTAACAGTGTCATTTTCCTGATCCTGCATGCATGCACGGAAGTTATACCTTCGAGGATGTAACTAAACGCAGTACGCGGACAGATATTTTGGTGCCGTATAAATGCATAGAGAGAACATCTGAATGCAGCTTTGTCAACTGGTTATTCCAGAGGCAAATAAATGCTTTATGTGGGCAGAAGTCACCCATTTTGTATAGTATGGACAATACGGACATTAGACAGTTCTAGTTTTACGTACGTAGAACCTTCACGCACGTAAACGTGAGCGTACGCTCGTGTCGCTTCGTACAGTTTTAGCTACACATACGGGACGCAAACTGTCTATATCTGCCATAGAACCTAAAAAATGCACTAGCATGTTGTGCCGCGCCATCTAGTACAGATAAAGAAAACTAATTTTGTTTAGTCGAGCTGCTTGGAGCGGAGCCAGGCCAAGCCACAGTGCGGGCGGTAAATACTTTCCCCCTTTCTTCTGACTGAGCAATTTCAGTCCACCGAACTGTATGTTGCATGTTATCTTCAAAGGGGTTGCATTCCTTCACGTCCCGCAGCATAATTAAATCACCGGTTTTCGAGAAGCGAAGGCGCGCTGGTGTCCCACTCATGTTGACGACGTGCGCGTATGGAGCCAAAACGTGCACCTTTTTGCGTTTCCAGCTGACCGTGCCGAGGGTCTCGCGATATCCCGCGAGGTTTTGAGCTTCGCGTGGTCTCGCGAGACCGTGGGCACACTCATTGCTATGACGACCACAAACGCTTCTCCGTCAGGCTTAGGAGCTGCTGAAACGAATTTCTATCTGGAAAACAAAAGCTAGTGCTCACCTAAAACTTCATGCGAGAGCAAGGATAGACCAACTGAAGGCAAATACAGCAGTTTACAGCACGATACCACGTCGAGGCAATAGCGACGAAGCTGTTATCGTTGTGAAGCGGGCGGGCAGGGCGCCGCCATCTTGCCAACGCCACGCACGCAAGCAAGCAACGTGAAGGCCGCAACGCAAAGATCCGAATCTCACGTACGTCCGTGCGACCCACGCAGACACTTCACGTTCTGCGCATGCGCACTGGTGACCCGTAAGCGCTCTACTAACGTGAAGCTTCTACGTACGTGAAGCTAAAACTGTCTATTGTATGGACGGAACTCTAGCTGCAGTAAATATCCCTTCTGGACGGAACTGCAGCAGCAGCAAATGTTCCGTCTGGACGGAACGCTAGACACTCCGTTCTCGACTACCTGCTTGTTGCGTATGCTGCTTTTTTGACCGTTAATACGCGTAATCCTGATAACGTAATGCTGGGACGGGTAGTTAAGCTAGCCGCATCGTTCAAGGGCCGCTTCAAACGGACCATTAAAGCAACTGAACTAAAAGCACCCCTAATTCATTACCGTGCAGTGAGCTCTGCAATTGGGAAACGAATCTATACACGCCATCGGAAGGGCATATTGTAACTATCGCGAACTACTAACGAACTTCTCCACACACTCGAAACAAGTGGACATTGCAAGCAGCAGGAGCAATGTCTCATGCGTGCTGCAGATGTGTCGTCTTGCTGCTGCAGCGTCTTCCAACGTTGGCTACGAAAACGCGACTATGACGGGGAAAATACGCACAGTACCAACGCAAGTCATTGTGACGTCGCTAAGGCTCCTACAAAATATGATTTGCGTCCCCCCCCACCCCCCACCCCCACCAGAACCATTCAAACTCCCACTGGCCATCCCTTTCCTTCCTTTCCTACCGCTCTTGTGACTGGTATTATTTTGCTAAACGTTCTTAGCCATAGCCATGACCACAAATTCGCGTTCAAGCCGCTCCCAGAGGAGCCCGGCTACGCATCGGCGGAAGGCCGTTCCAAAGTCGTTAGGGACTTCCGTTCCCCGCTTGCTGTAGCCGGAGGCTGTAGCCCATTTAAGCCAACCATATAGATGTTGGCACAAGCTTCAACAAAGAGAAAAGTAGAACAAAGCAGTGACGCAAAACGTCAACAGCGTCCTCGATAGCTGAAGTAAGTTACTAAAATAAAACTCCGCTTTATTCGATCAATACTGCGCCATTCCCCTAGCTGGGTTAGCTTCGTTTCTGGGGCGACCTACCAGCGAACGTCGTTTGTCCGCCTTTGTGCTTTGATGTCCGTAGTGAGAGCTTTGTGATATCATTCCGCTGATGAGATGGTTTCAGCGCTAGTGGAAGGAGGAGGTTGTTTGCGGTGTCTTCTTAAAGCTGTCACACTGATTCGGGCTAGTTGGTCATTCATGCCTGCTACTAGAGCGCCAAGCACAGACAGGGACACAAACGCTGGCTGAATACAAGCGCCATGAGTCTATCTTTGTGCCATTGTAAGTGGTCGGCGCTGTAGGAGTTGCTCATAAAGCAGGACGCAGCACTCATTGTGAACGACGAATACGGAATGCAGAAAACACTACAAGCATGACTGCGTATGTAACGCTGTTCGATGTTGACGGGTATAGTTAGCTTACTGTGTCTTAATCGAGACTGCTTGTTGTTACGCATCACTGCAGTCTTAGGAGCGCCGTCAACGTGCCTAAGAACATCGCTTCACTGCACTGCACCTGGTGCCCCATATCTGTGTTTGATAAATCCTTTCTACTCTTTGCTTTTTTTTCTTATTTGTCCAATTAGCTCGCTGACTACAACTTTTTTTCACAACATTCCTTGCTCCAGCTTAGTCTCCACGCCCCAGTCGGTCAGGAAACCACGTTATTGTTTCTATGTTATATGCTTGCCGTGTTTTGTACCCGCGAGGTAAAATTCTTGGGGATAATTTTAAGCGTGTGCTAAACCATGCCGCTCCATTTATCTTTCATAACCACAAGTTTGCGAATAATATCACTGCATGTTAAGCAGGCGCCAAAAAAAACACACGGCTAGAAATGTTCCACGAAATTTGTTTCCTTACTGTTGTCGTTGACAGAGAAATTAATTTTTTTACTCTAAATTTTCCTACTGAAAGGCGTGATCATCTATGGAAATACGCGAGAATAAAATGTCAGAGTAATATTTTTTAAACCTTCTTTTTTCCCCACATCGCAAGACAGTGCAATTAATTTTCACACAATGTTTCTGAGAAATAGTCTGAGGCGACGTTTTGAGCTCCGTTGATGGTGCCTAAGGGTTCGCGCGGGTGGCATTATAGTTTTGTTTTCTCTTGTTTGTTTGTTTGTTTGTTTTGTGTTCTGTAATTTTCCTATGCATGTTTTTTTCTTTGCGCTTCAGCTGGCCTTAGGCAACCACTATGCATTCGTTCTGCAATAATGCCTTTGGGTACTGCAGGAATTTCTTATTGAGTACAATACTTAATAAAGTTATTAAAACTAAAGAATGATTCTTCTTAACATGTATTAAACCTTACATTTTAATGCCATTTATTATTTTACCGTTAGCGTGCTCATCTCTGCCATATGTCGCCTGAAGCTAGATGGCAGATTTAGTTACCTTCTAAATTTTTTAACTGCTGCTGTATGTGCCGTAGCTCAATACCAATGCTTCCTTTGTTATCTTTCTTGCGCAAGACCTTTCTTGTGCCCTGACGTTTCGTTTTCTCCAGAGCAATGCACCGAAACAAAGAGCGCACTAGCGAAGTCTTTCGATTTCACGGTCGAAAAACGTCAGCCTTCTCCATTCCGTCTCTCTGCCGTTCAGTGCTTGAAGGCTGAGTTTATTCGCCAGCTGTCACCGCCACATTTCGCTGGAGGAATCAAGCTGGACAGCATTTGTTGGAGTTGCTGCTGTATACTTCACATAACACCTGCCGCTCAAGCGATGAGAAAAAAAAAATGCGTCAGTCTAAAGTTGACGTCGGAAAAAAGCAACCAGAAAACTAGCGTTTTTGTTGTTGTAGTTCATACCTGCTTCTTGCCTAAACAGCACAGGCTGTCTGTCATGTCCAGTCGCAAATAAAGCGCGCTTGACTTGAGGCATGGCACTTGTCTAGAAAGGGAAACATGTCTCTTCTTTGTACCATGTGCCATGTGGCTCTTATACTGCAAAGTACTAAAGAGCATGCTAAAATTTATGGCTGATTGTCTTTATGGAAACGCATCTATATATCAAAAGTAACATTTCTTCTGCCGTGGGATGATGGTTCATTTTAATTAGCGCCTATTGTGAGTTTCGTAATTATTATAACGTTATTTTGGTTTACTGCACGACAACATAGCACGCAGACCACCTCACTGGCCTTTCCGCCGAAGTCTGCATTCTCTCCGCCGAAGTCTGCACTCTGACTAACCTTCAGGAGCTTGCTAATATTCAGTGAGATGCAACCTTGATTCACTGGTACGTCTGTGCACAAAAAACTACGTTTTAATATTGTTTACCCTTTCAGCTATACCACAATCATGTGGGCTTATACCAATGACCCATCAATCTTCTATTTAAAAACGCAGGGTTTTCTAGAGGCTACCATAACCCAAAATTTTTCTCTAGAAGTATTTTGAAGTGCCTTCATGGTGAAGAAACCTAAGGCAGCACCGCTTCGTGGAGTTTTTTCGACGTAGAATTTTTGACATGTGTCTGCTAGATTCATACAAACCACCAATCTCATAGTTTACCCAGCACATTGTGCGCGTATCCTCACAGCCAGAAAAGAATTACTTGCGTGCTTTCCGCAGAACACGACTGCATGTCCCCTACACGTGCATGGTAGTCGCTCCGAGCGCCTCAGCAAGTAGTAAGCGTGACACACAATGCGCATCCGCTTTCGAAGTACATAGCCATCAACACACGTACACCTCTGCCATCTTTACTGCCTACCTCAACATCCCTTAGCTTACTCTCTTGCAAGAGACTTGAATACGCATCCTTTAGAATCACCGGTACCCTCCAGTTCACTGTATCAGCAGGATACAGGCCTGCGCCAAGGCTTCCATCTTACTTCACAATTGTGCGCCAGCCTTGCGTCTGCCTCCCCATACAGAGGCCCTGCACAGAAGGCCGACCCCTCATTGCTTTTCCTGGAGTCGACAACCATGTCCTTTCTACACGTGCATTAGGCAGATCCTACACACGTGCACTCAGCTGGCTCTGCTCATCCTAAAAATCCACATGTACTGCGAACTTTTCGTTCTGACTAGACCAGATTTTTCGAATCAGTTTAAACAGGGTCCGAACTAGTCGCTCTTCCTCAGCCGTTACTTTACGCCATACTGCAATCGCCTCAAAGATCGACTGTGTTCTCCGATTATATAGTTGCCATATTATAACTGAAGGCAGCCTCAGCCCATGCCTGTCAAGAATAGTTAGTGTCAGTATTAAAGAAATTCATCATGCACTAAAATCTTCGCCGTATTGGTTTCCAGCTGCCGGTAGGCCACTAGCGTCATTCCCAGTACTGACCTTTCGGATAGTGCTGCTGGATTGGTCTATGCGAGAGCAAAGTGTGTCTCCATGCCTCTATCGAACGAAACGTTGGGAAGAAACTTCGCGTATTTGGTAGCTACACATCAGAGTTCCTGGAGTGCTTATGGAAGTATGAGAGGCCCGCCCGGCTGTCCCCGCAGTTCGGCAAAACGTTTATTGCCAAAAACACTACTTCACAAGCTCCAACCGTCTCACCGGTTTGTGTGATGCTTGACCTCGAGGTTGACCTTGGGCAAACCATAAACAAATATTATATTGCGGCGACTTGGACAGCGTGAACAGATCAGCTTCGCTGGCCACTGCGCGACAGCACTAGGCTATAACCGCAGCCAATCACGCCTCGTGTTAAATTGCAACACAGGCTCGTGCTGTGAATTGCACATAGTCTTCTTCATCAAGCAATGCTGCTATCAAACTAATATTTGTGCCCTGATCAACGTGGCGGTAGTAACAGAGGGATATGTGCACTGCTTGCGTTGGCGTAGACAACATTGTGATAGAAACATGACCCTTCAACACTATGCTTTGGAGTTAACAACATTGCTGCAGAAACGCCGTACTGGAGCAAGGCATCAGGGTACATTGGGTAAATTGGCAATTATGATGTGAAAGTTGACGACGCGCATAACTGGCATCCTGAATTAGTTGACACCTCAATCGCGCTTTCAGGTATGTCGCGGTGGTTTCCACGTACAAAAAAACGGTACTTTCGAACAATAATTCATGCTTAGCACTGATAAACTGGCAGCCAACTGTCGGTTTTGTAGCACTAGGAGTGGTCGCCACCAATTCTCCTGTGTTCGTTCAACCACCACACACACACACATGCACGACAATGCAAGTGAACACCTTTTTTATCACAATCTCACTTCGATGTTCATCGACTGTTCATCTAAACAGAAATACGACGATTGAACTATGCCGCCCTCTCGAAAGCGACAGCTACCAGGATCTTGCCTTTAGCTTTTTTTGGCACAAAGTGTTTCCAGCAGAAATGGCGATGCGATTTAGCTAAAGCATACAAACCAAAAAATTCTGGTTCGTTATTTATAAGATGCTGCAAAGCAACACCGCAGTATGTGACCTCCATATTTTGTCTACATGTGGCGTGATACCTCTTTCTCTCTCTCTCTCTCTCTCGGATAGAGGTTATTATTTAGCCACACTGAGAAGAAAATAAACTTCAATGACCGCTAGATTTGGTCCGATATTCATGCCCAATATGAAGACCGAAGCCTTGCAAAAGTAAAAAAATAATTCATTACGTTTCTTTGCTGGTGTGTCCTTTTGATACGTTATATTTATGCTTTACGAGACACTTCTATCCCAGCATAATCTGCAACATGCTGAGTTTGCAACACGCAGCAAAGGTTCAACCAAGCATCAGGGCTGCGAACGATGATGATGATGATGTCCTCAGGCTTGCTTCACATCGCAGGCTCGTCGTCTTCTTCTTTATAACAGTTCACCGCAGCTAGTGAGCGGGACGCCTACACTAAAATATTTATTTGCCACAAACACTGCTTCGATTGTGATCTGCCGCCGTTTAATTGACAAAAATAGCCTGCACGCTACGATGCTCTGGTTCAAAAGTGCCCTGAAACGTAATAAAAATGGGTTTCTCTATCGAAAAGCATGTAACGCGCTTTGGCGCATGCTTAAAAGCTTTGTAGTCGAAAAAACATAATGCAGCACTCCAATGCTCTTTACAACATACAAAAATTAAATTCTGTTCTCGGAACTGTTTTCCTTCTTGAAGCTTCGCCCTTCCGATTAGCTTCTCGAGATCAAATCTTTCATTCCGACCCCTTCCAGAACTGCGCCTAGAGAATGAGAGTAACGACGTGGCTTAAACAGTGCTCTTGAAGCGCCTGCGCCTGTTCAAAACGCTCGCAAAACGTGTTTATGTTGAAGACATAGTAATATTTCAAGAACGACTTCCTGGAAGTGAGGAGACGATTCTCATGGCGCCGTAGTTATTTGTTCGTGCTTCTTTACTCGTTAGGCGGGGGCAGATGCCAATTTTTTCCCTTACCACGAAGGAAAGCAAAATGCCGTGACGCATGTGTTTTTAACGGCGCTGTTGAAAAGCGCTGAATGAAAATTCCCCGCCACGTCCGGCGTAGTCTTCCTCAGACAATGTTGTTTTTCCTGTGGTGTTAGCGTTTTCTCAGTGTCTGTCATCGAGATTACTGCTAGTTTTCTTCGGCACGTGGCGCTTGCGCGGCAAATCGATGCATAACTTGGAGAAGGGTTGTATAGGTGTCGCGAAGTTCGAGAGAGTCAGACACCAATGATCAGGTAATCAAGAGGAGAAAACTTCGAGTCAATATTCTGGCGAGCACTATAACCGTCACCCTTTTGACTGAAAGATCGGTGCCGGGAACCCCGCGTCATGAGCCCCGCGTGATAGTTTGTCTACAAATTTGTCGCTTCTTCTACTACGTTCCAATTCATTACGCAAAGAAAACGAATAAATTTTCACGTGGAAGGTAATGTCCATTCAATAGGCGTGATCCAAGTTGGGTGACGCGCAGCTATTGAAGCTCACACGGGCATTTAAGCGCAGTTAAATTACTGAGGCAAACTTGGAAAAACTTGAAAGTCTATGTTTCAACAATAAAGCTGATAATTCCTGAAATGACACCTGCACCCTGAGGATAATAATGTTCATGT
This sequence comes from Amblyomma mixtum, assembly GCF_055824585.1. Classification (NCBI taxonomy): domain Eukaryota; kingdom Metazoa; phylum Arthropoda; class Arachnida; order Ixodida; family Ixodidae; genus Amblyomma; species Amblyomma mixtum. The sequence continues at coordinate 225,488,110 of NC_143012.1, read as the reverse complement.
TGCCTGGGACTGTACCGCAAAAGCGACAAGGACCACGCGAGAAAACACATTTCATATTTACACCTTATCTCGACGATAAGGTGGACTGTGATTTTTTATTAACATCACTCGAGCGTCCAACTGACAACCGTGCAACTAACATCCGTGTAGACAGCCTGCAAATAGCACGCACACAGAAGTCTGTACCCTTGCGCGTATTGTCAACTATCTCAGCGGTTGCATCGCTATTTATCGTTTATTTCATGGCCACCCCAGCCTATCAACCTTGCCGTCATCAACGCCGCAGTTAAATCGAGTGTTGATAAAATTTTAGCCCATTTCTCAAAATTTTACTCGTTGTTTTTTGGCACTATGCATACCACTCCCTTGCAAAGAAATCCGGTTCCCTTTAACATCGACTGTTTTTTAAACGGAGTCACTTTTTTCACAGCGCGCAGCGGCTCCTTTCCGTTTAATCCTTCCGCCGAGGAGCACAGACAGCTCTCCCGAAAAGAACTTACCGCCTCGCTTTCACTTTACCTCAACAGCCGTAGCTCTCTGCCTCGACAGAGCCCGCGCTGCGTGCAGTGTATCCAGGACTCGACACGCTTCTTTCTACTCGCCGTCGACACGTCATTCAATGTCCTCTTCCTAATTCGTCCCGACTTTCCTCTCTCGCCTTAGACTTTGTATCGTCTCGCTTATACATTCCCCCTGCGTGCCGGCCGCCCCGTATCTCGAACTGAGTTAGCCGCTCCCAACGGCCATTCTTTCCCGTCGCCGAGCAATCTACTGGCGCCGGCAGAGCGCCATCGTCGACAGTGCACATCGGAGGAGCTAATTGGAATAATTACGAGAGAGACAGCACTGCTTTCTCCTATACCTTCGCAACTTTTGTTTTCCTGTCAGCGCATTTTTGCGGAGGGGTTTGGCGCGTACCTTAATTTTCTCATCAGCACTTTCCTACACCTTGGTTTCCACAGTTCTCTTTTTTTTTTTCTAGAGAGCACCGCAGTCATCCACCTCACCACTTTTGAACATAAGCAATGCTTTACCGGGGCAGTCGGCTTCGCACTGGCCGACTGTTCTCCACTAATGAATCGTTCTTCATCCGCTGCAGTGAACAGGAGAAGAAGCCGAAAAACAGTGACTTCAAGAAAAAGAGGGCGGCTTGGTACGTTCTAATAACGGTGCTGAAGTCCTTCTTTCCATATTTCTTTTCCTTGCTCGAGCAGCGGTGATGCATGACGAAGTATTTATCTTATCTCAGTTGGCTGGCGCTTCCATTTTCCCGGCGCACTTTTTGATGTAAAGAGCCTTGCATAGGTAATTGGACTTCTTTCATTCCTGTCACACGCTAGGAGGGGTAGCGTGTTCCCGAATTCGGTCAAGTAAAGTTTAAAAAAATAATTATTTTTCCCGGTTCATTACTGCACCTTGGCTGTAAGCGATGTTTTAATACTAGGCTGAGAATTCATGTGCACCGTCTGCAGTTTGTAATTACCCGCACAATGTGTGCATTTAGCTCTCAGTCGTGGTCGTCTACACTTGGAACCTGACACGTTTCGTAGCTGTAGGTTGTTGTATTGTCCTCTAGTCACTGATCAAAAGGAGGCAGCTCATATTTATTGTGACAACGAGAAAGGAACCAAGGCTAACGGTAAAAACTGAAAGTTGCGCTTTTCATCCACTGTAAAGGGAATTCAACTGTTTTCTTTTACCTGTGGTTAAATTCAAAGCCCGTTATTTATCAGCAGTGTGTAATCTCCTCTTAACCAGAAATCCATTTAAGCGTGCGCATTAAACCTACAGCCGCTGCATAGTAGTTGTTGAAGACAGCGGAGAACAAAAGTTCTCTCAGCAGAGCTCTTAAGAGCGCAGCCTAAAAAGGCTTCCCACGGCACCTGTCCCAAGAGCTAATTAAGCCTAAAAGGCGAAACTTTCCCTAACGTGCAACAGGAGCCCCTGTGAGGTACCCGTAATGCTCCTTCGTGAGCGTTGCTTCTTGAGCGGGGCTTTTTACACGGCTTTGTAATGGTGTTCCCAAGCTCGAGCCTTGCCTGCGCGTAATAGGGGTTGACGCGGTGCACTTATAACGCACTTTACGTCGCCTCTATTGAAGCCGAGTTTGCGTGTTTACAGAACTGTCCCTACGCCTGCGCCACAGTACACAGCCTCCTTGGCAGAAACCACCCTGAGTGCACCGCTCACCCCGCACTGTTGCTTCGTTCAAATAATTCCTGTGAACTAAAGCTAACGTCGTAACCTGGTTGAGCTAGTTATCTCCATATACGTGCGCTGTAGGGCCTGTGGGTGGTTGTAACCGTAATAACACTTGCTGAGCACCACCCTTACAGTCTTAGTGTCCTTTGCCAACAAGAAATTTAGAAGAAATCCAGAGGACAATAGTCCACAACACCATACAATTTGAGGAACAAGAACCTGGCGTGCAAAAGAGGACATAGTCGGGTCGGTTCAATGTATTCCTCCCGCCAGCGCTTTGGTGTAGTTATTTTGTTGCTGCCTCATGCCTACGGCGGCCAGGGTTTAGTGCAGACCAAAACAAGTGAAGGAATACTGGTGTTCAGTGTCGTAAAATTGCCCTCTATTGATGGCTTAAGAAGCTGGGAACGATTGTAATCATACAGCTGCCGATTGTAACATCCTATGAATGAAAAGTAGAATAAAAAAAATGAGTTTGAAAGAAATTTGGAGGCGATAAAGGACCCTCCCGGTATCAATTATTTACCTATGCAGGATCTCGCGCACTAGTTCTAGGGCACGCCCGGTGATGATTGCAGCGAATGAGAGGAGAACTAGAGCAGAAATCGAGAGCGCTAATCGAGCGAGGAAAATCTCCAAGTAAGTTCCTCTCTGAGTTGTGAACCATCGGCAGGTAAATACTTATAGTGACCAAGAAATTCAACCACCCGGAACACTCACAAAGGTTCGACGGTGTGAGCCCTATGCGGCATAAGAAATGCTTTACATATGGCATTCTCCAGTGTCATAGATCGCTTGTATTGCTTTGAGCCGAATGAACGAACACACCACTGGAATGTGGAATGCTGTTTTGGTTTATGGTTTAAGGGGGTTTAACGTCCCAAAGCGACTCAGACTATGAGGGACGCTTTAGTGAAGGGCTCCGGAAATTTCGACCTCCTGAGGTTAGTTAACGTGCACTGACATCTCCAGTACACGGGCCTCGAGAATTTCGCCTCTATCTAAATGCGACAGACGCGGCCGGGATCGAACCTGCATCTTTCGGCAATTCCGCTGTAACCAAGAGAGGCTCAGATAGGGGACGATTTTGGGTCATTCTCAAGGGGCCACTGTCAACATATAATATTTGGTGTGAACAATGCAAAAGCTTGACTAATGACCTGATTTTCCAAAGAAATCAGCTTCCGCGTTTCTATAAACGCCGTAAGGCCCTAATACCTTCCGAGACCAAGATTTCAAAATTATTTTACATGTATTTGGAGGCAAAAATAAATCTATTGCCTCATAAGTCCATTCTTTAAGCTTTCGAGCACTGTTTCGACACAAAGTGGCAGGTAGCGAGTATAATTATTATAGAGACATTGCAGGAAATCCTGGGCCGGGCCGAGTCAATGCAAAGGAGCTCAGCCATGAATATTGGTGTATCATTCGGTACCCGAACGGCATAACTCTGTGCAAGCGCCTGAGAATAAATACCGATTGCCGTCTTTTCGCCATTTTGACATGCATTATTGGGAACCAATGCATGGCTCAGATAATATACGAGATATTCATTTAGAACATCATTTAACGTACTAGCAGGCTAGTTTTTTTGCATTTTGTGGAAAGTTGCGCCGAAGCGCCGAAAGTTGCGCCGAAGCCGAAGGAACTCCTTAAACACAATCTGAGGGACTTGAACCGTGGCAACTGAGTACTCCGAAACGGAGGTATTTTTCCCACAAAAATAGTTGTAGCCATTCCTGCAATAGACTTAAATACCCGTAAAAAAAACATTGAGAAGCTGGAAGCGAGTTTTAACAGTACTTGCACTTCCAGGTCATGGGCGCCATTGGCAACTGACTTGGACAACCTTAGGCAAAAGTAACCCATAGAACACGACTCTCAAAAACAATACAACCAAGGTTGAAGCTAATATTTGGGACAGCCAAAGTCAAGTATCGGTCTAACGTAAGGATTACAGAGCAACAGAAAAATGACGTGGCACATACAAATTTTTTATCGATGATCCTCATCAGTTGTAAAAGAGCGCACTCTCCTTTCAACACGACGCTTTTGATATCAGGCTACCAGCTTACTGAGGATCGTATATGACACCAAAGCACTTTACGGAGATTCGGTTCTAAGGATACATTAACGAGATATAAAGAGGAGACAGCGTCGTAGAATTTAGACGGAAAATTTTGCTCACGCTGAGTATTAAACGCTACCTATCAAGCCAGACTCCGAGAGCTTTGAGATACGGCTGCAACAACTGCTACAGTGCACGCATGTTTTTAGCGGTGGCGAAAAATGCACTGTTCTCTCAGTGCGCTTAGATTTTGACAAGCCCTATTCTAAAAGTAAAGCATGCACATGCAGTGCTTTCCCATTCGACTTCGCTTTCATTTTGAGCTCTTTGTAAAATGGAACGGGATAATCAAGATAGCAAAAAGAGTTCCCTCTGTGGCTTGTCTAACACATTCCGTTTCCTGCTCTTTCGATTGATTAAACTATCGGCCTCATCTTTTGGGGCCATATGTCAACACGGAGCTCACCCATGCCATTTTTCAGTGCAGAAGAAATGCCTTCATCAGTGCGGCCAAAGATTTAACAGCGCTGGACCGTGTTACCGTTTTGCAACCACGCTTCAATAGAGTGTCCCTTTCGGCCCTTTCAGTCCTATTTACATCCACATTCAGCGCAGTCACCGTACGCAGCTGCATTCACGCACAACCACGATGCGCAGCTCGTGATATCGAGATGAGAGAACGGAGAGACTCCTGGGAGAATTAGGATGCAAGTGTAAAGGGGGTGGAGTAAGGTGTCAGGGGGAAAAATTAAAGAAAATACGGAGAGCATTGCAGCAAAGCAGGGAAGGTTCGTGTTAACCTCTCGGCTCCCCAAAGAGGACTCATTATCCTTCGATTACGGGGAGGCCGCGCCGTCGCCGCTGCTGCTCCTCGGTGTAGCAGGCCATTTACCCGCACGCATGGGCTCGATCGGCACTGATTTCTTGTCTCCAGGGGGAGGCCGTTATTTGTCTCTATTCGCGTAGTAGCAAGCAACAGAGGCGCCACCTTCTCCCTTTCCGCTTAGCGTGTAAGCGTCTTGTTGATTTCTCTACGGGCGAACTCAGCGACGCCGAACTGGAGCGCTGCCGCGACGACGAAGGAAAGGACAAAGGTGACGCCCCCATTCGCAGTGAGGCTGATAACGACCGGGTACTGCTTTCAGATTTAACTGTTGACGTCGACAGGAGCATTTGTTACTTTAACGGTCGCTCGGGTCTGAACATAACAGGCACCTTTTTTTTTTGTTGTAGCGACGGCTGTTAACCGCCCGTTCCTGGGTGTCGCGTCCTACTAGTATGTCTCAGCCTGCCATTCTCTCATTGGTTGTCGTTGTCATCGGCGTAACCGGTGAGTGCGTTACCATGGAAACCACTAGGAGGGTGGCCACCATGCAAGGAGTAAGTTATGACGTTACCGGAGAAATCCGTAAGCGGTAGGCAATTACCACTCGAATCATCCGGACGACGGTTATCGTCGAAGGAGGAGGGTATCGGGAGAGCGGAGGAATCCTTAACCGGATGATGGTTACCTGGAAGGTGGAGACAATAGCGAAAGCGTAAGAAAGCGCAACCGGTCGGCAGTTGCCACGGAAATTACCTAGAGTGTAGTCAGCCTGGAAGGACGAGGAGGGTTACCATGGAAGGAGGCTTTATGGCGAGAACGCTGGAAGGGGTATCGAAAGGATGGTTACAACGGTCACCGTCTGAGAGGTCGTTTCCGTTGAAGAAGAAGGGTGTAGCAGATGCGCAGAAATTCTCAACAGAGTGTGATTACCTCCGAAGGAGAAGGGTATGCCTACAGCGTGAGAACGCGCAACCGGTACGTGGTTGCCGCGGGAACCAACCGGAGAGTGGTTACCCTAGAAGGAGAAGCATGGTTAAGTTTCCGTGGAAGGAGGGTACGGCCAGAGAAGGAGGGTATGGCAAGAATTTAGGAAAGTGTACGACAGTAACTATCAGCAAAGTGGTTACCATCAAAGGAGAACGAAGAGTGTGCCATAAACGGAGGACTGTAGTATATTCCACTTGAGGCAGGTGCTGCGATACGAGCCGCCGAAGGCGAGGATCATTTGCAGCGCTGCGCTTCTAGAGTGGCGGGCTGAGAGAAGACGTAGATGAAAAACGACTGCATGAGGAAACCTAAGAAGGCCATAGTAGTATACAGACGTGAGATCGCTGTCATATTCCCTACCACAACGTATTTTTGAAGTATAAGTACGTCAGCAGCTGTCGTTGAATCTCGTGTTGACCAGTGGTGACCGCTCTCTTAATTTTTTTATTCGAGAAGGGTGCCATGAAGCATATGTAGAGAAAGGTAGGGGTGAATACAGGAGAAAGTCTGAAGAAGGACTGAAGATAAGTTCTGATCAGATAGCCGCAAAGGTTGCCGGTGTGGTGATTGTCCACGGTCCACTTTTCATAGTCGCATGCACGGTTCGATCCCAGGACAACGTTCCTGAGACAGGGTTTCCGAAGCCGTGCCTGGTGCAAGTCCACAAGTGTCGCACATCACAAAAGTTTAGTGGAGCGCCAAACTAAGGGCGCTCCACTAAAAATTTTGTCAAGCCACCGATTACGCACAGAAGCGGTCAGGGCCGCTCCTGCCGAAATCCAGAGCACGTATGCATCCTCCACCCAAGACTTCGGGCGAGAGGGTGCGAACCCGGGGACATTGGAGCACGTGATCGCCTGCGCGCAGCTTGTGAATCGAATACGTGGCACAAGAACGGATCTCATGGACGAGGGGAAGGTAGTTGGTTGACTAATACTTCAGGGTCTGCCACAGTATCTACGTGAATATTAAGCGGATCGTGAGCATAGCCGTCAATCGGCTGTATGCCCACACGACATGAACACTTTCTGCAGAGCTAATGAATGGATTGTGTCACTGGAATGCGCGCCGAACAGCTTTAAGCACTGCAAGGGTGGCGAGAGACTCGGTATATAAATGAACTTTATTGATAGTTGGTATGAGTGGAAAAAGAAGCAATGACATTATAAATCGCTTCAAGGGGCTCCTCTTTCAAGAAACATTCGCACTGGTAACGAGAACCGTTTTGAGTTTGTTTACTTTCTTTTGTGCTGTACAGTAGCTGTGTTTAAATCTGTTCCACAAAAAAATTGTGCTAGGTGCTTCCTGAATATGAAAATTATTGTTTCGTTTTCATACCATTGTTTGCGTGAGCTTTTGATAGTACATTACTTCACCCGTCTGAGTCTTTGTCATTGTATACTGGACAAAGAAGAGAAGCATTTTGTCGTCTGTGCACTAAGAACGGTAACAACCAAACATTTAGGTAAAGCTTGTACCTATAACCTCCGCTGCAGAGAGGAAATGCCCATGTAAGGATTTCACAATTATGTTTTGACTCGCTGTTTTATAGGTCTCAGGACGTTGCTCAGCTGCATTTTAGCTGAAAATAACTTTTCTTAAGCAAAGCTCAACTTTTTTCTGCATACTGCTGTGCTTGAACTTAATACATAAATGCAGGACATAGCGTTACCTCATTTTCTACTATGTGAGCAAAACGTTTCTGATCGGCCATGCGTTAAAATAGTGCACGATGGGACGCGGAAACAAGAAAAATTAAACAATTGAAGCCCACTGGGTCCTCATCTATTCCACGATAAAGAGGTAAGGAACCAAGATGTCCAAGCTCCGCTTTATTCGTGGGACATTTCCGAAACAACTATTAATGAGTGCCCGCCCCATGAAACCATCTCCTGCAGATGTCAGGGAGAGAGGGAAATTTTAATGAGAGGAAAAGGAGGAGAGGTCAGCCGGTGGTAAAATGGCCCTGGCCTGCTACTCCACACTGGGGAAAGTGAACGGGAGGAAAGGGAGAGTGTGAATGAAGGTTCATGATGGCATAATGCAATGAGTTTCACGGGTGATGTCCACGCACACACGCGCATGCTGGCTGGCACTCTCATCGCGGTGAGTAAACGCACGTGAAGCTCATGTCTTGAACACTCACACCGACGCATGTCATTAACACATACTAGAGTAGGGGTTCCAGAAAAACACAAATGTAAACCATGTAAACTATGTAAACCGTACGTAGAGCACAGGCGGTCACAGGCGGGTATTCAGGCCTGTTGCAGATAAAAACTTGAGCACGGCCTTCATTACACGAAACTAATCAGCACGTTTCGCCCTGGCATCTAGAAGAGTTTCTTCAGAGAGAGGGCGAGAATCCAGTTGTCTCATCTCATCAGTGTAGTTCGGGTACTCGCAAAGAAGGTGTCCAGTAGTCTGGGGAGTGTGGCACTGCGCGCAATTTGGGTGAGTTTTTATTCCGATCTTGAGAAGGTACTGCTTGGTGTAGGCAACGCCAAGCCGTAACCGGTGGAATAAAGTCCCCTGACGTCGCATTACTCTAGATGACAGATGAAATCGCGAGCCGGGGTCAAGCTTAGAGATGCGGTCCAGTTGATGGCTCGAATCGTTCCAGTGCAACTGCATTGCGGCTTGCATAAAATGCGCCAGCAAGGCTCCAATGATTAGTTCTTATTCAAGCCTGCTCCTGGGTAGAACGGCCAAAGGAGATCCTATATGATTATTATAAAGTTACCTCCATCTGGAGCAGGCCGCTCATCGCATCTAACATTCTGACTTCGAACACGAGCGTTTTTCAAATATTATAATGGCATAATGTACATCTTATTGGAAAAAATGCGCAAGCACTGTACAAAATGTTTCAAGTTCGACTGAATTACAGTGCGCACCGGCATCATTCCAGGTCGTCCATGCGTGGCCTCTTACCAAGCCGACATATCCACGGAAATTTTGAATTGCATCTTTACATCCGGCTTCCAGGCTCGTAATATTAGAATATTGATGGCCAGTAAGCTGAAACTGATCATTCTGTTGCGGTCAACATGGTAACGCGAATACCCACAATCGTCGAGCTTTCAGGGAAGATAGCACCCGCATAGAACTGATTTTACCTCTGAGCTTAGCTAATGCTGCACCTTCGCGCGCGCGAGAAATGCCTGTTTAATCATAGTTTGGTTACAGTCAGTAATGAAATTCGGCGCAATAGTGCTTTCTCTGTCGCTTAAACGAAATATGAAACGTTTGAACTCCTAATAGAGCAATGTAACTGGCTTGGATTATGTTTTATGTTCGATTGCAAGGTCACATTTTCTTGCAACTAAGTACCAAGAAACATTTCCACAAAAGTCACGCAAAGAGCAAAAACTTCACCGGGAAATGTTTTTACGCACAAGAAAGAAGTAATCATCCTCCTGAAGGTAACATTTCTGTACTGATATTGTGGTTGCTATATAAAATGTACTTGGGAGAAAATTTATTTCGTGGTTCCTGTGCTACTACACTAAAGAAGAGCACGCAAACATATTGAGCTGCAATTCCTGCTACAAAGACAGCCAGTGATTCATGGTACTGGGCGCAAGTGTATCGCTACTTTGGTAACATGTTCAGGCGAATCCCCCAATGTGGAGTAAATTTGTAATTAGGAAGTAATTCCTCATTGACACCAGGTAATTTTTTTTTTAACTAGGAATTCTCTATGGAAGCTGTGTAGCTTTCCTCCGGGGTGGATGCTAATGAGTAATTACTGCCTTAATAGATATTCATAATTTTCATGCCCCTCACCGGCTGCCAGTCCTGCCTTCGAATTGCAGCAAACTTTGAATGAGTTGCAATCTTCGCTTACGAGCGTACAGTTCACCAGATTACACTTCGTTGACTATGCAAGCAGAATTGTGCGCTAAAGTTACAGCGCCGTCGAGCTAAACAGCACGTCACTTAGCTCGGCCGTTGCTTGTCGCCATTCTTCAGCGTCTGTCTATAAGAGCCTACAGGAGCAGTAAGTACACATGTAAAACCCTGATGAACTAACTAGAGCAAACCAAAGGAACACTTGGACTCTGACGGTATATGTCTTAGGACGAGCGTTGCTTCGTTACACCTGCACTGGCGTTCTTTTTTTTGCTTTATTTCTCGGAAGACCCATCAACATCCCTTTCCTGATATGGAGAAACTTCGCATCCACGAGTTTCCCCAAGAAATATCACATGCATCAACGTTAAAAAAAACAGCTGCTCATAAAATTAGTAACAACGCCATGGAACCGGGAAAACGAAAAGAGTGCCTGGTGTGCTGCCATTCGTTGTAATATAAAATTATTTCGCTGCCAGTCGTTCATCTTCCTCCATGCTTTGTCATGTTGTTGCATCTATCCGTACACCTGCGCAACGGACTTTCGAAACAAAGAAGCCTTTAAGAACCAGCGGGAGAATACGAAATCCCACTCCCATTAGGAGCAAACAGCGGCGGGCATATCGCGCTTCATCCATCGGGAATCAAAGGCAGGCAAGAATGCGCGCGACATTCTTTACTAGAAGACGCATTAAGCACGCCGTGCAGAATAAAAGGAAATCTTACGGCTTCCATTGTTTCTTTCTCTGTCATCCGTCACTGGGCTAATTTTTCTTCGCCGCTGCCTTCGATACGAAACTGTTCATTCGTCACGGGGCGCAGATGCGTGTATCAAAAGTGCCGCCCGCCCGTTATCCACGACTCCGTTCCTTTTTTTTTCTCTTCCAAATAGCGAAGGTAAATTTCTATTTTATCTAGTCTCTGTGCCATCCTTTAACCTCAGTCAGTTGCAACTCACCTTAGAGAAGACCTCTCGCTTTGTGCGAATTGCAAAAATTCTTAGGTTCATTAATGATTTTGCAGGGGATGGTAATACGGTCTAAACTTCGGTCCCTATTCTGAGTTGGAAAAACATACAGTGCAAACAAGAAGGCTTAGATTGGAAACAAAGTATTGCCTTGTCTCATTACTCTCGAGAATTCTCTTGGTCGATGCAATTTAGTATATTGCAGCAAAGGAACGCACTTCGAGCTTTTTACGATAAACAAAAGCAGTTTGAGCAGATATTTGCGCACTTTCGTCAAGCTTGAACTCTGGCTCGAAAGCCATCGTGCTTTTGTTCTTCTTTGTTGAAACATCCAAACTGAACATCGGTCCTTGTACCGCGCAAGGAGGTAGGGCTGCCAAAGAGGTGCCTATACGTAGTAAAACGTGCTTCTCTTTTTTTTTAGCCTGAAAACTGGGTTCACTTCCCTATCACATCGTCCATATTTTTTTATGTCTGTGTCTCTGCACAGGTGCGCCATTTCCCTAGCTGTTTGCACAAGTGCACTGTGCGAGCAGCACATGCTGTATTAGCATAGTGCACAAGTACCCTTTAGAAGTGATAAGGTATATGGGGCCAAGGGGGCGTTGTTTGAATATGAGGATGATGGATGATGCTAACTGCCTCGGTAAAGGTGATACTTCGAGGAATATGGCGCCCTATTGTAGAAGTTCCAGCAAGAGAAAGAACGAGTGTTCTCCTCTATCCTAAAAACCAGTGTTCTGTTCCGTCAGCGGGACCGAGTGATGCGGGATATATTGGAATATTTATTTTAGTGAAAACCAGTCGTCCATGTGTTAGCGATCCGTCGATTAGCCTATCTGGAAGGGAGAATTTTGAGAGGAGTGACTGGGATTGGCATGTTAATGTGTCCCTCCTGCCCTTTGTGTCGTTGTTTGCTAGCGCTTGAATTTCCGACAGACTGTCTATTCCCATGCAGGGATATTCCATACGCTCCTGCAGTTCACCGAAGGCTCAGAACACGCAGCGCTGATGATTGGCACAACGGGAAAGCCGACATATACGACGTGTAAACACACTTTAGACCGATCCGTCTCCTCTTAGGAGCCGCCAGTTCACTCGTTTATACTCATTCTACCGTCATGTTTATGTTAGCATATCTAATATGCATAATGTCGCTTTCGTTTCCCACAGAAGTTTCGCACAAAAAACAGGATTCAGACCACTTGTGAATACATACGGAGCACTCTTTCGTCCAACACAACCGTCGCTTTCCGGCAGTTTTACTGTCTACAGGTAGAAAAGCTTAATAACATGAAACGCACTTGTGAGATGCAACGACATGCAAACGCACTTTCTTGCATAGGCGTCGCAGAGGGGAGGTTTGATGATTTGGCCCTCATTCGGACCATTGGCTCCCAGGTGTCACGCACCCACCGGTACGTGCCTAACAATGGAAGAAAAAAGTTTCCAATCATGGCACTCGCCTCTTTATTTTCATGCGACTAGTGACCAAGCTCTATCTGTAACCAGGTTCCACAGAAGTGCAATGCTGAGAAATGACGAATGGCTGTTGCAGCGCAGCAAACGCGTTCCACGCAGGATCCACCTTGAAAAGGTGAGAACAAATCTTCAAAAGTTTATTGCGAACAAAACAAATCCTATACGGGCATTGTTGCAGATAAAATATGTGGAACAGGTTTTAAATGAAACTGGTGTGGAAAAGGGATAAGAGCATACTTTTCTATGACGCTTGATGCCGCCAAAGTATTGTGCGCAAACTTACCTCATGCGCAAATATACACGGAGCATCTTTTGGTTTGCGCATCCGAAACGGATATCGAATGCGGTACATTTTTCTGGCCTAGACAATCCCATGCCGCTCGAATCGAGTGTCTCAAACTTAGTATGAGCAAGCAGCACAGCGCAATGCTCGCAGGTATCGGAGTGTTTGACGAAGCTTTCTTCAGTGCATTGTACACTCACTGAGAACTACACGCTTTACATGCTCTGATCTGCCCCCCCCCCCCCCCCCCCCCCCAACAATACCAAAACAAGATTCTCATATTGAGAGAAAAAATTCAGTTCATAAGGAATGAATTTGCTGGTCAAAAAGTGGATGCGAGGAAAGAATAATGTCGAAGACTCAAGCCTCAAGAAACGTGAGCTTGGACGAAAGCTTCACGAAAGAAGGCCTTCAAATAAGAGCGCCTCTAGAAGAATACACTCCTTGCACACGAATCCTAAGAAACCTCCTGGCGAAAAACATCTCTATTCTGGAACGCTAGAAGGGTCGTTGTTGTTGTTGGTCTTCTTTGACGGGAAGGGGGTTGAAAAAGACAGCCGATTAGAAGACTCACTGGTTTCCCGTGAGGACCGGCTGCTCTCGTTGCCACGTCCGTTCCAGTTTGAAGCGAAGCAGCGAAGCCGTTTCCCCTACTGCGTCGGCTAAGCTTTTCTCGCTCATGCCTGCCGCAGTTGACAAAGGGTTGTTGCCAGGGAGCACCAATGCAAGCCGGGCGCTGAAAGAGGATTTACAACGTAACCCACGCCTGTCGAGGAAGATCCCCTCCATTAAATGAACGGAAACGCACTGAGCAACGTTTACTCCTCTCGGAACATTGAACACAGTTCGGAATTCTGACACCGCGGTGGTTTCTTATCGCGTTTGTCACTCTAAACACAAGCAGAGCCGCTATGCTTTGAATTGAAAAAAAAAAATACACAGACAGCAGGTATGACACATTACGTTCAAACTCAGCCAATATGCTGAACCTGCAACGTGGGCAGAGCTGCGTTGTGTTTTACTACTTGATTTGAGCAATTTACAACTTGGCTTTAATTATCGTCTGCACTTCAACGAAAGCATGGTACCCAGATGGTGTTTTATACCTTCGAAAGTAAGGTCAGGGCGACAATCTTAGTTCACAACTAGACTTCACAACGAATGATTTGACAAAACTGCAATAAGCGAATATATCACCTCTATACCGTATGTATCTGGCAAGACATACACAATGTTTCGTGCTTTGAACAACCACGTACAGACATCCCCCCACTTGTCTGGAGCGCTCGAGCAGCGCGCTGTGCAACCCACTGGCGTTTTTTTTTTATAGGTGTCCTAACAGACCAGCAGCTTATCACAAATTCGCTTATAGTGACCTCCTTCTGTTATTTAAAATCCATCCAGCCATGTAGCCATCAAAGAGCGGTGCAAACGCGCACTAGAGCTCTCTGGACAAGCGCGTGGACGTCTGCACTGTGATGCAATTTGAACGTGATCATCGTAGACAACAGCCTGACTGCGCCCACTCAAGGACGAAGGTCTCTCCTATATCTTTCCTATTAACCCTGTCCTGTGGGAGCTGCGGTCACTTCATCCCCGCAAACTTCTATTTCACATCCGCCCAACCAAATTTCAGCCGTTCTCTGCTGCTATTACCTTCTCTTGGAATTCAGTCCGTTACCGTTGCCGACCATCGGTTAACTTTCCTATGCATTACATTCCCTGCCCAAGCCCATTTCTCTCTCCATTTCGACTAGGATGTCATTAACCCGCGTTTACTCCCCGACCCACTCTGCCATCTTCCTGTTTCTTAACTCTACACCCACAATTTTCCTTTCAATAGTTCGCTTCACTGTTCACAATTTATGTTGAATGCTTTTCGTTAGTCTCCACATATCTACCCCATAGGTGAGTGCCGGTAAGATATAGCTGTCATATATGATCAATATCTTAAGAGATATTGGTAAACTGTCGTTCATGATCTGAGAAAACCCACCAAAAGAGCTCCACATCGTTCTTATTCTTCCAGTCATTTCAATCTCGTGATCAGGATCTGTTGTCTAGTGACCAGGACCTCGCTACGAATTGTAAGCTGCTGTTGGCATCGGAGGCTATTGAACATTACGCTGGTTTCCTTTAAATTCATTTTCGGGCGCACCGCTCTGGTCTTCCTAAATCATTGATTATGCTTCGCAATTAATTGCCTAATTGACTTAGCAAGGCAATGTCATTAGCGAATCGCGGAATATGAAGGTGTTCTTCATTAACTCTTACCCTAACTCTTCACAATCAAGGCCTCTGAATACCTCGTGTAAACAGACGATGAAAAGCATTGGCGGTATCGTGACTTCCTGCCTGACAGCCTTCTTTACTGAAATTTATTGCTTTATTGAAAGTTTATGGCAGCTGTGCCGCTGTTATAGATATCTTCCAGTATTTTTTTACATAAGGCTCAACTACACCTTGATTCCGTAATGAATGCATGACTGCTCAGGTTTCGACTGAGTCAGATGCTTTCTCGCAATCAATTCCGGCTATATGCAGGGACTGGTTATGTTCTGCTAAAGATACCTGGATGGAAAAGCTCTACCCTAGTTTATTTTAGTAAGAAGCCTCAACAGGAGTAAATATAAGCTCTAAGCTATCTCAAAGACACAATACCATTTTTATAGAAGGCGTCCTTGTCATCACGCCACGAAACGTTTATTCGCCTATTTTGACCCTGAACGAATGCGATAACATTCGAATGGCGACAGACACATACATATCTTATCGTTTTTTTGAAAAGCCTCGCGTTAGTCTTTACTCCATTGAACTTGATTGGCCTGCGCAGAGTATATTCTGCGCAAATG
Organism: Amblyomma mixtum; assembly: GCF_055824585.1. Classification (NCBI taxonomy): domain Eukaryota; kingdom Metazoa; phylum Arthropoda; class Arachnida; order Ixodida; family Ixodidae; genus Amblyomma; species Amblyomma mixtum. The sequence goes on along the minus strand of NC_143012.1, from coordinate 225,472,588 downwards.
CTAATGGCCAGCTTGTGAACTTCACTTTTTTCCCGTTTTAGAGGGGTAATGCTTTGCTGAGCACGGGATCATTTAAATACGAAGTGGAGAAATAATCAACTCCAGCGTAGCCCCGACAATGTAAACTAAAGCGCACGGATGCTACGACAAAGCACCCCAATGTGGCACAATGCACCGGCTGTCGCACGCACTGAGGCCTCATCGCGGTAATAGGCTCTATGCACCCGATCGTCATTTCTCAGAAGAGCTGCGCTTTTTTCAGCGTCACGTGGAGAGACGACAGTTACCACCACCGAAACAACGCATGGTATTTTTTTATTGTACTTGCTTCTCAGGTTCAGTTTAATTACTTACAATGTGCGCATGGTCGCACTAGTCATCGTCTCTGATTTTAGAGTTAATGAGAAATGTGAATCTTCTAATATTATATGCGTACTTTACGAGAAGAGTTTCCAACGTCTCAACGATCTCAGAATGTACCTGCTAGCTAGTGCTTACATAAACCAGACTTGGCCATCTTTTATCGCAAGGAGCGTTAGGAAAGCGCTTGGCGAAACTCAAGCTGGACGATATCAACTGACACTTGCAAATGCTGCCAGGATTATTTCCTAATTACACTTATCTTCCTGTTGTTGATATTTCCCAATTAATAAGCATTTTGTCTTGCGTTGGAGTGGATTAAGAGTGTCGCATGGATGCCTGAAACGTGCGGGAGTATTATCCGACACCATTCTCCGTACAAATGCAGCTTCCCAACTTCGTGTTCGGCGCACTCATCGTCTCGCTGTCACGTACCACTCCACAGTCATTTCCGAGCGCTACGCGTGCGACGCTTTCTTCTGTTGAGAGGGAAAGGGAAGTATGGTGAAAGAGTGAAAAGCTAAACTGTGACGAGCGAGCGAGCGAGCTCCGGGCATTATCTATCGGTAGACCCGCGCGGAGCAGGGTTTTACGACCGGAGCTCGTAGCGCGAGCGCGGAGCACGATCGCTTTCGAACCGTGAGCGACCACCGCACCAATAACACCATAGGCACACGAGGCACACGGTACCCTGCGTGTGTATAAACGCGCATACACGTGCACAGAGCCGTCCCTCCGAATTTGTTCACGGACCTACGGGCCAACCCATGGCACTGGCTAATAGCACTCACTGCCTTTCGAACTGAGTTATGCAGGCGCCGTACTTTACCGATCCAATGTCCCTGGTCGTTTTTGCAGCGGGCGAGATCTGTCCTGAATCGCACCATATGGGCAGAGGCAAGGTAGCCTCCCTCAAACAGTCCATTAAGTTGACAGTACGCTCCTAACTTCCCAGCACTCGCCCTTTTTTGCTTTCTTCATAGTGTCTTTGCACTACTGGCTAACGCTTACGAAAGGGTCTCTAGTGTATAGCGTCAAAACGAAAGTGCTCTTCCGTCTGGACCGCTGAGCTGTGCTCCTCTAATGGATGAGTCGCCGTCTTTTGTGACAGCGAGTGCCGGATCAAAGCATCCGGCAGTCCCAATAGTGCAGAGTTCAATTTGTCAAATTGGCTGCCTGCACCTTAGGTGCACGCCTTCGAACATCATATACCAGCCCTTTTTTTTTTTTTTTTGGATCCCTCTGAGCGCGCTAAGCCTTCGCCCCAATTTCTGGCGAGCAGAGATGGTGTCTGCTCACAGCGTTTTCCGGTGATAGTTAACATTCCACATGCATGACATTATCTTCAAGCCCGTACGCCCAACTACACCGTCCCTGTAACTAAATTGATTTTGATTCTTTCTTTATTTCACCGCTTCTTTTCTCTCATCTCTCCCTGTCTTTCTCCGACGTGTCGGTAATCCTGTTTCGGGCGCTGCTTCATTCGCCTTTACACCCGCATGAAAAGTTCTCCATTCCAAAGCTGATTGCGCGCAGTCTCAAAGGATTCACGTTCATCAGCCCGGAATATTGATTTCGCAGATCCTTCTCAGCGCGTCGTCCTTTCTAGGCTCGCTCGATGCTGCGCCTTTGCAGGCAACACTTGTTTCGCTTCGCACAGCGCGCAGTCGATATTGCGGCGTTTAGCAATATCGGGGCGCGCCCGCAAAAGGGCGTGATACTAAAAGTTACACAGCCTTACTCCAGTGTTCAGCCAGGGTGAGCTGCTGCTCTCTATCATTTGCGCCACCGCTTTGATATTAAAGAAGCGCTACTAACATCACAGGCTAATTTTATACTAACAAAGTGAACGTAGCACAATGGTCGAATATGATCAACCTCGAACAGCTATGATAAGTCAAATTCAATAAGGAGACCTTCGCTCAAAATCAATACTTCACATGCTAAAGGAAGGGGTCTCAAAACAAGCCTACACCTTTGTTTCTTTTCTTTAGGCAGTGATGAAATATATACTGACGTGTACTGAGAGCTCGTCCTTTAGAGGCTTTAGCTTCTATCTGCCGCCCTCACATCCTAGGACTCGTGCAGTTTCCCCTCAATCGCATTCTCCTCCCTAGCTCCAGCAGGAAAGAGCAGAGTGCGAAGGGGAAAGGGATGCAGTTGGTGAGCACTGTGAGCAGTGGTAAGGGTGAAGGAAAAGAGTAGCATATCCCAATCACGCGGAGACCATGCGAACAGCACAGCCAGGAACCAGTGATAAAGGTGGGGAAGGCGAAGTAAAGCTTGCCCGAGTAGTGTGAGGAGGTAATAAGAAGCAACGAGAACTTCTGTCGTCTTCCCGCTTTCATCACGCGACTATCTCTCAAAGATCCCGTTAACAGCAGTGGATGGGCGCCAGACGAGGCATAAGTATCCCAGCGCGTCATGGCGGTGTCGAGGAAAGAGGGGATGCAATTCGTCTGCGTGCTGGGATGTCTAAAAAGGTTTATAATGTGTGTGAATAAGGTCATGACGGCGCAATTGCGTGAATTACGGCATCGCTTGCGGCAATCTGCAAGCGCAGAACGCGAGACCTACAGGAGTGCTCTTCGGACGTGATCTGCATGTAGGTGCGACAACCACGGCGGGAAGAAGTTCTAAATGCGCCTCCCCAGCGTCTGTATATCGCCTTAGACGGCAGAGGGGAGCAGCGTGTGTAGCGGGCAGCGAAGTACGAAGGAGAAAACAAGAAAGAATAACAAGCAGGTTTGGAATAGCAGCACCATGGGCAGACCGCAAAGATCGCCAAAACAAGAATGATCCTTTTCCTCCGGGTTAGTGGTATAGCTGCCAATTTTTTTAACAGAATATGAGCGGCGTACATCCTCCCTCTGGGTTTTTCTGTACAGGACACAAATTCCGGCAATGTGAAATCATTGAACGCCAAGGAAACGACAGCACGATGTTGGCGACAGCGATTTAACTTGTCCCTCTGACACTCTTCTGACGCAGAAGATGGGCAACACATTTCGATTGTTTACAGGCGCACACCAAAGCAGCTGTTCGCTCGTCTGTTGCCAACACGTGCTGCGACTTCATTTGTGCTTACGCCATGTGCAGGAAGAATTTTTTCGCAGGAACGTACCATTGCGCAAGAAGAGCATTTTCGAAATGTTTAGATGCTATGGACCATCATCGACGACTTCCGCCAGTTGCCTGCTCTAACTCGCTCACCAGGTAGCCATAAAAAGCTCCAAACAACCTTTGCAGCTATGAGCGCTGGGCAACGGCTTCGAAAAGTTCCCTCTTCCAGAGGCTGTCCGGCTAACAAAGGAGTTCTCAAAGTCGCCGCACCAGCTATGTGCTCGGCGTGTAGCTCACTTCTACCAGTGTGCAGTTCCATAAGCTCCCCAGCCATCTAAGCAGTCCTGAAAGCCACCGCACCAGCCATGAGCTCGAGGTGTTGACTTCCACTAGTGAGCAGTTCCATATGCTTTCCAGCCAACTAAAGAGTTATCAAAGCCACCGTAGCACCTATGAGCCGCGGGTGTTCACTTCCACCTGCTCACAGTTCCTTATGCTCTCCAGCCAACTAAGAGTTCTCAGGCCATCATGGAAGCTATGAGCGAAGCATCGACTTCCACACTGCAGTCTGCTGTTCGACACGCTCACCAGCCAACTACCTGTACAAACTTTCCAAGCCATCTTAAGCGCTATGAGCGCGGGATGACTGCTTCCACCAGTGTCCCGCTCTCCGTTCTCCGCTCTTCAGAGCAGGTAGGCCCTGAGTGTTCCCGTAATAAGACGGCGAGTTAGGTAGTGCCAGTTAGTGCACAGACAGCGTACTTAAACACTGAAGACTGAACACTTTTAAAGGTTTTTCTGGGTACGCGAATGTTCGTCCGCACCGAAGTTCGTATCTGTTAGTGAGAAAAATTCATTTAAATATTTTTGCCACCGCTCAAATCAAACTTCTCAAAAGGACACTGTGTTCATCGTTTCAAAGTGAATTTAGCCTCTGGAGTTTGTGCGCAAAAACTGCGTCCATACATAGCAGTGTACCTGCGAAATTGGCCTGCGGTGGCGGCAGCTTAGTTCAAGTTTTATTCTTTTCTACTTCATAAAAGATACCTTTTAATTAATTAGCTTCTTTGTCATTCGAATGAGCTAATCTAGCAATATAGCCCACCTGCAACCGGTCCTCAGAGTCTCTTATAGGTAGGCTCGAAAAGGAGGCAGGCCGCGTTCTAGACATCTTCAAGCAGAGTTCAGTCTGGCGGTATTAATGAGCCTGACACTGCATGCCACTTGTAGAAACACATTACAGTAGTCATCTAGTCTCCCTTCCTGGGGAGACCTTGATGCTTCACACTACCCAAATTCGCTAACAAAAGTAACTGTGCGAGAGAAATGGTTCCATCACATAGAGAATGAGAGCAGTCAGATAAAAAAACGGCAAAATTTAACCAGCGCGTGAAAATCATCTATTTCGTAGGGATGGGACTTGAGGGAAGCAGAACCGTTCAGGGAATACAAAAAGCGCAAGGAAAATGTGCATGCATTGTTATGAACTCTGGTCACGTCCACATGCTGTTTTCTTACATATTTCTTTTAAAGAGGCATTGCCAATAATTTGCTTATTTTTCTTCTCTGCCATCAAGCACCTTCAGGTCCTAATTTATGAGCAATAAAAATTGCGAGCAAAAAGAAGGCACTGAAGTTTTTCAGTTATTGGGGAAGATAGGCTTTCAAAGATGGCTACGATTGTTCCTTCCTAGTGCCGCCTATATAAAGGAAAGGACAGTCCAATACAAAGAGATAAGTTTCTCACCGGTTTACATTGCATTGTTAATGCAGTGCGCATAATGAAGTTGAAGAGCGAAGCATGGAGAAAAAGTTTGGTTTTGGTTTTATGGAGTTTAACGTTCCAAAGCGACTTAGGCTATGAGAGACGCCGTAGTGAAGGGCTACGGAAATTTCTACCACCTGGGGTTCTTTAACGTGCACTGACATCGCACAGTACACGGGCCTCGAGAATTTCTCCTCCAAAGAAATTCTATCCGCCGCGGCAGGGATCGAACCCGCGTCTTTTGGATCAGCAGTCGAGCACCATAACCACTGAGCCACCGCGGCGGCCATGGAAAAAACGGTATTTGCATATATTCTTGTTAGATTCCGCAAGAGTGGAAAGGTCTAGAATGGTGCCCCATAACATCCAATTTTTTCTCTTAAAATACAAAGAGAAGCCACAGTTTACGCTTACCAAGAGTTACCTCAGTAGCCACTTCGGATATAATAACACTACGGGCTGAATATGGGCGCTCCATACTGTTAGCGGTAAACAACCTTTATATTGATAGAAGCTGCGGTAAGCAGTTAAACGGACACAAAATATGCGCAATTCAAAGTTGCTAAACTCATTGTAAACAAAAAAAAATTAAAAAAAAGTATTGCTGAGATAGCTTCGACAGCTCACATCAGGCGGAAAGAAATACTTGCCTTTGTTTGATCGCAAGGCCCTTCAATGCTGACACCATTCAGGTCACGATGCTGGCGTCTCACTCACTGATGTCCGCTTCCGGTCACCGCGGTGAAACGCCGCGCTGTTGGAGCACGAAACGAATCTCCGGGGAACATCGCAGTTCGTCCAAATCCCCTCCCTCTTGAGTACCAATTTCCTCCGGTCTCGGAAATTGCGACTGCCTTAGTTCAACGCCACTGTCCGAGTACGCAGATATGCATTTCTGCATGCTCGTTCTGATTCATGCACTAAGAAGCGGCATCAATCGATGCGCTCGGGAGGCTTCTTTTCCTCTTCGTCCGATAGTACAGAGTTGCACACAGCCTCGCCAATTGCCCCTTAGCCTGCCTTAGGCAACAGAGACTTGCAATGAACTTTCTATTTACATATTTAAAAGACATTGGACATCTCGATAAGCTTTAAATTCACTTGTACGTTACCTTCATGCATTCTCCATGCAGTGAACTTCGTCAGCCCATTTGTCGGACTATGCACTCCATCATTCCATAGGTTACATCAATACTCGCCCATTTCATGGCCGCATTTAATCTTCGTTTTTTTTTACCTCTTCCACAGTGCTCTCCTTCTGTCTTTATCTCCCAAATTCCCCTCCCTATGCAGAGTAGCATGCCAGCGATTTTTAAACACCGGCCAAATTCTCTGTATTTCATTAAAGAGTCTCTCTCTCTCTCTCCAGCAACTCGTCCCTAGCGCGCTCTGCCGGTGAACGGCATAAACCGGTCCATCTGCCTTCAGCGTCACATCGAAAGCAATTTGAAACTCGCACAGCCTAAAAGGAAGCCATAGTGTATCGGCGCAAGCTGACCTTCGCGTGCAAAAAGGAAAAAGTAAACGGGGCAGGCGCCATCCTATGCCCAGTAAAGAAGCAGATGAGAATACAGTAGCTGAAGCAAGAGGTGGTGCGCATGGCCTCTCGCACGTTCTTCTTCCTTGATGCTGCTTAAAGATAGAAAAAAAAAGAAAAACCAAAGCCAAAGTTCCTCCCTTTTCTCCCGTTTCCAAATAGCCTTCACCTCCTTACTCTCGCCGGGATGAACACTTGAGCGACGTGTGTTGGCCCCGTGCTGACGAGCGTGGCTGAGTTAACGTCTCGCTGATTAGGCTGCCAGATGAATGGGTCCCTGCCGGCACCGCCGCCACGCCGCTCGTTCCGGGGCAAGCAGCTCCTCGGCGAATGCGCCTTCCGCTCGGCAAACGAGCCACCCTTCTTCGGAGCTATGCACCCAAAGCAGCAGCAGCAGCAGCAGCAGCGCGGCAATGGCGGCACTCTCGTTTCAGTGGCGTCTTCCCCTCTATTGGATGGAACGTCCCGGAAGGGCCCCAAGGGACCTCCGTGAGACAATCATCTCGTTACGGGCCCCTCAAGACAACGGCGCCGCTACTTTCCCGCGAATTATTTCTCAGTGCCGGGCCACCCGAGGAGAACCGACCGTGTCTCTCCAGCATGCCCCTTTTCCCTTCACATTCGCGCCCGCCCAACTTCTTGGCTATGGGGCGCTGATAACGGTGATTACCGACTCTGTTGTCACTGTAGCCTTGTCTTTGCTGCTGGCTCTTGTATCGAATGCTGGTGCTGCTGCTGCGAACATCGGAAGATGGAAGCCGTGGTAGTACGGTGCAAAAGGTGTGATGAGAGGGGGGGGGGGGTGAAGAGAGGGAGGACGGGATAGCTGGGTGAACTGTGGCTTCAAACGGCCTGTCACGAGCGCCACGTGTTGCCACTCGCTTTTCTGGCGCGAGTGCAGTTTACTGCAGTGTGTGTCGGTCTGTCCTTGAGGCCCATTCGATGGCAATGGCGTTTTCATCCCCTTCCTCCACCAGTATGTTTGTTTGCGCCGGCGCCCCTTTGACAGTGTATTCCTCAGAGGCGCGGCGCATCTTCCTTCCGCCCGGTCGATAAGTCAATCAATAAATCAAGCTCCGAGCGGCGCAGGCACCAGCTTCTTCTTTGCTCTGCCCGTTTGCGATGTAACTGCGGTACTTTGCAGCCCCCGCTTTCATTTTTTTGCGCTTTAGGAGAACGATATATTTATTTTTTCGCCTTTCGATGGTCGCTAAACTGTGTCGCCTGACATTTTATGACCGGGGGGAGGGGAAGGGGGGGGGGGGAGTCGTTATAGCTTTATAGGGCAACCCCGTTTAGTTTCACACTGACAGACACCATGTATAACACAGGTTTTGAATTGACCAGGTTCATAAGCAAGGCTGGTTTCTTCTCTTTTCTCAACGTACAACTTGCTGTAAACATCACTGACCGAGGTTTCGCAAGAAATGTATTTATTCTTTTGTGTTCTTGAAGTTTCTAAGTATTCCAGGTTTTAAAATGGCTTACAGAAACCTCCAACCATGTTACCACGCCTTTTGTGCGTGTATGTGTGAGGAGTCGTTCCTTCATTAAACACACCTCGTGTTTAAAATACTGCAGCTTGCATTGCATTGTTTTATTTACCACATTGTCGTACAAGTGTATGATGCATTCAATATTACATGAGGTGCACCGCTTTACTGAATATTCCTGCTTCGCAGCAATCGGAAGCGTGCTTAAATGCTCCAAAGATTCTGGAATTTCGCTCAAAGATCAATATCCCGGGTTTTAGGATGCGACGTACTCCTCGCTCTTATGCTGATGGCCACTTCGATCTTATGCCCTTCTGCGCATGGGTATACTAGTTTAATCTATTGGTATGTATATACGCTGTGTGTTCGTACGAAATTTTCTTTAAAAGCATGCGCTTCTCCAGCTTATTTTCTTTAGGGAGTGCCTGTGTTTAGCGTTTTTTATAACTTACACTATCTGACGCAATCTTCCAGTAAAATTCGTTAACTGATATGGATTGCCTGTTTTTCATGTTTTCTGTAGCTAGCACTATTTGACGCCATCTTCCTGTAAAATTCTTCAATTTATTGAGTATAATAGCCTCCAAAATGTCCATTGGTAGTTTTTTTTTCGTTTCTGAAAGTCCTGCGTTTTATGCACATCAAAGTGCGTCATCATTGCATTACTTCCCTTCCGTTGTACATAGATCTTGGCCCGAAGCTCTGCAAGGCATAAAATTTAGACGTTTTCGCCATGCCCATGCCAGCCCACTTCTTTGAAGACTTATGCGGGCGATACGCGATAGTGTATCTCATAACCTCTCCGCCTACGTGCCTAAGTGCCGTCATCCTCTATCCTGATCTCAAGCCACTTCGCACGTCCGCCAATCGTAAGCACATCGCGCAGTGTCCCTCACCATGCCTCTCACCTCCTCATCCATTTAGAAGCGAAGGTCCGAAGCCCGCTTTCCAGGAATATCGAGTCAGTTGCCAGTCCGTATCTCTTGGAGACGTTTATTGCGATGAAAAGAAAATAATAATACGAAATCAAAGTTGTGACTAGCGATCCGTGCAGAGGGGATGCAGAAAGATACAGGATGAACAAGACACAACCCGAAATATCAGAAGGAACAAACTAAATTCACGGTGTTCTGCTACCAAGCGATGCGTTCTAACCGCAATGCGACGAAGGGCTTTCCACATCCGAGTTCCCCGAAAAGCGTAAGAACTACTTACGATATTAACGAAAATAAGCGAAAGGCGCCAGAGACGCGAACACAGCCATGCAGAAGTCAAGGCGGCGCAGCAGTGAGCACCATTGCCGCCAGACGATTCGGCGCAAGTATTAGAAAGAGGGACAGAGAGAAGGGTAGACTGTGTGGGTGGGGAGGCAGCAAACGACGAAAACCTTTTGCGGGGTCACCGAGTACCGCTGCCCTCCTTCGTCTTCGCCAAATATCGAGTCTGCACTCTTCCCAAAGGACGACTTCCGCCGCGCGGTGCCCCCGCCGATAGTCAAGGAGAGACGTCGCACTGGCCCGGCCAAGACGAGGCCCGCTCGGATTGCGAAGCGCTTTCTCTCGTCGCCATGGCGACGACGCTTGCGCCTCGAGGACTTCTTAGTGCGTATGTGTGTGTTTGTTTATTTCTGTCCGCAAAGAAGGTGGGGACATCGACGACATTGCGGCTCATTCGACGTGCCTGAGCGGCGTGCCGCGACAGCATTCTGCCCGCAAGCAGAAGCAAATAACGCTGACACGGTAAAGTTGCAAATTCCTCGGACCTAGCGTTTTCAGCGACTAGCTCTTTTCTTTGGCTTTTTTTCCTGAGTGTTATCTCTTGCTGAGAAAGGGCCCCGAGACATTTCTTTCGCCTGTGTACGTCTTACTATCGGGCTTCAGGAGCGCCTCACTATGGCTTCGCCGTTTTTATGTCACACATGAATTCGTCCAGCGCTTGAAATTTTTCTTGCCATGCTCAAAAGAGTCCTGGTATTACTGGCCCCAATAAAATCACGTCGAATCTCATTGGCGCTATGGAGCAACGTTCACTTTCTTCTACCCTACCATATCACTAGCGTTCCATATAAGCGCTAATGTAACAGCAGCTTTTAGATACGAGAGTACCGAGCCCTAAGAAGTTTTAAAGTGCTTTAAAAGATAAAAACCAAGCTTTTCACCATCAGCGTTTGTGTTGCAAAGGTGCGTGCGTAAGGCATTAGTAAACATGGATCATCACATAGGATACCCCTGTGCTGAATAAATAAATTCAATTTCTTCTACCACGTAGATTAATCTACGGCCTCTGCAGTCGAATGGTAATTGCGATATCCAAGGTTGTATGTGATCACGCAAGACATGCAAAAATTGCAGTATGTCCACTACTTTGTCATTTCTGTTCGCTCCATCACTTACACTGGCCAGCTCGAGAAGCACTAATAAAGCGAGTCAGCAAGCAGATATTTTAGTTTCGTGGTGCCACAGGTGATCTCGAAATTACTTCTGATATGACCGCCATAGATTTAATGCTGAAAAGTAAATGTGAACTGCAGAGAAGTACTACTTCTGTTTAAAATTATTTACAGAAAATACGTGATTTCAAGCGGCAACCCATGTTTGCCATTGTGTTGCGCATCATTCCTGACTTAAACAGCAAAATTATTCCTGTCTCTCCCCATTTACTGCGCTGATTAGTGTGATGACTCTTTCCATTTGTTTTCCTGTGTTAAATAAAACCTTTTTTTAGCCTCTGAACTGTCTACTTTTTCACGGCAGTTGCTATTTTCCTCACGAGGCTTACCGAATGTCCCTGTGACAACTGTGCACCAGTTTTCAAGGCTACTCAAGATGGACATGTTATTTCTTTGTTTGAAGCTATCATTGCGTCCGCAACGAAAACACGCCTAAAACAAGGGGGTGTGCGAATATTCGAAATTTTCGAACAACTGGCAGAAAATCCACCTGATGAGAACGGAAAGTTGGGCCAGTTGATTAATATGTATCGTAGAAAACAGCAAGGAACCACAGTGACAAGAACTAGCGCATGTCCTGGTGTTTCTTGAACGGTTCGTCGTCATTGCGCACTATTTTCTACAATGCGTATATTCCCATGCTATTCGCTCAGCAAATAAAATAGTGCATCCTCATAAATATTGTATAACAATTGAAAGGAATCTCGAGATTTCGATTAGTTTTTAATTTCGAATATTTGGCAAAAAGTTCTAATAAGGTACGCCGCAGGGTTCCTCGACGACTGTTTCAAAAACAGGTCTGGCTCCTACGGGATGCTACCGTGACCAGCCTGCGCGGTATGGAGGGTTCAGTACCTTGTTATAATCCATTAGTGTCACGGGGTTCATTATCCTCACGCAATGCTTTCATTCATGAGCAACACGGCTGAGTTCAGGCGCGCTTAGCAAACCATGCCTTGGCGCCCGGACACGGAAGCCATGGCTCACAGGAGTCGCATCCACTGAGATTTGACGCTACTTTATTTGCTGACGTAATCACTAGTAGCAGACGGTAATTTTCATATGCATATGATATGGCAGTTAAAAAGTTACTGCAATCACTTTTCCCGGTGTACCCACTAATGAAGATCAATGTGGCATTTTCGACAGATGTAACTCCTTGAGTTATAGCGCCATACCGCAGCGCCACCGCTAGCGCTTTGCCATTGCAAAAGAATGTATGTTTTGCGCAAATATTTGCTCAAGTAAGCTACAGTCGCAAGAACACTCGATTGGCATTGGACACACTTTCGAGTTACACTACTCGTGTTCGAAATGATTAAGAAAAATCAGTATTCGCACAGCACTACCAGAAACAGTTTTAAATATTGCTGCAAACTCTGCGGCAGTCCAGTAGATTGAAAGAGAGTACACATTAGTTCCAGCATATTTATATCGAAGGTAATCCTCGGACGTGAATAAATTCCATCGAGTTTCACTTGGGCCAAAAATAGAAGCAATACATTTCTTACGGTAAGTCTTTTTGTTGAGTCATCCCTCGTGTGCAGAAGTTCCCAGTCCATTAACTAAGAGTGATTTCGGCCACAGGCACGGCCCGCATCAGTTTGCACCAAAGAGAAGGAAATGGAATAATGTGAAGACGACCTTCGCTGAGCTCTTTACGCAGACCAAGTGCAGCTTTCCATGTCATTCGATACCGAACAAGCTGTCCACTCTTCTGTTTCGAAAAACACGAAGACGAGAAAAACTAGAAATCAGCCGACGAAACTTGAACCACCGATGTGGGCGCGAGTTAATCACAAGAAGCGTAACTGCTGCTCCGCAGACAATTGAGGTGGCCACCGAGGCAAAGACGGACAGAAGATAAGAAAATAAAGCGCTCTGTTCACATAGCATAAATGAACATAGGAGCTCTTTATACGGTGCACACTGTCTTGGGAAATCCTCAGTTCCCTAGGCGGAAAAGCTGGTCACATGAAACGTTTAAAGACATTAGAAAAATAACGTGTTTTGGTGCACGTAACCCAGCCCCTTCATACACTCACAACTTGTCTTGGTAAGGGGTGACTGCCCGCCTCTTTGGGGGTCATGATAAATTTGCCTGACCATGATGGCCCTGTGCTCACTGTGCACATTCCCGGCAGTGCCGTTAGTGTCCGGAGGCCGACGAATCAAACAAACAGCTTAGAAACAAGGCCCGTTCTTGATGTTTAATAGAAGACGGCTTGCGTGAGAAGTCACCCTCGCTGAGTTGAGACGCCAGCTGCGTGCAGGCTTCTTTCTTCGAATTACTGAAGCCCGAGACATCCGTAGAGCCCGAAGGGCCCGGTTTTCTGGCCTCGAATGCCAGGCAAATGGTGTCCCACCTATACGGGATTAAGAAAAGCGATAGGGAAGAAACGTCTCAAAAAGGCCTTCTGGAGTCACTCATTCCTCTTTCTCCGCACGGAGATGCTCCGACAGCTGCCATCTTTATCAATGAAAGCAGGCATTTTGTCAATCTGGCTGTCCATCGATGATCGGAGAAATTTCTCCAGGCGAAAAGTAACATCCTCTAGAAAGCGCTTGAAATTCTGCGATAATTTTTGACTAAAAAGTGGCCTTTGTATCATCTGCACAAAACTGGAGGTGAGACTTGAGCCAGCGATCCAGTTCGTATTCTATGTGAGAGATAGACAGAAAAAAAACAAAGCAGAAAACCAGCGCTACTTAACACGTTCACAATAAAAAGCATCCTGTTCCATGAGGGCGCGTCCTGTACAGCTGGCTACTTACTTTAACTTATCCACCAACTTCACCAACAAGCAACACTTCTTAACAACACATGAAAGTTTTGCTTCGCAAAGCACCTAGCATCTGCAAGACTGACCGTAGCGTCCTGTAATACCATTCTCACCACGGGTATTTCCTGAGCATCATCTCATCCGTGAGCATCCGCTCGTTCTTGTGATTAAACAGTTCCTTGCTTCCAGTTCCACCTAACATTTAGATGTCCTGCAGAACTCTCGCCATAAATAGAGAAGTAATATTATTAATTTACTAATCTGCACCAAGTCCCAAACTCAAAGTAATTTTTCGGTAATTTTTTTCATAGCAGGAAACTATTTTTCAGAAGTTCTAATTTGCTTGGCAGACGTGGACTCACCGCACTAATTAAGTGGGAAGTTTCCAGTGCAATGACTTCTACGATCCTTGGAAAGCATAAGGGTGAGGCGTAATGGGCATCCTCAATCCGCTCACCAACCAAGCTAAGCCTGCTTCCAGCCAGCGATCTTCTGTATCAAAGGTTTAGTGGAAGCCGCTTACGTTAAGAGCTTAGGCTTAGCGGTGACTAACACAGCCTGTTTTGGGGTTTTAGTACGCGGCGTCAAGTTCATTTTGGCGCTTTGCCTTCGAACTAATGCATGCCTACCAGTGCATTTACATCAGAGAGCTTGTACAGCGGTAGACTATAGCGCCATCCGCATCAGCCTGACAAGGCTTAAGCACGAAAGTGCATCCCACCGGGGTCCCATAGATCGGCTAAGTGGAACAGCCTTCTTTTTCGGAACTAGGAACCAAAAATTCGAACATTATATTCATATTTTTAATAAGGGAGTAATTACTCATTGGCATCCACCCAAGCGCAGCCATACGGCTACAAATGAAAGCTATACAGCTTCATCAGAAACTTCGTAGCTAAAGAAAAATTCTTCCTGGTCCGGGGTTCGAACCCGGGACCACCGCTTCACCGGAGCAGTCGCTCTACCAACTGAGCTAACCGGGACGGCAAGGTTATGGTAGGGCGAGAGCGAATCGATCAATAACTCGAAGTGGGAACAGTGTTGGTCAAATGTTTAGGGGAAACCCCCAAGGTGGAGTAAATTTGTAATAAGGGTAATGAGTAATTACTCCAATGAGTAATTACTCCCTTATTACAAATTTACTCCACCTTGGGGGTTTCCCCTAGACATTTGACCGACCTATATTCATATTTCTTTTCCATCTTCAGCCACGTTCTCTTTTGCTGCTTCTTTCACAAAATATCTTGTAACGTATCATTTTCTACGTGTTCCGCAATGTAGGGTGCCCTTTTTGGGCCAAGTCCCTAGATATTGAGCAGTGCGAGACGCACGGTAGGCTGGATATGTGAGATCTGTTGTTATATATTTTATAAATTCTTCATCACCCTCCGCAATCGCAGTGCCTTCCAGGCGCACCTGGAGCTATATTACATGACCAGTTATGACAACTACCGTCTCCATCTTCGTGCCGAACAGCTAGCGTATCATTCGTGTTGACTGCTCAAACTTAAATGAGGCGCTCAGCAATGACTACAAAGGAGAAGAATGAACAGACAGTGGATAATCAGAAAACCAAGATGATGCACCCTTTCTCCTTCTTGTTATTTTTCTTTGCGCGTATTCAAGAAACGCTTCGCAAACAAATAAAATGAAGCAACATGAAGCATTGTGCTTTAGATCCTCTAGTTAGCCGCAGAACGAAGCAAACCCGTCAGCCTCCGAACCACCGTTACAGCCTTCGATAGCGAGATGAAGCACAAACGCTTTCATTTACAGATTTGAGACCCCAGGCGTTATGTTGAGGGTCCCTCGTCTTCGCGGTGTATTTTTCTGCGGTATTCCCCCGTCTCCATAAGCTATGCCCTCCGTGCATTGCTCTGAGTTGTTCAGGCAATTTTCTTCTTATTTTATTCAATAATTTCCTTCTTCGAAACTAAGTTTCGAAAAGTCTTCAAATGTCTCAAAGCGCCCGAGGGGATGCGTGCTAAAGTAAAAGTCGTGGAAGGTATAAATATTACGGGTAAAAGAAATAACATGAAAGAATGTAACGGCGCACAGCGCACTCTTTTTCCTCGGGTGAACCATGAAAGCCATTATGCGTATACCTTTTCTTTTGGACTCACTTTTGCGACCCTTGATGTGACCATTTTCCTCATGGTTGTTCCAGAGAGGGAAATTATAGTATTTTTTCTCTTTTTCGTAGCTCGTACAGATCAACCTCGTACACCCTCGGGACAGGACTTCGTGTTTCGTTTTCTTCTTCTCCATTGCGTAATTACCGAATCGCTGCAAAGGAATAGATGATTATTCCCGTGTTTATTGTCGGATAGGGTGTGCAGGTAGCTTTTTGTCCATTTAAATGCGGTTATTTACATTTCTTTCTTTATTTCACTCAGCGACCTTTCACATCTTGTCAGAAAAACAAAGCGATCGATGGTTACGCAATTGCGAGCGACATTTGACAGGCAAGGAAAGCGTAAAGCGAGAAAAAGCAAAGGTGGAAACAGGAACCTAGAAAGAATGATGGAAAGAGGAAAAGATGCAGAGAGGATCCTTCGAAGCATGCATGTGTGCTGTTGCGAACACTGAAACGTCGGCGCTCCTGTTCAGAGAGCGAATAATTTTCATCGAGCATTGCCGCCAGCCGTCCTTAAACCTTGCAACAAAGGTACTGAGAACAGTATCTCTGCTAGCTGAGTAGTTTACGGTGTCTTACGCGTTCATTTATATTTATTTCTGGAGAATCGCAACGTTGTTTCGTGGAGCGCTCAGGCGCCTTTCACTGTCGACGCAAGCGCTTTGCCACCGCTTGAGGGCCTTGTCACCAACAAAGCTTGCGCTGAGACGAAAAAACCCGAAACGGAAAACTCTCAGGACCAGACAGCTACTGCCTCCGGTTCTTTACATGTGCTTTTTTTTTTTTTTTTTTGCTGTCACGGACTACGCGACCTAGCTTGCAAGTTCCTGCCTACTCGTCTCACCGCTCGAAACAGTGGCTCCTAAATTTCAGTTCCGCGTTTTATACAACTTCTATTTTACCGTTCAGTGAATGGAACATGCCCGAGTGAGTGGTTTCGTTTGAAGCTGCGTTCATTCCGATATCCGAGTCGGAAGTAAACATGTCAGACCTGTCACTCGCATTTTGCGCGTTCCACTGTGGGGACTCCACCGGCGCCTTGCAGAGAAATTCGTAAAGAAGGCGGGACAAACCGTGGCTATTGTCTATCCGCAGCTATAAACCAAAGAGAAATTTACCTTTGCATTTGATCGGGCTTTGTTCTTCAGTGTGCAGAACTTTCTTGGCCCGCTTTTTTTAGAATGCTTCTTCAGTACCGCAGGAATCTGTTTTCTACGATGCTTGCCACTTGTTTAATTCTCGTTATTCTGATCCGCCGCGGTGGCTCAGTGGTTACGGTGCTCGGCTGCTGACCCGAAAGACGCGGGTTCGATCCCGGCCGCGGCGGCTGAATTTCGATGAAGGCGAAATTCTAGAGGCCTGTGTGCTGTGCGATGCCAGTGCACGTTAAAGAACCCCAGGTGGTCGGAATTTCCAAAGCCCTTCCCTACGGCTTCCCTCATAGCCTGAGTTGCTTCGGGACGTTAAACCCCAATAAACCAAACCAAACCAATTCTCATTATTCTAAATATTTACATTGTGGCGCTGCTGCGGTCTCTTTCAGGCGTCATGTAGATAGCCCCAAGGTGACGCTACTTGAAGCGGCACTGCTGATGTTGCGCACTAAAAAACTTTCGCCCGAAAGATTTACATTATCGTCATAAGTATTTTCATTTACTTCCCTAACAAACATACTGTAGTTTTTGTAGTTACCTGTACTGCATACTGTTTTGAGAACCACGGAGAACACGCTAGTAAATAGAAAACCGCGAGTTCACGAAGTTCACAGCCGGAGAGCAAATTGTTTTGTGATATTGTTACGGACTAGAAGACGGAAAAATGTGTAGTGGCCCGAGCGACTGAACTCCTGCCCACTTGCGTTGACTGTATGCAACGCGGCGCCACATGTGCGAAGAATCAATACCATGCTTCCGTTCCATAAACCTCTAATTAATTTTCGGTGAAACCCCTAGGTCGAATGGTCACACAAGACGTGACTTCTGCTGCCGTCTACCATTTAAGTGCAATATGGCAGTACTGCTTGCACGCATACAGCCAACGCAAGAGAGAGACTTTCAGGACAGAGCTGTCCTGCGATACTGTTAGTGCACAACAGGGATATTATACGAAGATGGAGCGATTCATAGACAGCATTCTGGCTTCTGTCTACCAACCACCAAATCGCCAAATCATAAGTCGCGAACGGGGATAATAGGCTGTCTGATAAACTGCGACGTACGTACTCTCCTCTGGACCGAAGCCTCTAGAGCATGTCCTCTGAATGAAGGTAAAGGGAGGCGGCGACTCTAAGTTCCGCTTAGAACAAACCGTACTGCCGTGTATCCTTAATACAGAAGGTGAATGAACCCTCTGACAAAAAAAAAAGAAAAAGAATCGCTGAATGTTGATTTTCTCAAGCAACGTCTGCAATCTTAAGCTTTTTTATTTCGATGCAAGTGTAGCTATTGTCGACAAGAAAAGCAGCACGAGGCACGGCGCAATGACTTCAACTGGAGTTTCCAGTTGTTTAACGGAAACTGGCTCTGTTCTTACCTGGCTCCGCATTTAACTGGAAGATTCATCATAGCTTAGGAAAAATTGGACATATGAAAAGAAAATAAAAAGAAAGAATAAGACACTCATGAAAATTTTTATATACTTCATCTCTTTGTTAGCTCAGAGTTTCTCTCAGAAATGTATATAAATAAATGATCAACACCCAGAAAAGCTTTATGTCGAGCCCTAAGACCATCATCCCCACAGGAAAACTAACCAAGAAAAATGAAATTCGGAGAGAGCAGACGCCACGCTGGAAAAAAGCTTCTCACTTTTCTAAAGACGAGTGCAAGAGCCGCGCGCGCAGTTAATCTTCCTTCGGAGTCACTGAAACTAATTCTGAGCCCCGGGACACGTCCAAGAAGCTGGTGCTGATTTCTCGAGGGATATCTCGCTCGCGAATTGACTCCTGAACGCTTGGACAAATTGAGATACATCAAACGACAGTGCCTCCTTTGAGCCAAAGCTCGCACGGATCGAGGCTGCTTGCACACTGTCTTCAACTTATGTCCGTTATTTTTATTGCTTTTTTTCTCCATCATGCCATTGAAACTTCTCACACGGCAAAGCACCAGCTAAAATATTTGCTTTGGCTGGACGTTGTCGGAACTGCAATGTTTCGGAAGCTAGGTACACGCGTAGAGAACGAATTGAAGTAAAAGGTGAAGATGTGAAGTAGCCGCGCTGGGACGCCTCCTGGGGAAAAACCAGCGTCAATGTCTGAAATGAAATGCGCACACGCCTTTAACTCTCGGTACTACGCATGGTGTTCTCTGTTCATCACTTTCGAAGGGCCCAAAAGGGCCCTCCATTTTTCATGTCTCCAACGGTCGGAGTGGACAGGTACCTTGCATTCTTTCTTATTAGGTGGTGTTTAGCTTCACAGCGACAAGAAGTGTTTCGTCGGAGGATCGCTCCTCCGTCCCTGTAAAGTTGTCGAGCATAAGATGAAAAACCAAGCCATCTTCTGTACTCTTGCGACTCGACAGTGGAAAGTTAGCTCTTTCGGATGGGGCAGTATGCAGTCCGCCTAGATTTTCATCTTGGCTTGTTTGTTTGGTTGGATCTGAAACCTCATTTTTTCAAGCTCTCTGCAGCTGTTTCAGAACCCATTCTGGGGCTCATATGCCCTTCATGACCCTGGTCAACATAAGCAACATTCTTTTAAGGAAGAAGATGAGCAGGGGAGTCTCCAATTATGAGATATTACTCTATCGACCGCGGTACTGTTTCTACAGGAAAGTGGTTCTTATAAATCACTGTGTGAGTAAGGAGCTACCGTACATTCTCCCTTCTAATGGGCGGAGAAATGCCAATGTGGTTTTGCTGCTTCTTCGCTTCATCACCTTTCCCTTGCCCCTCTTAATGCTCCAATTTCAGGCCCACTTGCATAACAGGGTCAACGATTGAACATTCTCGACAGTCCGCTCCAATACTAACGTATCAAGCCTACATGGTTAGCACCTCCTTTGGAAAGCGAGTGAAAACATTCTGCATCAAAACTGTTTTCCTGGAAAAAAAACCTCTTGTGTAGCACTAAGTGTAATGATACTCCGGTCTAGCAGCCAACACTGGCATCAGGAACGCTAAGAACGGCGGAAGAACTTTAACGATGAAGTGCGATGTTGCTTTGCGGTGTCAGTGCGTGATGTGAATTGTTATTGATTTGTCAAAGTGCGTTAAAGCTTTTCCCTGTTTCACAGTTACAGCCGCGAACCCGAAGCACAGGCCTAGCCCAAGCGCTCGGAGCTTGAAATTTATTTTATTGGTGTTACGGTAGCACTCTCGCTGCCTACTATCGACGGGAAATAAGGAAACGTCGCCAAAGCGAATAAACAAGCAGAATAGCAAGGTGTCCCATATGCACTTCTACATGCATACACGTGATTTCGCAGTTCGGATATACAGCATTTCTGACGAGAAAAAGGAATTGGCAACAAGCGAGTTTTATTCAGTATCCAGACTCCAAACCAGCGTTGAAGCCATCGATCAGGAGGGGAAAACCTTGGGGACGTGCATTGCTGCAGAGGGAATCACAAACCGCAACCAGAAATCAATGCGAAAACCAGGGGGGGGGGGGGGGGGGGGGGATAAAATTGAATGCCCGGTGGAGTGCAACATCGAAACGCTAAACAAATCGAGAGCAAGAGGGCGCCACCCATCCACCCTTTTTTCCAGATAAAAAGGGCTCTTGCATGAAACATTGCTCTCAGCTGCACTGTGTTATTCCCCGCGACGCTTTCGCTATTTGTGCGATTTTGCTTAAACATTACTCCTTCCAGACCAATAGGAAACACGGCCCCCCGTAGGGGCAACTGTGGTTCGTGTAAACATTACTCTTTTCTTCGGGGCCTTTTTTTTTTTGCCATTGCCTCAATTGCGCCTAGCGCTTTCAGGGTAAACCTAACTAGTTAGTATAACTGTTTGAAGGTTCTATGCTTTGGCTTTACAACTACAAACTATGATGAATCTGAATTCCTACTGTGCTTGAGAACTGCACGGTTCTGGCATTGCATTTCTTTGCAGCGTCATATGAAGGAATTCAAAATTTTTGCTCCAAATTATTGCGCGCAAAAGAAGTTTTTAACACCTTATGGGGCGCTGTATATTTTTTCAAACACAA
Organism: Amblyomma mixtum; assembly: GCF_055824585.1. Taxonomy (NCBI): domain Eukaryota; kingdom Metazoa; phylum Arthropoda; class Arachnida; order Ixodida; family Ixodidae; genus Amblyomma; species Amblyomma mixtum. Next base: position 225,451,843 of record NC_143012.1, on the reverse strand, counting down.
ACTGCAAGAGACTACACTAAAGGTGCATCAGAACTGAGTGGTGGAAACTGAGGTAGAAACGCAGTGAGGTATGAGGAAGACAACGTATGCCCAAGCAAACCCGCGTCTCAAAGCGAAGGCACATGCAGTGCGTTTGTGCATTTCGTCAACACTGTTCTGATACATGGCACGCACACGATGCAGCGGTGTGCGGTCGGGTGAGGGGCGCGACGTCAGCAGTGCATGACGCTTTCTTCGAACCAGAACTTCACTTCGAACAAGCAAACCTAAGCAAAGGCTTGCTTGTGAGAGAAACAATTATTCAACGCCGAAAGCGTGCAGAAAGTGCAGTCGCCACATCCAAGCACCTCTGCACGCCACAGCGCTCCACCCTGGAGTTCTTTGTGTACTGAATGAGCCAAAGCTTATTCTATCAAATCTGTCGCACACATGTATTATTCCAGTCACTTCAGTTATTCCGCTTTGGCGTGACCTTCACGAAAGAGCGCACAAAGGAGAGAAGATCCCGGGACTCGTTTTTATTTCTTGCAATTTTCTTGCGCGAAATATCCGTGGGCTTAGATGCTAGAACACCGTCGCATCGTCTACTTAAAGGCAGCGGGTAAGCTCACCCTTCCTACGTCAAAAGTGAACATTTTGTACCATCCAATCCTGCCCTCCTCCCGATACGCTAAGCCTAATCCCGTTTTCCTGTGCCTAACCCTTATCTTCCTCCACGACAGAGACAGATTGGAACCGTGTGACGCTCGCCAGCACTCTCAATTGTCCCAGGCATGGTATCTAAATGCAGCGCTGGTAGCAACGGCAGGGAATATTGGAGGCAGGAAGCCACAGTGGACCGCGATCATTTCTACAACACAGGAGACGAATCTCAGCAAGATGCATGTTCCCGGAAACCATTGTCATGGCTGTGATGGCGCTTGCCGAGCTTTTAGACAGGATAAATTATCTCCAAACACTATCAGAATATAAAAAAAATGAAGGAGACACTAAAGCTCCGCATTAAAGGAGTATAGACACCTAACTTTATTGCATCTTTTCTTCTTTAAAATGATATCTGTAAGACAATATAATACACGAATCACCGCATGGCACACACCCTGACCGCTAAATAATTTATTATTGAATTTCTAATCTTAGGCTGTTTAGATTTTTGTTTCATCAACCGAACGATGCCTGTGACGTGTAGTTGCACTTTGTATGGCGTGAGGCTCGGAAATACTGCAATATAAACGCTGATATATAGTTTAAAGCACTACACCACTTAAACCAGCCTGCTTCAAGAGTTAGAATTACGACGACCAACGTATCAGCAGTTATGTTTTTATTATTCTTTGAATCACGTCACCTAAAGAAAAATTACACGTAAGAGCCATCGTTGGGTTGATGAAACCTAAACAGCGTCAAGAAGACTTTGAATTATAACTTAATTAGCGGTTGTACGAAAATACCACGGGGTGCTTCATCTGCACCAGTGTCTAACTCATTGCTTCAAAGAAAACAAAAAACGAAAATTTGGTGTCGATAGTCGGTTAAGGCTCTCACGCGAAAGCTTTCATGGGTTAATACCTCCACATGCTGAATTTGTATTTCTCTGGTTAACATTCCTAGATCCCTGGAGATCCTCATGCCACTCCTGGCGCAATAGTGCAGCAGTTAAGCGATGCGCCACTACCCTGCGATGGCAGGTGCTTTCGCCGGAGAAATTTTGCGACCCAGGTTGCTCTTCCCGAGCAACCTTTCGCGACCAAAAGTTGATTTATCTGTCACCTGCCACGGTGGGCAGTTTGCTCACGGTCCCGTGGGCAGGTTGTGATGACGCCGCAAGGTCACGTAACCTAGGACACCAACGTGAAACATAAGTGGGCCACCTAGATTGTTCTCTTGCGATTTTAAAAACTAGCCCACCTTGTATCTAAAATGCGTATGAAGGCATACCAGCAGTGCTTCAAAGTTTTGGTCTACGTTTAGGACCCGCGAACTTTCGCTGCTACAGTGCCGCTTCTCAGTGACGAATTAATTTTATGCGAAGCAAATTACAAGAGGTACACTACAGCCCTTCGCCGTGGTTACGCGCCGTGCACACCACGTGGTGCAGTGACGTCACAGCACGTGACATACCACGTGACACATGACGTCACGACAGAGGAAGATGAGGGTCCACCTCGCGCCGTCGCTGTGGTTGCACGCCGTGCAGACCACGTGGTACAGTGACGACACACCAAGTGACATACCACGTGACACATGACGTCACGACAGACCGCCGTCACGCGCTGGGAGAGGGAGAACGATGCCATCGCACAGACACCGGAATGTCCTCGAGCGGCATTCCCGCGCATTTCGAACGCGCGTTCACACTTGGTGTAGGTGAAACGCTCGCTCCACCGGGCAGGCGGACGCGGCTTCCGTGGCAATCCAGGCGCCCACCCAACGCGCGTCTCGGGGTTAGTCGGCGTTCCACTGTAGCCATGCCGCTGTCTTCCCCCACGACGAAGGCTTCTAGTGGTTGTATTAAAATGACCAAGTATTCAACCCAGGAAAGCCATGTATTACCAAGCCTAGCCTCAATATGCTTCGCATCTGACCAGGGTTAACCAAGTTAAGCCTCAGCCATTTTGTTGTCAGACATAAGGGAGCAAATCTTTTCGTGCACCGACGAACTAGCTAGGAGCCTGTTTTATAGATACGAGAAATTTCAGGCATCTTTGATCTCGTGTTTGGGCTTTATTTTTCCGGCCGATAGTTTTTTTCTGTTACTTAGAAGCCCGGTATTTTTTTGTCTCAAGCTCACTTGTTTCAGATTTATTTGGAATGGCTTTTAATGCGAAATCAATAAGCAATTATTAATTCGGAAGACAGAGCAACAGTTCTCTGACAGACAGGGGTAGGCGAGAGAAGTTTAAAAATCTGGTAGGTTGCTGCTGTGACGAATGAATAAAGGAGGCCGGCGACGGTGTACCACGCGACAACTAGGCAAACTCAAAGCATACTGCACATTACCGCATGATGTAGGGTTTCATGCAGATAACGTGTACGACCTCGAAGCGGGGTGGGCGACCCTGAGGCTGCAATGTCCCGCTTGGAAGAACATCGTAGGTCACTTTCGTGACAGGGCACAAAACTTTGTAAGGCCCAAAGTAACGGCATATCAGCTTCTCAGAAATGCCTAGACGGCGTACTGAGGTCCACACCGTAACCTGGTCACCGGTACGGTACGTGACGTGACAGAGGTTGCAGCGGCGCGCATCCATCCCCTGCTGCCGTCGAATGTGAATAGGGACAAGCGGACGTCTTTCCTCGGCGCGCTGCGCAAGCTGCTAGGCGTCTGGCGTGAGCGGGTGATCATCAGTGCAGCGCGGAAGCATGGCATCCAACATCGTATGAACGTCACGTCCGTAGTTCAAGACGAAATGGTGTAAAGCGGGTCGCCTCTTGGATGACCGTATTGTATGCGTATGTGAAGTACGGGAGAATCTTGGCCCAGGTTTTGTGCTGCAGTTATGCGTACATTGCAATCATGTCGGCAATTGTTCTGTTTTGTCTCTGCGCCCGTTATACTGTGGGTGATAGGCGGTGGGTGTGTGATGGGTCGTGTGACTGAATTCAGACACGTCGTGCATGAGCTGCGACATACACGACGTGCCTATATCGGTGATTACTTGGAACGGTGCGACATGACGCAGCACGATTTGCTGCTTAAAAGCCTGGGCGATCTCAATGACGTGCTGCGCTGCACAGCTTTGGTTTCCGAATACCTTTTTTGATAGCCGGTCTCGGCCACAATCTATTTGTGATCGGCTGATGACCCAGGAATTGGGCCCAAGAGTCGATGCCGGCTTGGCTACCGGCTTGGCAACCCGCTGGCTTGAGAGGCGGCGGCTTACAACGTTGGCACTCGCGGCAGCTTCACACGTAACGTTGGACAGCGCCAGCAAGTTTAGGCCAATAACACGCCTGGCGCACACGAGAGAGCGTGCTTGCAATGCCCAAGTGGCCGGAGGTGGGTTCATAGAGGCAAGCGAAAAGGATCTTGGTGCGGACAAAGCGTAGGCACCCCAAGAAAACAACGACAAGCCAAGCGGAGCTGTTCGTAATTATGCGTCAGGCATTGTACAGAGTAAAACTCTACCTAGCAAATCTGGCCTAGCAAATCGATCCAGCCCTACCTTCTCCGCGAATCCTGCACAACTCTATATCAGGCCCCGTGTCTTTATGCCGCCTGGTGCCAAATTGCTGCGTATCCACCCACCAAGTTCTTAGAGTTTGAACACTTTCTTTCATTTCGAATGTATTTTTTTTTCAGTCCCGCTTTCCATTCCACGTGCCTTCAGAGGTCGTGAGCGGTGTTTCACAACATTTGAACGTATGCGTGATATTTGCAAAAAATACTGGCTCACTTTTTCTCCACGTGTCCTCAGAAGGGCACCATCGAGCCCACGTGCCAAAGTACTTTGGCAGCGGTGCGTTGCATTTCGCTTCCCGTCAGGATAATATATTACCGCTGCCCAAAGATTAGGTGAAAAAAACTTCTTCCTCTACCGGAGAAACAAAAGTAAGAGCAGGTCTCCATCGGCTTTAGCCCCGACGGCGCCAGCCAAGCTGCGTCGGCTTATTGAGCTTAGCGACCTTTCGCTCTAAGGTAGAGGCCCAACGTGGAGGCCTCCGGGGATGATTATTAGCAGTCACGGCAGGCCGGAACAAATGAAAAAATGCAGTAATGAGGCTTCGGTGCCCGACCTGATTAATGAACCTTAATAACCATATTGCGGGCCGCAGGTGTCCCCGTTCGCTGTCGACGACAATCACCTTTCAGCCAGGGTAGATTGGTTTAGGGCCCGAAAGACAAAGCGGGTGTTATTAAAAAGGGAACGTTTGCTCTGCAGGAGCAGCTGACAGGAACTTTCCGCTTCCTTCTCTCTCTCTGCTCTAAGCTAAACTCAATAACAATGTGAAGCTTCATTCATTACAAAAACATTACTGTATGCCCCACGCAAGGCGCTGTTGCCTCGAACATCCAAACCGCTTTTTCCTTGTTTGGTTATGACTGAAAATGACGGACAGGTGACACTTATTGCCATGTTGGGTGGAGTAAAACATCGAAAATTTACACCCGCAATATAAAGTCACCAACGCGTTGAGGAAGAAGAAGCCCTCTTCTTATTTAAAATCCCAAGCAGTGAAAAAATTGCTTATTAATTTATTTGTTTCCATAACTAAATTTAAAATCGTCTTCCGGTTTGTAAACGGAATATGCGAACGCATACCGGTGTCAGGTAGAATGCGTCGCAGAGGCTAATGAGAGTCATTCTTGCTGATCTTTTTCATGTCAGCACCCAGCGCTGCAGATCGGGCAATAATTCGGACGTTGGCACAAGCGCAATTGCCCCACTGCAGGAGTATTTATCTTTACGGTATAGCTCTTCCCAGTGAGTAACACTGACGAGGCATGTGCACCGGATATCAGCAAAATGTTTCAACCGCAGAACAAGCTGGTAAAGCGTTATTTCGTCGCCTATATGGAAAACATATTGAAAGACAGTCGCTTATTATTAGCTCATGTTTGTCTAATGCAGTGCACAAAAGCGACTACAATGTCCTCTCATTAAACCTCGAGCTTTAAAAAATGCATACTACAGAATACCTTGAGTTTTTCTCAAAAACCGCGTGCAGTAAGCAAGAGGTTCCACTTTATACCGTCATTGTCACCGCTATAGTGTCGCTTGTTCATAACGCTCGAAACAAAGGCGTAGGTGATAGGAGTGGGATGCTCCAATTATCCAACCACAGGAAAAAAAATTGCACGGACTGTTTATTCCACAGCCAGACAATTGTTGTAAGGATGGTTGCGGTGTTTCAAAGCGTGTCATACTGGTACACAAAATAATTTAAAGGTGCGATGTCCGTAGCCTATAAGCCATCGAATTATCTGCAAGAACTACCACTGTACCAAATGATAACAAAATAATCCGCGCGACGGGGGACCCGACAGTACAGCAGTAATAACTTTATATTTTATTCCACATGATTTGCGAATATTTGCTTGCGTTTTGAAGACTTAACACAAGCAGCGCAAACATTAAGGTATAAGCCCGGCAACTTACCGCTTTCTCAGCGCTCGGGCGGACCCTGTTCATTCTATGGACGCAAGAAAAGCGCGACATTTCCGAACAAAAATCAGAAATATTCGATCAGCTAGCCAAAGTGCCTAACAATTCCTGCTTTGCATAATTCGATGTAACAGCGTCGAACAAGTTATGCGCCTTTCGGGAAGAATACACGTATCCCCGATTATGCTATCAAATCGTCTCAAACACAATATCATTAGCGTGCCCCTATGCCTATTCGAACGCAAACTACCGAAAAGGATGTTGTACTCCCATAGCGCAGCAACCTCGTCATTCTGAATGGCCCTTTCCTTCCTTAGATCTGCCATGAAGTGCGGGCTACGGGGGTTTCTTTTGTCCCGCATCTTCTGCTCACATGATACAAGCTCATCGGCAAATGTTTCTGGAAGAACAGCGTAACATGGCAGATGCTCCTTCCTTCTGCTGTAGTAGTTGTATTGGTACATGCGTAGCTGTAGCCAAAGCGCGCTGTTCTGAAGCCAAAATGAGTGCAGTATATTACATAGGGAAACAGGCGGGAGGACAGAAAAGGAAGAGTGACTATGGGTATAATGCGCTGATCTCGGGGAAGCAGGCGTCGATGCACCCAAGGGCGAAGAATGCGCAGTAAGCTCGAATAGCTGCCCCCCAACCCCCTCCCGAAAAAATAAGGCAAGAAAAAGGCTGACAGACAGGCACCTAATCCGTCCCAAACATTCCCTCGAGGGGATGGTGGTGGGTCTCCCGCGAGCCCGATAACCAAACAATGGCCCTGGCGTGAATCTGGGAAACATTGTCATCGAAGGTTGTGGCGGCGGCGGCAGAACTCGTTACCTGCATACTGATGAGGCGACCGCAACCCGCTGGCGCCGGCGAATAAGACCCGCACAGAGTGCCGCATTCGGCCACAGGACATCGTCAGTTCCCCACTTCCCTCACTTCATCCCGCTCTCGCCTCCCTCACGCCTCGTTCGCACTACCCTCAATACGCAGCAGGTTGCGGAAGTTGCACTGCGTTCGATTTCGGATGGCCGTTATCTCTCCATCTGTCTTTGTCGCGCAAATGAGGAGTTGGTGATGAAAGACGGGGATGAGATGGCGGCATATGGTATTCCGCCCGCATTTCTACGCACTGCGCCAATGCAGTCTGCATGCAAGGATCCTTGCTGCTTTTGCATGCTCGAATGGCTGTTTCGACCGAGCCTGGCTGAAGCAGACGGAAGGAGGAAGGAAGATGGATACTCATGCAGGCTCATGCAAAGTGCTCCGGCCCCCCGCAAAATACAGCTGCGTATGTACGCATACTTAATTTCAAAAAAACATGCGATAGATTCTACTTGTTTTCCTTCGCTTCGGTATGTTTGCTAATTTAGATGTTCACTTCAGGAGAAACTAAAGCAACAGTTTGTAGAACAGGACGATTACCATTGCAAATTTTTCAGCCTGAATCAGGATAAGTCGTTAGATCCTTCAGATTTATTTGGGCAGGTTAATACATTAACTCATGTGTCTTAATAAACAATAACTAATAATCAGCACCGGTTCCGATAAGAAAAGGGAAGCACTGCGTATTATTGCAGTTCGCGAATGTTGTCTCAGGATTATGGTATGCATGCAGAGTCCGTAACGTGTTTTGTGATTCAAAAATCTCAAATCTGACTTAATCCCTCAGCTCTCAAACCCATAAAAAAAGTGAACTTAAATTGATTGCCGCTTCAACCTAACTCATGCGCCTGTTTTTAAAAGGAAAAGGAAACCGCAACGTCAGTTACTACCGAAAATTTTTTCCTCTAGGCTGCGTTTGCTACTCGGATGTGAATAAGGCCTCTACCATTTTTCAGTTTCCTTTGTTGTGATTTTAATATCTTTGTGTCAAGTTTTCCTCCCTCCGACACACCAAGATTAAACGCTTCTGATAGCTTTTGTTGCATTCGAGAAATCTTATGAGGGATGGGCATTCGCTTTTCTGGCACGGAAGAAGGCGATGTTACAATCATGACAGCACTGGCGAAAAGACATGTAGAAGAACCGGAATCATATCGTGAGTGACTCAGCTGGCAACAGCAGCAAGACAGTTCCCGGCCTTGTTTGCCGCGATGCCCCCGCAAGATAACAATACCTAGCGGAGACAGGAATTTGAACAAAAGTAAAGATAAACAAAGCAAAAATGCATTGAAGTGCTTATAAGTGGTACCGGGTTCCTTTGAGTGCCGCAAGCACGAACTGAAATGTGTGACATTAAATGATGAATGTTTTGCGCGGAAAGGAGCTACCGAGAGCGCTTAACACCAGGTTTACATTTTAAGCGCGAACGCACTATTCCGTTCGCTTAACACCGAGCAGGATTTTGCGATACCTGCTGGTTTGTTCCTTCAAGATCTTCCAATGTTTGTGGGGTTTGTTCCATCTCTACCGAGAGTGCCGCCATCCCACAACATCGTTTACACTCCCAGCGCCCCCGCTTGACGGATACTGCCGCCCACACCGCGTCGCCGGCGCGCTCCGCCGTTCCCGCTTCCGAAGTGCGAGAGCCCTCGGCAGGCACACGCACACGCGCGCAGCACACGGCCCTCTGAATGCTTTCACTCGTCCAACTTGGTTTACCTACTCTAAAACCTACCATTTTCGACATTAAAAACAGTGTTATAAGCCAACATTAGAAGCCAACACTGAAGTAACAAGACAAGGAAACGTTCATGCAATTCTGCTTTCGCACGTTTATAGAATTTTGCGCAAATTTGCCTGCCATTTTTTTAGCTGGGGGCACTTCTAAACGCAATATACCGAATTACGATACAACTAATATTCGATTAGGTTTGGTATATTAGGGTTTAACGTCCCAAACCGACTCAGGCTATGACGGACGCCGTAGTGAAGGGCTCCGGAAATTGCGAACACCTGGGGTTCTTCAACATGCACTGTCATCGCACAGCACACGGGCCTCCAGAATTTCGCCTCCATTGTAACTCGGACGGATAGAACCCGCGTCTTTCAGGTAAGCATCCGAGCGCCGTAATGACAGAGCCACCGCGGTGGGGCACAATGAATATTCGATCTTGCTCATTATGTCCATAAGTTTAGTGATACAAAAATTCGTTTTGTAACTAGGCAGTGTGATTATCGCGATTTTATAGTGTGGTTGTAGAAATTGCATCACCTATTATTAATGCACCAAATATGAAAGCTTACAGAAACTCTGAGAAAAATGGCCTGGCTTAGCTTATGGTTAAGCCTAGGATGCGAAGCATAGTTTTGCGGTCTGGCGAGCCGCCCTCTCCATGGCCGACATCTCGCTGCTCAACTGACTCAACGAGTGCGTCGCCTTTTGCGTGACGTCAGTATCTCCTAGCGGTTGGAGCGGGAGTTAGGCCGCCGGCGGAGGCTGCGCGTCTGCAAGCGAGCGCACGAGGCCCCAGCTTTCACAGCTGTTGTGACGTCATATCACGTGGTGCGCCGATGAAGGTCAAGTGGTAGCTCATGGAGGAAGAAAACTAGGAGGGAGCATGACGTCACAATCTTGAAGCCTAGTCATAAAAAATATAATGGAAAGAATCATGGGAAATAGGCCTTCACGTGACAAGGCAGTGGTAGCTCTTAGCCGGATTTCGGTTTCGGTTTCGCTCTCTCGCTGTACGAGCAATGCGCGACCATCTGCTTGTGTTCACTGTCGGCTCCGTGGTGAGCGCAAACTGCTCGCTCGCCGCAGCGGCCACCGTCCCCGAGCGACGCGTGCGCTGACTGCGGCGCAGTGGAGACATTGGAGCACATGCTCCTTCGCTGTGCCGCTTCTGCAGTGCCGCGTCGCGAGATTCTCGCGGCCTGCAGGGCGCTGGGAAACATCCCGGGCAATCTCGAATAGCTCCTGTGGCCGCGCGGCAGTGCGCGCACCCGTGACAGAATAATGGTGAGCCTCTGTGCGTTCATCGAGCAGGCGGGCTTGACTTCCCGCTCGCTCTTCGCCAGGTAGTGCACGCGTGACACGAACGCTCCGTGGGTGCTACCTCGGACGGTATACGCGGCCGGGCGCCCCACCCCGGCCGCTAGTGCAGTGTGCCGCGCGCGCGATTAGTCCGAGACAGGACGCTACGTGCGCGCGGCTATGTACATACAGTTTGCTTTTTGTAAGTGATTGTGCGCAGTGGCCGGGAGACCCCGCGCAGGGGCAGACGTGAAGCCGCCGGCACCCTCTCTCGACAGCGAGAGAGAGATACTTCACTGCTGCATTTCACGTCGGAACCGCGTATGTGCGCTAGCGTATTCGGCGCGACTTGTGCCTTGAGAATAGCGGAGAACGGCGGGCCCATGGGCGGGCCGAAGTCCGCCTGCCCGAGAAATAGAATCTTGCGCAGCGCACCGGAGCGCTCGTTCAACACGTCCGTCCGCCGTGAGCGCTCAGGAAGCCGCTGCGCCCTTTTTTAGAGGCTCGTTTCTTCGCCTACTCTCGAGTTCTCCGCTTATAGCATGCGCTGAAATAAACGCTCCGTATGTGTGTATAACGACGAAAGGAATTCCTCTCCATTCTCTTCATGAACCACAGTTGAACAGTGACGAGGTCGCGGCCGCGCCCTTTGATGAAAAGTTTACCTGCCGTTTTCTACAGTGCACCCAAAAACTCGAGTGTAATCAACAGAAGTGTTGAGACGCGGAGCCTTCAGACAACCCCGCGAGCTCGGTACGCATTCCGCCAAAGCTGCAACACAGGCGCTGCGCTTCTGCGCTACATCGGAGCACGGACGTTCACTAAAAAACACCGCTGGTTGGCAGTCTAGTAACTGTGGAGGAGGGCCTATTTCCCAAGAGTCAGTGCGCAAAAGGGCCCTCGGCAGCGGCGTCAGAGGAGGATGGCTTGCAGAGGCTGAGCGCACTCTCTCCTAGTTTTTTTTCCTCCATGTGGTGGCTACGCGGCCGTGCGCGGCGCAGCAATGAAGAGCTCGGTTGTGCGAGTAATAAGCTTCGCATAAAAAAAAATGACCGGATAACATATGTAGGTAGCTGACGCAAGCGGGCAGGAGTGCCGAGTTTTGAGGGTGGACCACCCTGTTCCATTCAGTCGAAGGGTATTAAGTGGAGACCGAAAAAACAGAAAAACGATAATGAACCTTATACGAGAAAGCTGCGATAGCAGCTGGAATTCTCCTCGATGATTACATTGATAATTTTATTATAATTAATGTTTTTTACTTACAGAATATTCCTGAAGTGTGGTGGTTGGGGAGGTGGCTGCTGGCTAACGCTTCTGGATGGTGGAGGTGGGTTGGGTACAGGGCGGCTTTGAGTAGGTATCGTCCCCTTTTTAGGGAGGCGGGGGGGTAAAGTGGCTATTGGGTGGTGCTTCAGAACAGTAGCTCGCTTTCCCACTGCGTCTTTGTATTCTATCTCACCGTCGCTTTGTCATAGCGATCCTGTGTGGGCTTCTACTGGGTGGACTTCTATTCTCTGCCTGGTGCAGGGTGGGCTGCTTCGTGACACTTCTGGAAGGTAAACCCAGAGACGGGGGGGAGGTGCGGGCTAGTGGTATATGGTGGTTTTGGAGGGTTATGCAGGGGGGCAGGTAGATCGAGGGTGGCAGCGGGTGTATGGATAGCCCCCTAGCTATAGAGATGTGGTGTGAAGGTAGCTCGTGGGGGTTGCTTCTGCAGGGGTGAGGATTCACTCGCAGAGGTTTCACACACACAACGCCGGCATTTTCCTCAAGTGCCACTGGTGCTGCTGTCACAGTAAAACACAAAAAAAACTCAATAAAACTAGGCCAAAACAGAACTTGTAAACTCACTCACGATGTCGGCGCTGTTTTAATGCAGGCTAGTTTCTCTGTCCGACTAAAGAAATTTTCTATATCTCAATTGAGTACTTTACTTTGGTGACAAGTGCATTCTAACGCAAAAGAATCCCAGTGGAGTGCTCATTTAAGCATCCCAAAGGAAAGGCACTAGTGGTGAGTGTTCAAGCAAAATCACGGCTTATTCTTTTGCTAACGCTGCTCATTCGAGGATTACCAGGCGAATACTTTCGAGGGCACCGCAGGAAAAAAAAGGGTTCCTGCAAATATTACTTCGCGTCTTGGGAAAGCAATTTCATTTTTTATCGCTTACAAATAAAACTGTATGAGAAAAGACGCCATATTTTATGTAGCTACCGGGACTTCGCAAAATAATCTGCCGATCGAGTTTCATCTTTTCTTCTCGGGCTTCAACAAGAGCCATGAAAGAGCTGCAACCAAATTTGCCTTTCCGGTACTCTGCCACGCGAATTTTACAGGCATCGCTGCATGTGTCGGTAAGCCTACAGGTGAACCGACATGGTTAACCCAGCTTCACAAGGATGGCGGCTCGGTAGCAGTAGCGCTTATTCGTCAGCGTTGCCGCTACAATGGACACTGGCAACGCGCTCGAACCTCAAGGATTCCAGAAAGTCATACGGTGTGAGACTATTCTAGTTGTACGATTCGTATTTTGTGAGCCGCTCGATAACTGCGGCAGCAATAGTCTTCTCAAGACAACTTCATACCACTCTTCGCAAGTAAGCTAGTAGGAGTGTATAAGCGGCTCGTAAAACTACAAAAAAAAAACACACGACGTCTCAAGTCATGCGCATTTGTTCATAATAAAAAAAGTCTTAATTTCTTGAAACTTATGATTGTTCTTCGTTCTTATTCTATGAAAACCTGCGCATCGCGTTAACAAACAATAGTGTCAATGTCGAATCATAATACGAAAGGACTTAGTCGTAAAGCTTTTTAACAGCGTGCCGAAGGACAATCGTAATTCGTAAGCCCTGCAGATTTACATACCCACCAAATCTTAACAACAGCATTTATTTAATGAAAAACCTTTATGTACGCAATTTTCCATTTAATAAAGTTTCGCAACAACAATCAATATATCCGCAGATCCCACGCCGGCAGTCTCGATTTTTTTTTCTATTAACGTTTTTGTTATCGAGAAAACCGTTCCCCATTGGTCTTCTATGGGAGTATTAACTGTTGGATGTGATCGATGGAAACGCTTTAAAATAATATTTCACTACATATCAAAATAACGCACAATTTCCTTCATTATTTCCGCTAAAGTATCTTACAATTTTGCAATTTTCAAAATATTGGTTCGAAATTGCTGGACATGTTGTTTGTTTGCCTGTTTCTTTTTTTTTAGTTTTTTGCCCTTTTCGTTCAAAAGCGGCTTACAGTTCAGAAAACCCCGTTTAAAGTTCTGTTAATATCGCTATTCTATGATTGATCGTTCTAAAGCAATTTCAGTCCCACAGCGTCATTTCCTCTTGTTTCCTCTGCTCGGAAATCGAAGTAAAGTTTAGAAGCGAGGGTGTCAGGGCAGAGCAGACTGCGGTCGAGTCTTTCGGTCTTCAGACGAGTGGTGCAACCAGCAAAGACGAAATTGACTCTTTTTTTTTTACTTACAATAGTTAATTAAAGCAACGAGATCGCTATAAAGGCCGCTGGCCTTAAGCGGAGATAAAATAGGCAGGCCCAAAAACGCATCAACGGTTGAAATATACGCTTCTTTTTCCCCTTGGGGCAAGAGATCATCATTTTCGCGAAACTAGACACATACAAAGCGTCTATGTGGCACCAGTGAAAGTAAGTTTGTTCCCTTCAACCATTCCCCCTCTCTGTGTCCTTCTGTGTTGAACTTGATGAGCGCCCAAGTCCCTCGCCGCTCTTCTGCATCGTCGCTGCCATAAAAACAAAAAAAAAATGTGCTGTGTAGCGAGATATTTCTAAGATGGGGGGGGGGGGGGGGGGCGGTAGTTGCGGGGGGCGCGAACGATATACTCCCGTTCTCTTTTGACATGCGCCGATCTCCGTCGAAGTTTTCTTATATTTGATCCCGGCTCGTGTTGCCTCTCGCTGTTCTTCCCGTCCTCGGAAACATCGCTCGAGGGCCAAGTCCCCTTTGTGGGCTTCTTGTGTCACAATAAAAGAAAGACCGCCGACAAGGGCGTTCGAGGAAAGATTCTAAGAACGCACTTATTGTGAGCGTAAGAGGCCCGTGGTGTTCACCTCATCAACCATCTGTAATTTAGATGTCCACATAACTGCAATACGCTCTCTTCTCACGTGGAACGACCTCGGCTGTGACCAGTACAGAAATCTAGTTTTGGCTCCTAGGCTGCACGAACAGCCGGCGGGTGGAGAGGGATCAAACAACGCGGAACTCCCTAATGCATAATATCTTAACGTCATTGGCAGCTCGTCGTCGAGCCGTCGCTTCCTAGCGGACAAAGAGCGATAAAGATCAGACCGTGTAGAAACTATATATGCGTTGCGTTCGTCTGAAGGGAGCTTCCGCCACCGGCCACAAGGGGCCAGCGGCATCGTACAGGCCTCCCCTTCGACAGAAAGCAGTCGCAGAGGCCGACGGCGGCGCTGCGGCAAATAGTGGCGATGCAGGAGATGATGGGGAAGGGGCCCGAAGCCGCGATATCTTGCCACCCGCTCTTTCTTATTCTCTTCATCGCGCGCACACCGGGCATGTAATGCAGGTCGGCCTGGCGAGATGAGGCTTTCGTGCCGACTTGAGTGTCGGGATCAAATAGCCGTTCCTAGATGCGGTGGAGCGCGCTTCTGACGTTCTTGTCGCTGCTGATCGCCAACGAAAGGAGACGCCATGCGACTTACATTTGCTTGGCTGCACTAGGGGTTGCCTGCAGGCAAAGAAGGCGTTTTGTAATGTGCGCAGAGTAGGTTGTAGGAAGAGGGGCTGCGGTGGGAGAGAGGCATATTTGAGGAACGGCGTAGGCTAGTGCATCTGGATAGAATGGTCTTTATCAGAGCTGACCAGATGTACCTGGTGGCTAGGGTACGAGCACTTACGAATTAGTTTTACAGTTATCAGATGATGTTCCTCGTTTATTGGTTTCCAAGAATTTGCTTCCATCTTCTTCGTTCAATGTCAGAACTTTCTCGTCATATTTTATTTCACACTCTGGCGTTTCTTCGGTTATTGGCTGACATATAACTTAGTGCCTTTGTCAGAGCCTGCGCTTTCTCTGCGTTGAGTAGGTCTTAATGAACGTCAGTGAAAGCAGTGTGTTGAAAACAGCCGTGTGGTCGAGGTCAAAGAAAAATCACATCAGGGCTTTTCTCGACATGGACACAACAAGAGCTTTTCTGAGCAGTGTCCCCAAAAATGGCGAGTCTGAGAACACCTAGAAGAAGATAATAACGACCCAGAAGAGTGCGCAGCAGGGCCAGAATAACGGGAGCAAGATTATTTGAAACTCTAGATCATCCTTTGAAGGCCAGCAAGTGACACAACCCACTGGGAAGGGAAACAATGAGACTAAGAAGCACGAGATAATACCAAGGCAAAAACTAGACAATACTTAGCCAAGGGAAAGCTTCTAAGCGCATGATATTTAAAAAACTAGAGAGGCAGCCTCTCACTTCTATGTGTAATGAACTGACCGTTAGATGCATGCCAAGAGAAAGGGATTTCTTCAGGATTTTCACATCTTCCGGGCCTCTAAGCTATTTAAAACGCATGCAAAATAATAAAGTTGGAGCGTATTGAACCCTGTTGAGAGTTCTTACAACTCGAACTACTTAGCTGCTGTATACTGGCAACGATGTAGGAAAGAAGGAACAAGTGTCATCTGGGTTTCACTCTCTGAAATGGCAACTCTTTCACCATCATAAAAAAATAAAAGCGCAAAAGAAAATGGCACTTCCTTTAACCCTTTCAATTTCCATGATGAATGCCCGACTCTCCCACTCTAAGATATTCGTCTCCTTTGGTATTAATTTGTCACCAGAGGTGCTTGCAAATGGGGGTGATATGTTTGGACTGCGCCCTAAATGTGAACCTTTCAAGTCACTGACAAATGCCTTCTGCGATAAAAGGACTCATCTAGAGTGAACCTTTTTCTGAATCCTTTAAGTTGATCGTGAAGCACATTTTGAGTCGGCGAAAACCTGAAAGGTGTGAAAATTGTGTGCGCCTGTCGAGAAAACGCGCTTCGTAGGACGCAGGAGAGGGCTATGTTAGCAAGGTGTCATAAATAATATAACAGCGGTGCCATCGACCCGTTCATGTGTTTATGTAGACATGGGTAATTACATAGTTCTTGAGAAAAGTTTAAAAAGCATGGTTTTCTTGACGCAATGTCCCAAGGGTTTTTTTTTTTTTTTTTTTACGAATGCATTATAGTAAAGCGAAAAAACAGTGATGATAGGTGTTTCCCTACAAGCTCCTGCGAGCAGAGGTTCAGGTATTTTCAACAGCCAGTGATGGTACCGCTTTAGGCCTGCCTAAAGTAAGCAGCATTTTTTATTAAGAGAATGTCTCACTTTGAACTGCTGGGTAAGATATGAATTTCTTCGGCAAACGCTAGATATCCGTCTGTGCCTCTCATCCCCGGTGAAACAACCGTGTTAAATTGCTTGCGCTTAGTCGTATATTACACCTCATGCACAGCGTATGAATTCATTGACAATCAATGAGATTTGATGCCGAGAGGAGTGCGTAAGCATGACAGCCCCGATTTCGTGAGAGTACATCCTCGTGGCGCCCTCTATGCGCAGTGACGCAAACAAGCGCGTGCGTCACATATTTGTGGCGCGCCTTGTGCGCAGCTGTGCAAACTAGTGCCACAACGCTAGGGGCTGGTAGTTTAACACGCAAGTAGGAAGTCTGCTTGGCATGTTTTCGAATTATTTGAAATCGTTTGCTCTATTGACCAACTGGTTCACATGAGATATCAAGTTTAATCAAGAATTCGATCAAATATCATCAAACATGGGATTCAAAGCTGCCACGCGTTGGATCTTGGGCTGGCACATGCAACTGCCTGCGTGCTCTGTGTATGCATTGTGTCGCGCACGGATGAAAGTAGATGAAGACGGTGATTCCCAACCCCATCGCCAGAGGATGCTAGTTTAAAACGCTGGGAGGAAGAGTGCGGCGGTTGCCGACGGCCATTTTTTAGATAGGCGTGGCTCATGTTTTAAACAGCATGGTAACAATGTCATATAAAAATAAATAGGCACCTCCTCCATCTTTTGACACTGGGCCCTTGGTTTCTATGCCTAAAATAGATGACCTTGAGTAAGAGATGTCAGTGGCAGCGTACTGCGCAGTCAATCTCACCAATACTAATTGCAAAATATTTATGAAAGTGCTTAATAGGAGTCTACAAACAGTAATAAGGACCCCTGTAGCGGTCCATCAGACATGTGGAATAAAAGGTCGCACAATAACCAGTGTTCACGTTGCAAAAAGTGTACAAGAATAATGTGACGCTCCCGTGGACCGTATGGCACTGTTGCCATTGGACCTGGAGATGACATTTTATCGTCTATCACAAGATATTCTTTTCACTTTTCTAGAATTTACAAACGTTGGTTGTGTAATTCTGGATGGACAAAAGATGCCTACAATGATTACACCATATGTCCACTTGTGACCAAAAGCCTTACTGACAACATTCCTACAAGAAATTCAGTGAGACAAGGCTAGCCGCTGCCCCTATTTTTCGCCGATTTACTTGCAACACTTCTGTCTATCCTTGCTATATAATAAGAAAATATCTGGTGTTAAGCGACAGCCATGTGAAGTGAGTGTGTGGTCGTACGCTGCTGAGATGGCTTTTTTTATATCATAATGATACCATTATGAAAGTAGTTAACGTAGCTATCGCATGAAGCAGTAAAAATGGAAGTGTAATAAATTGAGTTAAATTCGCAGGAATTTGGCATGACGAGTAGGATTGCACACTTTGCTTTTGCAAATGTGCAATGGACAACTACGCAGAGAAATGCTTGGGAGTCCCGCTTGAAAGTTACCGCGGAAACACTCTAATGTAAGAACGAGAAACCGAGACTGCTAGAGAGAGGTCAGAAGGCTTGAAGGGTACACACCTTTCAATGTTCGGCTGGAATGAAGTTTGTAATGCATTTTTGGCAGCGAAAGTATAGCCCATGCGACAAGTATTGTTCCTGTCCACGTCATCTTCACTGTCCTCATTTGGGGTTCAAGCTGGAAAAGGGGCAGTCGCACCAATCTTTTCTGATAGGCGTGTAGTGAGGGTCTCAGTCCCTGTCAATTATTTGTCTGCCAAATTACCTCTGATTTTATGTTTTTGAACGACCAGATGAACTTGTTTTTACGCAGTGATACATGTGCGTCGTAGGAATGGTATGCCTGAATTTTTCGTTTCCTCTTTTAGTGTTGCACCCAGTGCCTTCAAAGAGTATTTCCGGGGAGTTAAAACCTCCTGCGGGAAGTGCTAAAATCACCTTACTTATAACCTCGACCACTGTTCCGACTCGCTTCTCTGCGAAAAGATCAGCTTCGCTTTAGTCTTTATTAAAGCAGTCGGCCGTTGAAGCAGCTTTTCTCCTTGCGTGTTAAACTGCCAGCACCTCGGCTGTGCATTTAATATCGTTACATTCATCAACTTTCATCAGTGCGGAAGTCAATCAAAACGCATGAGCACGCGGGCACTTGCATGTACAAACTTAAGCTGGAATGCGTGGCCGGTTTTATGTGACTGCTGCCAAACAAAAAACCACGCCAGTACTTGGACATCCAACCGCCCCCTTCCAAAAAAAAGAAAGCAGCAAGGAAGTCCATCTGTCGAGCGGCGTGAAGCAGCTCACACGAAACGACGGTAGATTTGAACCACCGCAATAAGGTAAAAAAGAGCCTGCATTCTCATCACACTGTATGAACTCCTTTGTCAACGAAAATCGCACACGAAATCGAAGGCCTCGGTACGAATCGAGTGGATCGCCCATGACTTTTTTCTTCCATGGTCTTTCTCCCTCACCTAAAGAGAGTAGGTTCTTTGTGTTCGGACAGAAAACCGCGGAGCTGAAGGACGGATGTCTTCAAATGTGTAGGTTAAATGGATCTCCCTATTAGCATATTCAAAGCGGTGTGGCCACGTCTGGTAAGATCCACTACGTGCGGATGGGTCATAGTTGAGACAGTGGAATACCGCGCATCACATGTGACCAGACCCACAGGATCAAAGCCCCATCCCCTACCCTCTGCCCCCGTTCGACCCCCAGTACGAAATCTTTCTTGCCGCAATAGAGTAGGCATTAAAATCATTATTCCTCTTCTTCTCCCTTATTACCGAGCATAGCGCACTTTTAACTCAGTTGGTCCACAACGGAGGCAACTTCGCTATATGTAATATCTATTTCTAAGTTTCAGCAAAATTTCGGCTTTTCACTGCCTTGTCTATCTTTTTGTCACTGTTTTCCTTTCTTTCTATTATTCTGCACCGTAGTCGCTAGGGCGATGAGCAGAGCTCTCCAGTCTTAGAATCCGACGCCCTGCCGGGCCTCCTGCCAGCCCCAAACAATGGACCGCGCGTAACGTTTTCGAAATGAGCCCGCGACTCCCTGCGGCTGCCAACCGAGTCACGGGTTGAACTGACCACTGCACCCATCAGCAGTCGCTCCTCCGTCTCCCCATCCGTCCCTCACTACAGGAGTCTGATGGGTTTGTTGGCGCGCGGTGACTGGTGTCGGAACACAACACGGGGAAGTTTCGTCCAAGTTTTCTTCTTTTTCTTTCTCTCTCGTTTCCTGTCGCCAAATAAAAGCGCGTCGCTTTACATCATTGTCCTTTTTTTCCTTTTCTTGAAGCTTTCACCTCTGACTGCTTACTGTTATGTTGAAACCTGTCCCCGAAACAGGAGGCAACACAAGCGCAAGGGGACCGAAATTTATGTCCGGGAAACTTGTACAAGCCCATGATCTCATCTGTCTGCTCATAGTGAGCTAGTTTCTCCAAAAGGCGGAAAATTTATTTTCATCCAGGTGTAGCTTGTTGTTTTCAATTTGTTCTGGAATCACACACAGTACTACTGTGTAAGCGAGCTTCAATTCAAATGTTAGTATAAAGAATTTTCAATCCTGTATTTCTCTTTCAGCCATTCTGTGTTGCGACAGTCCACGTCAACCTAAGCACACGACCTGCCAGTTGTCCCTCATTTTGTAGTGCCATCGCAAATTTACATGAGGAGCCCTGAGCCCGAAATGATCCCGATCAGGACATGCATTCCTCCCAAACAGAGATTTAGTTATCGCAAAAGGGGGAACATGGTCTCCAACAAAAACTTTTTCATCGAAAAACCCGAGGTTTCTGCGTCCGCTCGGGTCTCCGTTTTGCTGCAGGTCTCCGCAAGACAGACAGTCTAAATAAAACCTTTGTTTTGAAGTATCGATTTACTCACACCCATTCAGGTCTCACCGCATTCTTGCACAGCACCAAATCCAAAAAGAAGCGCCGCCGTGGAAACGGTGTTTTGTCATATCAAAAGCTTCCGAAAAGAATAGAGAGGTCAGGTACGTTGTAATTTCTGAAAATTTCCTGTGTCTAAAGTGGCACTTCAGGCTAAACGCCGACCTTAAATTCTAAAATATTCGTGAGTACATCCTCAAGGAGAAAGTAGCCCTGAGAGGTACGAGTGCAAGACGCGCAAAAATCAAAGGACATACGTCAGGAACATTGAAAGAGAGAGCATTCTTCCAGTGGAGAGAGAAATAGGGCTTTAAACCATAAATATAGTTGCAAATTTCATAGTTTTATCAGTATTGTTCTTTTTTTTTAGTTTTAGTTACGTTCTATCGTCTACTTTTCACCACCCCCTCTCCCTCCGTCGCAGTAGGACTGTCCCGACCCAAATCATCGGCGCAAGTTTTTCTGTTCTTGCAGGCAATACATCCGACATCTGACAGCAGGTGCAACGCGCATCAAGGCGGCTCTGTTGGGGAGAAGAAAGACTGCGACCTGTATCGAGGGTCTCTAATAGCGAGAACAAAGGCGGTGGGCGAACGCTCGACACATGCAACGCTGATTCAGAAGCGAAATGTTGTGATTTTGCCCATCGGGCCAGGCTCCATTGACGTCGTGGTTTACACCGGGGAGATATCTATCCAAAATTCGCGCATGGCCACTGGTTTACCTATTGTTAACTTGCTTTTGTTACCCTGATCATGTGTCCTACTTCTTCATAAAGATCAGCCACAGATCACCTTCTGGCCGATAGAAATCACTGCGTTATTTATTCGATGTGGGCAATGTGGGACGGCGCGGTTCCTGGCAAAATGTTGTACATTTGTATACGGCGCAGATAACACGAACTTGCCCGTTTTCCACACTAAACTTTCATATTTTGGACCCTGAAGAGCAGATACGTCTATCAACCTGTCTGCAGCGTCGTGAAACAAATTTCCTAGGTGGTCTGTGGTTCTGCTTCTCTTGCACAAAACACTACTATTTCTTACTGGCTTAGCCGACCTCCCTGTCTGTGCCAGTTGCACCTGTGATGAAGCAATAAAACTTTTACTTCGTTAATAAATTGTAATTAGTCGTCACTGAGAACTTTGAGTCCTGCAGTGGATAGTGTTTATCCTCAATCGCTGGCGGAGAGCTAAATACTCGAGATGTTTCCGCATGAATCGTCACTCCTAAAGGCTCATTGCGCATATCTCTGCTAACTGCTGGTATCGTGGCGATGCAACAAAAGGTGACTTAGACTCATGCATGCAATTAATCGACGACTTCTATAATTAACCTTCTGTCTTCCCTCTTCAAACATCCTCTTCCGTCCTCCCTTGAGTGCTGGAAAACCGGAATCATCTTCCAGTTGATTTCCTCACTTCCCTTTTCTTTTCTCTCTGACATGGAACGAAAGCGTTCTCTTCAAAGAAGAAAATGCATGGTTCTGTTAGTGAACATTTTTTATTACGAGCAGCACATCAAACCCTACGTCTAAACAATGAAATAACGTAGTTCAGTCTTTGGCGTCATCAAGGGAAGTTAGCCTGCTCAGTATTTCCCATCTTGATAGCTTACTGTTTCACTTCTGTCATTTCTCTTTTTCCGCGCACTCCTAAATCAGCGCACAGATCTGAAGCGCAGAAGTCGATTCCGGGATATATGGCCGAACTGATCTCCAACCATGATCCCGACTTCGCGGGTTCTCCCGCCCACTGCATGAGAAGCCGTAGAAGGAAGCTCGCGTGCCCAGCTTTTTGTTTTCATCTCGTTTTGTTCTGATACGTATCTTGCGTTTTTTCTCTTTGCTCAAAATCGAGCATGATTTTCCCCACGGCCTAATGTCGAGATTATTTCAGACCTTCTCTTTTTTCCGCAGAGTATCAACCCTTGTAACCCCTCTACGATGACTGAGTGGCTCCTCTGCAACGCCAATGCAAAAGCAACCGCCGTGAATGCTGATGATGCGACCGTGTTCGCGCCCAGCTGCCTCAGGGCTGGAATTTCAATTACCGGACGGCATTTGTCAGGGAGACCATGCAAGAGGAGCGCTTTTCAGCTGCTGCAAAGATCCAAGGCGTCTGTTGGAAGATCCCTTAACGCACGAAACGAGCAACGTTTGAAAAATATGCCGCCCGCACTAAAAAAAAAAAAGAAACTCCCCAAAGCGAGCTCCTAGCTTTGCTTTATCAGGGCATTGCTTGCCGTCTTTTCATTTTGCTGTCGGCTGTCGCTGCTCCATGTTTCGAGAACCTTGCACTGCAATTTAATTAGGTTTACGGAAGTCTACTGTTTTCTTGCTGCTTTTGCATGCTAAAAATGAATAGATTCTGAGCTGCCCGCTGAGCTTCCGATTCAGCTTAGAAAGGCCTTTGTTAAGAAAAGTCGTCGTTTAGAGAATACTGTGCTTTCTTTTGAGAAGACTCTCCATTAAGTGACACCTGGCCTAACTAATCGGGTGTGGGGTCCTTTGGAACGTGCTGCAAATCGAGCCTCGTCAAGAAGCGTTGCTCGCACGCAGTTTTGCGCAGTGCTCTGTGTCGCCCTCCTTAGGGCATTCGCATTAAAAAAATGGGCTCCCTTGCCACTTTTACAAGGTTTTGGGGAGCATTGAACATAAACAAAAGAAGCCCCTCTAGCAGAAGAACTTAGTTTTACTCACCGATGAGCCAATCGCACCGACGAGACATAAATACTGACGTGTATTAAAGGGGCAGATGTAGAATCCATATTTTGGCGGTTTCGCGTCTGGCATCTGAGCACATAACTGCAGCGCTTCCTAACTCTCGGGCTGCAGACCTCCGAGCGCGGAGGAACGAAGGCCTGTCGACCAACACACTCTTGGTCACTATCACTTCCTTCCGCCAGAAGAGGGTAAGAACAAAGACCAAATAAATGAAGATAAGAAAAGATTACATATGCCGGAGCCACCATTGCACCAAAACAATGATGATGATGATGTGGTATCAGTTACCCTAGCCGTCCTTTCAGCGTGCCTGAACGTTTCCAATGACTACGCTGTCGTGTAGAACGCCTATAGGTTGCAGTAGCTGCTTGTAAGGGGTGCAACAACTTGCGCTAACTTCTTCCTGAACATAACTCTTGTCAAACCAATGCTTTGAATTCAATTTCATTCATTTTATTTACCATAATGAAACAAATAGTGGTTGGGACCCTGAGTAAAAGCTGTCATTTGGCAGCTTGACAAGGCCACGGACCCGCACTTTGGGGACAATGCAGTAGTCTGACATGTAGGCGTAAAGGCAAGCACAGCACATCGCAGGTGCATCTCAACACAAGCAGAAATGCAGAGAACAAAGGTCTTCTCAGTTTGCAGCAATCAGCACACCAATAAAACCGCAGTGAAAACAAGCAGGAAGAAGCTCAATATATTTGCGAGTTAAAAAAAAAAGTGCGCTAAGCAAGTCAAAAAAGAAGAGGTTTTGAACAAATGCACAAAGTGTGCGAACAGGTTCCGGCGCGTAGCATTGTGAAGAAAAATATTGCTTTGTGCGGGGCTGTTAAGAAGCCGGGGTAGTTTATTTTCTATAGTTTCATCACTATACGAAGTTCTGTAAGTTTTCACGCTCCACCACTCATTATTTCTTGTGCTGTACACTGAATCTCTGAAGATTTCCTGCTGTTGTTGCACCCGGACTTAAATGGCAATAGTTAAGACGTGATTGGAACAATGAATGATACAGCATTCTCACTGCATTTCCTGTGAGTATCTCATGGCTCCTATAGCGAAGGATATGTTACCATTTATTACTACGAAGCTAACATGGGCATCCCATGCCATTCTTTCATTAAATATTACGCTCAATGCTTTAAATGAAGGTACGATTTCTAAGGGCACAGGCTGAAAGAATATATTATTGGTTATATTATATTAATATTGAAAGAATATATTTATTATATTATGACTTAGTTTTTGCTGTGTTAATCCGTAAAACGCTTGTATTACTCCAGTTTTATATTTCCTTCAGCGCATTATTTGCGGCATCTATCAGTACAGCTATATCATCTCCGGCAAGAAAAATACTTGTGCCGTGACCATAAATGATAAAAATGACGAGGGGAGTTGCTTGCATAATGTCATTAATATAAATTATAAAGACAAAGGGACCAAGGATGCTTCGCTCTGGAATGCCACAGCCTACAGATTCCATATCCGATAGGAAGCCATGTATTGTTACTGTCTTTTTGCGATGCATGAGATAGGACTCTACAAGCGATAGTGCATGGCTGCGGAAACCACAGGTCTCAATCTTACAAAGAATGCGATTGTAAGCTTACAAAGAAGCTTACTATCTCGAGGTTTAGTAGGTCAAATATCTTTGAGAAATCAAGAAATGTAAAAATGACTTTTCTATTGTTTCCGAGTTCATTCAGTATATATTCTCTTTGATCTAATAGCGAAATATCAGTAGAACGATGCTTAAGGAAGCCATCCTGAGCCGCTGTTATTATTTGGTGCTTTCCTTCGAACGCAAATAGTTTCTGGGTATTACTTCACCAAATTCGCTGATCTGTAAGCTTACCGCAGAAATAACGACGTTGCGAACGCAAAAAATAAAAAGAGTGTCACACAGTTGTTTCCTGCCTCAAGGAAATTGGTCGCCTGCAGTAATAACCCCTTCAAATCCGGCTGCATGGAGTGGAGGAATCAGGTACCCTGAAAAATTTCAAGTGGTTCCAGGACAAATGAGCTGCGTGCACTTGTCGAAATCTCTGGCGACACTTCACTGTCGCATGGTGGAGTAGGCGATGTTACAGCTCCGTTTCTTTTCTCTCAAAAGAATTTGCAAAGCAACTACCAAAGCTAAAGCAAAGGTGGGCCTGTCGTACCTGTCCCTATGGAGGGGACCAGAATTTTATATGCCTCGCGATTGTAGCTCCAAAGCGGTGCGTTTCCTTCATAGATGAGTTTCCAACTAAAGATCTATAGGTCTTCATCGTGTTCAGAAGGCTGAGCCTTCATTGTAGAGGGTCTTCTGATTTGCGTCGCCACTTTTCCTCTGGGCCTGCAAATGAAGCAATCTTCACTGGAAGTTTAAATCTCTCAGCAATGTACACGTCCGTATTTCCTCGTCCTACAACGTGACTCAACTAAGAAAACTTCGACAAAAAAAAAAAACGGTATGATTTATGCTGTGTGAATTTTCCGATCATGTACACGGTCATAGACATTGACACAACCTCGGGCTCGTGATGGCCGTTCGGACGAGTCACATTACACGAAAGTGACATCGGGACAGTGTCTGTTAGTTTTGTTTCATAATGTCGGAGAGGGCTGAGAGGTTGTTTGCGCTCTGTACGGCGAAATTTCGATGGTTCATTCTACTACCCCTCGCCATCCCAACTGTCACGTCCTCAGCTGGGTCGAACGCGGGGAGAAGTGTTTGTTTATGAGGGCCGGTGCAAAGCGCGCACGTTATTTTGGACGCAGTGTCTCTTGTCCCGGTGTTAGGTGGTCGGCTAGGCCAGCCGTCGACAGTTGTACCCGCACCCTGGTTTTATAAAAAGGTTTGTAAACAGTTTGCATAGTCTCCTTTATTGACACTAGTCATCAGCATACTGTGCCTTCCTAAAAACAGCGCATCAAGTCATCCGTGAACACCGGAACACACGACTTTACCCCCCCCCCCTTTCCCCCATATACAGGGTGTTTCACCTAAGAATTAACTCAATTTTTAAAAATTGGCTTTTTATATTAGAGGAGCGATTTTTCTGGCATAGCATTGTCAGTGTTCCAGTACATCAGACTACATCTAAGACGTGCAACTAGCAGGAGGGTTAACTAGTATTGAATAGTTAACTTTGTAACTATTACCGTTAGTATCCTTGGTCATTAACAGGCGTGTAGCCCACTGTAAGAAATATCCGTGTCAGTTTTTAGAATTTCAAGAACTCGGTTACCCTCGGCGCTGTGGCCCAACAGATTCTGGGTACATCGCGTCAAAATACATGCGCTTTCGAGAAGCTTGCAGGCAAAGCAATCTCTCCAGCAACCTCTCCAGTGCACGTAATTCGCCGAAGTAGACAAAAATTCTTGGGCCACAGTTCCGAGGATAACCGCATTTCTGAAAGTGCTAAAACTGAGATAGTTATTACATACGGTTGGCTACACGTTTCTCAAGAATTAATGAGCCAATTATTATTAGTTAAAAAGCTGACTTTTCAATATTAGTTAACCAGACTGCTATTTAGCACGTCTTAGCTGTATTCTGACGCACAACATCATTGACAATGCTATATATGCCTTCCTTCTCTGGCTGTGGTGGTGTGAACATTCCAATGAGACTATGAAGCGCTTGCGAAATAGCCCTGCGTCAGGCGAAGCGATGCAACTTCTCTTCCTCGGTGCCTAACGCTTCGTAACGGTACAGAACGTAATCAACATCGCTCATGAGTCCATAGTCTATTCTAAGCATCCTGGCCAGAACTCAAAAACACTGTTTTCGCTGGTGCAACCCTATTCTGTGTCGCCGTCTCCTGTTTTCGGGAGCAATTTCCGGGTCCATCCCGGACGTTCGCATCCGCCGGAAGCAGTGGCCTTTTCACCCAAAAAAGAAGCCCTTTTTTTGGCCCTCATTTTCACCACTCGATGCTAAGGAAAGGTCACCGCCAACCCACCAGAAGGGAGCGGGGACCGCTTTCCAGAGCGCAAACATCTCTAATTACATGTTGAAAAGACAGCTGTTGGCTTCTGTATTGATCTGTTCGTTGCTAATAAATACACATTAGGGAGCGTAGTATAGGTTAGTCGCGTGACATGATTGCTCTTTCGGTCTGCGGTGACAAAATTCTCCCTGTCTGTCTCCCTGTCCCTGTCTCCCTGTGCAAAACATGATACAAAACGGAAGCTTCGCCAGGAGTCGTGGCGCGTGAAATGCAGAAAAAAGGACAGAAGACTTCCTAAAAACGAGTCAGAACTTGGTGACAGGTATAGCGGAATGTTAATGAGCAGTATTGCACACCTAAAAGAACTTTCTGTGTAGGAGGATAGTTTCATGGAAGACGTTTCAAAGGCCCGAGAGAAGTCCTGCAGACACGCCAGTGTAAGTTCGAGGTTGCACATGAGTGCACTTTCTTTTATTCAGCTGTTCAGTTATATTTTGATTCATAAATTCCGTCTGTGTGGCATCCCTGCGGCTGCTTTGTATTTTTCGTTTTGTACCTCTATCTAAGAGGATACGTCGTTTTCTGGCCTAACGACTTTGTTTACGTATTTTGTTTTGTTTTTTCACCAAAGCTAATATTTGTATAATAAACAACATTTATTGATTGATAATAGGCAAGTGTCCTTCGACGTGCAATGTGGGGACGGACTGGAGTGGTTTCCATAGCACAAGATTAGCGTTCTATGCTGGGAATGCCAAAATAAATTTACTTTTCATGTATATAAATGAAGTCTGAATTGCGGTAATGTGCAGGGCCATAAGGCCAGCTGGTTTTGCCATAGATGAGGTTAACAAAATATGATGCAACGCGCTACATTGCCCACGCGTATTCACAAGCACACGCACGCACCCAAACAGACAAACAGGTCTAAGACGATCGCATAACATTCTTCTGAGCGGTTTTCCTCCCGTTTAAACGCGTTATAAGAGCGAACTGCAACTTGGAAGAGCAATTTTAGATGCTTCTTTCCTCCAAGACGATCGATGCTCAAGTATGTGGAAGCCTAATTTTTACTACATTGGCATGTTGCATTGCCGGGGTAATGTTGGGTTGAAGGCATCGGAAGTTCCAGGGCGTCTTGCTCACGTGTTTTGCACTTTGCTGATCAGAATATTTTCGTCATGAGCCACAATAAGGAAATTAGAGGGATGAAGAAAAGCAGTGGAAGGGCCATCTAGATAAGTTCCGGGAACTATCGGGAAACTAATGTAGACTCACGCAACAAACAGATTGCGCGAAATTCTTTATTTGGTATACCATCCATGCATTATCTAAGTTCTCGTGGCGGAATAAAAAAGACATATTTGCCGCGAAACGTACCGCGCGGGTCGTAAAACACAATATAACGTTCGTGTCTGCATTCAAACATTTTCATGCTTCATGCGAATAGCATCATGACGCGTTGACAAACAATTTTTTTTCATCTGTTTCCACCATGTCCTTCCAAGAAAGAGAGGTTGCATGCACGGAAATGTGTGCTAAATTTCGCCCGAAGTGCAAGCTTTTATAGGAGCCATAAGGTCTGACAACTACTGTGTAAAACAGACTCAGGGATTTAGGTTAAAATAAAACGTTTGGTCTGTAAATTAGGACAGCATTTCATAACTTATATGAATACTACATTATGCCGCAAAATCTCTGCGACAAACATAGGCTTTCTGTGACAAACTTAAGCTTTCTGTAAAATGTTAAGTGGCATCACAGAACCCAAACTTAGGGTCGCTATTGCTCTAACAACATAAATATCGCTCATTCATCTGTTTTATTCAAACCAGGCTGTTTCCCGAGGGCAATAAACCACTCCAATTTTGCATTCTTTGCACTCCCCTCCTTGTTCGCATGCAAACTCAACAACGAAAAGGAGATCTGACAAGCAGGGATCGCATGCATGCATGATAAATAGATATTGCCACGAGTTAGTGCCGAAAACCTCCAAATGCGTAGCGCCTGAAATCGCATACGAGCAGGCCAAGCAGACCACCCTGCTAGTCTGAAGTCGGACGTCATTCCGCTCAAGCTTCCGCTGTTTTCTTATTGCCTCTTCAAACGTCCCTGCATAGCCGATAAAACTAAACCCGCATTTGCGTTATGGAACGCCAGACTCTCCAGACTCCATCAGCGTTATTCTTGTTTAGTTCTCTCCTCATTTAATCTTTTATTAAGGCCCTGCCGGCATTGCCCTGGCCAGTGCATCTCATTTCTGGCCGCCGAATCTCCACAGGTGAATTCATTTCTTCGCAATTCACGCGCTGCCATGTCATTCGCTGAAATATTTAACTAGACTTCCCTCGCGGCCAACCGCTCCTCTGCGGTTCCTGGAGATAGAAAATGGCGTGGGAACTGACCAAGCAAGTGAACTTGGCTGTTTCGAAGAACGCTGTGCTAGCATAGGCTGTTTCGCACCGCAGGTCCGACGATAAATCTTGGAAGAGGCATTTAAGACTCAAGTGTTTTCAGTTCCCGTTGCCCCGAAGAAGTTACGCCAGGCATGCAGAACAGGCTGCAGTACACGGCGTATGACCGCCGGTCGTAAACGGGGCCCGCGGTTTCAGGTCTGGGATGTGAATACGTGAGGCCACCGTTGGTAATGTTTAATGAGAGATCGCACCTCGACGCTCGTGCGACGCCATCTGAACTAGAAAACGACACTCCCATCGTCTTGTTTTTCTTTGGGTATATCTCCTGTTGTGTATGTGAGGGCCCAAACCAAGTCACGGTCATCGTAGAAACTTCTTCCTATCGATGCAATTATTTGCGCGTTGAGAGTCTCTGAAACATAGGTAATGTACAGGGTGTTTCAGCGAGGTGCGCCATTAATTATTGAAAATATGCTTTGTGAATATGAACATAGCATTCGCGACGTAAAATTATGTGTTTTGGCGGACTGGTGAATTATATATTCACTCATGAAACAATTTACCAGCAGTACTGCTTGCAGTTTGCTCATGCAGCAGAATTCAATGACTTTCAACACTTCTTACTAAGCCTACCAGGAGGCTGGTAGAACCGGTTTACTTTAAAGGTAACGGCCAACAGCTTAATAGAGCCAAGCAGGTGGCGCTAAAACTTGGCAGTAGTGTACCTGGATGTTGTTCGCCGAGTGGAATTTAATTTTTCCCTTCTTCAGCACACCTAATGCCTCACTGATGCTAAATAGAACAATTACTGCCTCAACTCTTATCACTGCCATTTATTACCAAGCGTCAGGACACGTCGACCAAAGCTGTAGTCTGTCCAGTCTAAATCACCACATGCTGTACTAAGTCTAATCTGTCCAGTCTAAATCACCCCATGCTGTACTAAGTCTGCAATTGATTTTATAGATGCAAGCCCTTTTCGCTAAGCCTATTTTCTGCAGGGAAATATGTAGTAAAGCTATAAAAAAATCTGCTGCTTTTATTGACGCTGTAGCCTCCTAATGCACTGTACGAGCGCCGAGACCACAAATCCAATAGCACGCTCTGGAGTGCCGTTCTCATAAGGCCAGTAATGAACATTATCGTTAGAAGCTTTGAACCAGTTACTCCAGCATGTCTTTTTCTTTCGGTCCTAGTAGCTGCAAGATTCCGGTTGCGTAGACTCATCTCGCATTTCAAGGTCTTGTTTGACAAGATGTTAGAAGATACGACCGAAAGCCCCCCCCCCCCCCCCCCCCCCCCCCATAAAGACAGGAGGACGGGAAATTAATTTTCAAAACTAGAAGCTCATATTTTACCAACTTTCTATTCCTTCACCGGTCCGCATTTCATTACTGGGTTCACAAATTGTGCCCTTATAATTGAAACACGAGAAGTGAAGTGCCCATGCAGGTGCCTCAAATTTCCTCGAAGATTACAGCCCTCGTTCCACCCTCTTTATTCTTGTGGTGGATAAATAGTGTAAGCAGCGTCGCTAACGAACGTTGACAACGAAAGGCAACTGGACGCTGCGACCGGTCGCCTCTGCATTAGTGGTGCTGCTCCGAAACCGATGCGACGCGCAGGAGCGCATAACCTCCAACCGACCCGACGCAAGACCAGCCTGTCCGTCCAGCCGCTTGAGCATTAACGCAGAGGGGTACGGGGGACGCACACACGCACGCACGTTGCTTGCGTACTCGCAACACGATGCCTCGTTTCGGCAAACTGCGGCTCGGATCAGCTTCGAAGCCAAACCATGGCTACGACCGTGGTTCCCGGGCTTCCATTCGCCAGAATGTTTATTTTTCCCGTCTCTGTCCCTCGTTTTCCGCCAGCGTGACGAGCATTCGCCGCTGCCTGCTTCCTTGTTTCCCTGTTAGCCTTTGAAACTGGAGACGTGGCGCCGCTCGCCGAAAACGAGTTTGGCGGATGGGCCAGTACTTCACTGGAAACGGTGGCCACCGGGTAAGCGTGCCCATCTGAGCTGCAAGCGTGCGCGCATACAAACACTGCGGCTGAGCGGTGTGAGGAAGATGTCGACAGTCACCCTGGATACGTTCATAATGAAGAGAAGCATGAGAGCGAGCGAATAAGGTGAAAGGAACCGACGACGAAAATGTGAAATTGCTCATTTTGACATTATCATCATGGCTGAAGCTCGAATAGGCCAACAGACCCGGTTACTCGGAGAGCGTTGTTTAGTCTTTGTGGGAAAAGATGACGTAGAAAGAGAAGCTAGGAAAACCTAAAGCTGCCAGTGGAAAGCTGGTTCTGGAAAGTGGGCTGTCGGGAACAAGTGCAAAAAGGAAAAAAGCTTGAAATTGAGGTGGATAAAAAAAAAGCAGCAGTAGTCATGCCAAGATGAGTGGCGCTGTTTAGCGTCCCTGAGCAGTTTTCATAGGCCGGCTACTCAACTGCTGTGAACGATGGACAATGCTGAGCTGCCTTCTTGTTCGAGAGACGTCATTTTACAGACGCTTGAGTTTATAAACGAACCAGGGCGAAGCGTAATTGTGAAATACGGAGTGGAATGGTGGATGAAACAAGAAGTGGTCGGTGGGTTTATGGAAAAGTAGAAGTTAAAAGAATACGCAGGTGAGCAAGTTGGATAACGGTACAAAAGATACCTGCCATGCTTGATCACACCTCGACAATGTGACAGGTATGAGAGCTCTTGTAAGAATAGGACGTTGGCAAGCACAGTGACGGTCATAGTTGCTTGCCACTGATACCAGCGGATAAAGCTTGTTCGAGAGGGAAGCCACAGAGATTTCCTACAGTAGGCGCTCGAACTACTTTGCTTGTACTTTTTTTATCTCTTCTTTTCCTTTCTACGGCATTCACACGTGAGGATACGTTTTTACATCAGACAGTACAGGAAAAACCGCTCGTTTTTTTATATCCTTGTCATTAAAGAGCACTCAGGCTTCTCTAACTTAGATATCTTTCTGTAGTGTCAACGTGAAGTCCAGAGGTGAGAAATATTGCAAATGCCTTGAATGGATGATGCCTTCATAACTGTACGTGATCAAAGAAGCAGTACTATGTTCCCGGTAGACAGCAAAGCAAATGGTGACATTCCTTGACCCCAAACTAGAGTAGCTAAATGCTTCCAACCTGCCTCCCAGTGACAGTGAGCGCAAGAATCACATGGCTAGTGTTGCTGGACACTGAATAATCTCCCAGAGGGTCTCAGGTCACTGCGCCATTTCTGGCAGTTTA
The DNA here is from genome assembly GCF_055824585.1 of Amblyomma mixtum. Lineage (NCBI taxonomy): Eukaryota > Metazoa > Arthropoda > Arachnida > Ixodida > Ixodidae > Amblyomma > Amblyomma mixtum. The sequence goes on along the minus strand of NC_143012.1, from coordinate 225,419,179 downwards.
AAACTAACGAAAAAGGATGGTAAGGTCAAATTTTTGGCGATTTCCGGTAGACGTTTTTTCTTTGCATCTGAAGCATCATTGTTGAGTACGCTTCTTTGACATAAAAAACCAGGACTTTCGATTCGAATTAGTAGCTGCAGAGAAAAATTTAAATGATGGATTCTTTGAATACCAACTTTCAGGACCAATCTCTGTGCCTAGAACACACTACTGATCTATATATATATTGATGCTGGTGTATGTTTTATGCTAGAATGGCCAGTCTGGGCGGGCCTGTGAATCCGCCTCGCATTCAAAATGAACACATTTATTCCAACAGTAAACTGCAAAAGCAACCTTTCTCCTCTGTCCTGCCTCCATAGCAATGTAAATGTTCGGACCTGGGGTCTTCCTTTCCTGAAGCGGTTAGCCTTCTTAGCGAAGTGTAATATCGATGGCTTGATCTGAAAAGACCATATCCCCACCGCAATAAAGACTTCGTTGTTTTTTGTTTTGCTTTGGTCCTGGGAGCATTATTCATCTATCGCACACTGCCCTCCCCTCACCAGAGTAGCATGTCGGCTGTTTCAATTATGATGGTGAAAACCTCCTCTGTTAGGGAAAATGCTTACTTACTCTTTGTCTTCTAACTGCACAGCACTGTGTTTGAAGAACCACTTTTCTAAAAAAAAATTAAAAAGGCACATCGTTGTCGTTTACCTAAATGCTTGAATTTTCTTGGTGACGCCACCCGCAGCAGTTCAGTGCTGTTGTTCTTGGCGGCCCTCTTGGAACATTATTCGGCAATATCATTGCAGATTTTTTTTAATTGTTTGCTGCACCAGCAAATATTGTCACTTGAATTGCTCTCCTCACCTGCAGCGATAAACTGGTCACCCCTCAACCACACCAAGGTGTTCCTTGCCTCGTCCCTTATTTACAGCTGCCACTTATCGACCTTTTCATTATCCCCTAGAGCTCTTTGGAGAGTGTAGTGCAGTAACTATGTAATAAAACGCCGATGAGTCATCAAGGGCCTTAATCGATGACGCATTTGGTGTTGTGCAACCGCTGCAATGTGTTGGTTGGTTTGTTGATGGCGTTTAACGTCCCAAAGCGACTAAGGCTATGAGAGACGCCGTAGTGGAGGGCTCCGGAAATTTCGACCACCCGGGGTTCTTTAACGTGCACTGACATCGCACAGTACACGAGCCTCTAGAATTTCTCCTCCAAAGAAATTCAACCGCCGCGGCAATGTGTGATGTAACAGCAACCTGTTTTCAGCACAACACTCGCGTTTGCTTTACGATCTCCACTCTCTCCTCGATAGGACATGAACCGCTGAGGAAGGCTGTTGAAACACTGGCTATGTTAAATCTGTTAAACGATATTACAGAAGTATTAGTTTGAAAAATTTTCTTGCGGCTAAACTGCATGGGATCGAAGTTCGTCGCAAGCCAACACTATCTGATTGACCACTTTGTCAATGACAATAATATACAGAGAGGCTGGGAAGACTGATTCCTTGGGCAAAAAAGTGCCTTTGATCACGGTATCAAAGAGGGCCCTTCATTTGCGCTCTAATTGCGTGGTAGAGGTACAGAACTATCCGTTGCCACTTCTGTGTGCCTGCAGAGGACGAACACTTTTGCACTGATTCTTTTGTGTGGCACTTCATTAGATTTCTTGTATCATTTTCTATTCATTCTTCCTGCCGTACTCTTCGTTTATTACATGTTTTACGCTTTATCTTTACCTTCAGTTACTTACTTTTTTCTTCCAGTATGATTTCTAATATTACTTCTTTTACGTTTCGTGCCTACCTATCTTCTTTTATTTTTCCTTTCAGTGTGGATCTATCTTTTATTTCTTCCCATCTTTGATTTCTTTTCTGACGTCCTCCCATTTCTCTTCGTGTTTCGGAGCCTTGCTTTATTACCAGCTTGGTTTATATGTTACTTTATGTGAACCTTTTCTCCCTGTGTTTGCTCTAAGAAGTCATTTCGTGTATCATGTGCTGCGAAGAAAAAAAACGTCAATATCGTTTTCTCTAGAACTCGATTCAACGGACAGATTTATTTTTGGCGCTCAAGCATGTCGCACCACACGCACTAAAACTCTCTGAAAGGGTGTCTAAAAGTTGACTCAATAAGTACGAAGCTCAAGCGTGTCAACGCATAAAGGTTTTAGCTCGTGTACAGACTAAACCATAGTTTAAACCACTCTTGAGGAGCATCCCTAACTTCTGACACAAAAAGAAATAACACTTAAAGAACTATGCACTTCACTTGAATCCTGCGCACACAGCGTGGTTGCTATGGTGATGCTGACAGAAAATGGGATTGACGGGCTTGGTAGTGTTGCCCCAGGGCATCCCCGATCGACTCACTGGTAATGGCCTCTGCAGTGTTAAAATGAACAACAAAAACCGTTTCCTCAGAGTAACGTAAAATGTACTTTAATCCCCAGCCCGACGGGCTGACGAGCCGAGAAACTCGACGCTAAGAGCGGGGGGCTGCCTCAACTGAGTTCGTCACTGAGCGCCGGGATGTGAAGAGAGAGAAAGAAATGAAGCCCAAGGGAGAAGAGTATAAATAGGAACGTTGGCGCCAAAAGGGGCAAAAGTCGCCTGCTGTGCCTTCTTACCACCCTGTGATCCCATTCCTCCTCAGGCTCCCCCCCAGCACCTTTTCCCAGAGGAGCTTTATTCCTCTCGGTAGAAGTGAGGCCTTAGGACCACGCCTGGAGTATATATAACACTGCGTATATACGGGGCTGGGTTCTCGCACTTCGCGCCGTTATAGATGGCTCTCCGGCCGCGTTCCTTGGACCGTTCATCAATAAAGCTTCTCCGCCAGCGGGAGCACGGAGAACAGACGGCGATGAGTAGGAGGAGGAGGACTGCCAGAATCAAAAACGAGAGAGAAAAGTGGAAAGGGAAAGAGCCGAAACGTTGTCCCCATCGGCCATGGCCAGCGGCGGCACCACCCTGGGAGCTGGAGCCGCCACCAGGCCGCAATCGACGACGTCGCCAACAATGGTGCGCATTCTGCGTCGCCGCCACTGAAAGCCCCAAGCACAAGAGCCATGGCGGCGATGGCCCACGTGGGATTTCGGAGTTGGAGGCAGAACGAAACACTGTAAAGAGAACAACACAGAGAAAGAAGAGCAAGCGTGAATGAGGGCGACTGCGACGACAGAGGCCACGGCCGAGGAGGCCTAAGGAGAGCAGAAGGGATTGGGAAGGGTTGGTGTTGCCCATGGAATTCCTTTGCTCGCATTTTATCCCTGGCCCGCGGTTCTTTCACGCCATCGCTGCTTCCCGCTGTTGCTGCTGCTTGCTCAGCAATGCAGGCACCTCCGGCAACTGGCTCCGCCAGCTTGTAGCTCCCGCTGGGCCCGAGTGTTTTCATCTTTATGCTGTAGTTACGTTCGAGCCCACGAGTGCTTGTGTGTGCGTGTGTTATACATCGCCGAGAAACAAATGTGACAGAGTGCGCTGGGCCTCATTTTTCTCCGTTATGCTATAAGCAGGCGCCGAAAAAAGAAGGTAAGGAGGAGTGAAAAGGAAATGGCCAGATTCTGGATAGAGTCTTCTGCAGTCCTCGCCCGTCTGTATAGAAAACTTCAGATGTTGGACAAAACCTTCAGCTCTCCGGTGGGCTCCGATGTAGAGCTTCCACTATAACTAACGTTCCATCGAAATACAATGGTATGAGGCTTCAATGAAGCTGGTTCCCGCATCAAAACGAGTAGTTCTAAGTCGACGGGAGGCGCGAAAGGTGTTTTTTTAGGCGTGGTAGAAATGGATAGTTTAGTAACTTTCTTTTTATGAGCACCTGAGATTGGTGACTTCCCTCTTGCGTAGTATGACAACTGATAGCTGTTTGCTTTCGATGCTGCGTGATAGCAAGCCAAAGTTATTGACTAGCGGTTCCTATGGTTCTTCTCTCAAAGGGCCTAATATGGCAGCTCAGTTCTCTTTATGCACCGACAAATCGTGGATAATTGTACGTCCTTAACATAACGTCGTTATGGTCAAATGTTCAGAGGAATCTCCCAAGGTGGAATAGATTTTTACGTCATTCTGCTTACGTGCCACTGTCCATTTTATTTTTGGGTTTCGAATTCGGCTCATTAGTTGTAATCATGGCTTTTTATTATTGCGCTTTCGCGAATACTTAAACACAGTTGCGAAACAACACTTGACACGGATGCACAAACTGTCAACTGAAGTTTCTCTTGCCAGCTTGCGCATCTTTGGGTATGCGTTGATTCCGTCTTCCTTTCAAGTTGAGGAAAAACACAGCGCACTCCTAAGACACGGACAAAGAAAGGCAAGACGATACAGCGCTGACTTCAACTGATTATTTTATTGTCGAGCAACATATATATACGTTCTAAAAGTGTTCTCAAAAGCGCAATAATGCGCGACCATAACCTCACCTCAGCTCTACGAAGACTCCGAACACTGTCTGAGTGCTGTCAATGACACAAAATACCGCAGTGAGTATTGCTTCTTACAAGCCATGGGTTAAAAAGAAGATGCTACTACCGCGTCGAAGAGCTAGAATCTTTCGTCATGTTTCTGGGAAAGGCTGAAATTTCTGCGGTGCTGCAAAGAAACCGTCTTTAAGGAGATAACGAACAAGGGCCCTCGTGCTTTTAAAACGCCACCACAAGTGTTGCCCATGTTTACTCCGAACGTGAGGCATCTGTTTCGAAATTTCTCGATAGGCAACTCGCTACTTAGAGACCGACAAATTTCCCACCGCAGTGCAATCACATGTCACAAAACACATCACATGTTAGCGAAATACTGACATAAGAGAAGTTGTGGTCAATTGATTTTAATACTTATGAATCGCCACACCCAGCAACCAGTCTCGGTGACTAGAGGGTCGTTGCTTTATTTTTACTGAATAAAATGCGCAAAAATTTAGAATAGCACAAATTGTACATAGTATCTTCAGAGTATTCCCTTTCAGAGCTCTCGCTTGCATGTTACGGCCCAAGCGATTTCCCTGCGATGAGACAGCTGTCGCTCTCCTGTTCCATCTCCGTTGCGAATCGTTGCCAGCTCTGCTTCTCTACGAGAGCTTCTGAAGTCAGCGGGGACGAAAGAGCGTTCCCCTTCAAAGATTATTCCTTCGCGGAACCTGCCGGAGACGTCTCCAGCTCATCGCAGCCTTTCGAGCAAGGCCCGTATCAGGATCCCGCAGTTCCCATCACAGGACAGTGTCCGGCATAGTGCAACGCCATCAGCAAACGGTGCTCAGGACAGCAGCGGACGGAGCGGGGCTTACTGCACCGTGACACATGCCCCTATATGCGACAGAACCGCCGGACGAGCAAACGTATATAAATGTATGTGCGCCCGCTGTCCTCTCGAGCGACCAACTGGGCAGAGAGGCGAAGGAGTTGAGAGCATCGTTGGACTCGACCAACGGTTCCCGCGGGAGCGAGCCTGCGTCTGTGTATAGTTGCGTGTGTGCCCGTTTGTCCGTCCGCGCGCGCACATGGAAGCGCACGAACCAACAGCAAACTAACTCTCCAGAGTTCGCCGCGCCTGTTTACATCTGCGCACACATCTCCTCCCCACCTTTCCTTCGTCTCTCGTGTCTTCTTCGTGCTCCAGTCTCATTCTGTTGACGCCCGGTCGCTTACAGCTGGCTATATTTGCCCCCTTTTCTCGCGCTGCTTGCTGGGACAGGCGTCTTTCGTTTCCTTATTCTCCTCAATTTCCTATTCCTTCCCCACCCAGCTCCCTTCCCGGGTGCACTCGCCAGCCTTGGGCTTTCGTTACTCGTCTCTATGAGGCCTCGCCTAACGTCGTTGTCAGCAGGGTCTTTGCGAGAGACGCTGGTGTCCGGAGCTCTTCCCGTCTTAGCAACGCTCCTTGCTTCTTCCTATCTGCCACGCCTGCGTGTGTCGCGAAGCTTTAAGGCCTTGTCTTGTCCTCCTGGGCCTAGTCGCTCCTGCTCCGTTTCCTCCGAGCCGCCTTGTCAAGCGCTCTTGCGTTTTTCTTGTTGCTTCATTTTTTTTTTACCTGTGCGTGAACACTGATGTGCCTGACAGAATATCTAGACCGGTAAGGCTTCCTTTCTGCTGAAGCAGTGTGTGTTTGTGACAGCCTGCCTAAACCATTATTCATGTGCGCTCTCTTTTTTGTCAGTGTTTTTGGCTTTTAATGACCCGAGAGAGAAGATTTTCTCGCATCAAGCATGACTGCTTGCAACGCGTTAAGGAAAGCGAGGCGGTGAATATTGAAACTGAAAGGGAAGAAACTAGTGAAGACAGCAGCTGTTGGACATATTTCACCGCCAAGTAAGATTAATGTACGAATTAAGAGAAGCAAGCTCTTCTGAAAAGGGTGTTCTCTTTACAGGCAGAATATATTCGTGAAAATGTTAAACTCGCACTCGCCGACAGAATTAGAGCGATAAAGGTTCTTGCACTGTCATAATCATGGGCATAATCATAGTAAATATTTGCAGTACTCAATTCCAGCCATGGCGGCCATATTTTGATGCTGGAAACTCTTGGGTTATGTGCGATGTCAGCACACGTCAGAGCACGGAAAGTGGTCAAAATTAATCCCGAACCGTGCACTACAGCATCCCACATAGCCTCTTGTGTCGCTTCAGGGCGTTAAAACCTACATGCCAATAACAATCATAAGAAATAACTGCGTTTACGACCAAGCTCTACCCAGAGCTCTACGCTCGCCTTTTCTTAGATTCCAGACCGTTTCCCTTAACGGACCGTTTCCCTTTATCTTGCCTTCGCTAATATATTGGTACCATTGGTAAACAGGTCTTGTTCGGATTTTTTTTTTTTTTCGCTGATCTGAGATAGGTGACTGTAGTATCGATGCTGACGCCACCACTCTGAAGACGCAATCCGACAAATCCTGCGGCTGTGCCCTTTAGACGGAAGCAGGCCGGCGCACATGACCTGGAACTCAACAGGTCAAAGTTTTTTCAAATAAACTTTCAGTTGTTACTAGCGCTTGTCCCTGTCCTTCCTTCTCTGTCATTGTTCCTCGTCGCAGCGCTAGTACAGTTGTGGAGATAGGTGACTTTAAGCGATCAGGACAGCTGAGAAATTAAGTTTTTAGAAAGAGCTCACCCGCACTAAAGGAACTTTTTGAAACGAGAAACAAGATGGAGAAGAAAAATAAACATTTAATTATTGGTTGATGTTTTCAGAAGAACTATGTCCGTAATCATTGTTCTGTTGCATTAGTCTCGGTGCAGCTGTAATTCTTACTGTACGTTTTTAACCGAAATCAGCTGGCTTGCTGAAGTCGGTGCGAAAGTCAGCACTGAAATGCCAAGGTGGAAAGAAATTTTTCTTCCTGATTTTATTAACGCCCTTTAGTATTCAGGCTTTTCCAATAATTTATGAGAGGACAAAGGGCAGCACACTGCAAATTGGCTATGTTGGGTGTTTGATAACGTATGCTGCCTGGACATCTATGGGCAGCTTGTGTATATGTTTAAAAGATTCCGCTCTAGCTAATACTTTGGATTCAGCGAGCGTTTGTACCTCTTTTTCATCGTTGACCTGGATACTGATTGGTGTGTTTGTGTTGTTTACTGTGGGTTAAAAATGAAGAAAGCGAAGGAAACTGAACGTTATGATAACGCAGGGGCAAAACAACAACTGAAAAAAAAAATTTGCCACGGACATCTCCCACCAGCATGCTCCAATGCTCTGCTTTGCTACACCTTTTCCTACTAAGCGAACGCGACATATTTTTGTCGGTTATTCTTGATGAAACAGAAGCAAGATGTGAAAACTACTATATATCGCAACAAAAGACATATGCATGCCCGTAAAAAATGGACAGCTATTTACTCTGCGACTATTTTTGGCCAAGTTGCAGAAACTCCTTTTCCCCAGACGAAATTCAGTGCTTTGCAAAATGACACGACGGAGAGACGATGTACACGGTCGTCCACGTCTACCTTGAACACCGCTCTGCGTGGCCAGCGGTTATTGCTTTGGTGAGAAGTGCATTTCCAAAAAATAAATGACGACTGAAAATGCTGAGACGATAGCATTTCAGAATTTAAGAAAATGGGACTCGTGCCTCTGACTGCTCAACTTTCTTCCAACTGAGCTCAAGCGCCCTAGTGCGCAGTCTACGCTTCAGCAAGTTTCCATGCCTTTCCTCATGTTCTCTCAGGCTCCCTCGTGACGCTCAGCCAATGACTTATTTTACAGAGAAAGAACTACGGCCCGGAGAAATATTCAGAAATTAGGCGTTAAATGTATTTCCTCAAGTCCGCCGTGGTGGTGACTATGGCGCTCGCCTGCTGACCCAAAAGACGCCAGATCGATCCGGCCGCGGCGGTGGAATTTGGATGGAGGCGAAATTCTAGAGGCCCATGTACTGGGCGATGTTAGTGCACGTTAAATAATCCCAGGTGGTCAAAATTTCCGGAGCCCTTCATTACGGCGTCCCTCATAGCCTGAACCGCTTTGGCACATTAAAGCCCCCCAAAACCTAAGCCATTTCCTCAGTAATATACCTCGCTGAGCTTTGTTATAAATTTACACCAACTGTTGGTACAGCCCACCTCCTCCCAAAACTTTGTCGCCCGTCAGTAGTAGTCATTGCAGTGCGTTCAATGAAACCAAGCAGTGCAAAACACCGATCTAGGGAAGTCGCAGGCGCATTAAGCATCATACCTAGCACATGAGGCCGTGACTACCACTTCAAGCTGAGCCGACTTGCTTAGCATCTTTCGGCCACTATTCCCTTATTAGGCTTAGACATTCCCTAAATCAGTTACAATGTCTCCAACACTACCAATGTGAGTTGCCCCCGCACGTAAGAAAGAGTACGCGAGAAATAAACGAGAACAGAACAAATCGATCGGAATAAGTCTGCAGAAACCGACAGCCCATTAAGTGATGATGACGACAGGCAGGAGGGTGGAGCTACTCGAACAGTGGCTTCAAAGAGAGAGGATCGCATAGTGAAACGAGAGCCGAGCGAGCTCAGGGTCATGACAGGCGCTGAGATGCGCCAAGAGCGAAGCAAAAATGACCGCTGAGGAAAGCTGACGATCGCAGGCAGCCATCCAGGAGAAGCGATGCGGCGGCGCGCGGCTCCGAGGTCCCGATAGAGGAAGAGCGCGAGGAAGAAAGGAGGGGTTTAGGCAGGGGGCTCGAGAGAGATGGGATGAAATAAGAGCGTATCTCCTCCCAGCTCGGCATCTAACGACAGCGGGTGTCTCCCCCGGGATGCACCTCCAGGAGAAGATACGGACGCTCCCGCTGCCCGAGTAACGAGGAACCCACCGGATGTAAACAGGTCATCGGGAAGAGAGGAAAGAAAGGAAGGTCTCTAGGAATGCCTGCCTAGGAAAGTTACATTGATGCGTGTCACATCGCCATTTAAGGACCAGGCCCTGCATTGAGACGCCAATGTTTCTTGAAGAAGACCAAGGACGAGGACGAAAAACTAGAATCACAAAAAGTTCTCAAGGCAACGAAAAGAGGGATGAAAGGCGGAATGCGAGAAGCAGGGACTTAACAAGGGGGCTCAAAGCCCCATCGTTAAAAACTGCCTTTCGTATGGAATAAGCTACTCTTTTTTCCCCCGCTTGCGGCAGATGTGCTTTGTGCGACAAGTATTCCAAGGATTATCATCCTGAGAATTTTTACTTTCTCTTCCAGCCAAAATGCTTAGTGTGAATTATTCTCCGTGGACCGTGCAATAAAGCCTGCTTCATCTGCGGAGCAGGAGAAGCCATGTTGCGCAAAACTATTCTGAAACCAGGACCAAGGAATGAACTCTACATTAAAGAATTAGTCAAGAAACTTTCATCCAATACGCGCAAAATAACGTGTACCGCCTGCCTTAATTCCAGGCAGCTTAAGTCGACTCCAACAATACGGACACAAACCCTATCGATTTGGGAATATGATAGCACTATCAATGATTGTAAGGGGACTTGAGAAAAAATACTTGAAGGACACAAGACCAACACTGCCGTTATAGTGGTAGACATGCCGGTAAGTGCACGATCAAACTAATCCCGAGCAGAACATTTAATCAGCCCAATACTGAAAATTAATGGTTTCACTCTCGTCCCGCGCAGGACCCTCCTTCGCCAATACGTCTCCAATAGTGGTCCATTAACTGTGCTGCTTGGAATGTCTTAGAATTTTAAACTTATCTCACTGAAAGGCTGAAGCAGCGTGTAAAGCTAAGGGCTCCTGCACAAACACACTCACGCACATGGTTAAGCACACCACGTGCAACTACGCAAAGCAGCGAAAGAATCGAGTGAGCGGCTGCGTCACTGGAATAATTTTAAATTATCATCACCGGCAGCTAAGACGACGTGCGACAAAAAATCCACTTTCTTGGCATGTAGGAAAACAAATCGCTAAAACAACAAGGAATACGTTTCAACACATAGAAGTTGCAAATAGTATACATGTTGGAACGTCGACATAGCTTATTAAAATCAATATATGACAATGCATTAGCGGAAATATTCGTCCAGTGTCATCTGTACGTAACTTTATCGAAACACCATACCACTTGCTCCAGCCGGCTGTATCAGTAGATACTGACCAGCACTTTTTGAAAGTACAGTCAAAATAGGAATTATTTCGTTTCATTAGTCGCTATGAAAGTGGAAAACGTTTTTCGCCCTGGTTTAACGCTTTTTCGGGTTCCTGCCTTTTATCTGTACTATGGAAGTTGCGGAAGAGGCGGAGGCTGATTTAAAATTCTGCATGTTCGTCACCATGCAAGCTTGTGGTCTAATAAGGGGTGCAATGCATCCCACGTGCACCCCCGTGAAAAATGTAAAGATGAGGAGCTTTGCTGCACTGGGAGTGTTTCGTTGATTCGGCCAAACTCTCCAACGAACCGATTCACTGTTCCTCCTTTCTGTTTCACACTCTCCTTTGTTTTATAATCACCGTTGTATAATTACTGCCGCGTTTCTACCCCGCCTAATACTGCTCCGTCTGGCGGGATAACGATCAGGGAACACTTCCCTATATATTCCTTAATTTGAAAAAATCCACTAAATGATATTCTGCAATGCGTTGCTCTGCCGACAAACCGCCACGGCACCAGCCGCTTGGGTCAACACCAGTATGCAATAGTGCAGCTGCCACATTTCACAGCATGCGCCGCCAAAGTACGAAATATTCACTAACGCGGACGCGTCGCCTTCCGTAAATTGGGGACTTGGTGAAGCGTGAACGTTCTGAAAGTCGACCAAAAATATCTATTGAGAACACTCCTGGTGAGCATCGCACTGCGTCAGATACACCTAATATCGGCTCGAAGTATCTTTTTTCCTTCCCTTCGTCACTTAACCTTGTGCCCTAGGCGTGCATCGCTACTTCGCAGCCAGGACCCGTCAAAGATTCCTTGATAACTACCACAAAAAACATTCGCAGCTTCACTACAGAATCACAAAGTTAGCTGCGGTGAGTGATAATCGACTTATTTTCTTACTGACCTCAACTCGAGTGGTAGCAGAAGATAAACGATTTACAATGGTGTTAAGATTGCTTCCTATGCTCCCTGAGTAATTAAATGGATGAAGATTAAGAAACAAAGCAGTAAAACGCGAATTCAAAAAACCGTCCACTATTATTCTTGTGCCGGCTTGGCCGGGTGCGAGTAATTTTGCATAGCATCTAAGCATATATAGCTGTTTTACAAGCCTCGAAGTTTTGTTCCATAGTACACATGCAACGCACTTTTCTTAGGGCATATTGAGTGTTAAAAAAACCTGGCTAAAACAAATTTACGATGATACAACGGTGTAAAAACACAGAGCAAAGGGCTGGTGCTGCTTGTTCCCCTCTCCAGCAAAGTTAGCAAGTCCTCTACCACCAGCGCCTATACCAAGAGGAGGGCACGCTTGTAACCTGTTTGCTAACTCCATCGGCTTTATTCACCGAACGCTGACGGTGTATCCACAACAGGCGGATACAGGAGTGCGGTTAAATCTTTGACGCTCGTGCTTGTCGCGTATCTTAAGCTTCCCAGTTTTATTTGTTCTTGCTGTACACCTTTGGAATACTGTCCTGTCAAGAGATGAGATTAAGTAAAAAATATAAGGAAATGCTTTCAGTGCACTTTCTTAACGTCGTTCCTTTTGAGCGTTGACACAGAAACGTTGAAGAACCGCAATACCCATTTAAGCTGCTAGCTTTTCAACGCCGCTTCACTAGAGCTGCTTTTGAGCGATCAGCGGCGCCAAGTTTGCGAGCCAGACGAAGCGAGTCATCAAGAGCCATTGCCAAACGCCGGTGTCGACGCCGTATGGGGACGTTTGTGCGGCGCAGTGAACTTTCATATGTTGAGAGAAGGGAGCTAAATAATATATATATATATAGAAAAGAGAAAGCAGTAACGTACTGACGTTTGACCCATTGCCTTCGGGTAAATAACATCTCTGGATGTCGTCAACAGCAGCGGTGACGACCGGGACTTTGGCGGCGCCAGAGGGTCCGATTCACCGATGGCAAAAAACAAGTAAGAAGAACAGCGCAGAAATGCGGGGGGGGGGGGGGGGGGGGAGCACGCAACACAAACATTGAGAGAAGGCCATTCTAGTGCGCTTGGAGGCAACGCATTTGCCAAAGTGACGGTGGTGATGCATCAATCCTCCCTAAGCACGAGGAGCCAATCAGAACGACGTCGAAAGCCATTGTTCCAAGGTCCAATCAAGAGGCTGTTTCTTTCGCCATAGCTGGACATTTAAGGTTCTTTTCCCTCCTTCAGCAATTGGTCTACTCGCCTTTCCTTTTGTACCCACGCGATCAGGGAATCTTCAATGTTGTGACATCTTTTGTTTCATCGGACTGCCGGTGACCGTGTCTGTGTGTGAATACTTTCCTGCGTTAGGCGCCAAAGGTCGATCGTATATATCTCGGTCAACAAGCCCAACTCATGGATACTAAAAAGCCAGAGAAAATGACAAAGCACATAAAACTGACGAAGAAGAGTCCCGCGTAATTTATTGCCCGTAGGCCATGACTGCCCCTTTCCGGGAAGTCTGTTTTCTTCCGGAACTTTCGCGACACGTTTTTTCCTTTCACCTCTGCTTTGCCCGTCTCTTACGAAGCAACGTTTGCTCTTGCCAGCAGCTGTAGATGAAGCTGCGATATGACGAGTAGCCACGCAGGCCAACCTGCCTCGGAACAGCGCCAAGGCGCTGTCGGGAAAAAAGGAAGAGCAGTGCAGAGTAAAGGTATAAAGGAAGGTGAAAGAAAGGGAAGAAATAAAAAGCGGTAGGGCCTGAAAGCGGCGGCCGCCAATATTGGAGCCATGGGCGCACACTGTTCCCAAGCCCCTAACTAAAGTAAGACGGATAGTCGTTTTCTTCTTCTGTCTTTATTTCTCTTCGCCGGTTTTGTTTAGCTCAGGTTCCTTCTTTCTTATTTATTCTTCTCAGGCCACGTCTTATTGGGAAAACGCCGGCGCCTTCGGCGGAGCATTGCACTTACGGTCAGCCAGAGGTCATGACTCCGCACCCCCTCACCTACGCGAACGGTCGACATTATTGGGTCTTCTTGGCGTCGTGCCAGCAGTAAAGAGAGGCGGACCTAAGGGAAAAAGGGAGAGCGAGGAGGCAGAAACACTGAATCGGGAAAAGTGGTAGAGGGGAAGGGGCACACAAGAAAGGGACAGGTGAGGAAAGGAATGGTCCAAGAAAATCTCGATTGGCGGCCGAAAGAAGTCGCAGGGACGACTCGGCAGTGTCAACGCCGTCGTGCAGAAAGACGAAAGTGGAGATCGAAGGGAAGCATGCTGAGGAAGGACAGAGTAAAAGGAAAACGTATATACGGGAAACAGGGAAAAGGCACCAGCACTAGAGCGTAAACGATGATGGCGACGATTTCCGGAGGGCGCCAACACTGGAAAGGCGGAAACGAAGACGGCTTTATTGAGTAAAATGATGAAATGGGATAGTTTCTATTTTTTGTTCTATCGTAATTCTATTTGCACTCCTCATTTTCTTGAGGTACCATAGAATGAGATGAAGACGCTGCTATTCTTGCTGCTTTCTTCAGGGGCCGGTTGTAAATTGAAGCAAAAAAGCGAAAATGAAAGACGCTGTTGGAACTGACGTTGGTTCTAAGAGGAACGACTCACCTGAAGAGATGGACTGAGGAACTCAGCCCGCCGATCATGATCTGACATTGAACGCAGACAATACTCTAAAAAAAAATTATTCTACGAAATTGAAGGAAAATTGCAGACTTTCGATCTTCTTATAAAATGATACACTACTAAATTTAGATCGATTTCAATCATTCCTCGTTAAAGCGGAACGATACACGGCAGCTTATATAGCACCTTTTTGTCAGGGACGCAACATTTACACTCACTGAGTGATGGGACCAGCGGGTAAATTAGAGCAATCATTTCCAAATCCCTTCTTCAATCAATCGTACCTTGTTTGTGTTATCTCATCAGGGGCGGATAGTGCGAGTTATTTGGTGTGCTCGCAAAGTTTCTATACAAATAAAAGATCAAATCGTGTTCGTGAGGAGGTTCTGCATCCTCTCACTATAAGATATTCGTTTTTACAACCGCTGCCTTACTTTATCTCCACGGAATTAATTACCTACTGAAATTTTTAAAGTATCAATAACGTGTCAAAGGAGACAGCAGCAGTGATGACCCGCTGCAGGATAGTAATAACACAAGCATTTAAACAACAACAAGACCTTAACAGAAGTTAAAGCCCGTCTTAAGCTCCCATGAGCACTCACATAGTCTCAAAAAGCACGCTTTCTCTTTCCTACTAAGGAAATTGTAGGCTTTATCTTGAAAGAAGTAAAAACAGTACGCTTCCATGCCCGCATGCAAGTGGCAGAGTGTGACACGCAACGCGATAACAAAGAACAGCTTTTTGGAATCATGTGAGCGAGAAAAGCACGTTCTCTAGAACGTCCCCTCTCCGACTCACCTGGAAAATATTATTTGTTGGCAAACTGGTGAATGTGGATGTCTTTCATGACGATATACGACACCGAACTTCCGCACAGTCGCAAGCCACTGGATGCAAAATAGGCGCAAGCGGAACTGCTTTGTTTGTCTGCGTAGCGCAAGCCATCTGCAAACATTCGGACGTGATGGTCGGGGTTTCTAGGTAAGCACAAATTCATGAAGCGCTGCTGCATCAATACTTCAACGAACACGACATGAAACAGCAGCTCTAAATTGTAACTTTGAGGGTTTTTTTACGTCAGTAACCTAAACAGACAAAAGCTTCGAAAACAGAAAATTCCGATGCAGTCTGCGAGATTTCATCGACTGGAGATGGCATGCCCCAAATTACCTCATTTTAGAGTGTGTTGCCCCGAAAGATAGTGAAACTTCAGTAGAGAAACTTCAGCATAAAAGTCGCGAAAAAGAAGTTGAAGAATCATAGCAACCCATGCATGAGCTCAACCGAAAACAATGCCCGTGGCTACTCACTTTCCTACTCGCAGGTCATGACTTGTAAGAACTGGAAAAAATTAACGACGTGTAGAGAGCGGTGCCTTGAAAGTGCACACAGAAAATTAACGATGGGATAAAAGAGAACAAAAGTAAGCACCAGCCAAGCGAGCAATCCCGTGTTAAGTGCAACGCATGGCACAACATGAATATGACATCCAAATCAAACAAACAATTTCGTGTCCAATTTCACATCTAAAACAGGAATTTATCGGCGTTCATTGTCTTCAGAGACGCGCACAGAATGTTTAGAAACGTTCTTTTTCACTCACTCGGAGTAGATTTCATCTGTCTGTTTGATGTCATCGATGACTTTCTTTCTATCGAAACGTCACCAGGAAGAGTCGAGGAGGCTGTTGAAGTAGCCCCGACTTCAGGGACTTTCGATGTGCAGGTCACAAGTATAGTAGGTAGCTGCAGGACAAGTGCGTAGTCGCCGCAGCCTCTACCTAGTCATGTGGAGTTTATTCATCGCTGCAATCGAATAGCCTTCATTGCAAGAGGGGAAATGAAGGCGCAGCGGTCATTAGACGCCACGCTACGAAGCACCCCGGCATCAGCCGCAATGTTAGGATTAGCGCGCAAAATGATGTGTATTTCGATTTTTCCTTTACCGCTAGAAGATTTTCCGCGCTAACTTCTGGTCGTTACCCTTAAAACAGAAAGGCAGTTTCTTTGTCTGTGGGCTTTATCAGATCTCTAAAACTAGAAGGCATGGGGTCCAAATTTGGCGCCATCTTCTAATGACTAGTAAGCCTAAGCTATCTGGTCTCTTGACGTCGACACCTACAAACCGCCTTACCATGCACCATGCTTCCCTGAAAATTCACATGAATCTTTCACAATGGCCAGTTTGCCAGCAACGAAAACACGCGATTACAGCCAGAGAGCTCACGCTACGCAGCTACCTGAAACCACTCGTAGGTTGGACTCCTTCGGAAGCCCTTATTTTTTGCTTAGTTCGGGAGTGTGTCGCATTCCCACCGGCACAGAGGTGCAAACTAAGCGGATGGTATTTCACGTTCAAGTGTTGTTCAAACAACCCGGTTGATGGTGGACTCCGCGCAGCACTTGAGATAGCGGCTTACAGGAGCCGCTTTGGCTCAAGAGTAGGGCAAACGACTAAGACGAAGTCGGCGAACGTTGCCAATGACGTTGGTTACACAGCGAAGATAAAAGAAACGTTTCAGTCTCCAAACAACTTTGGGGACGAGTATAGCAATGAAAGGCCCTGTATAGCGTGCGCTTCTCCCATCTTCAAGTGCTTCTCTCTTATTGGGAAGCCGCACACAACAATGGAGTCTATATCCTTTCAAAAGCGCTGCTACAGTGACCGCGTTTGGAGGGAAAGAACTGCGCAGATATCAGTTTTACTTAGGCTACAGCATCTCTCCGCGCTCGTCCAAGAGATACGCCGGAAGAAAAAAGAAAAGTTTAAAGGACAGGGACTGAGTGCCGGAATGGGGAGCCTTTGTGTAGTGAGGAAAGAGAAAGAGAAAAACACCAAACTCTTTCCGAAATCCTGTTTTTCCTAAGGATGGCGCGCAGTGCAATGGAAGAGATAAAGAGCGGGCAGCGGCTTTTTATGACCTCGCTTGGAAAAGTAGCGGGATCGATTTTTTTCCGCTTCTTCTCTCGTCTATTAGTTCGGCTCTTTCGGACCGCGGTCGCATTGTCTGATAGGACTCTACGCCTAGCGAGAAACTCGCCTTCGCATAGCTCCATTTCATCCGCATTTCCTTCTCGGGACCTGCCCGTCGGCTATGAATTCCTGTTCGAGAGATCTTGTGGACTAACCTATGTGCAGTTAAAGAAATTTGTTTAACGCCGAATGCAAAAACTGCTTGGTCGTCTGCGTTTCTGCCAAGGAGGCTGTTTACTGTATATCGTATACAAGAGCATTCACTTTTCTCGAACGCCGTTTCATTTTAATGTGGTTTATACTTCCATACTATAGCTTTATACTTCTCCAACATGGTTAGCATGTGGCGCTTGTGTCGATGCTGATCTCTGAGCAACCGTTCAATATTATTAACACCAGCGGGCACATTTGTTGGTGCGCCGTTCTGGGAATCCATGCTCAGAGATGCAGGCTCCACTCTGTGGCGCGTTCAGCCAAAAGATCTTTTCAAAAAGGTGAGTTCCAGGGACGCCTGAAAGCTTTGGCATAGGAGCTTCGTCAGTGCCATTACCGCTGCGTTAGAGCGACGGCTGTGCAATCCTAATCCGATTATCTTGAAAAAGTTTTAACATGCGCGATGACGACAATGTCACTCAGAGGAATTTCCGTGTATATTTAGACCCCACGCACAATGAAAATAAAGGGAAGTCCCTGAGAGAAAAGGTGAAGGCGTGGAAGGATGATACGGGGTATTTTAAATGAAGGCGTGGTGTGTCGAGTGCACTGACGCACTCAAGTGCGCACTCACACATGTAGTAGTTGAAAGTATTAAAGGCAGGCATACCTTGGCCGGCTTTAGTCATCTTCAAAACACAATTTCAGTGCCGGCTTCATCGGCCCATATATTTTCACATAAGACACACTCAATTTGTGCTTAGAGACTCATTAATCAGCTTTCAAAGTAAGCATTACTCTATCCAAACACCCATAAGCTGAGGACAACTATAAAATTTTTGCAGAGAGTGCCAGTTTCCTTTCAGTCTCTTCGAACAAATGGCGCTTTGCAAGACATAGAAATTTAATACACTAAACACCATCTGCAGCAGAAACGAAGCGAGGAACGCAATTGAAATGAATGGCGCCCAACTCCCAATCAGTCACTGTTTCTGCACGACAAAGAAGCCGTAATTACTTTTTTTTTATTTATAAACCGAGAAGGCGCTTCAATCTGTCTGGATATGTATAGCTTGTTAAAGAAGAGAAACTTTATTCGGTCCGTTTTTTTAATCCTTCTAGAAGCCTCCTTTTGTACTCTGCGAACTGGGACTACTTACACGCGAATTCGACTGCACACACGAAAACCCCGGTAACCAGAGCATTGTACTTACGGAAGGGCTCGGTCCTCCACGCATTGATTCCGAGTGGAACCGCACGAAGCATTGGGTTTAATCTGCTTGTTTTTCCTTATCGATTTCACAGAAAACTAGAAGAAAGATTCATCATTACCGAAGAAGAACTCATTGCTGGACTTCAATCGCTCAGAACTCCGGACGCCCCTCTTCCAGCGGTTACAGTCATTACAACCCACACAAACGGGATTATGAAATCGATAATAAACCCGAAAGGTCAAAGACCCTGACTTTTTTTTTTCAAGAACTTCGATAAACTTATTTGCTTGCTGCATTAAAACGTAGCTGTATTTCATTATCCGCGTGATTACCAACAATCTTGGCAGCTATTCAACTGCACTAAGTAGAATTATGTGCATACCGGAAACATATGCCTTTTTAGCATATATTTCGTGAGATTATTTTTCGGTTTATCCCACACAGGCAGAGAAAGAAATGAGTTCTGGTTATTACAAATAAAGCAATTGAGACGAAATAGCTTGCATTAGTTTCCAAGATTTCAAAGCGACGTGCGATTTTACAAGCGGCACTGACAAAAGCTTTGGCTCTGTATTTAAGCTTATTCTTTAGAAAATAGGCGTAGTTTTTATAACATATCGTATGGACTGCATCCCTGTGTATAAATCTTGGCACGCAGCATGTAACCATTGGTACACTAATAAAAATTCTAGTTGTTTGTTTTCTCGTCGTAATAACAAAAAGGAAAATCCGCAGTGCTTAACTCTGACACTCAATGTACACCATTGTGTACGATATGAACTCTCAGCTTTTAATCAGAGGAAAGCGAACCAAGCAATGATTTCTTTGTTTTAGATGAATATCGCATCCATATATACATCTCTGAAACAGGTTCATTTTATGCAATATAGGGAGCGCAGTAAATATTCTTTCCCTAAGCACTGAGCGGGGTAGCAAGTCTACAGCTATTTTTGTGCAGGTACATTTTGACTTGTGCAGTAACATCATTTTCTTTACGCAATTTAAAATGTAATATGCACCTTCGAAATAGAAATTATTTTCAGAATCCTTCGTGTGTTTGCTTGGTGAGTCACGCATTTAAACCTTGCTATTTTCATCAGGTAAGACACTTTGTGCGAAGTTATAACTAACAATTTGTCTTTTTTAAGGCCTGAATAGGGTATTCAGGCGATAAAATATTTCACTTTGATGGAATCAAAGAATGACGTGACAAAGAGTTAAGCACTCTTAAGCTTCTCTGCGTCGCTGGAAGCCGGCAAAATGCAGCTGTTCTCATGGTACTTTCCAAGCAATCAGATGTTTCGCATCACAATATTGGCATGAAATCTGTTATACTTTCATAGTTTATTTACGCTCAACGCTACCTGCACACGGCTTTATCAGCTTTTGAGACGATGTGAGACCAGTTTTATCTCCATTGACAGCAGCCACACACGACTGCTTCTACGTTGTTCGAGGCTACCGCAGATGCTCATCGCCCTTTATCTCAAAAGCTCTTTTCCAACTTTGATTTGAGGTAGACCGAGAGCGGCGAAGATGCTGTTCTCGACGGCTACCGAGCTCGCTTGTTGCTACAGCCACCGCCGAATTTTTCAGTTCTTTGTGTGTGTAAATCAGACCAATAGAGACTGTCTTTTGGAAGCCAATCGATGCATTCCTTAGTGCCGGACGGCCGTCATCGGTATTTGAGAACATTATGTGCAAAGCGTATTATTAACGTTCAGTGACATGTTTCATTCATGGCGAAATTCTATCAACAAGAAAATAGTGTAACTCTACCGCAGTCTTATGACCAAAAAAAACACATGTGGTACATAATGTTATCTATCACTTGTCTCATTTTTTGTTCAAGCAAGGTGAACATTCATCACAGGCTAATCTCTTTTTCAAAAATTAAAGACGTGTTCAGGTCTCCATCGCTTTCCGTACTCTTGTCTACTTTGGGCACTCTAAAGTGTTCTGTTTTCCTTAACATAGACTTTCTTTAAGCCTACGCGGATTTAAACTATTATCTTAATCGCACGTTGTATGCACTATATGTAGTCATGCAATACCGCATTTGTCTGCTGCTTTAAACAAGTCTTTTTTCTTATGCTCGATAAATGAACGGCGCAGTACATTTTGGAAGTATTCTTTAACTAGCTGGGTAATTTCTTTTTTCAGTGTTTCTGAACAAAACCCCACAATGTAATGTCACACTTTGACTCAGATTCCCCTTGTGCTTGGTATTTCATTCAACATACATTACTAGTTGTCCATCTTCAGATATTATAATTGTGTTCAGCTGCAATTCAATGATTTTTGCAAACAAAATCCTAACGGGAACACCGATAGAAGTTAGAATCAAATTTAATGCATAAATGTCTTATATTAGTGTTGTGTACATGTGGAACGCATCAATACGTATGAAATTTAGGAATACATCAAAACAGTTGTCGCGACAAAAACTGTTTGTGAGGATTGTGAAAGCATATAAAGCGCACAAACTATATTTTTGAGATACTGAGAATTCCATAAATGTCTCTGTACCACTGCATAGTTTTAGATTTAGCTGTCTGAAGACAGATGCTCTTCCAGGACTGTGATCTGCTATGGCCAGTCGTCAAAAAATGGATGCAACGCGGGGGTGAAGTTTATACTTATAAATTTGAGGTCGTTCACATAAAAGATGAATAATATTTGTTCTAGCGAGGAACGTTTAGGTACAGCCTGTGACCAAAGTAACCAGGCTGCATGGGTTGCTTCTCATTCGTATAGTAGACCCCTCACATCTTCTCTAAAGATCAAAAACTTCTTTGAATGTGAGGGCAGGGGTTCTCATTACCATACTGAGATTTAGAGCTTGAGGGCGAGCATAATAGCTTTACTATACTACTGAGAAGCAAACCGTGCAGCCTGGTTACTTTTGACAAAGACAGTACCTTATATTTTTTCATCCTGAATTCACAATACTCATTCCCGGTCTTCGCACTTGATTGTAGTGTGTGCAGTAATTTTAAAGTTATGCAGTAAACGGCCCTCGGAATTCCAAACTTCGTAGTTGACATGTCCGAATCTTGCGATCGATTCTATGAAATGCTTTGGTGTGGTCAGGAGGTGAGCTTAGCATAATTTCATTTCGGTCAATTTTTAGCGAACCAAGTCACTAAAATCTCTTGGTAAGATAGTAGTACTTCAACTTTTTCGAAATCTATATTGACTTCATCTCTACAACGAGCTTTTTTATATATAAATTGGGAATTAACTTTGCAATATACTTTTCAGTTATGTATTAAATTACCGAGAATACGGCATCGGCCTCGAGCTGTTGCAATCATTTTTGTTGTTTTTCTTGAATAATAGTCCAACAACAAATATTTCAGGTTTTTCAGGTATATTTCCAGCAATTAAGATACCATTTATTATATATAGAATAACTTTCTTTCCCTCTTCAAAGTTCTTGTGAATATCTCGTAGTTCTATTCCATCTATTCCTACTAGCTTATCGGCCAGTTCTGAACTCTAACGACGTTCCACAGATCGTTGCATTATCCGACAAGAGCAGTAAATACGCTGACTTCACGCATGAGGCTGGCCCAGTTTTTTCTGATTGTCGATCTCCGCACTTCAATGGAATTTAAGAACTGATAATCAAATCTGTCCGCGAGTTTTTTAGCATTTCTTTCTTCTCTAAAGTTTGCTTAGATTGTGTCGTCAATACGCTGCTTCCATTTTTTTAGTAGACCGGATTTAATAACTTCCATGTGCATTTTGTGTTTTCTTTGCTGTCTGAAAGTTTGTTCACAATATAGAACTTTGTAGGTAACCTTAGTTTTCTCGCTACCTTATTGTGAACTCTTCTACACATTTCTTTCTACGCTGCTTTGTCTGGATCTTGTTTAGAGCTGCTCCAGATGTTGTCTTTGTCAATTAAATGTTGTAATACTTTCCGATGTATCCATTTGTTCTCTGGATTCCTTTGCTTAGGAATCTTTTGACTAGAGGCTTTATTATATATATATGTGAGAAGGTTTTATTAAAACTGTCATATATTTCTTATGAAAGTTAGTTAAAGAACATAAATTGCCATCAAAAATTAGAGCATACAATGCCTCATATATTGATTCACCGATTTACTGATAGACACATCATGTGCTACTGTCCTGCCTAAACCAATTTTTTTAGTAACACGTCTAAAAGACGTCTATGTTGGCACGTATAAAATTCCCGGAACTACTTATGCTTAAAAAATAAAAGGCAATAATTGCTCTTTGGAGGTAAAGAAGTTCTGTTCTGTGACGTAGTGCTCAAGACTTTCTCAAAGTGCTAACATAGAGCTGAGTGCCTAAAGGATCGTGACGAACACCTAACATAACTTAATAAATTATTCTGCAATCCATCACTCGTAGCACATTTTAATACCATTCCTTCGATGTACCGCAGCGCAAAGAGCTGAAGAAAAACACAAACACAACAGGAGTAGAGAAGACAACGCATTACTTCCGGTGGTCTTTAGTTTGTTCCATTGCAGTACCTCCAGTCATGTACCATCTTGCCCAAACTTCAATCTTTTTAAGTAAGCAATGAAGCAAATGGACACTTTTCTCATAACAAAGGCTTCCTTTCCTTAAGGGTTTGCCATGTTCAAAGTCAGTTCGTCTCAAAGAAAACTAAAAAGCATTCTTCCTTGCGTAAACGCAATTGCATATTTCGTTCCGTCTTTCTGTATTCTCCTATTTCATATTGCAACGGCCCCAAGTCCTCAGATTCCGTCCCTCATTTTACAATCCCTACGAATTTGAAAAAGCCACTCATACGCAGAGTCAGTTTTCGTAAGACTTTCAATATATGTGCGCGCCTACAGCAGGGAAGGGGACGCAAGCGCTCAGGGAAGGGTCATTCGAGACCCACTTTTAAGGCCGATTGCATCGTAATGACGCATATAACATACCGTCGTTGCTTTAAGCACGCAATATGCTTACGCCTTTGGGCTTATTGAAGCAGAAATCGCCTCTCTCCTTTGGCTTTGTATGCAAGCGCTTCCTTCTTTTCCTATTCTGCCTATCTTTCTTCCTTCGTTCCTGCTTCCATCCCAAGTCGATGACAAACGCTGCTCCAATACGCGCCGACGCTTTAATATAGGCCGCCTCTTACTCTGAGTAGCGTGGTGTGAGATGAGGAAAGAGAACGCGCGTGTGTGGCAATGCAAAGACGCAGCCGCGATTGCTTTCTTCATATCAGCACAGCTCCTTCTCGGATCTCCAAGCTTGTTTTCGTTTTCCCTCTCCCAATCTCCTTCCACCTCTATTTCTTTCGTAGAGTGCCTTGGTTATTTCCCTCTATTGCCTCATTTTTTTCTTGCTTTCCATTTCATCCGGCCCCCATTTTCTTTTTTCGTTCTCTCGCATGCACAAGAATATTTGTTAGGCAGCGAGCGGTGGCTCTCCAGAGCGCTTTCCGGAGGTCGATAGCGCCATCAATATATGAGCGCTTCGTGACGAGAAGTAGAGCGGAAGAATTGAAAGCACGCGCGATCGGCAAACGGCTGCCTGAGGAGGAATGGGAAAGAGGCAGGCCTCATGGAAACAGTAAACGGAGAGCGCTATACGCTTGTATGGCTGCGTGCGCTGTGTGTGCTTACGTGAGTGTCCGCTCCGGCGCTTTGATACGTACACGGGAACGTGAGAACTGGCGAGCTTGGGTTTGCAGAACCCAGAAGAAGGATTCCAAGACATGAAGCTGGCATCTTTGAGCGCCCCTTCTCTGCGTCTTCCGCCGCTTCCTTTCTTTCATGTTGATCATTTTTTGGGCTCACGAAGCAGCTTTCAGCACGGGCTTGAGGCAGGGCGAGAAAGCTCCTCCGTAGGAAAGACGGAAAGTACGGAGAAACATGAGGGCGGCTCACAGGTTGAGAAGGAGGAAGCAGCGCCGGGATAAAGATCGCTCGAGGGAGCGCAGGCCAGAACGCCGAGAATTTCAAAGGCTTTCTCTCCTCTCCTAGAGTTCCGCCTTTGGAATTCGCAATGCAGCGTTCAACACCACAGGCTTTCCTTTCTCCTCCCGTTCATCTCCCTTATATTCTCTCTTCTGCTCTGGCTGTCTCTCAGTGAGCGATATTCGTGCTTTCCTTACGACGGATTCCGTTCGAAAAGGTTCTTCCCTCTGTCTCTCTCTCTCTATCCTCTCTCCGTCCATTTTTTTTTTCCTCGCTCGTTCGCGAGCGTGTGTATAACTCGTGAGAATGCCTGGCGCGTCTTCCCTTGCAGCTTTCGGTTCGAGACGTTCCCCGCATCTGCCTTCTTCAGAAGCACCAGCCGGATAGCTAGGGAGTAAGGAAGGGGGAGGAAGATGAGGGGCGTGGAGGGACGAAAGAAGAATGTGGCAAGTTTCGAAGTGCCCCTGCGTAGCCGGCCTTCAAAAGAAGTCTACTGCTTCGAGTTCTAATTTCACTCCTTGGGCTTCGACCCCGCTGAGAGAGACTAGCGAAAGGGCGTCACGTAGAAGAAGCGGCAGAGGAGAAGGGATAGGCAGAAGGCGTGTTTCTACATAAGGAACACGACCGCCTGCACTCCGACTTCACCACTGTAGGCTGAAAAAAAGTGGGGGAGTTTTAAAGTAGTTAACCCGAGTAGAAGTGCAAAAGCAACGGGTGCGAGAACACCCTTTTCTGGAAAAGTGAGAAAGGAAGGAACCAGGGGGTGACAAGGACACCATCAAGATTTTTTTTTATTGGAACGTGTTAGCAAGGGAAAAAAAAATCAAGTTGCCTAAATACGTCGAAGCTCATGGTACGCGGGGGACCACACACACGCAGTAACACTCAGAGGCACCCATTTTCAACCGCACGAACACATTTTAAAAAATCTGCCCTAGAACTGCATCCGAAGGGAAGGCCTCACCTTCTCACATTTGCCACTCAGGTAATGTTGCAACAGCATTTGAACGTCACCTCCTTGTTTCGTGAGTTTTTAGTTTTGTATGACGATGCCTGTCTTTGCTTCTTTGCTTTTATTTTTGTGTTTTTCTTTTTCTCTGCTATTATTATCAGTTTCTTGTTAAATTATTGATATGCCCCTCTTGCTAGGACCATACATGGTCTGCTGTATCCGAAATAGTAAGAAAGTACCACTTTGGCACTAAAACAAACGTATAAAAAAATATAATAAATCGTGGAGAAAGCCCGGCGTCCGACACGAGTACTACGTAGCCAGGAGCAAGGAAGCTTTTATAGACAACTTTCGGGATGTATTGAACACCTGGCGGCACAAACGGGTGTATATTTAATACCTTAAAGGTGCACTGAAGAAGACTCTGAACTTGTCTTTTTGCCGCGGGAACTCGATCTACACGTTTCTAGCATTCTTAGAAACTGCAACTTATTGACCTGTATGGCCGATTTCCCTAATTAAATCGAATTAACGTCCGGCTCCCGCCCTTTTTTTTTAATTCTCCCTCGTACGATGGGCGGAGTCGACCAACGCGTGAAGTTCCTTTCAGCCAGCTCCGTGGAGGCTTTGCTTTCGCTTTATTTTGTTTTTTAGGTTTCCATGAATAAATAGTTTCATTCACAAATAATATAGCCGCAAAATAAGCCTGGAGAAATAAAAATACGCGCGGACTTTTTGCTACTACGGACTACTACGTATTACTCCGTCGATGGCAGAGCGGCAAGCCGCCACGGGACTGGGTGAAAGGCACTCCACGCTTTGGTCGACTCCGCCCACCGTACGAGGGAGAATAAAAAAAAAAACGGGCGGGAGCCGGACGTTAATTCGATTTAATTTGGGAAATCGTCCATACAGGGCAAAAGTCGCAGTTTCTAAGAATGCTAGGAACGTGTACATCGAGTTCCCGCGGCAAAACGACAAGTTCAGATTCCTCTTCAGTGCACCTTTAATATATTAGCCTGAGTTCGCAGCTAAATGACAGCCGTGTGCTTCCACACAGTGCGCAAATGGATCCGCCTCGCACCTTCCTTTGTCTCCTTCCCGCTCGTCTAGTCTCACCCTTTCTCTCTCTTCAATGGGCACTGAGCAACACCAGGCTGGGTGAAGGATGAAAAATGCGGCGACCAGAGTGCGCCAATTTCGTGTTGTTTCCGCCCATGACGTCAACGAAGCGAGGAATTCCGTCTCCACGCCAGTGAGTTGGCGTTCCGCTGAAGGCCTGCAGCCGAGGCCTACCAGCAAGCGCGCAGGCTGGCGCGAAGCGAAATAAGCTAGAAAGACCCGCGCGCGCAGCGTGAATTTGTCGTCGAAAAGGGGAGGCTCGTATATATTAGCAAGATTTACATCTCCGCCGCCTGTGCCTTTCAGAAGGGCCGGACTGCGCTGGCTTGCTGCTTCTCCTTCTCTTATGCTAAGAACTCCCCCTTTCTTCGTCTGCCCCTGTATTGAGCAAGGGCAAGATACTGTATATCGCTCTTCAGAAGAGAGGAGATTCAGCCGAAATCAAACACACGCTTAGCGGGGATCCCTTCACTCCTTTCATATCCCGAAACCTATATATGCACTCTCTGGCTCAAACCCTCCCCCCCCCCCCCCCGTCCCCCTAAAGTGGCTTCCGCTTCGCAACACGCTAGTACTGCCACATACTGCCCCCTTCCTTCCCCGTTCCCGACCATTCTTTATGCTGTTTTCATTGCATCTCACCGCGCTTGTTGTTTTGTGCTCCTTGGTTTTCCCTCAGGGAGTGAAAAATGGCGCAAATTAATTCCGGCGTCTCCCAGTCTTGCCCATGAAAAATGCAACCGCGCCTGGGGTCACGACAAGCGAAGACCGAATGGCCAGGCTTTATACAGGGCATCAAACCATCAGACGAGTGTCTCGTTATTGCTGCGTAGGGTAGCAGTAACCCGCGCGAAATTGTATGTGCGTGTGTGCGTGTGTCCAGCAGCGTCACAGGCGAAGCTCGCAAAGACGCTTTATGAGTGATACTGAGTTCAAGCCGGCACATCAATAATGCGCCAGATGTACGGCTCGACGTTCCCTCCCTAGCGCTTCGCGGCCTTTGCTGGACGGACGGAGCTCGGAGGGAGACGTATGGCGCTGCTAGACGTCCTGATTTATTTCCGCCACTGAGTGTGCCGAGTCAGGCAGCGGGCAGCCGGCGACATCTGCACAGGCGAGTTGTTAGTTGACGGGTTGACGGCTGAAGTTGGGTTCTGCTTTGGGTTCCCGGGTTTATCGCTGGGTGGTCTTTAGGCGACGAGGGGGGACGTGATTCGAATTGCTGGAATGCTGATGCTGCGTCCTTCAGGCTGAATTAAGAGGGGACCAAACTAGTGACGTGGTGGCCCATTTAATTTGATGCGCTTTGGTTGTTATCACGGAAAGAGCAGCGTCACAAAAAAATACTCCTGAAAACTTTCACAAGTACAGTCCTCACAAGCGGTTCTGGAAGGCGGAAAAATGTTTAGCTGCTTCCCCTTCTTGTCAAAACAACATTCGGCAGAAATGTTGTGTAGGCAGGGATGGCGTGAAGGTGGAGGGGGCAAGCAGTCAAGGGATCGGCTGCCATGACATTTGCTTCTTTCGGAGTATCGAATCTATTGCTCGAAGGAATACTGAGCAGACAAGGCGACGACGAAGAAGACGACCTCCGAATTTCGGATTTAGTCGGCGTCTGCAAACAGAACTACGGCGACGGCTGTCCAGTCTTCTTCTTTCGGGGGAATTTGTGTGTAGTGCAATCTAACTGTGAGAGTGTTCACCAGTGTCACCCTCGTTCGTAGCAGCGGGCGTAGTACGTTCTGTATTACCGCAAGTGAAACGTGAAACGTGATCGAACCGTTCTGGCAGTCTTGAAGCCCTGTGTAGGAAAAGAGGACTATCGCAGAGTTTCCGCCTTGACCGTTAAGTAATCCTCTCCTTGGATCACGCGTGTAGTTGTGCAAGTGATATACAAAGTAAGACGCCTCTAAACCTCGAAGCAGAAGTAGTTTCATTAATTCGTCTTCTCAGAGATCTTAATACGGCTGCAACCTCCGCCAAACTTCGTTAAACTTAATACTCACTGCCTAATTTTATACAAATTTCACGTAAACAATTTGTGAAACATTTATATCAGAACAAGCTTTTCACAGAATAATGCAGGAGGTCATACCTCTCACAGATGAAAGAGACATTGCTGCACAATTCAGCCATTATTTCCTGAGTGCCTTCACCAATTTTCCCCCGAGCCACACTGAAGTGTCATGCTAGGCACCCATTGGTATGTCAAGATTTGGTAATGATTAGATTCCTCTAAACATTAAAATTCAGCCGTCTCTTCCTCTTGATAAAATTCTTAGTGCTTTCTTGCTTAGATAATTTCTTCAGGTTTCTTGTTATAATAGTCCTTACATATATTTAACCGGCTGTCATTCCGTAAGAGCAGGAAATCACACGCTTTGCTCCTCTTTTTCGAATAGTCGATGCCTCATTGATATCGAATTATCCTCCGATATCTCTCACTTTATCCTGTTGCAAGCTGCAGGAATACATCATCGCCATGTATATCACCGCTTTTCGAATTAAAAACAAAATTGTGGGGAAAAAATATGATATTACGGCCATTATATGGTCATATAAAGAACAATAAGCGCAGCCAAGTTTCACCCCGCGCAAGTAAAGAACCACGTGCCAGCTGCTTTTGTAGCTTCTATTTTAGCTCCCGCGTACAAAACTAAACCTTTAAAAGAACCGCCAATTGAATGTTATTTCCCTTCTTCCGTGCAGGTCTCACAATGTGCGACTGCGGTCCTGGCCAGTTCGCGTGCACCAGCTTCGCCGAGGAGGGAACAAACTGCAGCTGCATCCCTGCTCGGTGGCACTGCGACTCGGACGACGACTGTGGCAATGGCAGCGACGAGCTCGGATGCGGTAAGAGAGAGAGGAAATAACTGCAAACAAACTGTTGCCTGTTCGGGGTTGGCCTTTTGTTATTCATGTCATTAACAATGGAGACCACTTAAGAAGTAATATGCACCCTGAGATGTCTGTGAAGAGTTTTATCATCGTAACCATTTATGGAAAGGCTGTGAGTACAAAAAAATTGCCATATCTAAACGAAAGCGTTACAGTTGAATTGAAATCCAAACCACCCCAAGCAGCCATCGAGGGTGCCCTGTATACTGCCACGTCACTGCGTCGTTTCGTGAAAGCTTTGCTGTTCTGACTCATCATCACCATCATTTTTTTCACAATTCAAGGCTCTTATTGTGTTATACAAAGAGGAGAGGGGGGGGTGTAAATAACAAAATAGATACGATGTAAAGAAAGTACTGCGATGCTCATTCATTACGACATAATGTACAACAATAGTACATTGAGAAGTGATGCAGTCCAGTACAGCGTAAACTGATACGATACAATGCTATTCAATACTGATTGGCAAAACGTTATAGGAGCGCAGGAACAACAGCAAAAATAAAATTCGTTACTACTCAGATAACGGGGTTAGCAAAAACAGATTTTCAATAGTATTCATTCGCTGCAACGATCGTTTAATTCCCCTCTCGAATTAATAGGGTCGCCTTCGTTTAAAGTGTAGCGTGGTAGTTGGTTCAAATATTCTCTATTGCAGTTGGCAGATAAGATTTGTTGTAGGTTGTTACTGATCCCTGCAAACGCTGACTGCTGAGGGAATTAAACAGATGAGGCGATGTTCTGAAGGGAGCAAAAAACTGTGTCATGGAGGTCTGAAGATTGTAATACAATTTATGAAAGAAGCAGAGTCGCAGAATCTTTCGTCGGTGCTCTTGTGGTTGGAGGATAAGCGAAGATTTAGTCCTAATGATAACATTTTGTCATAACAGGAGCGGATGTAACGGGCTACGTTTTGCTGAACTACATCAAGTGGGTAAACAAGTAGCATTTATTGGGGTTCAAAATAGCGCCAGTTACACATTTCAGTTAGTACGGGTGAGTCTTTAAGATCCTAATTTTAGAACGCAAGAAGGGGGCCATGTATAGTGATCTTCTTATGAGGCCGAGTGATTTTAATGCACTCGCTGCCAGTTTCAAAATGTGTGCTGACCGGGCTAATATCCTCGATATACGTAGTGACTCCGAGGTACTGGCAAAATTGAATTCACGTTACTTTGTTTTTATGCAAGGAATAAGTGCAGTTGATGTAAGAATGTTTCCTTTTCGAGACGATTGCATGTACTACTGGCCCTTCAGAAGAGTAGCTGATTTGAGCACCACATTCAATTGTCGTAGAGTAAGTTTAGGTGCGATAACTGATTATTGTTAGTAACAATGCGGGGATAAAGGATACAGTAATGTGCAAAGACTCAGATAGCGCATAAAATAATCATTTCCGGAACTGTCACTGCCGCTGGCTACACTGCAGCCACGGGTTCTAGAGGGCAGATTTCGTAACCAAGCAGAGAAAACACCTACACCACGGTCCTGGAGCCTAGCTATCACTGCTCACTCTAAAGTCTCGTAAGAAAAACTTCTAATTTTGAGTGTGCAGAACTTCCTTCTCCTGCAAGCTCATAGCATTAGTAGGGAGAAAATGTTTATGGATGATGCAGCCATATCAGTGTCATGGTCAACTGTGACAAGTGCCCGTTCGTGTTACGATCCGGGTGATGTCACCGCCTAAACTAACATGTGGTTGGTGATTGTTTGCAATGTTCTTGCTTAAAAAAGCCCTTATTTTTCCTCTAACCACAAAAACATGCAAAGATGAGATCTACCGCTTACTGAAATTTTCGAATTGTAATTCTAGCGTATGATGTAATCTGTCGGCACGCCGGTACTACGTTACGACAGGTTCAGCTAAGTGTCAGGAAAAATGACGAAGTGCAAATCGCATTACACCTACCATGCGTAGTTTAATCACTATTCTGCATTGTTCTGAGCTTTGCACAAAGGCAGAGTTACGTCCTAAGAAGTCTCTTTCCATCGTTTGTCGGCGCGGAACCCACCTGGGCGCGATTTGTATCGTTCGATGTTGTGATACGCTAACCACGGACGAGGACAAGCTCGACTGGTGAACATGTCTACAGCTGTTAACAGCCGACACCCGCATGCATATTCTTCAAAGAGTAACAGAGCGAGGTTTGTAGATATAACCCGTAGTTACGCAAGGGGACAAATGTGCTAATGCTCGCTCGAATGACAAGCAGCAGTGTATTGCCCCGGACGCAGTCGCTGGTAGCGCGGTAGCAACTCTAGGAAACTCTCGAAACGTGAGCCATTTCATCGTGCTTGGTTCTGCTCTTGAGCTGCTGAGCTCTTTATTAGCCGGCTTTCCTGCATGCCTGCCACGTTTAAGCACGTGTAGCTCACGCCGGCGGCGCCCCGTGAGAGTACCAAACCAGACAGCAGAGAGCAAAGACGCGTCGCTAAATCTGTGCAAATTTTACTGCCCTGTGGTCTCAAGCTCTCATGCAGGTTGCGTAACGAAAGAAATACAGCACTCTCAGTGGTCTTTTTCTCCCAACTTGCGCGAAATGTTTGCATACGGGCGCTTCCACGAACTTCGCTGCCCGGTGCACATTGTGCAGCCAGACAGAAAATTACTGATGCGGACCGATGAGCAGATACAAGACATCCTGTCTCCGGCGGTACTTTGGCGGCTTCTTTTGAGTATATTTCAGCGTGCTCATAAGACATAAAATGCAAAAGCTTTTCAGTGGGCTCAATATGGAGCCCGCCGTTGCGCGAGCCCCAAGAGGAACACCCGGTGTCTACGAGCCAAACCTTAATCCTATTCCCTTGAGCATTTGATTTCGCTAGTGCGACCAAAGCTTTAGCCAGCGTTGAAGCTTCACTTGATATTGTCAGAGCAGCAGCGTCGATTGGTTCATTCGGCTCATATAAATTGGTTCAGGGCACAGGATTACAAAGCCTCTCTGCTGTGCGCTCAAGCAGTGGCACTTTACCGAAATATAAGCCTTCCCATCAAACCCCTGGGACAGGCTTTGGACAAAACTGTCTCATAAGCCCTCCGCTTTCGAACAAATGTTTTTGCTTTTTTTTCGGAGCCGTTGTTAACTTCCGTTCGTTATTTGGTAGCTCGCTAGGTACAGCAGGTGATAGCCAGGGAAAGTGTTCAACCCCCCCCCCCCCCCTCGGCCTCGAATTCCCAGCGCCATTGAGAACGAGAATATAGCGAGGAGTATTGCCATTAACCGGAGCCGATAGCTAAGGCGGATAAAGTGCTACCGGCGTTCGATGGGCAATAACTATATTCTCACTTAGGCAATT
The DNA here is from genome assembly GCF_055824585.1 of Amblyomma mixtum. Lineage (NCBI taxonomy): Eukaryota > Metazoa > Arthropoda > Arachnida > Ixodida > Ixodidae > Amblyomma > Amblyomma mixtum. The sequence goes on along the minus strand of NC_143012.1, from coordinate 225,386,503 downwards.
CGCATAGTGCTCGCCATTATATAGACGATAGCTGTGAGATGTACGCTGATTGGCGCAACCAATCGCATTTTTTCACCAAGAGGATAGCAGAGACGATACCCAGCCACGGAGCAACGCTGTGTCTGCTAAGCCTTGCGAACTCAAAACTTGATTTCTTATCCCTGTTCAGCACACGATTGTGTAAATAACTTGGCAATGTCCACACCGCGGTGGGTATTTGCATTTCTGCAATGGACGCCAAAGGCCGTACTTCGTAGAAGAACTGCAGATAGGGGTATTTGGTGTAGATTCATAATGATGGTTCAACAGCGCACACAAAGACCAAGAAGAATACAAGACACACACACCAGCGCTGTTGTGTGTGTGTGTGTGTGTGTGTGTGTGTGTGTGTGTGTGTGTGTGTGTGTGTGTGTGTGTGTGTGTGTGTGTGCGTGTGTGTGTGTGTGTGTGTGTGTGTGCGTGTGTGTGTGTGTGTGTGTGCTGCGTGTGTGCGTGTGTGCGTGTGTGTGTGTGTGTGTGTGTGTGTGTGTGTGTGTGTGTGTGTGTGTGTGTGTGTGTGTGTGTGTGTGTGTGTGTGTGTGTGTGTGTGTGTGTGTGTGTGTGTGTGTGTGTGTGTGTGTGTGTGTGTGTGTGTTTTGTCTCCTTGGTCTCTGTGTGTGTGCGCGGTTGAACCATCATTATGAAGCCGTACTTCGGCTACTGTACCGGGCGACAGACGTATGTGTTAGCGTTGCCTTCAGTGATCCCACTTACCCCAAGAACGCCCACTGCCAAACCCACCTTGTTCATGTGACCGCGGATTGCGCGATCTCTACTCTCCCCAGCCAGCATCTGGACCTTGAGATCGAAGGCCACCCGGACAATATTCACATGTTTCAAAGGGTGAATGAACGTGGGATGTTTTAGTCGATGGGATGCGATTAAAGCGACTCGGACACATCTTTACATAATGTAGTCCTTCTGAAGGGAAACTGAAAAACAAGTAATGTTGGCCAACATCCATACAGTACCTCTCACTAATCGCAAAGAGACTACTCTAATTGAAAACAGAGCTTTAAGAAGCTAGACAAGTTCAAAGACTAAATACAGGTGTCGCCCGCACCAATGTATTTCTCAATTTCTCAAGTAAAGCGTGTGCGTCGACATCGATTTTTCGGCACGGATCCCGGAGGCTGTGCTAGACCGCAATTCACTTCGAAACGGTGGAAGCCCGTCTTTTTCGGTAAGGACTTCGCAAGTTTCAATCCGCCGGCGGGAAAATTTTAAAATTGAACTTTCTCAGCTATAAATTTGATGCCGAACAAACGTCAGCATACCCTAAAAAAGTTATAGAATCAATTTTACCATCGCCTATAACTTCGTGAGGTTTTTCTCAATGCCGCTTTCAAGGCTAATTTTTTCTCTCGCGCGTTTTCATTACACAGTTGAAAGAGAAAGTGTGTCAGCAGCGCTGGCTTTCGGGAGAACACCGTCACAATTACTCCGCCAATCTAGGCTCAGAAAATAGCACGCAAGCCATTCACTTTGCTGCAATATAGTGTTGAAAGACCGCGCGGCCATCACCCTGCTCACCATGAAGTTCTCGCAAGAGCGCCCTCTGCTAAGGCTTCACGTCGCTTGTGAGGTCCGTATATTGAGTCGGTTTAACTGCGGGATAAGTCTCGGCTTTCCACGATGCTGGCGAAAAACTCTGGGAGGGGTGTGTGCTCGCTAATAAAAATGATAAAAGGTGAACAGAACAGTGATGGAGAAGCTCTGCTCACAGATTTTACAAGAAAACCAGAGCAAAAAGGCGATCCCTTGAGCGAATCTCCGCACACCGCAGTCATCAGGTAAGCCCTGCATGGCTGGGCCGTTTTCTGAGCAACCGTCGTCTTCGTGGCAGCTATTTAAGCGGGCAGTGATTTGTGAGTCGTAAAGCAGTTTCTTACCGACTACAGCCAAATCCCTCGCGTGGTCTCTCGCCGGCGAGTTGGCTATAACGCGGCCTATACGCGGCACCAGTCGTTGCCATGGCGGCCCGCCCTGCTCCCTTGCACCCTCCCTACTTCGCCCAACTTGCTGCGCCAGTTGCCTAGGCCTCACGCAGCGCAACACGGTCCCTTCTCCCAAGATGCATTACGTTGGCCGCACGCACCGACAGGCGCACCGAGATAAGCCGCGAAAAGTAAACGCGAAATGGCGGCGCCTCAGCGCAGCGCACGTTGGATCTATGTATACGAGCACTGCTAGAATTCTTTTACGCCGTGCAACATCTAGTGATAAATCAGTGACACGGGAAGGGCCACCGCGTAAGATATTCTTTGCACTAGCTGGTTATGCAGGTGGCGTAAACAAAGCTGTCCACAGGCAAACTGTGACTGGTAAGCAAAAGTGCGGATAACTCAGGAAAGCATTTTGGGTCGTCAAGGCGGGAGCTCTAACAGCTGATCCGTGCCACACTTCTTAGCAACGCTGTAATGTGAACGTGAGCCATAAGTAAAAGAACGACATGCCCTGATGACATTCTCTATACCAGGAAACAGGAGCACTGCCGAAAATAACTTTTCTCAAAGTGTAAGTACTTCTAGTGCTCTGTGCAGAGACTGCGGTAGCAAGAAAATTACAGTAAAGGTCACCCATATGAAAATATCAGAGGGACTCTATCAACATTAAGCGACAAGCAAAGTACAGAAAAAAACTTCTACTTTGAGGATCAGCTTTGCAATAAAAAAACGCAAAAATGCAGACGCCAAGCAAAGAATTAAAAGGAACCTTTTTATTATTTGCATGGAAATTAAAGGACTTGTTCGTGTCTGAACCGGCACCGGCTATTCCATTTCACATATTTGAATATTCACCGCTACTGAACACAAAAAACTAAAGAAAAAACAACAAAATTATAACAAACCCAATGCACAAAAACGTCAGCACAGACACACTTCCGCAATGACAATGATCCGACAGCATAATCACAATAGAAGCTGTGTAATAAACACAATAAATGAATATTACACAATAGGCACCCATGTAAGTGCGTACTAACAAGAAAGCACATAGGAAAGCTGCAATAAGCAACATTCTAAGAACAGGAACTAAGCAAGGATATATGAGCATGAATGTACACACATGGAGAAGAAAGTGAAAAACTGGTTGCCAGGCAACAATAGCACTCATGAACTGGTAGCGCGAAAACAGGAAGCTGAACACTGAAAACAGAGAGAAACATGTCGAAATTCAATTGAAGTGACGTCTAATAATTTCCAATGAAGCATTTGTCCTCGAGGAATGATTTCAGAGCCGTTATGGCTGATTTTTTTGGGAACGCGTCGGTCATGGACCTATATGCTTCTGAAGACTGAAATGTTGCATCAAGGGCTGTCAGTTTCTGCTTCAGTCGTGACCTTTAATTTTCACGCTCTGGGTACTCCATTAGCAGGTCAGCTGCATTCTTGTCTTCAGATATACACACATTGTGGGCTGTCCTGACGACCAATTCTAGGTAGGTGGTTTGTGTAGGCTGTTTTCTATTGCAAGCGCTGATTGTTAGTTTTCAAACTTCTGTTCAGAGGTGATGGAATTGTAGACCGGCACGGTTGGTCTAATAAATGTAGGTGGCAACTTTTATAATTTGGTCGAACCCGCATCTTTTTGCTCATAACAATACGGACAGACTTCAAAATGCTGCGCAATTGCCATCTGGTGAACGAAAAACCAGAAGTCGTATTGGTGTGTTCTTTCTTAGCCGTTGTGTACACCTCGGTGTTTCCGGGAAAAAGGAAAAGACAGGGTGTTCCTTAGAAGACTGCAGTACGCTGCTTTCTTCGTAGCCTTGAATATTGTTTGTTTTGTACACCAACACAACATGCCAATGTACTGAAATGGCACGATCGAGGGAATTCAGTGCGGGCTGTGAGTAGCTAAAGATCGCCCAAACACGCGGATCTCGTACAAGTGCTATGAATTGCTTGAGCAAATAAATAGCGTAAATCTCAGCAGTCACTGATGCCATTGTTTCGGTCAATTTAAATAGTCATCGTTCATTAAGTTCTGGAATAAAAAATGCAAATGCAAAAAAAATTGATTACAACCATCAGTACAGGCATCAGCATCACTTTAACCGGGGCAACACATGTAATACATCTGTTAAAGCGGTAACTGATAAGGAGCAAACACCATCCTTTCATGCTTTCTAATTATTCCTTTAACAGACATCTCTGTCGTATGGGTGAATAGGAGATGTGGAGGATGCGCTATATCTCCTTTCCGAAATTCACAACTTGGAAGAAGTTAGCGGTGGTCTTGAAACATTTCATCTGCGTGGCCAACAGAAAGTCACCGTAGCGCAGAAACTAACGGGTGCCTTTCACGGTGCGCCTTCAGATGGGAAATGCGACGGCAAGACTCGGTTCGCAACACTTCAAAAGGATGCTACCGTGCCTCTGCAATTACCAGAGAACTAGAATTCACCTGATTAACACCTAAACAGACAAGGAAGCCCCTAGATGTTAGCTTCTGCAGGCGCTTCTCCGAGGTTCGCAGGAGTGCGTCTAGTATTGGCTCGGAATGCGCATTTTTATATATGAGTACATTGAGCACCGATAGCGCCGAACTGCCTCAAGATGTACCTGCTAGCATGCGAAGTAAACTGGTCTAGTCAGGAACAATTAGTTGTTTTTTTCTTGGTAGCCTTCCGCGTTTTTCTATCGCAGTATGATTACCCGCAAGCAGGAGCATTTCACTGCTTTTTATTACCTCATGGATGGTAATAATAGTGCAAAATAACACAGTGCTGCAGGCTTTAGCATTCCGGGCAGTTAGGAAGTTTTATTTTTTGAAACAGCATGTGGTGTTGCTTGTACCAGTGTAAAAAGTGTTTTTTTTTTTTTGCCTATTTATCATAAAGGATTTTAGGAAGTGGTAGCACGATGTGTGTGTTTCTTCTTTGCAGCACCTGGCAAGGAAACTGTAAATTCCTTTCCAGTTAGAGTTTCTTTTGCTGTGGGCTTGAGTAAAGCATAAAATGTTGGTCCCACTTCTGACACCATGTAGACACGACGAGGCATGGTGCATCAATGACGCTTTATTCAAGAAGGCGAGCGGTTATATAGCCAAGGGGTTAGATAACAGAAGTGGGGGCGGCTTCTGTCCAGCTAGGCGCGTCTGCATGACTGCATTACGTCACAGATGGCGTCTTTGTTTTAACATTAAAATATAATTGTCGGCAACAAGACGAGCATTGCTCCAACTCCCGTCTTCACCCTTCCTATTTGTGCGACTGGTATATAGCGAAATGAAGGTGGGTTTTAAGTAAAGTGATCGCAACTAGACATGGTGGGAGCAAGGCGATCAGATACTTTGTGACTTCGTAGCCGTCTTCACGTGCTACCTGCTCTTTCTCATGCTGGAGTGGCGTTTCTCTTCATTGCATGTATCGCGAATGATACCAGTTTTGCACCGTTTTTAGCTGGGAGACAATATCATATTCACAAGCTTAGCACTACGAGCATTCAAGGGGGGTCCACTGACAGTTTTACATATCTGATTTAACTCAATCGAAAAGCAGACAAAGACACTGTGTTAAGTGCAGCTGTAATTAATGGAAAAGTTCACTTCCGCTATGCAACAGTGAGGGCTAGCGGCTGGCGCCCATGTCAGATCTTATTGCTCTCGTAGCATGATCTTCCATTATCATCTCTTTCGCGTCAGACACGGGCAGGCGATCATCGCCATCGGTTTTAGATGCTCATAACTTGAATCGATCACCCCCTGCAGTAGCTTCATCTTCCTCCCGCCGCATTATTTTTCTTTTCAAGGACCTAAATTCGTGCACAGAAGTGAGAAAAATTACCCGCTAGGGTTCTTGCGACCTTACTTCAGCACATGTACGTAGCCAATTTTGTCTTTCAAGTGCGCTGGATTTGTTCTTGATTTTGCTTTCTCCGTGCACATAATGGTTTCTACGTCAGCCGCTGCACGCCCTAAGTATCTCCACTACAAGCTGTTGCGGCAAATGAACATCCTCGCCCCGTACCCCTCGTTACACCCGATGACTATTTGATGCGTTCCGTTAGATTCTCCGCCGTCAAGAAAAAATGTCCGGCGTTGTCCGGCGCAGTGTTGTGCACACTTGCTCTCTCAACTACCACTTGGCCAGTAGAAAAAGCAACCCGCCATCAACTCACGGTTAGCAGGTAGAAAAGTACTTGCAGCGAATAGGAGGAAGAGACAGGAAGGTGGATGCCACGGGAAGAACCCGAAACTAGGTGACTAAGAACGACGCAGCAAAAATTTAAAATGTCTAAAACGGAATGTGCAATAATGAAAAAGTAGAAAAAGATAAATACCCATCTCCACTTGTAGTGAAAAGGAAGGAGAAACCGGTAGATGGATTTCACGGGAAGATCATAGGTGGTGCATGCCTGCCGTAAAAGTAGCAGCTTCTGACTGCGGCGGAATACGCAGCCTAACAGATGTTCCCACGGGAACAACCTAGCGTGTGTGTGTACTGTGGAAGATGGGGGTCAGCAAACGCCGCTCAGCTTGCACTGATTAATACCTTAGCTATTTAACAAGGAGAAGACCAAATGCTAACGCACTGTCATTGCATAATCATGACAAGCCCCCTCGTAATTGTTTTTTCCTAGCGATGCCTGGCAACGAATTACTGTTTCTTGAAAACATAAGAGCTATTAAGGCATATGGCACACTTGCACTCTATGCCGCATTAGAAGAGAGCTCAGGAGAGTGTCATATTGAAGTATGAATGTACAGGTTCAAATGAAGTTTACAATCGATACGTTACTTCTGCGTCTGAGATAACTAAGTGGCAATTACAACTCTGGGTTCAATTTGTATTCCCTGGGCGTCCGAATGAGTGAATAAACTTTATTGCCATAACTGTAATTAATGAGGCATACTGCAGCGGCGTGTACCCAGGTAGGGGGGTCCGAGCGCCACTGAACAAGAGCCTGTTTAAATTCTCTCCCACCAATTGTCCAGCCACATCGTTGTTTCTCTTGCGCGGGTGTCCGCTATCGGAGGATTTCAAGTGCAGCCGCGTGGTCTGCTGAAAACGGGCGACCTTCGCGGCCACTGCCTGTTTCAAAGCGGACTGCCGTTAAAGAGGTATTCAGTGTTGCGATCTAGCTGTGCGCATTGTCATTTGACCCCGCAGGAAGAAGCCGAGCCTAGGTTGCGCGTCGTTTAACCGGCTCTAGGCAACGAGGCACTCCTTTTAGCACAATAGCGTTGAAGGCCTTGTTAGGCTTTGTTAGGCCTTGTTGAAGGCCTTGTTAGGCCTTGTTGAAGGCCTTGTTAGGCCTTGTTAGGCCTTGTTGAAGGCCTTGTTAGGCCTGCGTTTTGAGCTAACGATCACGGGCATGGCTCTGGCAAGTGGTCCCCACATAGTAACCTAGGAGGCAGGTGGTCACCTTCGTCACGTGACCAAGCGGCGTCATCCCAACCTACTCACTCGATAGCGAACAAACTGCCCGTCGTGGCAGGTGGCAGGTAAATGAAGGATTAGTCGCTCGCGAAGAGCAACCTGAGCCGCACAAGGCCTCACGCTGGGAACGCGTGCAATCGCAGGCCAGTGGCACAGAGCTTAACCACTGCATCACTGCGCCAGGAAGGTTATGGGGACTTTTTAGAGATCTATGAATTTAAGCAGAGAATGACCTTCTGCATTTATGGGAATCAACCCATTGCGCCAACAGTCATACCCTTAAGGCGGAGCCTAAGTGTCTCCTCCATTTTATTCAATACCGATGTGTACCGAATGTTTTCCCTCCTCAACAGAAATTTCACTGCGAACTACTAGAGTTAGTTGCGAGAACAATGCAGCACCTTCCGCTTTGTATTCCGCGTTGTTTGCCGGTGCTGTCGGTTTCTTTTTGTTCAGAATGTTAAAAAAATTTCTAATCTCGGCTTGGAAAATTATTACAAAAATAATGAGAAAATCATGGCTGCCTTCGAAGCTGACCCATTGTGAATGCTCGCTTCAGTTAGACCTTGAAAACAAACACAAGCAACAGTGGAAGTTTTTCGAATTTATCCCAACTTATATCAGCTTGTCCTTTTTTCTGCCTCGGCTCGAAGAAGTAAACTCAGGCGGTTGAACAAGCGCCCTGCATTATCCCATCGGCAAACAATGTTTATTAAAGCTTTCTTCTCTTAGCCATTTTTCTTTTCCCATAGTACTGTCTGGTGCGTGACTATATTGGCTGGAACAAGTTCCCTATCACTCGTGCGAACTGTGAAGAAGAAGTTCCTCGAGAAAAAACCCCTTTTGTTCAGAGAATGAGACGAAAGAAAACTGTGACAAGCCTCCTTCAAGTTCAGAATTCAGCTCGATGCACTACACATCTTCGCTGCTTGTGTCAGTAAATAATGATGCGTTTCGAGATTGCTTTCGTGAGGAAAAATCTGGAAGGAAGCTCATTCTCGATCCTCCCAGTGAATCTGCTTTCGAGTTCGCAGTTAAGACAGTTTGTTTCTTGTCCTTACAGCTCCTTCGTGTGCCGCCTTCCAGACAAACTCCTTCATGTAGCTTCCGTAAGCGCCTTAACTCAGTTCTGATCTCTATTGTAATCCACCCTCGCGTTTGAAATTTGCGTTCTTCTTTCCCCTGCCGTTTCTCGCAAAAAAAAAAAAAAGTTTTATTGCTTAAAACGTGTCTGGGGTATAAAAGGGGAGTTCCTTCCTGTTTCGCTTCTTTTTGATCGCTTCGGTAACTGCGCAAACACGCTAAGGTTATCGCTTGATGCCTCATTTGGGTACACAAGCGCTTCTTCTAGAAACAGCGAGAAGCATGAATAGCGCTTCCGGCGCTTCTGACGGCAGACAGGTTTTTGAAAATGATGTGATCACATCTAGCATACTGGCAATCGTGCATTTCAATCAGAAAACATTTACTGCTCGTTAGCCTCTTCCGAGAACCGAGGAAAAGGTGCTTAACTAAGAGCTCGTAGTTTTATGCAATCTGCAAGAAAGTTTTAATGAGTGACAACGGCAAAACGCTTCTTCAGAAGTCGTTGCAATTTGATCGCCATCTGGGCGAGTGTTAAGACGAACTAGGTTTAGAAACGAGATCAAGTTACGCGTGCGCTTATTACGGTGTTTTTGCTCATTCGGACGCGCATCATCTTTTCTGCATAACCATGAAAAAGGGCTGTCTTTGGAAACTCAGTAAGAAGAACTCTGTTCGGTTTAGTTTGGTTTACGCGGCTTACCATCAGGGATGCCGTAGTGGAGGACTCCAGAAATTTCGACCACCTGGGGTTCCTTAACGTGCAATTACATCGCACAGTACACCGGCCTCTAGAATTTCGCCCCCCAAAAAATGGTACCTCCGCGGCCGGGATCGAACGCGCGTATGTCCGGTCAGCATCCGAGCACCATAACCACTGGGCCACCGCGGCGGCACAAGAACACGGTGCTATTATGTTACGACTTATCAAGTCTTTACTGTGAAGAAGAACCATAATTTTGTTCCACAACACTTTTCATCCTGATGAATGATCCCTAAAACCGACTTTTAACGGCGATGCAAAACCTAAGTAAACTCGATACCCGGTTGCGAGCTAATTGTTCCGCTTAATATTGCTTGTGTTTCTTTGTGTGAATGGCGCGTGAGTGTATCTTGTTAAGGTGCGTCAATGAAAGCATCGTAGAAGTATAGTACGCCTTAATTGTGAGCCGCAAAGTTTTCCGCGTGTGACGGCTTTACTGGAGAAATTATGACCAATGCGGGCTTTTATGAAATTTAAATGAAGAATAACCGCCCCACAAAACAATATTCCAGCACATCGCCGGAGGCAGCTGTTAATACTGAATTAGATAGGCGCGTCCCTCATGGCCTGAGTCGCTTTGGGACGTTAAACCCCATTAACCAAACCTGAATTAGATAGGCTATTTGCGCACAATGACAACGCCGTGACCACATGTCCGCTGATGTCTGAACAGAAGAAGCTCTGTTTGTTTTATTTGAAAAGACGATATATTGAGCTCCTGTGTTATGTAAACGGAGCTTTTCTGCCACAAGTATACGAAATGGGGGATCTCGATGCTATTTAAACTGCTCTTTGAGTTTTGCAAAGCAACCACAATAATTTTAGTTCTTTGTGAGCCCTTGAGTTGTGTGCAAGATTTCTTAGGAAACCAATCGCGCACGCATTTTCCACAGGCAGAACACCTCTCTCTTTCCGGAGATTAATATATGTCTCTGTTGTATGGTATGGAAAGCATCCATGCAGCCGCGTACATACATAAATGAAGAGTTTATCTCTACCAGTCGACAGCCGCTAACTGTAAAAACGTCAAAACTAAAGGCTGCTCACGACTTCATCGCGTTTGCATGAGTGAGCTTTCTTTCTTGCATAAAGTCTTTCAAGCACAGTAACTTACACCTCTTTTTTTACTCTTCGTGGATCTCTTGGATTCACGATGCCAGTAGGGATCTTTCATCTACCCGATTCGTTTATCAAGGATTATCCTGTACACATCGGCGCAATTTTTGTTAGTTGCAAATACAACTTACGGCCGCCGCGGTGGCTCAGTGGTTATGGTGCTCGGCTGCTGACCCAAAAGACGTGGGTTCGAACCCGACCACGGTGGCTGAACTTCTTGGGAGGAGAAATTCTAGAGGCCCGTGTACTGTGCGATGTTAGTGCACGTTAAAGAACCCCAGGTGGTCGAAATTTCCGGAGCCCTTCACTACGGCGTCTCTCACAGCCTGAGTCGCTTTGGGACGTTAAACTCCATAAACCAAACCAACCAACCAAATATAACTTAGTTCCTTTCACATCTTGTGGCCCTGGCTTCGCAGTGTTTAAAAACTTATTAGACTAACTCCTCATTTCTAGAATCTATTGTTTCCACCCACACGATTTCTTCTTTTTCGTGCTAGAGCTCTTGTTGCACAAATTGCGCTTTTATGCTCCGGGTTTTCTGTTTTTTTTTCCTTAACATGACTTCACCTCACGTTCTTCTAGTCCGGCCTGCAAGTTAAGCGCTCTTATCTCTATTGCTCAAGTGAACATTGCTTCATTCATTCTCGATATAACGCCTTTTATTTCCAAACACGTGTACATGTTCCTGCTTGCTTTCTTGTCCATCATATTGATTAACTCATTATATCTGCAGCACCAGGAAGGCATAAACGCACATTTTACAGCTGAAAGAGAAACGCAGAAACAACAGCCGTGCTGAACACCTCCTACAAGAGCGGCAATCAGGGTGAAAGCGTTATATTTCTATAAAAGAAAGCCTCTTTGGAAATCGGGTGCAGTGATGATCTCATTAGGCAACATAATCCATTCAGAATTTGGTTTCCCGAAAAATGAATATTGTTATAAACTATTGCGCCACCACCAATGTATACTTTTTTAGTAATCTCTTCTCTGTGGCATCTGTAATGAGGCTGAGGCTCTCTGTGAAGCACTGTTTTTATCCGGCGTTCAAGATGCGTGACCGCAGTAAGAGAATAGTGCAGAAAAAAGGGGAGTGAAAGAATTTAAAAAAGGAATAAAACAAAGCTCTCATTAACCTGGGCTGAATATGGGCTAAAAGATCATTCATGATGGTATTAGAGTTAGTGAAGAAGTGCAGAGCTGTGCTGTAGGGCAGAAAAAAAGTTCAGCGCACGACGCTTAGATATGAAGGAGGGCTACAAGAAGGTTTAAAGTTTGTATATTTGTCAAATAGCCTGCACACACCCATCCGAACAGATCAGCGCAGAGGCAACTGCTATGGGTAGGCCGAGGAACCTAAAGCACATTGTTAATGGAACTTGTGTAAGAGTATCAGTTCTATGCTCGTAACATACTCCCTCCTCTGCATCAATTGAACATTGCAAGAAAATGAGCGGCACAGTCTCAAGTGAGCACATTTGTCACAATATGAAAAGTTCGCTTGACATAAGCGGGTATCGGAAGCCGCTGCTGAACGCGGCGTTTAGTCGCAGAAGATCGTGGACAGATTCCTGGTTGCAAGAATGTTTGTACTGAAGTCTACAGTTTAGGTTTGGAGCAGTAGAAAAATTAGGGAGACAATCAGAGCAACTGATATGGCAAAGTACGATATCATGCTCTTTGTGGCTTCAGCATTTCTTCGTTAATGCGGCCCTGCTGCGGTAGTGGAAAACTTCCCCCCGTTCTGCTCCGCTCCATGCACGTCAGAATGCGCTTCATTGCACCTTTCTCGTACACTGCATTTGGAGATGAATGTAAGTTGATAAAGACGACGACGACTAAACAACAGCGCGGGAGAGTGGAAGTTTGTATCTGCTATGCACCCTGGCCAATCCCATACCACATGGGCATGCCAGAAAATAGACAAGCTACCCATAATTGAAAACCCGAGTGCGGAACAGTGGGAGAGGAAGCTATCCAGCGACATCCTGAAACTCCAAAAAGGACTTAAGGCGTGCACGCAGGGCAGCTACCCTCAGCGGAGCCCTGGACTAGGGGAACCGACCCTGATGATAAGATGGAAGACTCCATCTGAAGCCGCAAAAAAATATTGTAAAATAGAGCTAATATACGTTTTTCACCACCACCAATCCCCTGACGCGGGGTATGTGCCATTAAGCCTGAGGACATCAACATCATCAGTGAACATTTAACACATTGGGTGGTAGGCTGCGGCGAATCCTAATCTTCTCTGTTGCATAAGCTTGGACTCTGATTTCTCTACCGTATGTTTGCGTTTCCTCCATCAGCTCCGGAATAGTAGGTCCTATTCATCATCATCAGCAGCAGCATGACAACGCACTCTGCAGGTCAAAGGCCCCTCCCGTGTCTCTTCAATCAACCCTATCCTGTGCCAGCTGCAGCCACCGTATCCAGGCAAACATCTTAATCTCATTCGACCACCTATAAGAACCATCGGTTATCTTGCCTTCGTATTGCATGTCCTGCCCAAGCCCATTTTTTTCTCTACCTTTCGACTGGGACGTTATTAAACCGCGTTTGTTCTCTGAGCAACTCTGCCCTCCCGCCGTCTCTTAACGTTACCACTATTTTTTCATTTTCGTCCTTAACTTGAAAACTTTTCGTTAGCCTCCATATTTGTGCCCAATACTTGAGTGCCGGTAAGATACAGCTGCACAATACTTTTCTCTTGAGGGGTAATGGTAAACTGCCATTCATGATATGAGAGAACCTGCCAAATGCGCTCCACCCAATTCTTGTTTTTCTAGTTATTTAACACTCGCGACCCGGATCTGCGATCACTACCTGCCCTAAGTAGACATATTCCCTCACCACTTCGAGCACCTCGCTACCGATTATGAACTGCTGTTCCCTTCCGAGACTCTTGAACATTACTTCTGTTTCCTGCAATTAATTTTCACACCCACCGTTCTGCTCTGCCCGTCTAACTTAGTGATCATGTTTAGCAGTTCATCTCCTATCCGCCGCGGTGGCTCAGTTGTTATGCTGCTCGGCTGTTGACCCGAAAGACGCGGGTTCGATCCCGACCGTGGCGGTTGAATTTCTATGGAGGCAAAATTCTAGAGGCCCCTGTACTGCGCTATGTCAGTGCACATAAAGAATCCCAGGTGGTCGAAATTTCCGGAGCCATTCACTACAGTGTTTCTGATAGCCTGAGTCGCTTTTGGACGTTAAACCCCATAAACCAAACCAAACCAGTTCATCTCCTGGGTGACTTAGTAAGCAATGCCATCAGCAAATTTCAGATAAGTAAGGTATTCTCCATGAACTCTTATCCCCAGCTGTTCCCAATCCAAGCCACTTAAAACCTGCTTTAAAAAGGTGGTGAATAGGATTGGCGGGATTGTGTCTGCCTGCTTGTCTCCCTGTCTGACACCCTTCCTTATTGGAATTTTATTTCTGATTTTATGGAGGACTATGGTAGCTGCGCAGCCGTTATAGATATCCTCTAGTATTTTTACATATGGCTCTTCTATATCCTGACTTCGCCGTGCCTGCATTACTCCTGAGCTTTCGGCTGAGTCAAATGCTTTGTCCTAGTCTATGAAGTTTATACACAGGGTGTGTCACCTAATATTTCACACAATTTTAAAAAATAGTTTTTTTGAGTTACAAGACCGCCTTTCCGACGTAGCATTGTCAGCGATGTAGTACATCAAAATACAGCTAAGACGTGCTAACTAGCAGGCTGATTAACTGATACAGAGCAGTTAACTTTTTAATTATTACTGTTAGTATCATTTATAATTGAGAGCCATGTACCCGACTTTGACTAATATCCATATCAGTTTTTGGAATTTCGAAAACGCGGTTACCCTCGTCGCTGTAGCCCAACAAATTCTGGCTACATCGCGCTAAATTACTAGAGAGTTCGAAAAGCTTGCAGGCAAAGCAGCCTCTCGAAGGCGTGTAACTCGTCGAAATAGCCGACCGAAATTTGTTTGGCCACACCGCCGAGAGTAACCGCGTTTGAAATTATTAAAAACTCATATGCATATTGCTTGCGGTGGGTTACACGCCTGCGGATAACTTAAGAGTCTTACAGTAACAATTAAAAAGTTAACAATTCAATATTAGCGGCGCGGCCTGATTGTTAGGACTTCTTTGCTGTATTTTGATACACTGCACAGCTGACAATTCTGAGCGGGAAAAAGCCCTTTTCTAACTCAAAAACCCTATTTTTTTTAAACTGCAGAAAGTCTTAGGCGAAACACCTTGTATAGGGTATTTTGTCTGGGCTAGTTGGGGCATAGCTAATTGACGGAAACCATTGCGCGAAAAGAAAGAAGAAACGAAGGAGGACACAAGACAGGTTTCGCACTATGGTTTCCGTCAATTAGCTACATATAGGGGTCGGTTATACTCTATGCATTTCTCTATCACGTGATTGTCAGAGTGAATATGGTCTATAGTCCAGCATCCTTTGCAAAAGCCTGCCTAATCGTTTGGTTGATTGAAGTCTAACGTTGTCCTGACTCTATTACCCATTACCTTAGCAAAACGTTAAGTTGGGCGAGTTGGTATAGGTTCATGGTTGAAAAACAGCGCACAAAAGACTAGAGACAAGAGTAAAGGCGATTAATAGGACAGCGCTTGTCCTGTCATCGCCTTTACTCTTGTCTCTAGTCTTTTGTGCGCTGTTTGTTTTTCAACCATGTACCTTAGTAAATACCTTATAGGCAAAGGACAGTAAGTTGATCAGTCTGTAATTTTTTAAGTCATTTACTTCTCCTTTCATATGGATTAGGACGATGTTAGCGTTCTTCCAAGCTTCTGGTACGCTCGAGATCATAAAGCATTACGTATACAGGATTATTAGTTTTTCTTCCAGAATCTCCCCTCCGTCATTCAACAGATCTTCTGTTGCCGCTTTCTCCCTTTGCATTGCTCCTAAGGCTTTCTGTGCTCCCTCTTTTGTTACTGGCTGGATGTCCCATTGCTGTTTGTTACTGCCTTTGTGATTTACGTCCTGGCTGCATTGGCTTCTGTGTATTTGTGTAGAACTCTTCGGCTACTTTAATTACCCTATCCTGATTGCAAATGACATTGCTCTTTTTATCTTAACGTGTACGTGCGATTTTTGCCTATGCCTAATTGGCAAAATTGAAAATTGGTTTTTGAGGAAATTAAATGGCGCAGTATCCGTCTCACATATCCGTGGACAGCTGAAAAGCGCCGTAAGAGAAGGGATAAAAGAGGTAGTGAAAGAAAAGGAAGGAAGAGGTGCCGTAATGGAAGGCTCTTGAATAATTTCGACCACCTGGGGATCTTTATCGAGCACTGACATCGCACAGCACACGTGCGCCTTTTGCGTTTCGCCTCCATCAAAACGCGGCATCCGCGGCTGGGTTCGAGCCAGAGTACTCCGACTTAGTAGCCGAGCACCCTAATCACTGAGCCACCACGGCGGTTATCCCTAGTTTCCTCTTCACCGCCCCGTCCACCAGAAGATCCAGTGTCGGTGTTTACGAAGTCGAAACTGTCGGGGTTGTGAGCGAAAAATCACGGGCATGACTCCAGCAGGTGGTTCACAGAGAGCAACTCGGGAGGCAGGTGGGCCACCTAGATCACGTGACCTTGCGACGTCATCACAACCTGCCCGCGGGATTGTGAACAAACTGCCCCCCGTGGCAGGTGGCAGTTAAATTAAAAATTCGCGGCGGTTCAACTCTGCCGAATCGAGTTTCACGTAGCCAAAGCTAACGATGTCCATCGACGACTAAGAGTCGATGGTAGAAGTAGTTGAGACCAATGTGTTGCCGGTGGCTTGCCTTTGTCACTTCTCCGCTTGTTTACGCCGTCGCTTGACAAGTCGCTCTTCTTGTTCTTCTGGGGTTTCCGCCGCTCGATTAGCCTTGCAACTCTCATTTTTTTCGGTGACGAGCCTGCTCAAAGCGAGCGATGTCTGCCGGATGGTCAGTAGCGGCTGGCCACAATGTTCGAAGATGTAGTTCACTATACGTGCGCTTCTCAGCGTGTTCTTCTGTCTCAATAGCATCTAAGTCAAGCGCGCTGCTCTGGTAATATACAACCCATATCTGGCGCCACAACTGTGAATTGAATTACGACACACAACCTGATTACCACGTGGCTTTCTTACTGTCTTTGCCGACAACTTGCAAGGTCCAAATTCAATGTCAAAGGATAAGATCAAAGTTCAAGATGAAATATCAAGATCAAAGATAGAAGAAAAAGGTCAAAGTCAAAGGTGGTCCACTAAGTGCACGGCGCATGGTTAGGTATATGTGCACAGCAACACTAGCCATGACTTATCTCAAGGTCGTTTCAAGGTCATTCGGAAGCTCACGACGAAGTGCGTCCCAGCTTTAGTAGAGTAGCTTTCGCTATTACAATTGGCCTTTCGGGAAGAGCTACCTGGACCACAAAACGCCCACCGCTGGGACCGCCTGCTATGGAAGGGCAGTGGCGTATAACATAACCGCTGTACCACTGCGCCAGGAGGGGTATGAGTACTGCCAGGGATATAGCTATGAATGTAAAGTAGAGAATGGCCTTCGGCATATATGAGAATTAACGCATTACGCTAGCGCGTCATACCCTTAAGGTGGAGCTTAAGTGTTCCCTCTATTTTTAATTCATCAGCTTGTCCCCCACGGTCATTCTTTCCAAATTGCAAGCCACCTCTTTTAGTTAGCTATGCATAAAAGGCGATTGAGTTGTCATCTCCCTTATCTGTTTGCGAAGACCAGTCATGGGCGTAAAGGATATTTGTAGGGTTTCCTGAAGCAGGCTGCCGATGGATTTGATTTCCAAACTGTTCACTTTTCATTACTATGTTTGTTCGACCCGTCAAGAAATCAGATGACAAAGGCCTTAATTTAACCCCTATTCCCGGTACCCACGTATCGCCAACCTTCCATTGGATATATGAATTCATGCTTATTGAAGCGAGTTCAGCCGATGTAAGGTCAAACTCCTGAAAAAATCTTCCTTTCAAACTCCTCACTTCGCCTCTATCCCTGGCAGCCCAGTGTCTAAAAGCGTCACTGCCTACATCATGCCCTCAGAGAATGGGGTCGTCCTTGAAAATGCAAGTCGATCGCCTGAAGGAGCCTGCTTTTCCGGAAGTGACGCTGGGGCAATTACGCGAAAGACTGGCAAAAAAAAATGAAAAAAGAGTATCTACACAGAACTGCGATAATTCGGAGGAAAAAACTGCGGCCATCGCATATGTACACGGGATTTTCCGCCGTCTGAAAAAGATTGGCCATAAATGTGGGGTGAGAGCGGTTTTCAAAGCCGAAGATAAGCTAAAAAAAGATGTGCCCAGTGGTAAGCAAAAGACTGAGTAACGACACCAGGAGGAAATTCAGTGTTCGCCATGAAATATCTTTTGTGCCCTGCAGGGAAGAGGAGTTTATAAAATTCCTCTCTCCTGTGGTAAGACATACATAGGGCAAACTGGGTGCTGTGTGAATACACGTCTAAAAGAGCAGCTGTATTCGTTGGGAAAACCACCTAGCTCTAATCTTGTTCTGCACTGCCCATTCTGCAGAGGGTATCAACCCGATTTGAAAGGCACGTGGATACTGTACAGGAATCGCAAGGAAGTTTCACCTGAAGTGGTCAACGCATTTTCCACCTTTAAAGACAGCGAAGCATATGTGGCAAAGGCTACAGTGACCGTACACAAAACCTGAAATTGCGATCCTGCGATCTGCAATTGCAAGTTGTGATTGACTACGATGGTGCATTGCGCCATCTTCACCTTGTCTTTTTGTTGGTTTGTTTGTTTGCTTTTTCTTTTTGTTTCTAGGGGCTGGGCCACGTGAAACTTCTTACGCTTGTATCGGTTGAAACTTTTTACTGTCATTTTTTAACGCCAGGAAGCGTTTGTTGATTGTTCTCGTTTTTTTTTTTTTTTGCAGCCTATAAATATTGCCCATTATAAATAAAGAATACAGTTCTTATTCAGTGCCATGTTTTTCTCGCCTCGTTTTTTTTTCGTCTCCGTCTTTCGTGCTGTAGAAATATAGAATCGAACCAACTCGCCGAACTTGTTGTCCTCCATAGAGGCATCGAACACTTCACAGCAAGTGCATCGACTAATATACACCTTCTATAAAGTAGCCATGCATTCAAAGCCCTGTCCACGGTTACATCAGACCAAATTTGAAGGTGTTACAGAAAACAAGCAATCGATTACATTTGCAAGTACTTACCCACAAATGTAACTTACCTGATTGGTCAATTCAAGCCCATTAAAACCACCTGAACAATTACAAAGAAGTAATCGATAGTTATTACGTCATTTTTCATCAACTTTGATTTGTATAACACAAATTACAGGGACCAGAATGAGCGGGAGAGGCTAGCTTGATTTATAGTGTGTTGCAGTAAATACGTTTGTAATTTCTCCTCCCTTTATTCTTCTAAGCTTTCTTTACCATTTTTTTTGTGTTTCTTTCGGAAAACATCAGTAGCGACGATGAAGAGTTTCTAGATGTACGTGCCTGAGGGATGTTGCTTTAACACACGATGACCTTGTGCACCACCAAGAAGTTACGTAGCGTACCGCGAATCGCTGTTGTTCGCGCTCTGAGGGGACAAACCTCAAGCTCACTCAACATCACACTCTGTTGCGGTGTCGTTGTAAAGTAATAAACGCCAAGTGTGCTACACGCGGAACAAAGGGCTAGTGAAATGCATGCCACTGCTGCTAGCATGTCCCGACATTCATGCACACGCGGCTTATCGCAACTCGAATCTTATCGCTCTAAGGCGAGTGAATTGCGCGCTACACCACTGTTTCCTGCCTAGTTCGGATTCTCGAAGTGGAACCACTGGTTACAATATGTTCTTTGAAAAATAATGTAACAGATTAGTGGTTCTCGTTCAAGTAATTGGAAAACCGTGAATGTTACACCTTATAAGAGTAATAAATGCATTAAGAATTTTGCAAAAGAATGTCATTTATTACAAGTAATGAATTACTTATGACTGTGCACGTACAAGTCTGCATCAGACGCACTGCAAAACAAAAGAAGAGCCAATTTAATTGCCTATTCAATCGTCTGATGACTATTTCGTGGAATGTAGCTTGTCAAAAAGCCCGCATACCCTTTGCATGCCTTATCAAGTGCAAGAAAGCTCTGTCTCGCAAATAAATCAATAGTGATAATTAGCGTTTCGGAGGAGGTCCGAAGATCGCCCGTGACTTGCCTCACAAAAGGCACCGAACGCAGCGAAGTTACATCTCGCTGTCCTACGACATTTGCCCGCCACCTACACAGCAGATAACGACTCCGGATTGATCATGGCGTCCGAATACTCCATTGTCTCAATACTCCAGCAAGCATTGTTAACCTCAGCGGACCGGCCAAATGCACTGCGCGTTAAGCACGACGAGAAAGGCACACTTAAATAAAATAAAACGAGTACAGCGGCATATCACAAAACGAAGTGCGACTACCGATAGGCACTTCTTCCTCAAAGGTTTCCCATTTTTGCTGCGTTTCTCGAACCAATTCGTCGAGCCGACGAGAGGCACTCTGTGCCTCGTGAATTATGCACCAGTCGCAGATGTGATTAGCGGGGCAGCGGCAGGGTGCGAGAAAGAAGAGTTTGGAATCAGATCAAAGGAGACTTGAGATTTAGGCGCGTGATTCCCTTCGCGCATGCGTGAGCAAGCGCGCTGTACGGTTGCTGATCCGAAAAACCCACTCTTCACTGTTTCAAGCCAGTCGTAAGTTGGCTTCTATCCTTCTTTTGTCTTTCAGTGCTGCTCTTCAGTGCTGCTCTTTAAGAAGGGCGAAGCTTGTGAGGCGCCTTCGCTCGAGCGACTGACATAAGAAGAGACATCACACAGCGGACACTCTAAGCTGCTCTTCACGAGGGATGTGAAAGGGAGAGATGAAAGAGCTGTCCTGGTTCAATTTGGCCCTTATTCATAGTTTTCACCTTGTTTTTACTTGTTGCCTCATTTAGTTTTTCTGTTCTATTCGCGCCTTTCATGCGCCGAAGCGCGCCGTAATAGCTCACCTCCGAGCAACGACGTTTTGAATAAAACATTCCATGATGCAGGACGAGTCTCGTTAGCTTAGGCCTGCGTCTCGTGAGCATCCATGATTGAGAGATAGTCTTCGTCGCACCTGCATTCGGCGGTCTTAACTGCTTTGAGATCGGGCGCTGTGTTCAGTTGATTGGCCTTTGACTTTGTGCGAGGGGAAAATTGTACTCAAGGCTGAAGTAACAAAAATATCCTCGGCGAACTTTCGGGCATTTCTTCTCCTATCTATACTCGGCCTGAACTTTTTACTTTGCAAGAGAGGCTGCCGTAACTGGAATAATTGCTGCAGAAGTGCGACATAATCATGCAACTGCAATTCAAGCAGGCGATTTTGGAATTTGGCGGTTCGTGGTTTTATTCCGCAGCCACAAACATTTGACTTCGAATCTGTGAGTTACTCAGAAAGGGAACCTCAGATCTGCCCATCACTTGTTTTTGGATGCCGTGGTTAGCAGGCCTGCCAAGAAAAACTTTATAATTTGGGCCTCGAAACAAAATATTCTTACTGCTGCGTCAGCACACAAGTCAAAGCACGCCTCTTTGACTGACCCGAACTTAATGCCTTAGGCGTACATTAACACTTCATCTCTCACGGAATTCGCACACTAATGAGAGCTTGGGCTTGGGATATGCTTGAGAAATGAGGCTTCCCAATAACAGTGAAGCAAATTCTACGCCCGGAAATCATACCAGAGGCAACTAGAAAGGTTGAAGATTGAATATTGATGATCTGCATTAAGCGCAACGTCGGCTATTCACACAGTCAAACATGCCTTGACTGCTATTAAAGCATCATATATTTTCTGAGCCACAGATACAATTGAGGAAGTTTCGAGAAGAATTCTGAGCCATTGTCTATGCGGTACAGCAGTCAGATCATAAAATTCCACAGGCGGAGGAGAGGATTCTTCGTTCGCTTTTACGAAGAACCCCATAGAACTTCATTAATCGGTAGTTAAGGTGACTGCGAGGGACATCAAAGATATACTCCATTTTCGTGCCTGTTAAGATGCTGTCAATAACGTTATGTGTACTGAACCGGCCGCCGCGGGGGTCAGTAGTTATGGTGCTTGGCTGCTGACCTGAAAGACGCGGGTTCGGTAACAGCCGCTGTGGTTGCATTTCGATGATGGCGAAATGCTGGAGGACTGTGTTCTGTGCGATGTCAGCGCACGTTAAAGAGCTCCATGTGGTCGAAATTCCCCGGAGTCGTCCACTACGGCGTGCCTTATAACGTGAATGGTTTTATAAAGTAAAACCCCGCAAACCTAGCCAAACCATACCAGCATAGCAGGATATAGCGTGTCATCATATAGATGCAATGGATGGATCACTTTTTGCACGTGGTCTCCTTTTATCGGTTTGCAATACTCGGCAGTGATATGGCCGTCGAGGACAACCAGTGAGCAGAGAGAAGGTCAGAATAGACAAAGACCATTGCTGACCCGCCTGTCTGCTCAAGCGCCGTCACGGCATAGTCGCGTTCGCAATATTCTGAGGGGCTTCTTTGGTTTGCCCAGGGCTTTCAAATCATGAAAAGTGACCGTAGACTTAAAGGACATCAAAACAAGTTATACACAATCAGGAGATGAAAATTTATTTCCCTGGAATTGACGAAAGCGAAGCCCCGCACTGACACTGGTGACCGAGGTTTCAGCTCACTAGCAGTACGTTATGCAGTCCTCGCGACGAGCGGTTTTCAAGGAAAGAGGATATGGAACTTTCGAGTTTTTTTTTATTTAACAGAAGTGCATTGCACAGGCGCAAACTATATGAAAGAAAGCACGCAAAGCTGTCGCGATGCGGGTCGACTGCGCGACTAAGGCTGCTCTAAAAATTGCAGGCACGGCCCGTCACGCGGCACATGGCATATGTATTGAATTCTTAGAGAATTTTAATGGCAATGCCTCTCATTCAGAAAACGAAATACTCATAAGGCGATCACTTTCGTGTGTGCAGCTGCCACACCATTTCTAAAAACCCTCCTTTTTTTACAACAGCCAGAGGCCCATTACTGGCCTGGGGCTCGTATGCCTCCTTACATAATGGTTTTACATGTACACATAATACATTTATAGCAGCGCGCACTCAAAGACGTCCCTGAGTCACAGATGTGCGACGTTTTGTGACTCTCGAATGAGTTTCAGTGCAAAAATGTGACCACGCAGAAACAGAAAACGCAAAGAGAGTCACTTAACTATCAGTATGCAACAAAAACTAGACAAAAACAATATGAAAACCAACACCCCTGTTAAATTACAGCGCAGCTATGATAGCTGTCATCTTGTATATATTTAATACAATCTTGTTTAGAGCACCGAAGTTCGCCTTCAACCGGCGATGTTCCATTCCGGAACCAATAGTTCCGTAACGAAAATTCATAAATTCTCTGCTTTGGCCCCTGTTTCCGTGCATTACTTAGGGAAATCCCTGCGCTTTCTCCTAAGGTATTTTATAGCGTTTTTAAAATAATCTTCGCTGTTTATTGCGATCAAAGGAAGCCAAAGTACAGGTATTAGGCGAAGTTTCATTCGTTACTCGTTTCTGTGCCTTCTTTGCCTGCCGACCTCCAACACGTATTTCTATGTGCCTTATGTGATTCTGTCACCAGCATTAAAGGCTCTCGAAACACTCCTAAAAAAACCAGTGTTGTATGCTTTGGAAGTTCAGGACCACTGCTTCATGAAGCTCCTTTATAATGAATTTGCTAATCCATTTTTCAAAGAGGACCTACCGGGAATGGAACCTTGGCCCGCATCGCACCTTTCCTTCTCCTCTCGTGATAATAGGGGGTATTCAAAATTCCGCAAGTGCGCTTTCCCGCATAACAATGTGGCCCCAAACAAGATGGCCGACTTCGCTATAAAGGAACTACGTGGGCTACAGGACAGGCGCTAAAGGTGTGGATATAATGTAAGAAACGTATTTTGGAAGAATCAAACAAAAAAACAGTCTTTCTTGCTTTGTTTCAGATGGAAACGCATGGTCAGCCATCTTGTTTGGGGCAACATTGTCATGCGGGAAAGCGCACTTGCGAAATTTTGAATGTCCCCTATTACCACATTCAAAGCTAGGGGCCTCTCCACCGGCCTCACCTGGTGAAACGTCATCGTCGGTGTTTTCATGCCATCGTTTTTCTTTTTAATTTTTTTATTTTCCTTGAGTGCCACCTACTTTCCCTCAAGACTCACTTATTCAACTCTACTTCCGGCCCTGCATGCTACGCTCTGTCTGCTTGTTGCTTTAGTGTCTATGTCGATGTAGTTGTGCGTGACGTTAATGTTGCGCCTGAAGGTATTCGAAGACTGGCCGCTTCGAAACCTGTGCCCGTAGACACGATGCACGAAGAGGGTGCGAGTTCTTTAAAGAAAGACTGCAAACTTTCATGTTTCACTCTACGTTTCTTCCAGAGTTTCGAGGCGCAATTAAAGCTAGGATGCTCGTCACAACATCATTCACTGACTGGGCAAGTTTATTTACGGTGTTCAAATGTACTGTAAGACTCCTTCGTGATGCTCTTCTACAGCGCTTCGGCAGCGAAATATTTTCAACATTCATTTGTATAGAAAGGCCGAACGTTTCATATCACCAAGGTGGCGTGTGCAGAAGTCACGTGTACTGCGAAAGCAATCGTTCACGAAAGGCCTGCAGAGACCTTTACTACTAAATGGATATTTTGCTACACGGGTTTGCTTATCTTTTTTCTTTTAACGAGCAAGACTTCTGGTTAAGTTTTCGTTTTAAAAATGCTCATTTCACTTTAACAGTTATCTCTCGTCTCTTTTTCATTTTCTTTTCGCAAATATAATCACTGCCTAGGCTGGTTTTCATAATTCAAAGCTTCTCAATTCTTACATACTGCCGCTGGATTTCCAGAGTTTTCAGCCCGGCGCGCACGGAAGGCTTAAGTTTTAAACACGTTGCGTGTCGGAAGCACTCAAGTGGGAAAATCTTTTCCACGGCTCCAAACGATTCGATTATGCCGCATGCGTTAATGTAATTATGCTTTAATTTTGATAAAGGTCCTTTGAAATTTATCATTCTATTAATAAACAAAAGTTATCTGCGCCAGCTGTCATTTTTAGCAGAAACAATTAGGGCATGCACACTCGCGTGTGTGCCAAAAAGAATAGTGACCTTTTTCACCTTCAATGAGAGAGAATGAAATAAATATTACTCTATTTAAATATTCACTGGAGGGATGCAAGAAAATGTAAAGGAAACAGCGCCTTGTTTGTCTAAGCTTTAATAACCTTCGGACTGAGCCTTGGGCGCGGCTGTGGTACGATAGTGGCTGTTACCTAGTGAGAAATATTCGACACCAAAAGCGCCGGATAATCAGCGACCGCAAGATTGTGGTTCCAGCCACTTGGTTTTACTGTCAAGCTACTTTTTCTAATTCATCCTCTCTTTTGATGCTTCACGCGCGCGCCCCATTCCTCTCCTTCGCAGTTTATGGTTCGTCGAAGACTCCCCTAAATGAACGAATTGGCTATGCGGTGTCAAGAAGTAGACGAGTGGCTAACGAGCTGCAGCTTGCGAATGTGAAAAGGAATCAATTTCGATCGATTAGATGTCGATCACAACTGTCACATCACTGTGTTTTGACGAGTGGTGGCGTTGGCGTAACACATTCAATGTTCATCACTTTGTCAAGTGGCATCGCAAGACCTATGACGTCGCCGCTACGAAAAGCCGCCCGAGCGCGCTCCTCACAGGTGTTAGAGTCTCTTCATATAATCGAAAATCTGATACGCACAAACAGCTTCCCCTTTCAAACGCAACAATGGGAATGAATAATCGGAGACTATTTTTTTGTGTGTGTGTCCGGACGCTGCGAGCCACGTACCACGAACCCTGCAGATCGCTCGCGCTTTGGACATGCTTCCATGCTATTTATGTGCGACGGGGCGTCTTGACCATTCTTTAAGACGAAGAAAAAGTGTAGCTGTTGCCCGATGCGCCTCCTCACTCGTGGTTCCTCTCTCACAGCGCCCATCTGCCAACCAGAGGAGGCTTTGTGCCAGAATGGCCGCTGCATTCCCAAGCCCCAGTGGTGCGATGGCAACAAAGACTGCACCGACGGCAGCGACGAGGCAGACTGCGGTGAGCGTGCTAATTTTTCTTTTTCTGAATACGCTGACATATTTAGACTCTGCTGACACATGGTGATAACATACATTTCGGTGACAAAATTCTGCACATTTGTTCATGGTGTGCTTGATCAATGAATCATATTTTTTTTAATTAGCACCAGTAGCCGTTATATTAGTGGGAGCACTAAGCATCTTTTTCCTCGATGCTAGGAGTTCTTTCTAGCATGTACTCATAGTGATTCTGGCGGTGGTCAATTTTTTTTCCACCACAGCACCCCGCAACTGCACTCACGATGAGTTCGAATGTGACAACGGACGCTGCGTTCCAAAGTCCTGGCACTGCGATGGCTACGACGACTGCGGGGACACCACCGATGAGATATGCCGTGAGTAGCGTCAACCTCTTTATAGGCTGCTTAGCAGTTCCGCAGTCATGTATTTAAAAGGGGCGTCGTGAATACATAGAGCGTCTCAGGGTGCGACTAAATCTTTCCGGTCATGCATCACTGAACACCAACCTCCTACCGGAAGACAACGCATCGTGGTCGCCCAGAAGAATTAATAACTCGCAACGGTTAATAACAAACGAAGTCATTTGTCGTTGAAGCGAGATTTTCCCGCTTCACGACAAGGTCGCCTTGTTCACTAACTGGGGGTCATTCTAAAAAAAAAAGTATATGGTCATTACACATTCATGTTCATATTCGTGACGACGGCTAACAGGCTTTCCGTTTTGCTTTCGCGAAGACCCCGCCATCTTTCATGGGCGGCTTGGAACACGCATTACGCTTGGCCTCGGCACAGTGCTCCTACAGCGGAGGCTTATATGTGGGCTCGACGACCCATGGTTGGGTTGCGCCTCTTATACTAGCATGCGAGCCCTGGTCCGTCGCATGCACGCCGCGTCTTTCGGCCGAGATTCTTGAACGATGTTTCGTCTTCATGCGACTGATGCGATCTTAACTCGCACATGCAACTCCGAGGAGGGTGGCGGGGGGGGCGCTGCAAGATAGGCAAAGCTGCGTACAATGTACACGAAACACAAGGTAAGGCTAGGAAAACAAAAAGAATTCAAGCTAACAAAATAAACAATGCAAAAAGAAAAATTAAACACCTATTGGCAAAACATGTGGAACAAAAAGATGCAAAAAATACGCGATTCAGAGAAAAAAAAAGAGCTACAAATTTAGCGTGTGCAAAGAACAAACAGCAAATGAAAATTTCACAAGAAACTATGTTGGGAAAGCACACGGGGATACGCAACGAAGTACCTCAGTGTTATAAGCCATAATAGTGATGGACAGTTAAATTACACGACTTAGCAGTAGCATATTAAAAGTGCAGTAAAACAGCGTTAACAGGTGTTGCCAGTTTGAGAAACGACATTAACCTGGTTTGCAGTCTAGGAGGATTGGTCATGCTGGCTAAGGTTGCATGTATAGAATTTTATTCTTCCGCATCGATATTTACTAGTGCGTGCAGAAACCGGAGATACATTGTGCGCTTGGCTACGCGAGTGGAAATAAGTTGTGTTGGGTGAAACGGTGAAAAAGTGGTGTAAGAAGTCAAAGAATGGCTTTATGGTTTATTGAGGTTTAACGTCCCAAAGCGACTCAGGCGATGAGGGATGCCATAGTGAAGGGCTCCACAAATTTCGACCATTGACATGTGCACTGACATCGCACAGTACACGGGCCTCTAGCATTTTCGCCTGCACTGAAATGCGACCGCCGCGGCCGGAGTCATAGAATCATGAACCGGGAGAATGTCCGAGTGCGGCGGCTTAAAAAATTAAGAGATTTTCAGAGTGCCGTAACGCTCGAACAACAGGTGACAAGGAACGACAAATTATCCTAGCAGCCTTGTTTTGCGCTCATTCACGGCGTGTGATAAGATTAGCGTCATATTTCTGAAGTTCCTGACGCTGACTGTTCACAATGTATTTGATGAGAGTGAACCAAATTTGGTCAGAAGTAAGAAACACAGCCAGGTGCGTGAAACGCGACGATGAATGAACACTATTGCTGTTCGTGATAGGAAAGGCAAATGGAAAGGCTGGGAGCAAAGAAAATATTCTTTTTTGCATGCTGATTTTTGTCATCGTGCTTTTAAATGTTTAACAGAAAATATATCTAAAGTAGTCCGCATTCGGCTGTTCAAACCTACTGCAGGGTTTATACAAGCGGAGCACGTTGCATGTAATATTGTTTCCGACTGCAGAATGGGATGTACGGTCGAGTCCGGAACCTCAGTTAGATTAGATATTTTCCAGGCATCGGTTCCCTAGCCTCCGTATAGCCTCGCTTTCGAGGTATCATGTTTATCTAGGTCGAACTTGATAATCAACTCCTTCGATCAAGTGACGCTGGCGTCATATTCCGCACTCATTAATAATTTGTTGCAGTGCATAGCTCAAAGTAGCGTACAGTAGTGTGGCGCCCCTATACCTGCGATACTTCGGTGGTGCATGTAGAGGCAGCTTCTTGATCTCAATGAACAAAAGTGCATAAAAGGCGCTCACATTGGATCAAGCGTTAAGCAAAATGCGGCGGGCTGTAACTTTCGAAACATTTCAGATCGTGCCACGAAACTTAGTCTTTTAGAGAGCACTTACTGAAAACTTTCCACTGGTATGCACTGACATAACATATATGTTGTGTCATGGCGCATGCAGCAAGCAATTGTGTTATGACGTCACAGTTTGCGAACGGACACAAATGTCTCGGGGTTCGAGCCATAGAATGCTTCTTCCATGAAACCTGCTGGATTTCTCACCCACACTCAAAACAAAAAAGTGAAAACGGTAGGTTTATTGCAGCCGTGTTCATTCTCCACCAATATGTCACCTCCTAAGCACATGGGCGTAATCCAATCAATGTTCCCGTTTTCATTCACGTTCACCGCGACGTCATTCTGCATGGTTATCGATCGACGCCAAGGCATCCTATAATGTATACAGCGAAGCTGCGTTTACGCCGGAGATAGTTCACTACAAAGCTGTCCTGAAACGGTGACTTTTACTAACATATAAGCGAGTAGAATAATTGAGAATAACATTTCCTTCCTTTCCTTCCTGTTCCTATTCTCCGCCGTTAGTGTACTCGAATACAACTCAAGATTGAAGCGGAAAATGCTCCTCAAAAGAGCCCCTCCAGCCAGTGGCGTCGACCGATTCTTCCCTTTGACCAATCCCATTGGACCTGCTAGAGTGAAATCGCAGGCGGTGGGAAATGAAAGCTGGGCAACCACGGCTTAATCGTATTAACCCCGGCGTCATGAAAATGGGTCGACGCCATTGGCTGGAGAGGCTACTTTGAGGGGCATCTGCAGCTTTGTTCTTGAGTTGTATAAGACTAAAGTTAATCTCAGTCGACCAAAGAGACGCCAAGTCGGCAATACGGCGCAAAATGACCTTCACACCAGAGGCAAAACACATTGCTTCGCCGTGGTTGAGCACCTTCCAGATTGAATCCCCACCCTCAAGGTGATGCTGAGCCCCAAAAAAAACCTTTTCACCCCCCCCCCCCCCCCTTTAAAAAAAGAGAGAATAGGGACCTTACTGTGGCCTGAAACATGGCCGTGCAGCAAGCAATTCTCCGGCGACAACAGCAGAAGCCATCCTTGCCTTTTTGCCTTTGCCTTTTCTTTTTTCTCCTGCCGTGCTCAACCTTCCCTCCACCTTGCACCAAAAAAGCCAGATTTATTTCGAGTGCGGATTTCCAGAATCCCGAGACCAGCAGAATGAGATCGTGCGGTCGGCGCAAAGCGAAAGACGAGAGCCGTGTCGCAATGCAATCCCGCGGTGCCGCTCGGATCCGATCGTCGTGGCGCTAGGCGGCCACAAATTTCGCCAAGTGTTCCGGGTACGAAGGGAGTCTCGGATCTCCTTTTAACAAATTGCTCCCAAAATACCGCAGCGAGCATGGTATTTCAGGCACGACCAGGATTACGGGAGACTTACGGGAAAGTAACATAAAAGAAAGGGGAACCAATGAAACCCGCGAACATATCTGCGATATTGGTCGGTACAGTAGAAAGAGTAAAAAATATGGAGTGCTTTTATGCGTTTTCTTCTAGGAACGTGCGCAAGACTACCCACGACGATGGGACGTGATGAGATATCTCATAGAACAGCCGCAGCCCGTAAGATCCGTACGGATGTCATTTCTCCGTTGTTTCCAGCCATTTCCTCGCCAGAGCTCGAAATCAAGAATAACGCCTAAGAGCAGAAAGAATACTTCCACCTAATGTTAGACAGCACTTCAATCTGGGCTCTCTACTCCAACGACAAACAGCATAAAGCAATGAACGCGCCAAATCAGCGTAAGCTCACGTAGCACAGCGATGGTCGGGCTCCTGTTCGAGCTCTAGGCTTTCTCTCCTAACTAGAACTCACTTAACGCCGGCGACTTGTGCGATCCACGGTTGTCAGCGCCGCCGTTTTCTCCTTCGGTGGCTCCTCGCTGGTGCCCGGTTTATCCTAAGAGCAAGAACACAAGCGAGAGCAGCGCGCACCAATGAGGGAAGCCAGTGGCGCCGAAGACAAAGGGCCCAGGGGAGCCGGGACAGGCGCGATTGCGAACTGAAGATAAATCGAGCAGCGCGACGGCGCCCCGGCGTGTAGACGTCACTGTAATTGCAGCCAGTGTTGCGCCATTGTCGTGCCTCAGCGCGCTTTAGCAAAGACGTGGGCCGAGCCTCCAGAAAAGAAAACTTCACAAAACCCGGTGGAGTCTGCAGACAATCGCGAAGATGCAGGTTCTGCGCCGTGGCTTCCATCGGAGAAAAGGAGTTTTTAATTCCTTTTTTTTTTATTCATCATGTGCCTAAAAGATAATCACTGCGCCCCGCGCCTTAAGGCGTCTGTTTCTCAACGCTTTAGCTCAGCGACAGCGGACGCTTTACAGCGCTTGACAGTCTCCGAGCCGCTCTCTGAAAGTATTTGCAGCAGTTTTCGAGGGAAACTAGTGAATGCGACTTAAAAGTGTACTTCGCTAAGACTCGCCCACTTCGCTTGCTACACGGGTCGCGCGTTCTGCATTACCGTCTCAGTATTTGAGTTGGGTCTGTCTTTCTTTTTATTCTCTTTTATCACATTCTACACTAAGCCTCACATGTGGGCAGGTCCGATGAATTGAGGAAAGAAGCAGCGACTCAACGAGTGTTCTCTGCGGAGCTCTCGTCTGGCCTTGCGACGTTCTCAAGTAGATCTAAAGGCCTCGTAACATACGGGCAAACTTTAGTTGGAGCTTAATGGGAAGAAAGTTTTTCCCGCCGTCATCATTCCTGCTAGGATACACAACCCGCATTTTCGGTTGTAGCAGCAGAATGACGCGGTAAGCTCTCCTTTCCAGCCGACTCTGATTTAAACCTGCCATCGCACACGCATGCTCCCACACAGGCCTGCCTTGTGCACTGTCGTTGGAAGTAGCTTCGTTGAAGAAATTGTGTACTCTACGGCCAGACAGTCGTTAGCTTAACTCGTAGTCTGGTCGGCGAAAAGTTCCAGCTGGTAACTTGAACTTAAGTGAAACTTTGTTTGGAAAAGTTCGGCTTAAATAAATGGAACCACGTTCCAAATCCAGAAAGCAGTAAAATATCTGGGAAAAGGTTCCAGTTAAAGTTGACATACATGCATCCGGAACTCCCTTTCGGCTACATTTCGAAGTGTAATGTGTGGAATTGAGTTTCAGGTGAGGCCATAGGGCAGAGCCTGCAAGCAGGCCCTTAAAAAAATATCCTGGCGCCACAGCTCTGCGTGCGGGCATGCACAGCCAACAGCCACTTTTGAAGCTTACCACCCTAACACCGCGTTTGCGACGTCCTGGGCACTTATGATTCAGTACTGTTGGGCAGGGCTGAACTCAGTTACAACTCTTCCCATGAATTGGCGCTTTCCCATCGTTGATAATACCTCGGTCAGCTTGGGTATTTATAAGCCCAGTGCTCCACCCCACTGGATCATCGGACATAAGACAGCAGTGCCTACAAGACATTATAAATGTAACTTAACTGTTTTTTTAAAGACGGACTTTAATGAGGCAGTGGCCACTAGCACGAACAACACAGTGCGGCAATGGTTTGAATGGGTCATGACATTACCAGTGCCAGCTGCATTTTTCTTAGCGGTCGTGGTTTTTGAGGAAACTAAATGGCGCAGTAACTGTTTCGCTTCTCGGTACGCGTTTTTCTTAATTAGACTACAAGTAATAGAAGTGAGGATTCTGATTATGTACGTTCTTGAGTGTGCCATAGATCTTAAACTCAAGGCCAGAACAGAGGAGCTCCTACACAACTCTGCGGTTCGTGCATTTAGTCTGCGATTAAATCTGATGTCCACTGCAGTAGGGTCAGCTAATGTAACAAGCAAAAAAAGAGGAAGCTGTGTAGAGAAACGTGCTCTGTACATGCTTAAGAATTTTTTCGCTTCACAGGTTTCGCTTTTAGAATCATAATCAGTGATGAAAAATGTTAAGTTACAAGCAAGAAAACCACATACCATTTTACTGCGGTATAGTTAGTAGTAGCATTCTGCAAAATTGCGGTATGCGCGTGAAACAGCGAAGGAGTTCAAACTCCAGTCTCCAGAAGCCTCCATTCACCAGCATATCACTCATCAACCGGACGAAAGTGTGGCGGCAAAATAAAATTCAAGCCAGCGATGAGAAGGCGACCATTGAAAAGCGAAAGGCTTAAGACTTCTGTTGTAGCAGCTTTGACATATCGGTTTGTATAATAACCTGTCAATTTTTTTGTATTCAGATTCATTTGTAATCGTTGACAACAGGCGTCCGCGGTTGCGCTTTCTCGTGGTCAGAAAGTAGCATCGCTGCCCACTATGCTTGCAATAAATGCGCCGTGTATTAGAATTTCTGCAATGGTTGCACGCGTCAACGCTCACGGGCCTTAGCAGCAGGGGTTGGTGAACCCCTTATATGATCTGCCCCATTCTGTCCTCTCTCCAAAAATGGGCAAGACTCACTGCCAGTCACAGCTGCGCAAGTACCGCTAAGAATCAGTCAAAGTGCAGTGGTCGTTTTCGTGGCTGGTTGAAATTCCTGCGGTTATCATCATCACCAGCCTATTTACGCCCACTGCAGGACATAGGCCTCTCCCATATATCTCCAATGAATCCAGTCCTGTGCCACATCAGGCCACCTTATGTCCGCAAACTTACGAGTCTCATCCTCTCACCTGATTTTCTGCCGCCCCCATGTCACGCTTGCCTTATCCTGGAATCCAGTTCGTTACCCTTAATGACCATCGGGTACCTTCCTTCGCTTGACATGACCTGCCCATACCCATTTCTTCTTCTTGATTTCGACTAGGATGTCATTAACTAGCGTTTGTTCGTTAGCCCACTCTGCTATCTTCCGGTCTCTTAAGGAATACTGAAAAAAAAATCTGAAGCTATTGAGAAAGCAGCATGATTTATTTTTAGATACGATTACCCAAGCATATAATCATCATTCCGGTTATTTTTGAGCAAAGGGCTGTATGAGGTCGCCAGGCCATACTCAGCGCGCTCCTTGCTGCGATTTGGCGTACATAACATCAAGCCTAGGCTCAGCAGCCGCGTAGACAAGCTGGATCTCAGAGTGCAGTTGAGGATTTCCCATCTCGTGCCGAGCTTACCAGCGCTTTTGCTAAATACTGCATGAACGCGCGGTCGCTCCAAAAGATGGAACGTTGCTCGAGGTGTGGTAGCATACAAATGCTACGAAAGCTAGATACATTGAAAGCTAGATACAAATGCGTTTCCCGTGGTTGACGAGAAGCGTTGCAAGCACGGCTGCAAGATCGCTTCTAACCATAACGAGACAGTGCTCTTTCGTCTGGCGAGCACGAGAGGTCGTTACCAGTACCATATCTGGTTCTGGCAGTGTCGACAGGTTACCAGCAGGTTACAAGTTCAGGATTAAAAGTTGTATTCAAATGAAAAGTTCAATTTATAGATAACACCGTTGAGCCTGACGGATTGCTTCAATAAATATAAACAAAAAAACGCCCAGCGTTGTGGCAACTGCCACCACACCGTTTCAGAGGGGACGCTGCTACCTTCCATCCATCCATCTTGTGAAAGGCTGTTTTTTGGTTCACCGTCGCTGCAGACAGCGGGAATCTTCGATTAATTCTGACTGAATCAGGCAAGTAGACACCTAAAGTACAAAACCATGAGGTCCAGAAAGAGAATCTTGAAGCACGGGCACAAGCAAGCAGAACGAAATGGACTCTGCAGCGAGGAAAAAACACGTCGGACGTGCCCACTTTCGTGCGGCCCGTGCTGGTGAGAGCTTGTGACTTGGTATGGTTGACGTCTCATGCCCTGTTGTCGGATCTTTTGCAGGTGGCCGCTAGGTGTGATGGTTGGAGAACTATTGATTAAAACAATTACTTTCCTCTGATTTCGCTTTGAAAAGAGTTGCTTTGGTCACTCTGAGTGCCGCAGCTAT
The DNA here is from genome assembly GCF_055824585.1 of Amblyomma mixtum. Classification (NCBI taxonomy): domain Eukaryota; kingdom Metazoa; phylum Arthropoda; class Arachnida; order Ixodida; family Ixodidae; genus Amblyomma; species Amblyomma mixtum. The sequence goes on along the minus strand of NC_143012.1, from coordinate 225,352,491 downwards.
TATTTAACCAGAAATATCGGCGGTAATTTGTTTGTTCACTCTCCCTTTAACGTTACTCCCATAAATTTTCTTTCTATAGCTCGCTGCTTGTTTTCAATTTAAGTTCAACTATTCTCGTCAGCCCCCTGTTTGGTAACATACAGTTGTTTTATGCTTTCCTCCTAAGGGATACTGGTAAATGGTCTTTCATGACCTCAGAGTACCTGCCAAATGCATTCCACCCTATCTTTATTCAACTCGTTTTTCTCACTATCTCTATATATACCTGCCCTAAGCAGAGGTAGTTTCTCACCACTTCCAATGCTTCACGCTTCACTGCTAATCGTAAACTGCTGTTCCCTTCCGACGCTACTGAATATTATTTTAGTTTTCTGCACGTTCATTTTTATGCTACCCAATCTGCTTTACCTTTTCATGACCTCATCATGCTTTGCAGTTACAGCCCAGAGTAACTTTGTTAGGCAATGTCATCAGCGAATCGTAGATTGCTAAGGTACACCCCACAATCTTTTTTTCCGAACTCTGTCCAGTCCCATATCCAGCATTCGTGGAGATATTTTGAATATTAGAAAATAGTAAGGTACTGTCATGGAAATATTGAAGGCAATGGTCCACTCTTCCCATGTGCAGCAAAATCTTTCCTTTCAACTTCTTCCATCACTCGCATGGAGCAGTTAATCCTGTAAAAGAAGATCAGCTGGGAACGCTTTTTGCGAAAGCAAAAACGTTAGTAGAAAAAAAAATCAAGCCTGTCAAGGGGGAACCTGTGGATATACTGATCGTAATAGTTAAACCTTAGAATATATGAAAAAATTGCGTCCATAAAATCTTTCCTGTCCAAAAATGCTCTTGTTCAGAATTGTTGGGCTTGCAGATCTCTGATTTCCTCCTGTAAACAGGCTGTGCATAGCTTTAGAGAGATAGTGGAGAGATAGTGATAGTGGAGAGATGGTGCCTGACATCCTTACTTATTGGAATTGTACTGCAGTCTTTATGGAGGACTATGACGTCTGTGCAACCACAATAGATATCTTCCAGTGTTTTTATATAAGGCTCACCTACAACCTGATTTCGTAATCCCTGCATGACTACTGCAGTTTCGACTCAGTCAAATGCTTTGCCCTAGTATGAGGGCTGTACAGGGGTTCGTCATATTCTACGCATTTCTCTATCGCCTGATTGGTGTTGTGAATATGGCTTACTGACGAGTAGCATTAACAGCCAGCCTTTGATTGAAATCTAAGGTTGCTCTGATTCCGTTACCGATTACCTCAGAAACACCTTGCCGGCATGGGACAGCACGCTGATCGTCCTATAATTTTTGCAGTCCTTGACGTTCTCTTCCTTATTAATTGAGATAATATTAACGTTCTCACATAATTCCGGTACGCTCAAGGTCATCAAGGCATTGCGCATACAGGGCGACCAGTTCTTCTGGCACAATCTCCCTATCTTCCTTCATTAGATCTGCAGTTTCCTAATCCTCACCGACTGCTTTCCCTCTTTGCATTGTTTCTCATGCTTTCTTTACTTCCTCTTTTGTTACCGGTGAAACGTCCAATTCCTTTACACCACTGCCTTCGTCATTATCGCACTGATTTTTTCTGCTGCTGCACAAATCTGTGTAGAACTCCACGGCTACCTAAACTCTTCTGTTAATATTGGTAATGTCATTGCCCTCCTTGACTCTTAGCGCGTATCCTACGGTCTCATGGTGTCAAAAACCAGCGGTGATGGCCAACACACGAATTCAGGCAGCATATGCTTTCTGCAGATGGCTTTAATTCCATAAGGCGCTAAACTCTATTTTTTTGTGGGTTCTGATTTTTCCCTTTGAGAGTATTGGGATTTCTTCAAGCCCTTTCTAAATAAATCTTGTTTGCAATTGTCTCGTTGCTTCCGTGTGCGGCCATATATGGATGGACGGGCAGGCATGGTTGTCTGCCCTTGCAACTAGAAGCCCTCCATGCGCAATACATTGCCTACCAATGCGTAGTCGTACTTAGTGCAAGAGAAGTATTCGGGCCCTTCCTGAGTGATGCGACAGAAACCGATACGCTTCCGGTAAACTAGAATGGGTTTCTGGTGTACACGTCCTTCAATGATTCGCGGGCATAAATGGGTCAGTATCTGAAGTACACAAGCATGAAGTGCAAACTGATTGATTCCTGTCGTCTATGTCAGTCTAATGCGCCATTACTTTTCCACCAGTACGAGGTCTCCATCCTTCCGGCCTCGCCGGTCATCAAGCGCCGGCACTCGTCCTACCAGTACCGGCAGAACACCGAGCCATCAATGAAAGCCTGTAGTTAGCGGCTTGACTGCCTAATGTTTACCCCAAATTTCCACTGGTCCTAACATGCCTTCGTTTGACCCAAGGCCAATGTTCAACGCTATTCGCGATTGTTTAACAAAGTCTGCAAACCGTGAGCTAGCTGTGGACTGCTGGGGACAAACTTTCGCGTGCCTCTGGCTTTCAGCCAGCTTTTGTGGAACACATTCTGCCACATGGGCAGACGTCCTCTCACTGCGTCGGGAAATGCAAGCAGCCTGGCGAGCAGTCGTCGGAAGCTGTGACCGGCGTTCGCCTGGAGCACACGTTTTGAGCAACACAGGAAAACATGGCAGGAGCAGCGTGCGCCCGCAAGCGCGAATGTATAGGGTCATCCAATTTGAAAATGGAACAAAATGTGAGCAATAGTTAAGGTTTACTCCATATTATAATTGCCGAACACATTTTTTTTCTTATTTCCTAACTAGTCTTCCGCCCACCTGATCCGCCCACCTAAATTTCTGCCGCCCCCTGCTACGCTTGCCTTCTCTTAGAATCCACTCCATTACCCTTAAGGACCGGCGGTTATCTTGCCTTCTCATTACTTGCCCTGCCCAAGCCAATTTCTTCCTCTTGATTTTGACTAGGATGTCATTAACCCGCATTTGTTCCCTCGCCCACTCTGCCCGCTTTCGGTCTCTTAACATTGCACCTATCATTTTTCTCTCCATAGATCGCTGCGTAGTCTTTAAATTATGCTGAACCCATTTCGTTAGCCTCCACGTTTATGCCCTGTAGGTGAGTACCGGTATGATACAGCTGTTGTATACTTTTCTCTTGAGGGCTATTGGTAAACTGCCAGCGGCCTGATTAGCGGCCACTACTTCCATTAAGTAGACGTATTCCCTTACCACTTCCAGCACCTCGCCACCAGTTGTGAACTGCGGTTCCCTTGCGAGACTGTTTAACATTACTTTGGTTTTCTGCATGCTAATTTTCAGCCCCACCATTCAGCTCTGCCTGTCTAACTCATTGATCATGTTTTGCAGCTCATCTCCTGAGTGGCTTAGCAAGGCTATGTCATCAGCGAATTGCAAATTACATAGGTATTCTCCATTAACTCTTATCCCTTTCATTCATTACTTCAGTGATTTGAACAGCATGGTGCGAACAGATGGGTCGGCGAAATAGTTTCCGCAGCGTGGGGACAGATGTCACTAGCATTAAGCTGCCGCTGGTTTTTGCAATTTATGCACCATAGGATAAACACTGGGTAATTTTTTTTTTCATTGTGGTGATGTATACAGTGCTGTGCTATACAAATGTACGGCCACACTTTAGTTTAGGCCAACGCGTGTGCACGATTGTTGTTGCACGTGGTGAATGTCGAACACCGCTAATGCAGGCGTTAAAAGCACTCCTGCAATAATAACAGACTCATGCTGTTGCTTAAAGTGCATGGCATCGAACCGCCTTGTGTTTGCTTAACCTTCGTAGCAATGGTCATCGGGTTCGTAAAGCATGTCAGCCGTGTGTGTGTGCGTCTACTGCCCTCCCTCCCCCAACCTATCACACCACCCACCCAACAGGCCAGGCCCGCTTGGACCACTTGACCAGACAGTGCACATCCTTGAGAGCACCCACTGCCTGAGTACATTCTTGTTGGCCTACAAGGTATACGCGTAACCGTTTCCGACGACTCTGCCCATGCTGCTCTCATGAGAGGCCGGGGGAATCAATGGAAGTAGGTTTCAGATACGTAACCTTTAAAATGAAGCCGTGGCAGGCAAAATTCTGTTTCCATCTCATCTACAGCTAGCTTTTGTTTGCAGTTCAGCATTAAAATCTTGATCATTCCAACTCGAAGAAGGTCGGAAATTTATTCGAATAACGCGTACTTCAAATAATCGGAGCCCGTATTTACTACAACTGATGTTGACGGAACCCCAATGCAAGTTCGAATAAGCCTGATCTTTTAATAAAGCGAGTATGCATGAACGAGGTTCGTCTCTAATAGGCGCTCTATTAAATTACAGGTGCTTGATAACTAACTCCATCCGATCTTCAGGTCGTCTGCGTTAATACAGATACCATAACCTTCCTTTGAAAAACTTGCGCTCAACGATGGAGCGATATCTGCAAACATGTCTTTCCAGCGTGTTAGTCGGGGTAAAGAGATAATACAGCGACGGCCTCTAATTCGCTTTAATGAAAGCCGATATTAGCGTTTACATCAAAGGCCACCTTCAAACGCTGCTCAAATTCCCGATTCAAATCAAGCAGCCAGACATATCCAATGTTGCTTGCACTCGCAACACAATCAAATGCGGCATATGTTACAAGCGGTACTTCAAAAGCAGCCGTACCTGTCGTCCGTCGGAATGCTTTTCTCTGAGTGCCGTCCTTCGGCGGTTATTTATTTATTTCATTAATTATGACTGCCTGAGCAGCTCTCCTTTGCAGCTTGCACGATTTCGCAAACGGCCTCTGCAGCAGTGGAGAACAGAGTGGCCTTCTGCTTAGTTTAACACTCGAACAAAAAGTCATTTTCCCGTTCTTTTCTATTGCGAGCCACATACCGAGCGAAATCGTTTTGTACGCAATTTATGACGGGCCGCCTTTTTCTCTCGGGAGCACGGAAATTCTTCGCACACGTTCTCCTAACGACTTGCGAGTACTTAGGCGGGGCTTAAACAAAGAGCACGGGGAGGAAAAATAAAGGAGCGAGTCGCCGCGGGTATATTGCGAAAGGAAGGAAACGAAAAAGGGGAAAGAGAAATGTCTAGAGAGCGAAAAAGAGGAGGAGAGCGAAATGTCTAGAGACGGCGGACGTCTGGCGGGAACACCTGGCAGAACGACCCGAAATAAGACCTCGCGAAACGACTGCCTGGGAAAAGAGGAAAAACCACTTCCCTATTCGCCCCTTTCTTTAATGTATACATATAGAAAAAAAACACACGCGCGGCGCACTTCGCGAGAAGAAAACGTCACTAGCGCACATTCGTGCCCGAGCATTTTCTGGGAGGTTTTCAAAAAAAAAAAAGGAAGTATACATCCGGGACGCCGTGAAGGGGAATAAGGAAAAGAGGGAGAACGGAAAGGTGTTGGCCGTAAGCGCGGCATAGCGGAGTGAGGCGTAAGCCGACGCCAGGCGTTGGCGCGCCGAACGTATTGCCCATTTATGCACACACAGCGCGTCTGCGCACGCAAATGTGATTCCCCTGAGCGGCAGCAAAGGAACGAAGGAAAGGACCGTGAAAGAAGTAAGTGCGCTGCGCTCGAAGCACGTGCCGCCGCGGCTCCGTCGAAGAGATGCGTTTTTTAAAGCAGCAATGGAGAAATGAGCGTGCATATGTAGGCACACATACATTTAAGTGTCAGGCAAAGAGAAAAAGGGTGCAGTTCGGAGGGTAAAACCGGAGCCACAAATCTGTTTGGGTCTTGTGTGTGTGAGAATGTGTTTGTGCGTGCGAGGAAAAAGCGCACGTCGCAAAAGGTTGCTGCTGCCCTTTGTTTCAGAGCGTTTACTTTTTCTTTCTCTGTCTGCACCGGCTACAAGGACGCGTTCGCCCGTTTTTCACGCGCGTTCCACTGACGAAGCAATCGCTACACAAACGAACGCGCACCGCACGCCTCTACTCCTGCACCTGAAAATGAAAGAAAGTAGAAGAGAGAGAAAGAAAGAGGCGAGCGACAAATGACGCTGTTATGTGGGAACACTAGCGCCGCCTAACGGAAGAAAGGAGGCCAAGGCAAACGCTGCCAGCCTGAGGCGAAGGTTGGTTGTTTTCGTATGGGGCGAGGGCAAAGACAAAAAGGCGAACTGAGGTGCAAAATAAAAGCTCCTCTCTCCGACCGAGCTTGAACGAGATGAGAAAAATGCCCTGGAATCTTTCTCACAAAACGGTGCAGCGTCTACAACGGCAGAGGTGCCCTGAGCTTCGATCAGTCGCGTAGGGCTAAGGCGCACACGTTGTGAATAGCGTTTGTTTGTCACTGCGCACACGAGGGCCTTTAGCATGACGTTGGAGGAGCCCAGCAAAGAATCCGGATATATTATTTAATGTTAGTTGATCGCTGAAGACACTAGAGAGCAGTTGTCACAACTTGGCACAGCATTGCTGCTCACCATTCAGTCGCTCCTGGAACTGCCGCTCAGAGTTTTCGCAAGCATTCGCTGTCTTATTGAGGCCACCTTAGTCGCCTCTCTTTCTCGTGCTTATGTGTATCTTTTTTGTCTTTTTTCAAATTTTTTTAGATTTTTTTCATACCCAACAGTCCCGGAGAGGAGCATATTTGAGCGGGAAATCTTTGATGAACTCAATTTTTTTTCGCATGATGGAAGATTCACTATAACAATCAATATATCCGCAGGTCACCTGACGGCAGTCTGGCATTTCCTTTTTATTAACGTTTTTGCTATGGTGAAAATCATTCCCCATTGGTCTTCTATGGCAGTCTTAACAGTTCGATGCGATCTATGGAAACGCTTTAAACGAATATTTCACTGCATATCTGGAGAACGGACCATTGCCTTCAATATTTCCACAAAAACATCTTACAATTTTCGAATTTTCAAGATTTTGTTGCAAAAGCAACACTACGCTAGTCGCAAAGCCATTTCGCGGAGTCGAGGAAAGCCATACTGCGCATGCGCGAGGAGTAGTGACGTCACACGGCGCACAGCTGGCGCGAGGTGCCGCCGCCGCGCTCGTTAGATGAGCATGCGCAGTAGCGGCGCATAGCTAGCGTGCCGCCGCCGCTGCCGCGCGCTCTCAATCGCCTCTCTCTCTCCTAGTTGCTTTCGCAATCCTTCAGGCTTAACAAGAGCTAAACCACTGCCAATTTTTTTTCCCCAGAATGTTGGACATAGACATCTTTTTGACGCGACGTTCGATGAGCATGTCCTCTATCCTACTCTTCGAATGAAACAGCAGGAGCTTAGATGTACACTCACAAATACCGAAGGTGTTAAGTTGCTGCGGAAATCATGGATGTATATTTCCTGCAGCTCACTTTGTCGTTCTACTTTACCCGCGTTGCGTTCGATCATTACTTGAACGGTTTCGAAGGGTCAGTGTTCGAGCTAGTGGGTAGTCAACAAGAGGATCCATAGCGCACAAAATTTAGTGCTATTTAACGTTAGCGCTTGTGTTGTGTCCCTTCAATTTTGTGCGCTATGGATCCTCATGTTTAATGGTTTAAAAAGCAGGAAGAGCGGCCTCACAACGGCGAAAAACGATGGCAAAGTAAAGACGCGAAGTGCTGATCAAATATTGGCGGCAGCTGCGTGATGAATTCTTTATGACATCGTTCACGGCTTTCCATGGGAAGTATGGTGGGTAAAATGAATGCTGTGTACTTCAACCCTTGGCATAATGCGGGAGACACTCTGAGGGCCTACTTTCGAGCTTGTATGGCTCTCTTCATGAAGAAGACAGAGTGTTGCAATTTTTGGCTTGAAAGCAAGTGCCTTCAACATACAATTTCATCCCGCCTTTACTACTGTGTTATCACAGACGGATTGCTTAAGTAAGTTATTTGTTAAGAAACCCTATCAAAAGCAGTAAAACTATTTCAATAAGAATACATTTCCTCCTCCGTGTGCGGGCAAAAAACCAACCTCCCCTACCGCATCAGTGGAGAACCCACGTCTGTTTCTTATTCGATTGAACCACATGACGTCCATTAGGGCATGTTCTTTTGTACGAAAAAGGGAAAACGTGTGTCCGATGTTTCTTCGTCCAATTCGGTTGACTGAAAAAGTGTAAGGGACATAATTGTGGCCACGCAGATATAATGGATCTTCCGAAAGCAAACCATGTGGCGTGAATACTTTGAAGACATACCGGCAAGGCTCTATATCTTACCCATTGAAAACGCTCTGTCCTCGCGCGATACCAAAGCTCCGTCTCACAAGCGGTCACAGACGGGAATTAAGCGTAGCGCGGGCTATTATATGCGAGTAAGATTTGCGTGAGTTGCGGGTATTACTCCACTGCAGCACTGCTAAAGTCCGAAGACAAGCGATATGGCGAATGTTCACATTGGCCCTTATATTCATTTCTCTTTGTTTATTAGCATTCTTTGTTTATTGTTTATTGGCATTCTTTTATTAGCGCTCTTTGTTTAGTAGCATTCCAAGACATTGTGCGAGAACATCCAGAGATGACTTCTGTGGAGGAAACCACTGAATAAAGGTCAACGGCCACCGTGGGAAAATCATTTCTCGATCAACAAAACTCTGAATGAGTACTCCGAAGAGCGTAGTGACGAAAGAAAATCTTCACACTTAGTGATGTAGGTATAAATAGCACCAATACAGTACAGCAACCAGCTTACATGTACTTCAGTTCAGTTCATCTTTATTTTAAACGTTCACAATGTTGACGGGCTTGCTAACAAATAGCTCTGAGGGCAGCTTGACGAGGTCAGGAATCCGGCGGCAGGCAACAGTGACAGCAATGCTGGAATTTCTAACAAGTATCTGTTGCCAATCGGAGAATGTAGTTCTTTCTATCGCATGTTTAAAACGAAGAGATGAGCGAAAGTTAATAAACGTATGAATTAATTATGCAGGAAATACCGTTTTTATACATACAATATTATAGCAAACTGCATGTTTAGACACATGAGTTAAACAAAACTCACCATTTTAGGTTCATTAATAGGTTTTCAGGTTCACTGCACGATAAAAGAGCAAAAGATCGCTCTAGAATCATTGAGTGCAGAACTTTACGTGTGATTGTAGCATGACTAAGATGGGAAAAATTCAGCTTATTTAGTAGAATATGCGCGGTATAGTTAACTACGGCAAACGTAATTTGCTCGGGGATATGGAATTATCCATTCTGCAGAGGCACGTGTTTTAGAATTACATAAAATATTCATGGTCTAGACAGCCTGCCAAAATTCGTGAGGCTTTCCAGTCCTGTTGGCATCTACCCGTTTCCCTCCTTCTTCCTGTCATGCGTTTTTTTCCCGCCTTTTGGCCGAAACGAATGCCGTTTTGTGTACACCAACTGGACGACCACTGAGGAGACGCGATTGGCATCAGAGCGAAAGCCCGCTCATTAAAACCGCTGTCACCCTAATTTCAACCACCTGCCAGCGTATTCGCCGCTAGTGCTTCCCCATGCGACACGCTATATATTTGTACAAATGACTCTCTGCTCGAAAAGCCGCCTATGTGTGAACCCAAATCTGGGGAGTCACCGTCGCTCCTACGACGACGCATCCATATACATGAGCGGTTCGGCTGCGGCTGTCCTCTCCCTTCGGCGCTCTTCCCGTTCATCCCAAGCCTCCCTTCTTCATCCATGACCTCCTCGCTCGCCTAATTTGCATGATAATATACGCTCCCGACGCGCCCTGCGCCTCTTCATTCCCGAGCACGCGCTTTCCACCCGCTGGCGTTCCACAAACCAAGCTCCCCCTTGCGCTCATACCAGGGAAGCCTGGCAGAGAAGAGCCTCGTAGAAAAACACGTCCCCTACACAGCGATGCGGGCCACTCCTGCTTCTTCGTACCACTCTCCCTTTTTCCCTAAGGCACGTGTTCAAAATCCCCTTGCAAGCAACGTTCCCGTTCTGTGTGTAATACACGTCCGGGCGTGCTACAGCTCGCTCTCCCCGTTGCCTCCACGTTTACTTTTGCGCTGCCTTTCTGCCGAGCCCGCTGCGTGTTTCACCCGTCGCGAGCGTTTTTTGACATCGGAAACAGGTGCCACCCCCCTCCCGGAACTAGGCACTGGCGATTCCCTGCTTGCTTTTCCCGCTTTTCCCTATTTTTCCTTCATTCCTTTCCCTCCGACTCCGTTCTTCCCTAATCTAGTCGGCGACAAGCTCTTCCGCCCGCGAGGAAAAAGGAAAGGAATGGGATGGGAAGGGAGGCGGGAGGAAATGCCTGTTGAGGTTGTTGCACACACATCGCCACCCGGGCGGCCGTGCTTCTGGACCTGATTGATTTCAGGATAGTGAAGGCGCTTTTTGTATAAGCGCGACGAGGTCCCCACGGCTCTCAATAAATGGCTCGTCGCGTGGCGCTGACGTGGGGAGAAAGGGAATCAGGGCACGGCGGGCGCGCACGAGGGATGCAGGCGAGGAGGAGGGAGAAATCGTGTCGTCGAATACACTTTCCGCTTCGTGTCGTTTCTATAAGGCCGCCAGGCAGGCAGCGCTGGTGTATGTAGGTCGACACATTTCGCACACGTGCGTGCGTCCGCGCGCATCTTTACTTCGGCGCTCCCTTGACATGCGTCCCCTGGGTTGTGTAGGCGGCGCAGTGCATCGTGTTTATCACCAGTCGTTTTCCTGTCCCCTGCGGGATTGGCGTAATGTTGCTAATTAGGCGGCTGAAAGATTTCAGCGCCCAGGCAAGCCGACGGAGTATGCGGCGCCGCCTATTACAATGCGCGGATATTTTTTCTTCGTCTGTTCTTTTCACAACGAAAGCTGCTATACAGAGCCCTCACCGGCTCGGATTTGCACCTCAGAGTGTCGACCTCCGGTCAGGTGCCATCACTTAACTAGCGCCGACAGGGTGACCAGTGCCAGGCATGTGACCGTGCAACCCTTGCGATCGTTCTGGTAACACAGGCTCCCACAAAATCTGCAGTTCTTAGCACTTGCTTTCAAAGTCTGTGTCATAGGCATTAATAAATGGCAGCAAGCAGCGCGGTGATGCCTTTCACTTAGTTTAGCGCGCTACGCTGCAGAGCGTAAGCTCTTGGCCGGTTTTTTTTTTTTTATGAGAAAGCATTGTAAGGCTCATCGGCAACGAACCCAGTAGGCATTGACCAGCAGCTGTGGTCGGGAAATCCCCCATTGACGCCATCATCGTCGCATGAGGTCGGCAGTAGACCATACGGCAGTGACATTTACATCAAAAAAGAAAAACAAAATTCGTAACGACGTTGCGGAGAACTGATCCACGGACATTCCGATTGCGAAACGAGCACGCAACCCATACGCCACAAAGCTTTTTTTTTTCTGTCGTGGTAATTATTCTACATGGTGATGTAGAATAAATACCACGAAATAAATAAACGCCCTGTGATCTGGGCGTCTATTCCCGTAACAATTCTGGTTTTTTTGCGCAAAAGACACGACACAAAAGAAACGAGGTAGACAGGACAAGCGCTGTCTACCTCGTTTCTTTTGTGTCGTGTCTTTTGCGCAAAAAACCCAGAATGCTTAGGCACCAACTAGCCTGCAAAAACATACTCCCGTAACAATATATATATAGTCCTGAAAAAGAACAGACTTTGTCCGAAACGTCACTAGCAATAAACGTTTACACCTAAATGAAGCGTTTCTCAATTTCGCATTTTACTTCTAGCAACCAAGTGCGTTTATCTTTTTGTGCTATATATATATATATATATATATATACATATATATATATATATATATATACATATATATATATATATATATATATATATATATTTGTTTTAGTCATGGTATTTATTACACTGGATACATGATATATTTACATGAATTATTTGCAGAGATTTCAGGAAACGCAACGAAAGACATCTCAAAAAGAGTAACATAGCACTAGACAGGAGATAAGGCTGAGCAGTTCACCAAGAGAGAATGCCACTCCGGTTCAAAGTCGATTTGTTCAGATGCCTCTTTCAGTTGAAGAGTCATTTGGCAGAAATGAGATTTCGTCGAAACAACACGAAAATTCCATATTTCTGAAGCCAAGGCTTCACGGGCAATGTTTCCGTATGTAACTTGTAGCAGTAGGTCTTAGTTTAAGCTGAAAGTAACATTTTTCACACCCGCTTAAGGACACCTTCTCGTGGCAACCCAAAGTACATCGAGAGGTAAATAGGATGAGGGAAAAGCATCAAAATCAAGTTTTTGTGCAAGCGACACACAACCGTGTTGCTTCTTGACGAATAAAGGTGAGCTTACTGCATGCGTTTCCATACGGATGTATGCTATTGAGTAGGTGCGTCATTAGAAAGGAAGGAATCTTTAATGAACCTCGCAACAGAGCTCACGATGAGACAAGGCTTTCGCACTGAAAGCACCTAAGTAGTCATTAGTCTTAAGTGCCCTGCGTAATTTTCTGCCTTTTTTCTGTCGTGGAAGTGAGTCTGTATGCTAGTGCACTGCAATGCGTGTATACAGCGGGTGGTGATTTGGAATGGTGAATACTGCTTTCTTTTACCGTGAGAGCCATAAAAGAAATCCCACCGTCGCTGTTGTTGTAGTTGTGGGAATCCTCAAGCCATGGCAAGCCACACCAGAAGCCAAGCTAAAGCAAGCCAAGAAAGAGAAGAAGAGAAAGAAAAGAAAAAAGTAGTCCTGAGAGGAGAGAAGATGACGAGATAGATGGACAAGAAGCGAAAGAACACGGGGAGAAAAGTGAGGGACATGACGGCTCTAGCCGAATGTTTTAAGACGAAAGCCTTTAATGGCTCATACTGTCGTCCGTTAACAAAGCGTGTCACACGCGTTTAACTCAGAAACTAAAAAAGAAAGAAGGAAACCAATGGTTGAATCACATAGAGGAGGAACAAATGAACCCAGAAGCCAAGTTTGATGTCTGTAGATTAATTAGTTAATTAATTATAGGCAAAAATGTCGAAATTGCGTCGAAATAGCGTGGTCGTCGATATAGCCACTCGAACGATGTGACGTCACATCCACCGGAAGTCATCACGGCATAGTGAAAATTGTCACAGAATGGTCGGAAAAACGCCGGAATTGTGTCAAATTAGATGAAAAATATGTCATTAAGCGTAATTAACACTTAAGATTCCCGAAAGATGTATAATTTTGGTATCAATATAGCCACGGGAACGTGTGACGTCACATCCACCGGAAGTCGTCACGGCATAGTGTTCTCGGCTTTCGCTTCTCAACACTTTAGTTGCCAAAGTGTCCTCGCAATTTTTAACTAAGCCGCAACCTAGTGTAGCCAGTAATTTTTTTTTATTTAGACTAGTTATTACTCACGATAAGACCAAGGATTCTGGAAAATTAGATTTTGTGCTCATTCTTGAGCGTTGCACTTGCACCAGCTTACATGCCAGTGATGCACGGCGGCTGAACATGCTAAGGGGCTCAGGAAAATCCGAAGCTCTCGCGGTTAGCCGGCTGCAAGGCTTCTGTAATGGATTATTCCCGAGTGCTACATGAGATACGCCGTAGTAGCGCTGTCCATTTTCATCAACCGGATTACGTGCACTTGAGGTAAAAGGCTTCTCTCGATGTTTCTTAATTACCCCAGCCCTTGGCTATCCGCGACCAAGTAAATTTGCCAATAGCATCTCCGCACCAAACTTTCGGCTGCATCTTGCTTTTCCCACTTCTTGATTTCCGCGGCGAAATCATAAACTTCAGTTAGTTTTCTATACCACGTTTCCTTATTTTTGCTTCGCAAGCTTAGCCTGTCATTTACGGTTCCATAACACGCTTTGTGCCTCTCAATTTCTTTTCAAGCTCTTTCCTTAGCCTCAACCTTTCGGACTTCTCAGGAAGTACACCAGGAAGTACAGATTGTTTTTATTAAACAACATTCCTCTTGATTCGGTGTCCGAATATAAATATTTAGGCATAACACTGACCTCTGACTTCAGATGGGATTCTCATGTTAACAATGTCACATCAGCCGCCTTAAAACAGTTATTTTTCATTAACAGACGCCTCAAACTAGCACCATCAGAAACAAAGATGCTTGCGTATAACACATATGTCAGACCAATTCTAGAATATGCTAATGTTGTTTGGTTTCCTTTCACTAACAAGCTTACTAAACAAATAGAAGCAGTGCAGAGGAACGCGGTCAGATGTATATTTAATAAACACAGGTTGACAGACTCACCAACAGGACTACTCAAACAAGCAGGACTACTAACCCTTCAAAACAGAGCAAAGCTAGCGCGCCTTAAAACCATGTACCAACTCGTACACAATCAATTAAATGTCGACACTTCAAGATACTTATCAAAACCACAAACGCGACAAACACGTAATAAACACACACACACTCTAAACGAGTTTTCATTCCGTACTGACGCTTTTAAATATTCATACTTCCCTCGTGCTATTCGCGAATGGAACACCTTGAACACATCCATTGTTAGTAATCCATCATTAAATCCTTCAGTACACGTGTGGAAAATCAACTACTTATATCTTAGTATTTATTGAGTTCATATATGTCATTACGAAGTTATTCCTTCCGTTTGTGTTTTCACTTGTGGTATTATTTGTCCGCCAAAATCTTGCCACATGCTCCTCATTCTGGTTTATTTGTTGTGCGTATCTTCTAATGTATAATCTCGTGTTATATTTTTCTGTACTTCGATTAATTACCATTGCTATTTTTTGTGCCTCTGTACTTTGAATGCCCTCCCTGTTACGATCCCTGCTGGGATTGACAGTATCGAATAAATAAATAAATAAATAAATTTTACAAGGTCCTTATAATCACTTAATGGCGTCTGCCAAATGCACACTAATCGTTGTAATTCTGGTATATTTGAGGCTGAATGCACACCAAAGTCCAGGAATCTTGGGCATCAATTTTGATTGTGAGGCAACTGTGGCATATTTTAAGGTGCTGTTATGGAAATATTTACGGTAATGGTCCATCCTTCGACTTCGTAGCAAAATGATTCTTTTAAAATTTATACATCGCTGGCATCTAGTAGTTAAAACACCCATAGGAAACCAATGGGGAACGCTTTTGACGATAGCAAAAACGTTAATAGAAATTAATAGAAAAAATGCAAGCTTGCAGAGGGGGCACCTGCGTATGTATTGATCGCTATAGCGAAATCGCACGACGACCCTCCCACTTCTCGTGACTTCGAGCTCCTCCTCCAACGCCTTTCCTCGGCCCATTCGCCTTGTCCTCGCTGTGGCCGGTGACGTCACATTCGACCGCCTGGTAGAGCTCGCCCATCAGGTTCATGAGCCGGCTTCAACACCACTCGCTGCGGTCCTGCCGCCTCGCGACCGGGCGATTTCGCGCTTTGAGGCCTGCATTGATGAGATCACCACCTCAGCTGCCGCAGTCCGGCGCCAGCCCCAGGGGAATCGTTCGCCTCGTCCCAGCCATCGCTCTCCTTCGCGCGCACGTCAAGCTCGGTGCCACAGACCTGCACCTCACTGCTGGTACCTCCAGCGTTTCCGGCACCGGGCCACGAAGTGTACCTCTCTCTACTCATAGTCGGGAAACGCCCGACGAGATCACTGACGGCAGCATGTGGTCTCGCTTCTCGTAGCGGCTGCGTTTTTTTGGTAACCGACAACCTCTATGTCACCCGGTTCCTCATAGACATGGGCTCGGTTCCGCCGACCAAAGCTAACCGTTCCAAATGAACGGGGCAGTCGCTTCGTGCTGCCTGCCAACCCTCGTCTGTAGCGACGTACGGGCTTCGCACACTCACCCTTGACTTAAGACTTTGCTCCTATTTTCGAAGGGTCTTCGTCATCGCTGACGTCGTCCACCCGATCATCGGCTCGGATTTCCTCTCCTACTTCGATTTGGACGTCAGTGTGCGGCGTCATCGCCTGGCATACGGTTTGACTCGTCTCTCCATCTCTGCAGCCCTGTCCGACCTTACTCCCAACGCAATCCGCACGCTGATACCTTCCTTTCTGTTCGTGAAAATCCTTGGAGATTTTATGGAGTTAACCAAGCCATTGAACCCCACTCAACTGCCTAACTACGTGACCACTGCCTAACCGTAGAGGTGGCCCAGTCCTCTGAGCATCCGCCACGCATGCGGGAGGTGCGGGGTTCAATCCCCAGAGCCGCCGAGTACCCGCCGATGATACAATAGGTACAAGCTTGCCCTGGGGTGGTATTCTGCCGGTGTCGCCTTTTGCGACATGTCGCATATGGGCGGGGCCTAAAAAAGTGCTTACAGATGCTCGAAGAAACGGAAAAAGCCGCCGGCACTTTCGTCTGCGGTGCATTCATTCACTCCGAGAAGCGACAATTTACCACTGCTGATTCACTAGCAGCAGTAGTTTCGTATCTTTTATAGCAAGAATATTTTCCATCACATGACGTCTAATGTTCAAAAAAACATTTGCAAATTTAATATAAACTCGCTTTACTTCATTTAAGTCTATAAAACACAGCGAAAAAGCTCCAAATCTATTTTTCTTTCGTTCCGGACGGTTGTGCTAGGTTTCGGCTGCGTTTCGGGCAGTTGCAGACGGTAGCAGTGTAGCTGGAGGTCCCATTACGCTTGCGCGCTCCAGAATCGAGAGCGTATCTAAAAACCTAGGCTGAATTGCAGCTTAAACTTTATCGTCGAAGCAAGGTAAGTCATAGCGAAAAGTAGCACCAGTAGTTGCCGGTAAACATGCCGACCGGAATCGCAAGGACTGCTGAATTGGCTGAAGCGGGCGGCTCTCGCTTGAAAGGACGTCGCCATGTTTTCACGCCAAGGGCGCAAAAGCCGCAACTGCCGATTGCGTTCGTACGCTAACGGTAGCCCGTCGCCCGCGCGAATCGCTTCAGCGCATTCCGTTGTTCGACTAAGCGTAGTAAATTGGGGCGACGTCACGATGACGTAGCAGGAAGGCGGGTCCGTGTCGTCACGCCGCCGTCACCGCGGCTCGAGCCAATCAGCGAAGAGCGAATGCGACATGTCGCAAAAGGCGACACCGGGAGAATACCACCCCTGGCCTGGTGCTCGGCTTATTCAAGGTGAAATGCTTGGGAAATGGGTCCTTGACGCCACCTTGCGCAAAACGAATATAACTTGTGCCATAGCGCTCTTCGGCCGCAGATTCCCTTGCGTCATAAAAATTCACTATCATCATCGCCTTAGAATACAATGACGCATCACATCGTCACCCGTGGCCTATCAGCAGCCGCTCTACCACGTCGCCTGTTTGGGAGCCGTCAGCCTATCGCAAAACGGGAGTTCGGTCACATGTTGCAGCTCGGCGTTATACTGCCGCCATCCAGCGCGTGGGCTTCTCCGCTGCATCTAGTGCGCATGCGGGATCCCGGCGACTGGCGACCATGCGGGGACTCTCGAGCGTTGAACGCCAAGACTGTCTACGACAGCTGTCCACTGCCTCACATCCTAGACTTTACATCACGCCTAGATGGCTGCACCATATTTAGCAAACTGGACCTGGTTAAGGCATAGCCCGCCAACATACCGAAGACGGGCATTACGACGCCCTTTGCTTGGTTTGAGTACGTGCGGATGCCTTTTGAGCTCTGGAAATCGGCTCTAACCTTCCAGCCGTTCATCGCTGGGGTCACGTGGGGCCTCCGCACTTTGTTCCCGTGCATCGATGATCTCATCCCCAGCCCTACACCTGAAGATCACGAGCGTCATCTACGTAACTTCTTCCAACGTCTACACCGGTACGGCCTGGTCGTGAACCCCACTAAGTATATCTGCGGCGCATCTGAGCTCGAGTCTTTGGGACATCACTTTTTATCGCATGGTATCCGCCGGCTCCACTCCCACATCAATACTATCCAGGATTATCCCCAGCCTATTACACTGCGCCATCTACGCCAATTCCTCGGGCTATTGAGTTTTTCCTGGTGACTTATACCGCGCTGCGCAGAGCTGCTCCACCCGCTCACCGACCTCCTTCGGTCAACCACTGGCCCGTCCTCTGCAATTTCCTGGCCATCAGAAGCTCACGCCGCTTTACTGCTGCCAAGCAAGCTACCACGAACGCCGTGCTTCCAACCGGCCGTCATTTCGACCATGTTCATTTCGTCATCTTGGGTCCTCTTCCCGCGTCCGAAGGTTATCGGTACATAATCACCATGGTCGACCATTTCACACGCTGGCCAAAGACTGTTCCTATCAGTGACATCACCACTTTGACTGTTTCCCGCGTCTTCAATTCAACGCGGGTGTTTCGCTTTGGTTGTCCCGGCACCGTGACAACAGACCACGGGCGCCAATTATAGTCCACCCTGTTTGCTTTCTTTCACCGCATTCTCGGCGCCAGACACTTCCCCACCACTGAGTGCCAACCATGCGCCAAATGCATGGTGGAACACCTTCACTCCCAACTGAAGGCCACCCGAGTTGCCCATCTCAATTGCGCCAACTGGGCTGACGCCTTGCTCCTTGTCCTCCTTGGTTTAACGGCCGCCCTCCAAGCAGACCTATAGTGCTCTGCACCACAGCTGGTGTACGGTAGTTCCCTGCGTCTCCCCGGAGACTTCTTCATATCAGCGCAGCTTCCAGCCCAGCCTCAAGAGTACCTGCAGTGTCTTGCGGACTCTGTTAAAGGCCTTCAGCCTATTCCGCCTCGCCCTTCCTGCCGCAACACCATCCATGTTCACCAGGATCTTCACATGTTTCCTTTCGCCGTGGCACCGCTTACCCCGGCCTACGACGGACCATTCCGCTTCCCTCGCCGCACCTTAAGAACTGGCTGTGGCGCCTGGCTGTGGCACGTGAAGCCACGGCTGGCAGTCCTGGTCTGGCCTGGATCCCAGCCTTGTTCCTTAACTCCTGGGGCTTAAGCCTACACTGGCTTAGTCACGGCTGGCAGTCCTGGTCTGGCCTGGATTCGAACCTTGTTCCTTAACTCCTGAGGCATACGCCTACATTATAAACCGGAAGCCCATTGCCTTTTTCATTCTGAATTCACGTTCTTCTTCACCTGACGCTTCATCACAGCTCCCAGCGGCTACTGCTAGGTTAAGTAAGCAAATGTATTTCGCTTTTCCACGTCCATATACGTTCATTCTGTGTGGCACCATGCCCTCTTACTCTCGACCGTAACTGCTAATCAAGGTGTATCGTGTCCACACACCATCATTCCTTTCCTGATATGCTGCACCTACCCTCTCAGCCCATGATTTGGTTAATAAATCTCGTTTATGTCATGTTCCCCTCCGGTCCTTTATTTACAGCCCTACCACATCCGGCCGTGGCCCTTTTCATCACATTACCAACAGTACCAAACTGTCTATTAGCTTTTTCCCGCTTTTTTTCTCCCATTTCCTCCCCATGCTGCCTTTCAGGAGCTGCTGCCCTATCTAGCGTTAGGCCTACTTGGCATGCACTCCGTATAGCTCTTCGAGTTTGAGCGGTGCTCGAAGAACTACGGAAATGAAAAAAATAAAAGCGGCCAGGAATAAGAAAGAGACGCTCACCATTTTTATTAGCCTCCTTCGCCCCTGCGCCACCTCGGCTTTTTATCTTGTCGCTACCCTCTTCTTCGTCACTCTCATCTTGCCCTGTTTACCCGTCTTCAGCACCGCCGTACTCTTCGGGGTGTTGAAAGAAGTATGCGCTAGGGAGCGCGAGAGAAGTGTTCGGCGGGGTGCCGCATACACTGCTCGCGAACTTGAGTGAGTGAGATGAAGGCGGGAAGGAGAGAAAATCGGTCATTAAAAGACCGCCTCCGAGCTTGTTGGCAGTGGAAACGAATAACGGAGCGCTAAACAAAACAAGAAACCAGAATATCGGTAGAGAAAAGAACGGCGAAGGTTTTCGTTCAAGGTTTCGTGCTCGCCCTACCTACACGCGCCTTTCTTTTCTCGGCGCGGTCCCAGTTCCAGCCTTCGCAAGAGCTCGTCTTCTCTGCTTGTTTGAGCTGCCCTGCAGAGAAGCCCAAGTGCGAAAGGAACACGGGGTGGGGGTGCGCGTGGCGTGAGAAAAGGCAAACCAGAAGGAATTGGCGCAGAAGGAAATCAAAAGAAAGAAAACTAAAGTTACACGGAGAAACGAAGAAGGAGAGAGAACGAAGAAGGTGCGAGGAAAAGAAGGAAAAACGGGACGGCCGAACGTGAAAGACAAGCGAAAGAATGCGCCAACAGGCGAGAGAAGAAGGAAGGGCTCTTTCGTTCGACTTTGCAGCGGAGCGGGTAATGGAAGTCGGCGCGTAGAGCCGCGCAAGAGTGGCGACGAACGGAAACTGCTGCTTTGAATGTGTTGAGTCTGTCGTCGACGTTGCTGTGGTAGTGGTGGTGGAGAAGGCGATGGTGTAGCCCGTTGTGGGTGGGAGCTACGGCGAAGGAGCGAGACCGCACAGTTCTCGGCAAAAGAAAATAAAGAAATGCCCACCACCACATCCGGCAAAGAAAGACAAAAAAATTCAGACGGGCGAGAATGAGGGATGGTAAGGGCATGGTGCGAAGCCCCTTTACCGTGTTCTTTCTTCATTTTTCTCTGCTCCTTCTATTTTCTAATTTGTACCATTGTCGTTCCACTCCCCGGGCTGCTCTTTCTGCGCGTTAGTCGGAAAAGTTCTCAACTGAAAGGCGTGACGAGAATCCCATCATTTAATTACGCCGCAGCGGGGAAGCGTCCTGGAAGGAAGGCACCGCACCGCTCGTCTCTTTAATTGTTCCCGTCTTCGCACCCCCTCGTTCTTCTCATCGTGCTTCAAGTGAGCGCTTCCTTACGAGCTTCTCTTTATTTCAGCTTACCTTCAGTCTTACTTTATCAAAGGCCTGGCGAGTCGGCCCTGCGCACGCCTAGTAGATTGTCCTCACCATTGAAATGCAAGCAAGCAAAGCCACGTCGTGTCGTCCCCCTGAATCCCTTTTTAACGAGCTTAATGATATTCCTTCGCGGCCTTTCTGTAAACAGCCTCACGTGAGCGCCCTTTATTGCGCGACAGAGCTGGAATGCGGCCTCCAAGGTTTATTATGTATTTCCGCGGACAGGCCGGCACGATCCTCCTAACTTCGCGAACGCTGGTTGCGTGTACTTTACGCTAGAAAACTGCTTGTCTAGCCATGCAAAAGGTAAAAGAGCGCTGGTACTAGAAGCCAAGCGTAATACGGCCTGTTTGCGCTTGCTGACAGCGGTGTTAATTTTGGACCTATCCAAACCAGACCCAAAAGTCCGGAATAAACGCAATTACGAGGAAGACAACATGCTCCCCCGCCTTTATCAATGGATGCTTTATTTTGGCTGTTCAAGTCACACGGGTTGGAGATTTCCAATGTGCTGTACACATTGCGAGCATGCAGCGTAAACAGTAGTACTCGAGCATTTGTGTAGTTTGTGGATGACGACACTTTGTATGTCATTAGCTAATTATTTCGAGAAAATTCATTAACTACATTCGCCCGAAAAGTTTCAGCTGCGAAGTTGTCGAGTGTGAGAAGCATGAAAAAGAAATGCTTCCCTGAAAGTACAGCTTTGTTCAAAACAGATTTTGAGCATTCTGAAGCTCCGAACAAAGCTCGCCAATCGCCGGGGGCGTCAGCGAACGCTGTACCTCTCACGCGCCGATGGCAACACGCCGCGCAAACATGGGCAAACCGTAGCAACGGCCAGCGTCCCGTAACGCAGGCTGTTAAAAGTGGGCGCCTTTGCCACGGGCATTTGACTTTTCGATCGCTTTCATAGTGCCGTCGAAGCAAAGGTCAAGCTAAAGTTGCAGTTTCAAAAGTGACACCAGCTGGCGTGCTTAGCGGCGCCGCATAATAACGTGACCAAAACTTTTACGTGGCTGTAGCGGCAATAGATAACCTCAGCTGATATTCCATGTTAGAAATAAGAGCGCTCCTAAGCTCCGGGCAACTCACAGTTGTATACCACTCCACTTTTATTCTCAAGGAACAGTGAAACGAGTGTGAATGTTGTTACCTTCCGTTAAGGTACGGCGATGACTGGCGACCACGTGAATTCGTATCCAGCCCTAATTTCCCAGACTGTAGCTCGGTCAATTAGCGCTTCGACTATGCGTCGCATGGGTACTTTATAGCGTTCCTCGCGAAGACGATTATTCAGCCCGTGTATATGTTGGACTTTTCTAGAAGCCTCGAAGATGATTAACTGGTTCTACACCGGAACGCGTTCCTTCGCCTCGAGTTTTTTCCTAGTTTACGACATTATAAAGGAGACACTGTTCCTTATTTTAGTGACGCTGATGGAAGTGGACGCTGTTAGACCTCAGTCCGGTACGTCAGCCGCTGCCGCCCACATAAAACGTCTCGGCCTCACGAATAACGCAAGCAGCCAGGCCACTGTGGTGTGCTCGGCCACCAGTGATGACTCCGGCTGACGACGGCTTCATCAGAGTCCTGAGCAAGAATGTCAAACGAAGACTGCTCGAAAGTGAGGACTCGTCGACGTCGAGTACGTCCACGACCATCACGGAGCGAGGACCATAGGCACATACTGCCCTGTTTGTGTCAGACACTCCCACCGATAATTTCAACCACATCAACAGGCAAGCCACGTCAGTGTTCCTAGAGATTCGCGTCCCGGGATCAATTAAAGATATGAGAGTGAATTGTTTTTGGAATGTCGTCGTCATTGATGTCACGGACTGGAACGCACCTGAAAGTTTGAACAACATCAAACTCTCGGCGCCATCAGCGTGCGTTCCCATGTTCTGGGCAGCGGCACTGCCGTGACTCTCACCTGCCTGCCCGTTTTGAGCCAACCAGCTACCGACGGGGTAGCAATACTGCAAGGTCAGTGCCTTAGGAGGACAAAGTGAATCCAGTTGACCTTCCAAGGGCACTGCATTCTAACGTACGTGAAGGTTGGGCACTTTCGGCACGGGGTTAGGCCTTTCGTCCCGAAGCCTCTCCAGTGCCGGAAATGCATGACTATAGGACACGTAAGTAGTGTGTGCAATTTCTCCATCCTGTGCCTACGATGCACTCAGCCACACAGCGACGATGCTTGCCAGGCAACAGTCCTAAAGTGTGCCAATTGCCGCGGCCCTCATGACGCTGGCTCAAAAGATTGTCCTCGCCTGAAAAGGGAACGGGCGATACTTAAACAAATGACAAGATACCATTCTAGGCACAGAGAAGACACCGCTAAGATGCGATGACGTCGTCACCCTTGTCACAAACCTTTTAAGAGTGTAGTGACCATTGGAAACGATCGCCCAGGAATTTCTACAACTTCTCCTCCGTCCGCATACAACTCTAAAGAACGGGAGCCACATGACCGACGCAGGGGTGGTTGTCGCAGTGACCAAGCGGAGTGTTTCGCACCCTAAGTCCCGAGTCTATTGCTAACCAAACACAAGGCCCAACTCCGGTCTAAGACCGGGACCGGCAAGTGACTTGGCCATCACTCCCGAAGCTCTGCACACCCTCAATGATGAAGCAGTCACCGCGCACCCAGTATGATGTGCCTACTGCTGGTCGCGTATTAGGTAAGGAAACGGCCCAAGCCACACACGATCAAGTAATTTCAATGCTGAAGACATTCGTGAACACCGTGCATGTGCTGCTCTCCAGCTTGCACGTGCCAGCGGCACAGAATCCACTGCAGGTGCTGTATTTGTTCAATCCAGCCCTTGTAGCTCGCCAATAGCTGGCACAACGTCTCCTCCAGCCTCATCACTCCGAGATGAAGTCGGCATGTCTTACGTTGTCATTCACTTTATCAGCCGCTACGGCAACCAGGCTCTCTTCCCCGTGGAACGCCTGCGGTGCCTGATTGCCTTGTGTTACTGATGGAGGACTATCGATGTGGTCTACTCAGGCCGCAGCGCTCGGCAGCCCTCAAGGTGTGCAGGCTACAGCTGCAGCGGCATCTGACTTTCAGTGCGTGTATGATTGCTTGTCGTGCTTGCTACAGACCGCAGTTTTTCTACTCGCCCTTATACTTTTACGCCCCCCTCGTCCCTCTCCCCCACTGCAGGGTGGCCAGCCGGAACATTCTTTTGGTTAACCTCCCTGCCAGGTTAAACTCTACCACTTTTTTTTCTCTGTCTCTGAAAGCCTCACTCATTGCTGCACCGACAACAGCGTTGAGGAAAACTCCACGAAAGCTCACCACAAATAGTTCTTCACTTATTGCACGTATAGTGCTGTACATGTTTCGTGCCACCCGCACTCGCGCCTAAGCTACGTACGAAGGTACGTAGCAACTGCGCGAAAGAGATCCTATAGGGAACCAGGACTCTGCTTAATCTCATACTCCAGTAACGCTGGAAGATTTAACGCCGTTTGAAACGAACGGGATTCCCTGCATCGGACGCCATTTTCCCTATTTTGGAACTACGCGCTAAAATGCTCACGCCATGAGGCGTAAACCGCAAAACCCAGTCAACTGTGTAGCAGCAGCCAGTTACTACCACTTTGGCTTTGCGACGTTCTCGATGATGTGCTGCCCTTCGCACGCGCACATCGGGGTTTTGTTTTTACTGTCGAAAATTCTCTCTCTCGGAAGCCCACAGCGTTGGACCTGTGCGAGCCACACGCATGTCCTCCCGGATCGAAGGTGGCTCGGCCGCGTGCAGAGCCCTGACAGATACCTTCGGCCATGCCGCTAGGCGAAGATTATGTCGAGCCCTCGCGGCTCACCTTATATCATCGTTACTGACCTCACAATTAAGCTTTGCCATTCTGTCAGCACATTGTTGCATGAATTACATCACCACTACCATCTACTCTGGGGCTGTGCAAACTTACGCCTCGCCCTCCCAAGCGCTCCGTGTATTTCAGACGCTGCGAACTGCGCCACTCCGGTAGCATCAACAATAACACTCATGCCAGAGGTGCGGCGTTCGATCCCCACTGCCGCCGAATGTCCATCGGTCAAACAATGAGTACAAGATTTCCTCTGGTCTGGTGCTCGGCTTCTCTGTGATGAAATGCTTGGAAAAGGGGTCCATTATCCCACTTTGTGTAGACGAGATCGGCTTGTGCCGTGGAGCTGTTTGGCCAAAGCTGCGCCTGCACTATTGCAATTCAACATAGTCAACATTCCACAAAGCCGCACCTTTTTTTCGCGGGCGAGCTGTTACCGGCAGCTCATTGCCCACGTGAGGCTGTGTGCGAAGAAACTCTTTGCACAAACCGAGCTCCGACTTCGCTGCGAGCATCACCAGCCCCATCTCTCGGGCTTGAAGCGAGCCTGTACAGCGCGCAGAGTGCTGACCAAGGGCGGCGAGAATATGTTACGAACTTCATGCGTATCTCAGATGCATGCTCCCCCAGAAACAGCGTCCGCTTTAAAAGTAGTAATTCTTGAAGCATTGCAGCGGAAATCAAAGAACCAAAGTGCCACAGATAAAGTATAGAACTGATAGCGCAAAAGCGCAAAATATTTGAAATTGTATTCTAGAGTTGTCTACGTTAGGACCTTTCTTATATTAACTAGGGCCTTTTATATTCTCCACAGCAGACAACATAACGATCTAAAAGCAACCGTTCAATTTTACAACAAAGCTTCATCCATACCTGTCTACCATAAGCCAAGACGAGAAATCAAGCAAGGATTCAACAAGTGTAAACAAACAACATGACGGAGCAGAAGATCAGCGTGGAGTCAGTGTAGTGGGCACAACTACTACCCAGTAGTTAGTGCGATAGAATAGTACACTGGCAACCGGTAGGCTTGTGGCAGTGTGCTATTAACATCGAGGGTAGCATCTTTCTCTGGCAGGGTGCGATATGAAAGACATTTTGCTGAATCTAACGTGAGCTGTACAAAACGCGTGAAACAACTTTTTTCTTTAATAGTTTTACTATTATGCGGTATTGGTTTTTACTACTGGCATGTGCTTGAGAGAAAAGCATTCGGGTCGATAATCGGATCAGACTCAGTTCGGCGAACTCATTTAACCCTCGAATGTCGTTCGAACTTTATGACACCAATTAGTCCCATGCTCGAGTAGCAGTCGATTATTACATGTAATAACATTCCAATGAATGACATTACATATAATGTCATTCGCTTCGGTTGACACTGAATCTTACACTTTGACAAAGGTATAACGCCAAGCCTCCGAACGCCGCTAAGACACACAAGAAATGAACAGGAATATTCGTGCCGAAGATTCCAGCACGCAAGCGCAATGTGACAGCGCAATGTGACAAGGAATCTTCGTACCGAAGGTTCGTTGCCACATTATGCTGTAGGCGCCGGAAGTCACAAAGGCAAAATCTACTAACTTTGTTTGTGTCGAGATAGCGTCACTTCTTTTTTTCTTAATAACCCTGGCGCTATGTAAAAAGAGACAAAAAAAAGAGCCATCTCTTCTCCAATAGAGAACTCACTGTCGCTAGATCTGCGCCGGCGGCATTCCCATTTTTGTCTATCACGTTCTCTACTTTTTCCTCCACGGAAGAAATCTGAAGTGCTTGCAAGGCTCGTGGTCGGACAGACAGTGACACACGAATCCAGCAAGTCGTTCCTGAGTACAGAGGCAGCCGGGAAAAAGAAATTGTATCCTCCCCAAAGGTCACGTCAGAGGCGCAGTCCTGCTGAAATCCGACTCCAGCTCAGAGATCAAACAGGATAAAAACTGTCTTCGACACGTGTACTCCCCGCTACAAAACACCGCACTTTTTTTTGTCCGCTGTGAGCGTCGCGCATGCTTCTGGAATTCCCTCCGTCCCCAATATCTCGCAGAAACAACATGTATTCGTTCCCAAATGAGTTTCGCTGCTGCATCGCGATTAATGCGGCACAAGGTCTCTGCTTTTCTTCTGTCACTGGGGCCTTGCGTTGACAGCACTTCCGCGTCTGTCCTGAAAGGTCGTTAAAGCAGACAGCATCATCCAAAAAGAAAAGAAGGCGCACGGTAAAAGTCTCTTCCTACTCTGTCTTCTTTTCTATGTGTCCTGCTTTGCCGCTCTTGTAAATAGCCCCGGGGGAGGTTTCTTCAAGACGGAAAGAGCTAGAGTTTAGACAGCGAACGACCTCCATGCCCACAACGGGCCTCTGATCGAGTCGAAAGATATACGTGTTTTTGGACTGCGTGTATGAAGTGCTTCATTGGAGTGCATGGACTGAGTTGGCGCGGATTGAGCGCTGTGCGTTGACAGCCGGATTTGAATGCACACCGGTCATGAGCGATACATGCACGATCCGCAGACTGGTTTTCACTCTAAACCGCCGCGGTGGCTCAGGGGTTTGGGCGCTCGGCTACGGAGCCGGAGTTCCCGGGTTCGATTCCGCTCGTGACGCCCGCGTTTCGATGGAGGCGAAACACAAAAGGCGCCCATGTGCTGTGCGAAGTCAGGGCACTAACGTTAAGGATCCCCAGGTGATAGAAATTATTCCGGAGACCTCCACTACGGCGCCTCTTTCTCTCTTCCTTCTTTCACTCCCACCTTCCTCCCTGCCCTTACGGCGTGGTTGAAGCGTCTACTGAGAAGTGATACAGTTACTGCGCCATTTCCTTTCCTGAAAACCGTTTTTTTTTTTTTCTGGCTCTAGTTCCGGCCCAATTTTGCAACATTTTTGGCACATTGCATGATGTCAGAAACATTTTCTGATTTCTAATTCTTTGGTCGAGCAGGCAAATAGCCTGCTCGACCAAAGAACCGGTTGTCCCCCAGTTTTTTTTTTTGCTGTTGTTGTTTTGTTGCACAGGAAACACACTGTTTCTTCACTGATTGCGTGAACTGAGCGCCAGTCGAACACGAGCTGCTATCAAGTCAGATCCAAGTTTTAGCCAAGTTGCGTACACATTCCACATCACTTAGGCACTCATTTCAAAGCCTATTTCCCAGTGGATACTACCTGTGGTGATGCTACGACATTGGTACTCACTGCCCACGACTTGGCCAGGCAAGATGCACGCAGGTTAGTTCCCGAGTTTTACCCAGTTTCCGCCACCCCTGAGAACCGTCTTTGGGACATTGCTACATTAAATTACAAACGTACGTCGTTGAACCGTTTCAGAAAAAGGCCCAAATTGGCGCCACTTTTGCTATTTCGTAATGAAAGCGCAAAAAATTAAACTTGCGCTTATGTCTCCTTGCGTGCGGAAATGCGCAAGCATTTCGAGTTCCATTGCCTCCACTGTTACTTCGTAATATAATTAATCATTCATGGTAATTATTTTATGCATTTATTAACTAATCAGGAGTTTATTATGAATAGTTGATCATTAATTAATCAGTTTTATTAATTATTGAGCATTTAATTTCATTATTGTTATTGTTGGATCAATTATTTGAATTATTATTATTAAAATTATTTTACTTATTATTTAATTTGTTTATTTATTTGGCCATTTAAACTTTCCATTCAATCATTAATAATCACTGTAAGTCGTAATGACACTCTTTCTGGATGATCGACACTTCATGAAGACACGCTATGTCTACACTTCCTGTCCACAGCCCGTGGTGACCCATTCTGTTCACGCCACTCATGAGGCAAGAAATGCTTTCTCAGTAATAAGGCGTAATGTATACAGAAAGACAAGACGAGCTCACCGAGCTGGTGCGTTATACTGTGCCACTGGTTGCTGCTACTCGTTGCATTGTTTAGCTCTATAGTGAGTTTGCTGATTATCTGAATTATCTCCTGGAAGATAGCACGCCCGCCGCCTATTTCCAGTTTGTGCACCATCGCACTTGATGGTATCATCGATAAAACATCCAAAAAGAGAAAACTGTGTGGTTATGAATAACAACTGTATTAATTCTTGTAAAAGAAATAGAAAGTACAATGCAGCTACATTTCAGTGCCAGGATAACGCTAAATTGAAAGCAGAGCGTTTATTGTTGTGATTTAGTTGATTGCAGCTTGATTTACACCCCTTTACAGGGCGAGCTGTGGGCCATATTTTTTCTTTTTTTTGCATGAATTATGAACAAATTTCGTGTGTGGTCCAACAGATGGCCACTTCTTTAAATAGGTCCGTGACCGCAGCTCAAAGCTTGTTTACCGTAACCCACAGTAATCATAGCAATGTAACAGTTATTTTATAGAAGACACCAGTATATTTTTTCACCTGCAAACTACGCCGATCTATTGTAACCCCTTCTCACTGCGCATCGGATTCAGTGCCACTATGGCCAATCAAATGTTCGCACTGAAATTAATACATTGTCTTGGCAGCATTTCTTCGAGATTTGTTACACGTATGCCTTTATCTTTCTATCACTCCCATCTCTTCCCACATCCCCTCGTCCGAGAATATTGCTCGACTCGCTCACTCCGCTTATGAATTCCGCTCATTTACTCCTTCTATCCTTCACTGATCACATCAGAACTACGCGACAACTGGTAGAACTGCCGCTGATGTGGGCTTGCCGTAATAAATAAGGTATGCCCCTCATTTCTCTCTCACTCGTGAAGGCCCATCGGAAGAGTGATTCATTATCAATCAGCGCAGAAAAAAAAAACACAAAAAAGACACAGAGAAACGTACGCGTCATTCGAATTCCTGAGCCGAATGCCAGCGCTCGTGGTATGTGTACAGTTGTGGACAAAAGTTGACGGGATGTGAATTCCAGGGGAAACTATTTATTTTTCCGTTGGTTTCCTCGGCAATCAGTTGGTATTTCTTCCACCAGGCGCCGCGCGCATAACTTCTGATGTTTTAATGCATTTCATAGTCGTATTTCACCGTATGCTTTGTGCCTCCTGTCTATTTTTTTTTTGTGCCCAACATGAACATGAATTACCACCAGCTCACCCAATTTTCTCGTCTTTTTATCAGATGAGCGAGTTTGTTAACGCCCGCTGCACAGTGCCAGGCAGCACCGTCTCATATCACCCACACAGTTCCAGGGCCTCAACTTGAACCTCAGAGTCATTGGGCCACTTTTCTGCAACCTCCTGGTGTAGTGGTGCAAACGAGCTGCCCCAACATTCCAGTGCAGATCGCAGTACGTCTTGCGCTATGCCAGAGCACTAAATAAGAAAAGAAAACGACGGCACTTGGTGCAAATGGCCAGTGCTTTAACACGCTAACGAATGTGATGACATAAACTGAAATGCGCCGTCTACTGTAAACGAATTCTCACAGTTTTCAGCGTTTAGTCGCGTAACCTGTAAAAGAGATTAGCGCTGTTTTCATTTTTCAGATAACATAATGCAATACCCCATGTAATACACTATACGTAAGGCTTTTGAAATGCACTCTAAATTTAAGAAAAGAACAGATAAAAGGCGTTATTACTTATGAAATCTGCGTGAGAAGCAACTGACGCCGTGCAGTAGAAGCTTTTCGATCGCTTCGACAACCTGGAGTTTCTTTGTTATTTAGTTACGCTCCCTAAGACACCACTGAACAGACTTTTCGGCATTCCGCGTTCATCAGAACAGGGTCACCGTGCCTCAGAACTAAACCTGACAATTAGAGTCCAGCAGTTGGGAGCCATACCAGACAGCTGCTGGCATTCGTGCTTTGTGCGAAGAGCTGGTATTCAGTGCTTGATAGGCAGCTGCTTACACTGGCCTATGTCAACACAGGCATGAAAGTTCTTCGTGTTTTTTTTTCTAATGCCAGCAGTACTTTTCACCAAACGCCTCACCATCTGCACAAACTACATTATTTACAATAGCTGGCACAGGCACACTGCATATACCGGGTGGTTTGGTTTGTTTTGGTTTAGGGGGGTTTAATGTCCCAAAGGGACTCAGGCTGCTATGGACGCCGTAGTGAAGGGCTCCGGGAATTCCGACCACCTCGGGTTCATTCACGTGCACTGACATCGCACATTACACGGGCCTCTAGAATTTCGCCTCCATCGAAATTCGACCACTGCTGCCGGGATCGAACCCGCGTCTCTCGGGTAAGCTGCCGAGCGTCATAAGCATAGAGCCACTGCGGCGGCGTATGCCGGATGAGAAATATCTGGATGTTTGAATGTTTTCTGTGGAGCCCCAATTATTGTGGCGTCACCGATCCCACTGGTTCACAGGAACATTCGGTGCTTGCCGGCGACGCCGACATCAGCAATGATTTCGCATTAAAAAGTGAGGCATATTTTTACTGAGCACTGAGTCAGGGAACGTCTTAATAGTTGATCGTACTGCGACTTCTTCTATCGCAGCCGTCCGTCTGTGCGGAGAAGCAGAATTCCGGTGCATGACCGGGGGCTGCATCTCACTGGCCTGGCGATGCGACAAGGACATCGACTGCGTCGACGGCTCGGACGAAGGTGGCTGCACCGGTGAGTAAAGATACGAGTCCCTTCATAGTTTTTGTACTGTACAGATACAATTTGTGTACAGTGGGAACCACTGATTGCTTCACACACTTCTTGTAAGGGGAGTAGACTAGACGTTCTTAATATAGTAAGGATGAAGCCTCCATTGAATTCTTATCAAGGCACATCTCCCCAGAACGACAGTTGTTGGGTTGAAGCTCTTATTTCCAAAAATGCGTGCTAAACAGCTGCCCGTCTGCATCGCTTACTTTTTTGTAAATGTCTCGCCAAAACATTCAACCGCTGGTGTTGCTTCGAATCATTGAAAGAACTGTTTAGAGAGAGTGCTTCAGTAGAGCTTAACTCTTTAACGCCATGTGTCATGGATTCGGAACATGCCGTTTGCCCCAATGTACTCATTATTAATGGAGCTTGCACACAAAATTTGATGCCAGCATGTTTTCAGTAACCAGCTATTTGCGATCACAATGTTCGGCTACACTGGGGGGAAGCTGTGTGATTAAAACTGGCGCGTGAATGGGCGACTTTTAGGCAGCGTTCAAATGTTTCGCATCTATCATTTTGTGACTTTTGCAGAAACAATATTAAGATATTCGTTGGATAAAAAACGTCTGCTGTCCCTGAGCCTTTCATTTTGTTCAGCGCCTTTCAGCCTGCCTTCCAAACAACTCAGACCACATAGCTGCACAAATATGGTGAAATTGAGAAAGCATTTTATGGCTCATCGGCAACGAAATCGAGCGTTGTTGTCCAGTCGAAACGGTCTGAAAACTCCAATGACGTCTCTAAGGTCCCAGGTTGGTGGCTCAAAGGCGGGGTGGGGACGTAAAGTAGCAAGTTGAGAGAGTCAACAAAGTACCCAAGCTATACATAGACACCCAAAGGACTTTAGGGCAAAGGCCCATAGGGTAAACACCTTTAGGTCAAAGGTCTTTAGGGTGAGGGCCTTTAGAACGAAGGCCTTTAGGGTAAACGCGTTTGGCATAATGGATTTCACCTTAAAGGGTTTTAGTATGAAGGCCTTTTAACGTAAAAGCCTTCATCGTGACGGCCTTTTCTCTAGAGGACTTTGAGACTTTATTACTAGTTTTTAAATAGCACTAACTAGTAAACAAATACAGTTAACTAGTAGCCCACGATGAGAGACAAATACTTTCGCATTCACAGCACGTAAGTGTAGTATTTTGATAATTGGCAAAATGCTGATTTTTCGAATTTTAGCAGTGCTAACGAGATTTTGACTGATTTTTCAACGTGGGTACACTATTCAGCATATTGAGGACGTAATAATTTTTTCTTTCAGTTCCTCTTAATTTGGCCTTCAAGGAATATTATGACCTGTAATCGTTTCTGTCAGCAACTCTCTGTTTCAAGTTACGCTTCAGTGCATGGCCCGAGGGGTAATTGAAAGTCGTTTCCAGTGCACAGTTACGTCGCTGCAGGACAGAATGCATACAAACAAATTACTCCCTAGGTCCCCTTCCTGAATGCAAAAAAAAAAAAATCTCCTTTTCTAGTTTGCACTAAGTAAAACTACTAACAATGCAAATGGTCGGCACAGTTCACGCGGTCCTTCCGTTGTCTGAATGCTTAAATCCAAGCGTTTCAGTATTTTCTGAAGCCAGTTTTCATTCAGTTATACCCTCAGTGATATCTAGTGCTCCTTCCTAGGTGCCCAAATCGTATCAAGACGGAAATAATATTCGTTGATTCACAGCATAAAACATACCTTCTAAGGCAAAAATTAAGGGCAGGTCACTGCTGATGCAGTGGAAGCGTTTTTTTGCGTCAAAATCTAATTATCCGCATTTTTCTGAAAGAAAAAAACTCAGCTGATATCATTAGTAAAAAAAATGCGAATTGTCCTCAGTTCCGAGAAACGGTCACTTGCTCGACCGCTTTCTTTTTTCTAGTTCCCCAGATGACTAACTCAACGTGACATTCTAACTCAATAACCGTGTTCGCGTTTCGTGTTCGCTTTGAGGGAGTTGCTCAATTTATTATTATAAGCCAGGGTCCCAATCGGGCACATCAAGCAGCAGCAGTGGAAACAATAAAATAGCTAGTTCAAGCGATTCACGTTGAACCATAAATTAAGCTCCAAGAAACGGGCAAAAGCGTATCGAATTATCATTTAACCTCCAATTCGCGTACAGCTATAATGTCTCTAGATAATGTTTCTTCATCACTCTCATCATTATTATCAGCAAAAGCAGTCAGGTTACGTTTTCCACAGGACGAAGGCCTCTCCCATCAATCTCCAATTAGCCTGTCCGGCGCCAGTCAGAGCTGCCCGGCAAATTCACTAATCTAATCTCCCAGCCCGAATCTCTGCTTCCTCCGGCTGCTCTTCCCTTCCTTCACACACTAAGAAACGTAACTGATGTGGTTCCCTAATCCACTTAACTTTCTTTCAGTGTTTCAACGATACCACTATCATTTTCTTTTCCGTATCTTGCTACGGTGTCCGTAATCTAATTCGAATGTTTGTTTGCTTTTTCGGCATCACCTAAGTTTTTGCCTCAAGATAAGCACTGGTGGCGGCGTACAGTTGAATATATATTTTTCCTTCGGGGGTTACTGAAACGCATCTGTCCGTACTGGAAGGCTCCTGCTAGTTCCACTCTAACGTGTTGTTATACTCCATCTGGTAATTTCCTTGCCATGGTCCGAGCCTTCAGTCATAACTTGACTAAGATGTATTTTCTTACTAACTCAAGCATCTTTTCGCGCATCAGAAAATTTGTTTCACTCCTAAGGCACTTAAACGCAGCTATTTTTTATATATTTTAGGCCAATCGCAGATCTCTGTCCGTTCAATTGCGCAGTCACGCGCTGGAGTCAGTCCCCGGAGTTGCTACACGCAATAATTTCTTCTGCACATCGGATGTTGTTAACCGGTTTTTCACGATACACACGCATGAACATCTCTTGCAAACATCTACCGAAAAATAGTTGAGGTGTCTGTTTTCGAACGAGATCTTGAGCTACTGCACATTTTCCTTTACTGCTAACTAGTTTATCTTCTTCTACGGCCATTTTGTTCTGTATGTACAGTCAGGGACAAAAGTCCCCGGACCACGTGTTCCTCTAACGAAGCCGATAGCTCTGGTATTAGTCGGCGGCTGGAGACCCCATTTGTGAAGGTAAAAGCTAATTTTTTGTTCTTTCATCTCCACAAGTGCGGTCTCCAGCCGCTGTCTGATAGTAGAGCTATAAGCTTCTTTTGAGGAACACGTGGTCCGGAGACTTTTGTCCCCGACTGTACTCAAGCCTAGGCTAATTCTCGACCTCGCAATCCTCTGGTCGCTACACCTCGCTTTGTCTTATACCTCTTTTTCCTGCATTGTATTTCAATTTTTCAATTGTATATTGGAGCTTTTGCTGTCGAAATCTTGTTCTCGCATTTTCGAAAAAGGTATTCGTAGTTCCTGCATTATTTCTTTTTTTTTCAGTTTTTTCTTGCTCTTACTAGTTGGCGTGCCATACTTTTATGTTGGCTGCTTCTGTGTGCTTTCTTATTGCTTTAAAATTTAAGTCGCATCATCATTCTCATTCTCTCATTAGACGTCCGTGTATAGCCCCCCCCCCCCCCCCCCCCATATTCAATTTTATTCTTATTGTACTTGTGTACAATGTATCGCACTCTCTCAGTTATGCACAAGAATTCACCACTGTTGTCAGTTACGTTTTTATTAATCATGAACCCTACAGCACGTTCTATCCTATCTGGTAGGGCCCTGTAATAGAATGCTCACCCTGTGGTAAATTCATGGCTAGTGTTTTTAAAAAACCCAATGCCAGTGCTCCCTGAATTCCACCAGCAAGAGCAAAAAAACCTTTCAGCACTCTAATCACACGGATACAGCCGACAGCTATGCGATATACGATAAATAATGTATTTGAAGCATTTAATGCATTTAATGTGTTTTGTAATGTACTCGTTGCTCTAATCTGATCTGAAAGACAATCTTCGAAGCCCTTTTTCTTTCCTTTTCTTTATTTCATAGGTTACAACTAGCCTAAGTGAGGCACAACCTTCATGTTTGGCTATACTCAGACAATGCTTAGCCTCTATTAGTGTGTTAACCCTAGAGCTTCCACTCAGCCGCTTAGCCTTTGTCTGTACGCACACTTTGCCCCCTTTGACACCTTCCCACCGGACTGTGAGCAAGCTGACCACCGTGGCAGGTGGCAGTTAAACTAATGATTGCTCACGAGAGGTTGCTTGGAAGGAGCAACCTGGTTCTCACAAGCCACACCGGTGACAGCACCTGCCATCGCAGAGCAGCGGCGTATCGATTAGCCGCTGCACCCCTGCGCAAGGAATGGTTTGAAGACTCTCAGGGATCTGTGAACGTTATGTAGAGAATTCACAATTCCACATAGATAAGCATTAACCCATTATCGCTATCGTTTCACAACAGTAAAGAGGAGCTTAAGTGTTCCCTTCTGTGAAACCGAAGTGAAAACCGCAGTGCTAGCGCACCTAATTGGTATTAGGCCTAACAACGCTAAATCATCCATCATTTTTTTTTTGTTGCAACAGCATTGTAGGGAAAAAAACGACATCCACTGACCTTTCATTATATACAAAGCAAATCCATTAGCCACTGACAGCCTCTATTTCTTTTGTTTTGTTTGTTTTTTCTCTCCATCGCAGCGTTCACATCCAACCTGTGCCTGGCTGAAGACTTCCAGTGCCGCAGTGGCCGATGTGTGGCCGTCACCTATCGCTGCAACGGAGACAACGACTGCGGAGATTGGTCCGACGAAGAAGGCTGCGGTGAGTCCTGCGTGTATACCAAAGCCCTGTACATAACGCGAGGCTGTATGCTCGTCGCCACTACAGTCGTTCATAACGTGCACAATAATCACTCCGCAATTTGAAGACGCGCGTTTCTAATCATATTTAATTCGGATAAGATTATGACCTCTCCTTGTGAAATCAAGTACAAGCGCAAGCAGGAAGTACGGCAAGAAAATGGCGTGACCACGACCCCGGAAGGAATACAATTCCTGCCCTGTCCTTCGGCAGAATTGAGGTGTCCACGTAGGAAACATTACACACAATGCGCAGCGCCATAATTATGCCCAATTTCAAGACACTATCGTTTTCTTTCGCTCTTGATTTAGTGCCGTAATCAGCCAGCCAAGTTAGCAGTAGCTAATGCTACCAATATGTACTCTCCACCCAAATCCACAACCTTCGCTCCATTGCCGGGATGTCACGAGAAGACTTCACTCAGTTCGCAGTCCGCCTGAAGAACGTAAGCGGAAACAGTAACCGGCTCGTGAGGGAGCTCCGGGAGCCGAGTGGACGGCGGTTTCCCTTTGTCGGTGAGGTACTACAGGTGCTATCCGCGCAGTTGCAATGACCTCCATGTCAGTGGCCAGCAGCACGGCTAAAAGACACAGGTTTATCTGGTCCGCTTATGACCACTTACTAAAACCTGTACCGTGGAAGCCATGCGTGTTTTTAACTGATGAGGTGCCGGATGCAAAGGCCTCGACCGCAAATGCCGCTCACCGACAAAAGTGGCTCAGTCGGTGTGGCCTTCCATTAAGTCGCATAATGCCCCGTTTAGCCCTGTAGCCCCGATGAGAATCGAACCCACGACCTCGTGTGCAGTAGCAGTACAACGCAGCCGCTGAGCCACCACAGCAGGAATTATCTCCTGCGTCTGTCCACGCATTCATTGTTTCATGCACAGGTGACGCATCAGATTGATTGATTGATTGATTGATTGATTGATTGATTGATTGATTGATTGATTGATTGATTGATTGATTGATTGATTGATTGATTGATTGATTGATTGATTGATTGATTGATTGATTGATTGATTGATTGATTGATTGATTGATTGATTGATTGACGCAGAGGGCAAGAGCGCATGCCAGGAGGGCGAGTTTCGGTGTGAGGACGGTTTCTGCATCAACTTGGACTGGAAGTGTGACGGCGACGCCGACTGCGACGACCACTCGGACGAGCGGGACTGTCCCCCTCGCCAGTGCGCGGCGCACGAGTTCCAGTGCCTGTCGGGCAAGTGCATCCAGCTCGAGTGGCGCTGCGACGGCGACTTCGACTGCTCCGACAACAGTGACGAGGACGGATGCGGTACGTGCTCACCCCATCCCTCCCTCTCTCTCTTTCTTTACTGACAAATTAGGCCTAACATACTGGGACCAAGTCCTGTACCACACTTTTTATCTGCAAGAAGGCTGACCGAAGTGCCTATATTAGATTATCTGGCTGCTTGGTTTCTCTCCCTTTCAGCGCTAATGTTTCCGGAGAGGGATTGATCGCCACACCGCGAAAAATTTATTGCAGTTGAACACGCAGCGCAAGTCAGATCACCTTCAGGTTGACGCTGACGATGTGGGCCTATCGTGTTTCCCTTCGGCACGTGGCTGAGTCAGTGACGAACCGTTCTCACGTATATGGTGCTTTGATATCTAGGCCGGCGATTTGTTCGTGCCGTCTGTAGCTTACGCCTTAGTTCCAGTCAAATGCACGGCTGTCAGCGTTCATTGCCTCGTGTGCGACAGGATTTGCAGGGCCCATAGACTCCTCAGAGATATCCGTTCACCACTCGCGGCTGAATTAAGCACGAAGGGAAGAGAAGAAGGCAATTACCATAAGTAAAATAAAAGGAATAAAGTCGAGAAAAGGAAAAATAAAAAATGAACATAAGAAAATAAACAAAATACAAACAAAATAAAAATAGGAGATGAAAATAAAAATAAAAATAAGAAAAGGAGCAAAAATAAAAATTAAAAAACAAAATATGAAAAATAAAAAGTAAATAAAAACACACAGTGCGCCAGGATAGGATAGAATAGGAAAACTTTTAATGTCAAACAGACAGAGGGTAGCCAGAGGGCTACCCGTCTAGACGACGGCCGAAAGGTCCTGACTCTCGGCGGCGGCTTCGGCCAGTCGGACAAGTTGAAGCTGAGTCGCCGGGTCGGAGCTCAGTAGTAAGGTCTCCTATTGATATTTCGTGTTTATACCTCGTCCCTCCCGGGGGGCATGAGGACATTCCCACAGTATGTGGTCCAAGGTGGCCCTAAGCTCGTAGTTTGCGCATTTGTCTGAAAATTGCCCTGGGTACATAAGACTCCAGAGGGCCGGGTTTGGAAAGGTGTAAGTTTGTAACCGGCGCCAGTTGATGGCTCGGTATCTGGACAAGGTTCTATCCGCTGGAGGAAGTCTAGTTCGTTGCAAACGATAGTGCTGTGTAAATTCTCTGTAGGTCACCATGCGATCCCTGTCTGTAAAGACCACCTCGCTCGGGTCCACCCGGAAGGAAAAGTCTGGGGCGAACTCGTGGGCCGTCTCATTACCAGGCAGGGATGCATGTGCTGGCGTCAAGACTAGAGTGAAACGCTTTCGCCTTGCAGCACTTTAGAGAGCCAAAGTGCCCCCTGAATCTTTGATACATTTCACACTCGTGCTATTGTAGTTCTTTGCTCAGATCTACGCTAAAGCTTCCTTCTCACCTATTTATGCCCCGTTTCATACATAGCTGTCAACGCTGCCAAAGGTACGAAAGTAGTCCGCTGCAAAAAACAAGGCAATAAAGACAAAAAAAAACCGTCTGCCTCGCGTCGTGGTTGAGTGGTACGAAGCGCGCGCCTGTGTGTTCCCGGCTTGGCTGTTTTTTTTTTTCATTTCTTTTTTATTTTTCTTATAATTATCATTAGGTAGAAAGTCGAAACTGTCAAACTCTAATGCGTACTTTGAAAAACATTGCGCTATTTACTTGCGCTGCTTACTTGTTTCGAAGGGAAAAAGCAATGTAGTTTATTGGCGACGGACGTGATTGCGAAGTGCTGTTCTCGGGCGATCAGTGACTGTTTTGCATGTGGCACACAATGAATCAATTATTGTGTGGTGATAGAATTCAGTGCGGCGTCGATGATTCCGAGCAGCCTCGGCTAGCGGCAACCCGGCATTGATCGGCTTACTCAGCAGCTTTAAAGTGCGTCGTCTGATTCGGGAAGTCTCCACTTTTGAGCTGTTGTCACAAGGACAATTCTTTGAAGTGCTTCCGTTCGTACTAATGTTTTGTATTAGATGTCGGATTCGATGTGTAATGGGTGTGAGCTAGTGCGGTGAGATGGGGATTGTTGAAAGCTGTGTATTTGGGCCGTGAGCAGAGATTCCGCTGCGCAGGTCATCGAACGCAACAAGTGGTGTCGTATATTAGCGCACTTGCCGCTGCAGTTGACATTGTTATTGTGAGAAGCCGACGACGAGGTTCCGTGGTTCCTGAATAGGGCGCACGAAGAGGTTGACGAAGCTCGCTGTTCGTTCTCCACACAGTAGCTCGTCATCGTCCTCTCGCGGTAACAATATAAACGAGTAAAAATTCGGGCTTCTTACACACCAATGAGATGTAAGCGCAGCCTGAGTGAACGTTGTGGCTGACATTTAATTGTTGACATCCGCTCTCATGTTTTTAATGTTTGTAAATATCATCTTTCTAACTTGAGTTGTCCATTTGCTCGAATGTAATCTACTATCGTTGTTTTTCACTGCCGCCACAACTCACAAGAGTGTAGAAACTGGTGCTGTAGGTTATGGAATGGTATGTATAACATTTGCTACGCGTATCATGTGAGCGGCCTACAGCGGTTGTACGGTCGGTGATTTTTACAGAAAAGAGAACAGCGCACCAGGTCTCGGAGGAAGGAAATGCTTCAGGCGAACCACTCAAGCAGACGACATGACCGCCTAGCTGCGAAAACCTGATACAGGAGGGACCGGAAATAAAAACCAAAAAACTAAGGCACTCTGTTTTGTAGAACATAAAAGAAAAAGCGATTTTTTTGCAAAATAAAACACCATTATCATTATACTGCAATATCAACCAACATTTACTTTAATTTTGAGTTCATTACGATTTTCACTTTTGACGCACTACGTTACGATGCGGACGAGGAGCGCGAACAGGCGCCGCAGCCTCGGCTGCGTTGACTGCTATGCTGCTATGTATGAAACGGAGCATGGAGGAAGGAAAAGTTCTTTCCTTCCTCCATGAAACGGAGTATAATAACGATGAAGTTCCTTTGTCGTCAGTATATGCACCGACCGTTGAGCGTCCACTGAGTCATGAATTGAAATCCAGTTACTGAAACTCAAAGCTTCCTTCTCGCAATTCGTGCGTTACAGCGAGCGTGGCTGTATCCAGCCCATTGTTTTGTATTTAAATAAACCGGCACTGTTCGCTGACTCTGCATGGCGCTATAGATTTGCGCCGGTCCAACATCGCATGCGCAATTACGAGTGACTCCTCGAGTGCGGTACTCCAAATATTTTAAACCGTGCACATGAGCGCGCTTAGTTTGCAAAGGTCGGAAAACAATGACGACTGGTCCCAATTTCGTCTACCGTCCTCACCGAAAATAGGCCGCGAACTAATTTAGGGAGGCAGGACGGCAATTGTTTAAAAGCGCTCGGTCTCACCTTTTGTGAGAAGACGCAGGCGCTTTCGAGGCGCTTTAGGCTAATTGCGTGCTCCAGACCACCGGCCACTTCTCCTGAGCACAACGCCCTCTGTGTGTTCATTAGAAGCTAAGTGCGAAACGGTCCTGAAGTCTTCGTTTAAAATAGGCCAATGCAAGCTAGGCGTGGTTGTAGTGGCATCACTTTTTCGCAGTCAGGGAATGTAACATCTTGACTGCCGTATTTACTCGCATTTTATACGCACTTTATGGTGTAAATAAAAAATTGAAATAATTTCGAGAGGTACGTTTTTTGCACGGGGCAAAAGTTTCACTGCAGTCACGTAAAGTGATTCCAAATTTTAGTGAACAATATAGGAGATGCGTTTATTTTATTATTACTGTTATCAATATTATGCGATTATATCGCGCTTCTTGAGGATTCATACTGAAAACTGCGCAAAAAACGAAGACACAGAAC
The DNA here is from genome assembly GCF_055824585.1 of Amblyomma mixtum. NCBI lineage: Eukaryota > Metazoa > Arthropoda > Arachnida > Ixodida > Ixodidae > Amblyomma > Amblyomma mixtum. Next base: position 225,311,461 of record NC_143012.1, on the reverse strand, counting down.
GAGAAGGCACGACACGGGCGCAGACTATCAACTGAATTTTTATTCACATGAAGAGGCCTATATAAGTATCTTCTGCCCACAGTGAGACAAGCACAAAAATACAACAACCGCGAAAATCAACCCAAAACACAATCACCCACTATCCCCTCGCGTGCACCGTGATGCAACCGTCAATTACTCTTCCAAAAAACTGCGCACAAACAAGACCACGACAACCTTAACGGTCGCGCTGATATCACGCCAAAGACCCATATCGCCTGCTCGCCTTAAGAAAACTGGCCAAAAAGGCTATCTCCCTATCAAGCAAGGCCACAGACGGTGATGCCACACAGGAATCTGAGTCTTTCTTGATTAGGTAAGCCTCCACCATCTCCCTGCATACCTGATCGCTATGTTTGAACAAGACGCTGGTCCTGTTCAAATGAGGGTAGCATTTTTCGCAACCCTTGCAATGCACGGCGAGATTGGAGGAAGCCGCGCCCTTCAACGACCTACGATGCTCCGCCATCCGCTCGTTCACACAACGACCCGTCTGGCCGATGTACTTTTTTCCGCACGAGAGCGGCACTTCGTAAACAACTCCAGTGTTACACTCTGTGAACCTAGTTTCCTTCCTGTGCGCTACCGAACAACCAGTTCCAGCACGACTGCCCTCAGACTCTAGCTTTTTACGCACAGCACTACAAATCCACCCAGTTTGCCGTTCTTATTAACTACATTTCTTGAGGATACCCGCAATCATTAATGCCTATCACGTGCTTAGATTTGTTCTCATGCAAATTCTACCACGAGGTGAAATATTATCACGATTTTACGCCCGCTGTGCTTCGTTCTTGTCCCTTTTATTGTTTGTCATCGGCCCAGCTTTTACCACCAGTCAGTGGAAACGGCCACATAACTCTGGACGCGGAGCGACTGGAAAAAAATCTTTTAAAAAGAATAGCTTTACGACCCTCTAGGCTATTAGGAACATAGGATGCAGCTGAGCAGCATGCTTACGTTATATTCTGCGCTTACTGCCGAGCAAACAATGGCACCCTCTCTTTATCACAAATGTAGTACCATGTGCGTGCGATGTTTATTCTTTGTGCAATGGATGCATCTTGTAGAAACCAATAAAATGTAACTGTCATGAAAAAGCTTGTGTTCTTTTTTTCTCTCGTTATTAAACGTGTCTGCGTAAAGGCTGAAATACTGGCGTAAACACAACTCACGTCCCGGATATAATGTAAGCTGGACTGAGCTGAAGAATGGTTGTATATATTTTATCATTACGCATCCATCTGTGCCGGTTTCACGGCTTCGACAAGAACGGAAACATTGAGATTTTCTTCACGCCTAAACAGAAATAAAAGGAAAGAGAGCTGTAGTGAACTATAACGATAATAACCTTCAGAATGCTCTGACAACGCTGCCGTCTGCATGGCTTTTGTGCCGCTGAGGAGAAGCTGTAACCCTCACACAGAAAGTGTATTGCGCCATAAACTCCACTGTTCCGACATGGTAACTCCCTTTAGTATACGGAAGCCCTCTGCTGGAGTATAGACAGGTTAGAATACCCGTTGCACTTGCAAAGATCAGTGACAACAAATATCGTTGGAAAGCCTTGCTCCTCACTCAATTGGGCGCAAAGTAAACCAGATAACTTTTCGTTTCCTGTGGGACTCCTTCGATCGTAACTGTCCATAACAAAAGTGTTGCCTTCTCTCGCTGTGACAGAAACAGGACAACTTGGGACGAAGGATGCTGGACAATCTGATTGATACACCATACCAAAAATTGTCTTTTCTTTTTCTTGTTGTGCCTGCCTGCCGTATTGATACTTTATTATAAGGTCCTCCTTGTATATTGCTTTGTTACAAATTCAACTCTGAGTTTCTCACACGAGGCAACGTATCTGTCGGGGTGGCCTGTACAGCGACGCTGCCGTTCGGTTTCCTTCATCACATTTTTTTTTTTTTAATTTCAACGCTACACTCGCCTGCACCTGGCGACATAAGCGCGGTTGGGCCACGACAGCTTTGATGAACGTGACGCTATTGGTGAAAACAAACACCGTTTCGATGACGCAGCAACTAGTGTGGCGCCGTCGACAGCCTGGACTGTTTTGCGAAGGTCATCTCAAGGCACACCCTCAAAGCGAGCGCACTTAATATAGCAGTGGCGATAACTAAAATGTTGAGGTCTATCAGCGCTCGTATCGTCGGGTCACCTGACACAGCTCTAACAGCGTACTACAGAATTGATGGCCTTACCGTGTGAAGAAGTTATCTTTAACGACCGTGTGATGGAGCTGAAATAAATATATTTACTATTTCTTTTGTTGTTTTTGTATTTGTTTATTTGTAATACCAGAAATAAATCATAAAAACAAGCATCAAATATTACCGCAAAGGAAAATTTACAGGCTGTCTAATCTTCGCCGCTTCCTTTGGTATATTGGGAAAATGTGGGAAACGTGAAACCTATTAAATGCCACGGTGGCGGTGGCACTTCGGTGGCAAGAACCAAAAAATTCTTACGTGTAGGGCTTGCTTGGAGCGTCAACTAAAGGCGCGACTGCTAAGCAATGAACTGCAGACTTGCACTCATTTATGTGCATAGTTACGCATAGTTGGCATAATTATGCGCATAGTTGAGAGTTGCACGAGCAATACCATCACTCGTCCAACACAACGATGTAAAATCTTGAGCAACTTGCCCTAATACAACACAAAATAAACAAGAGGTAGCCACTTTTTTCTTTCCGCACTTATGGCGGAAACCAGGTGACAAGTTGAGAAGCAGATGAGGCTTTTTTTCTTCATTCTATGTACATTCTTTGTCAGAAGTAGCCGAGCAACGGTGGTTTGCTTCTTAGCCGCGCAGCGAAGCACTTACGGCAGCCCTTAAGCTTTGAATCTGTGTAAAGTAAGTTCAACACTTGCCCTCACGTTCCGAAACCTTTCGGACTTTAGAGATGCCGTAAAGGCTCCACTTTATGGCTGAGAAGCAAAAACCTGCTGTTCGGTTACTCTAGACAAAGGCGGTACATTTATTCACAATCAACAGCTACTGTTGAATCGCGCCTGTACGAATAAAAAACTGAAAACTCTAATTTTTGGAGATTCGGACACTACAAACTGCAGATAGCACGAACCACAATCCGCATCTAGTGGGGTGTCGCTTTACATCGTCACACCGAGATCGGCAACAGTGCGCGCGAAGTCCAGTCGCTGTCTGTCCCTTTTAAACCGACTACACCGACCGCGCTTCCTTTTCCATTTCCGGCACACCTTCTCACTTCCGGGCTTAAACTATCGCCCCGACATTTAAGTTCCGAAACGGAAATGGACCTGCACCCAGCACAATTTCTGAAGCGGTGGCCCTCGAAAGGAGTTCGAGAACCGTCATCAGTTCTAACCAGCCTTTAGCCTGACCGTCGCCGTCAAATTACTTCCGAGACACGCACACCATGACGACAACGTTATCTTAGCGGTAGCGCCTCTACGCAGAGCCTGAAACGACAGTCTTTTTCCTTCCTCCACGTGCAGGTTTTGACCAAGAGCCAGACATCGAATGACAATTGGCACCTGGACCCCAGACGCCCACTTAAGAGTTAGAAAGCGCGAGAGCTCTTCCTTTTAACCCTTTCTATTGTCGACTGAAATGAAGGAACAAACACAAATGAAAGTAAATGGGAGCCTGGACCGCCGGAGTGTAGAGGGGAAGCTCGTGGGTAGTAACCAAGGTAGTAGTTAAGAACAGGTGTAATTGACCGGTGTTATCTCGTCCACAGCGCCACGGTTCTGCGAACCACAATAGGAGCGGTGATACCCAATCAGAATGGAACCACCACCGAGCCGTTGTGTTCGAGCAACCCAATTTCCAAAGCAAAACAAAAACTGAGGCTTTTTTAAGAGTCTAATAGACCATTCAAGAGAAGACGGTTCGTAAGGCAGCTCTTGGGGTCGGTCACGCTATAGTATCACGTCGCTCTTAAAAAGATCGCCTTGGTCTCGGAATGAATTGACTTTTTTGTTCGTCGCATGACAAAAATGAGACGGGACAAATTGAACTGAAGAAAGCAAATGAAAATATTAATTGCCAGGACGACTATCTCTGCGTGAACCGAATTCAGTGACATATGTAAAGGTATCTATATTTTATGATATGCGAAGGTAGAGAATATGAGAGCAACTTCATATCTGTATAGTTCTGGAGCGCTCTTTTCAGTCTTCCCCACATAATCGCGCCGCGATGGCTCAGTGGTTACGGCGCTCGGCTGCTGACCCGAAAGACGCGGGTTCGATCCCGGCCGTGGCGGCCGAATTTAGATGGAGGCCAAATTCTAGAGGCCTGTGTGCTGTGCGATGTCAGTGCACATTAAAGAATCCCAGCTGGTCAAAATTTCCGGAGTCCTTCACTACGTCGTCCCTCATAGCGTGGGTTGCTTTGGGACGTTAAAGCCCCATAACCAATAACCTTCCCCACATAATCGCTTTTCGACTAGCTCTCCTCTCCAGTCCACCGCTCTAGGCGCGCGGCGCCCCCGATGACCCTCTCCTAGGGCTGCGCGTTTCGCCTCAATTGCCGAAGATGGGCCGTGCTACATTACTCCGTTCTCGCCATACATTTCCTCTTCCTTGCACGGTTACCCTCGTCCTAATTTCAGGGTAACTACCCTCGGGTGGTTCCGCTGGCAAGTGCCCAGTGGTTGCGCCATCTTACGCTCTCCGCATAGCCTTCTATACCGGTGCCCATCCAATGGTTGGGGATTCCACCGCTTTCGCGGTACCCTCCTACTTACATGGTAACCATCCATTGGTTACGAACTCCTCTACTCAAGTCACACCCATCTGCTTCCACAGTAACCACATTGCGAGTGGTTCCCGTGGAAAAGCAGCCACTGGTTACGCCACTAACTACGACACATTAGTACTGATACAACGACTATGCCAATCCCAGGAACGGACGCTTATGGCTGTCGTTGTAAAAATTGATGGTTGACTGCCATGAATATATAGAACCACAATCACCCTCATGAGGCATGAGCGCACTTTCCCTTTCCTTCCCACCAGGGTACGTGGTTATCGCGTTTTTCAAAGTATCTGAAGCCGAAGAAACTTACACACGTGGTATCACTTCGCTGTTTTTCTAATCAGCCGTCTCCCTTCCAACAATGATTTGTAATCCATTCTCAAATTAGCGCATGCTACCCGTACCGAACAAATCTCGTCTTAGGCTTAGTATGCAGCGTACCCTGGTGCGTCGCATCCTCTTACCAACCTTCCCCGTTTTCCCGGCTCTTGTGTTCGCAGCTGGACGCGAGGTTGCCTGTGATCCGGGTCACTTCCGCTGTCTGGACGGCACCTGCATCGTCGAGAGGCTTGTGTGCAACGGAACGCCTGACTGCCCGGACCGCTCGGATGAAGCCCAGAACACGACCTGCAGTGAGCTGCTGCTGATGCTTCTTTCCGTATCCGCTATTCCTTTCCCTCAGCTTTCTCCCTCGCGAAAGACCTCCGTTGCTTTCGTTGCTACCTTTACCGTCTCCCTCCATTTCCCTGGTTTTACTCACATGCTCACCGACTTGTGCAAATGAGCTCGGCCTTCCCCCTCACTTTCTTTTTTTTACTTTGACGTAATCCTGACTTCCCCATTTCAGAGCGCTTTAATCAAGGAAAGTTCTCACCACAACCGAGGCTAACATAGGTGGGGAATGGTAGTTGTGAGCGTCCTAATCTGGCTTGCTTTAACATTACAAGCGCACTAACGTTAAGGCCAAACCTAATCCTATAATTCGCACAAATTGGCATCACTGCACGGCCAACTCAACTGGCAAATCCCTCGAAGCGAGCAGATCAGATCTAGCGCGTAGGCTCTGATCTCTGCCGTCAGCTTTTTGGCAATGTCAGATTTCGAAATGCTTTCAGGCGAGGCAGCATTGAGTAACTGCCGCGGGTGACGTCACATGTTTTCGCCAATCAGTGTGGTGGTTTTTCTTCTTTAAATATGAAACCTGGACTGTTTCTCTACTAGAACGATTGCGAAGCGATGACCTGGACCGTTGGTACGGCTGCCATCACTGTCTGTCCGTCCTGACTTAGAGACGGTGTTCACAGCCGATGCTACCTGTATCAGCATGACTTTCCGCACTTCCTTTCGTTAGCCTCGTACTTATAAATTGTCATGCGCATTTATTGCTTACCTTTTGCAGTTTATAACCTATAAAGCATCTGAATTTCGAACGCATGGTTACTTGTTGACTTTGAAAAGCCGAACCCCAGCTAGAGATACCCAAGAATGAGCAACGGAAGCATAGAAGCACGATGTGTTCAATGTGTAGAATTGTGTAGGAAAATAATTATTCCGGAATGCTCTGCAGTGGCTAATAATGTCTTTAAGATAGCGTCATTATCTCGATACGAGAGAAAAAAATATGTTTAGTAAAGGTCAGACAAAAGCAAGCCAGTTAAGCCATGCTTTCTACTGCAACTGATTTGTCGTTCTCTGAGGAAATGACTACGCCGCATTCGCAGTAAATGATTAAACACTTTTTGTTGTACATGTTTTTACTAATTTTTCGTTGCATCTTTCAATCAGCAGCTGCTACTGCGGATTCAAATTCTATAAAAACGTAAATAATGGGAAGATACAGATAGCTTTGTATTTCGTGAATTATCCATTTGGGGTTTTGGAAAGGAACGCGCGGTGGACACGCACTGAAGCTCTTTTGTCTTTTCAAAAATTTAATTGCTGCGCTCTATGCGTGTCTCCTAATTCAGAAGTGCTCGTTGAAGAAGCAAATCACATCCACTTTTCCAAACTTGAAACGTTAATTCAGTTGCTATGTTCCATAACTTTGCTACGCCACTTGTGCCGTGTCCGTGGGACACCTTTGTAAATTCGTATATCTTAATTTCATTCTCTGTTGCATGCGTGGCTTTAAACAACGACTAAAAGCAATGCAAGGCAACCCAGGCAGCACCAAAACATTACAACTATGTTACTTTTTGTTTCGGTCAAACGTTAATTCAATGTGCTGATTTCCATTAATTTTAAAGTTCCTGTAATGTTAGAAATTAACGCCGAAATAATATTTCCATAACAATAAATAAATATTAAAGCAACACGAATGAAACATTGTAGAAACCAGTAAAGCAACCATTCGCGAGCATGTAAGCCCGCCAGTTGAAAACATACACAACTTAGCGCTTTGAGAGTACCAACAACTATAGGGTGACACTTGAGCAGCACAATACACCGAAATATGGAACTCGTACACTTACCACCGAACAGATACTATGGTATCAAGTTTATACAGGGTGTTTCAACTAAGACTTTACAGAATTTTTAAAAACAGGGCTTTTTTTAATTAGAAAAACGCTTTTTTGTGCATAGCATTTTCAGCGGTGTAGAACATCAGAATACAGCTAAGACGTCCTAACTACGTGGCTGGTGAACTAATACTGAATAGTTAACTTTTTAACTATTACTGTTAGGCTACTTAATTATTTAGAGAAGTGTAGCCCATCGTAAGTAATATCTATATCAGTTTCTATAATTTCGAAAACGCAGTGAACCTTAGCGCAGTGGCCCAACAAATTTTGGGTACATCGCGCCGAATTATGCACGCTTTCAAGAAGCTTCCAGGCAAAGCAGCCTCTCCAGTGCATGTAGATCGTCGAAATAGCCGAAATTTGTTGGGCCACAGTGCCGAGAGTCCCCGCGTTTTCAAAATTCTGAAAACTGATATTGATATCTGATATCCCTTACGGTGGTCTACACGCCTCTCGATAATGAAGGAGCCTGACAGTAATAGTTAAAAACTTAACTATACATTGTTACTTATTCAGCCTGCTAGTTAGCAGCTCTTGGCTGTATAATGTACAACGCCACTGGCAATGCTACGCCAATACAAACGCTGTCTAACTCAAAAAGTCTATTTTTAAAATTGTGTAATATTAAAGGTGAAACACCCTGTATAGCCATTACTGCAGAATGTCCCATCAGTGATAACGGCGAATGGATAGCAAGCTAAGATTTCTAGCAATAATTAGGCTCTAGATGCAATTTATTCCAGGCAGAGCCTATGAGGTTTAGTCGCAAATGCTAGCCGAAAAACATCCTCGCTCTAAAAACACTTGGGAAAGTTCTGGGACCAAGTGCTTGAAATATATTTGGAATGTTTTTCTATACATAAGGTTAAAACATTATAATAACATTTCAGCATAATAAGCATTACATTAATGTTTACCTTGACTAATTCGAGTGAAACTTTTGTTTTGATTATAAGATATGTTATTTGTTAATTTTTAACATTAATGTAACGTTCGAATGCAAAATAACGTTACTCCAATTTACACACTTTTATAACATTATTCTATTCCTTGATGCTACCTGGAAGTTATTCAACTACCAGTAAGCCTAGCGGCAGTCGTCTGCGTTCAAACCGCTCTTACCGCGGACCGCAGTTCAACTTTTGTTGCATCATCATCACCGCACGTTTCAATCAAATTGATTCATTCAATACATCTATACCTCGTTTAGCATGCAGCATTCTATAACTTTTAGTCTACTAAATTAAAATTTGTACCCGACATTTCCCGTCGTTTGAATACAGCCCCGAGTCAATTCATTGCTGGCGCACTTATATTTCGCGCCGGCTCTCAGCGTTTCTGAGGGTGATTTTTGTATCTGTTTAGAACTCTGGCCGCCATTTCTTTTTCACCTAAACTAACGCTGGTGGCTCGCTGTGGCTTGGCTTCGCATTTAGGCATTGCTCACTCACTAACGAGGTTAACTCTCGCTAGCTTACTGGCAGTTGAAAGAGCCTTTGCAATAGGGTATGGAATCTGATTTATAACTTTATTGACACGGCGTGTGTTCTGTCTAAGTGCTCGCTTTATAAGTGTGTAGCGCGCGCGCATTGCGTATGCCGGGTTCGGGTAAGAACCCGCGCTAGACTTTTTGCTTCGTTTCCCACACTTAGAGACGAGCACGCCCTGCCGGGAGGACGGCTTCCCCTGCCAGCACCAGTGCATGGCCACGGCCACGGGGCAGCGCTGCTCCTGCAAGGAGGGATACCAGCTGGCGCCCGACGGCCGATCCTGCCTCGGTGGGTCTGCAATGAACTGGCGTCTCCTTTGTTCTCCTTGCTCACGGTTTCTCTATTCGCCCTTCCTTCGCCTTGTTATCGTCGTGCATTATTCCCTCCGTTTTATTCTCTTTTTTTAACAAAGTGAGGCTAGAGGAATGGAGACGGAGGTTAGAGGAGCAGTGGTTGGAAGCGGGGTCTCGAAGGCTAATTCCCCCTTGAGATTACAGTCATTAAACCTGCGTTATAGTAAAAAAAAAACGTTTTTGTTCGAATATCGGTTTGGTTCGGTTTATTGGGGTTTATCGTCCCAAAGCAACTCAGGCTATGAGGGACGCCGTAGCGAAGGGCTCCGGAAATTTCCACCACCTGGGGTTCTTTAACGTGCACTGACATCACACAGTACACGGGCCTCGAAAATTTCGCCTTCATCGAAATTCAGCCGCCGCGGCCGGGATCGAACCCGCGTCTTTCGGGTCAGCAGCCGAGCACCGTAACCACTGAGCCACCGCGGCGGGGCTTTTGTTGGAATATGTGTGACAGAAAAAAAAAATTATTTCGGACGTGTGGGCGGTATGGTGTACTTTCAGTTTTATTTGGGAATTTACGATTTTATACCTAAATGCTAGCCTTGTGACCGGGCATATGATTTTACGAGAAAGAACAAATAAACAACAGAAGTGTCAGTTTAACGCAAGAAGTCGTAGTCTTATTAAGTTAGGTCGTTTATTGGTTTCTTGTTTCACTGGCTGATATGTTTGCTCCTCCTTCAGGAATGCACAGATACGGGCAAAATAATACGGAACGCACTTCGGCGTTTGAACTTTTTTCTGAAAGAAATGTGAGAAGGTTTCTTTAAGCCATATGATAGCGCACCAACGGCGTTCGCTAGCATATATGTTAAGTATACCTCTTGATTTCCTTTAAGCTATATGATAGCGCACCAACGGAGTTCGCAAGCATATATGTTAAGTATGCCTCTTGATTTTCACTACGAAAGATGTGACGGGAATTTGATCGCCGAACCGTGATCCGTTGCTGCAACTATACATCCGTAACCCTTTCTGCCTCCGCTTCAGTACACATAAAGCCACTGCAGGAAATGGCGCACGAACTTGGCAACCTGACCCGCCGCGGTGGCTCAGTGGTAAGGAGCCCGTCTACCGAGCCGGAGTACCCAGGTTCGAACCAGACCGCGGCGGCCGCGTTTCGGTGGAGGCGAAACGCAAGAGGCGCCCGTGGGCTGTGGGATGTCAGTGCACGTTAAAGAACCCCAGGTGGTCGAAAATTCTGGAGTCCTTCACTACGACCTCTTTCTCTCTTCAAGGAGGGGTTGAGTCGGGCTGGTTGGATCCTGTTGAATGGTACGGCAAAACAGCGCTGACGGACGGGACGGAAGAAGATGTGTCTGTCTCATCTTCTTCATTCCCGTCCGTCAGCGCTGTTTTGCCGTACCATTCTTTCTCTCTTCCTTCTTTCACTCCCACCTTCCTCCCTTCCCTTACGGCGTGGTTCAGGTGTCCGCCGATATATGTGAGACATTTCCTTTCCTCAAAAACCAATTTACCAATTTACCGACTTGGCAACCTGTGAATGCCACTCCCAGTAGTAATATTTGTAAAACGGTGGCTACTGTAGTACAAGGTGTAGTCCTAAATGTAGCTGTGGTAAAGGAGGCTGTGGTAACAGTTTAGTTGTCTGCCTTCATGCGTCACGTGTCGTCACAGAATGTGGACTTGGAACCACGTCTCACGAAGGATAATAACGCTTGTGAAGAGTTATTTTCGGCCAGCGTAGCTTTTACGTCGTCAAAGTCATTTTGATAAAGTGCGCCGTGCCTTGCAATTCACTTCCACGCACGAAAATGGCCAGTGTTTTGAGTATACGGATGTCGAAGGGCTCGTTGCGCGCTTCATGGAGTGTCACGTGGTTGCTCGCTTCCACTAACAGAGACAACAGGAAGGATCGCTGTGGTTTAAGGTATGTTCAAAGTCAGTATACCTAGAGAGTAGCGCCGTGTCATAGAAGGCACTGACGTAGTGGCCTGCGTTTACGCAACAGTGTTTACGCCACCAATAATGTTGTTCATTACCGTGTTTGCTTGCTCGCGCTGACACCTGCAAGAGGTAAGCTTACGTCAAACGTGACAGACTAGTGCTCATTTTTTCTCGCAAACTCTCTTTGTAAATGCCATACGTGTGTTCGCAGTAAAATATCAGATTATAATTCTTGTCCGGAAGTTATTTTCCAGTCTTCTAACATCAATGAGGCCCTTAAGCGATGTCTGCTACATTTATGCTGTGTGCGTGTTGTATTTGTTACGAATTATTTGAACTGGTAAACTTGTTTTTCGTTTGATTAACTCAGTTTTTTTCTTTCTTTTGGCACGTTCACATTGTAAGAGCCAGGAACAGTGCCCTGCAGAGTATTCGTTTAAATAAAAGGCCGCAGATCCGAAGCATTACGTCCAAAGCTGATCACATCGATATGCACAGGTTTTGCGCCGCTTGCGGAGACCTCACTATAACAATGTAAAAGGCCACGATCGAAGGGAGAGTAAAAAAACCGAACAATGTCACCTTGGTGCTCTCGTATTTGATACATGTTTCGCGCTTCATGTTACGGGCTCATATGACGCATGTTGCCGGCTCCTGGCAGCAGCAGCCGCACGTGCACAGTCGATGAAGGCGGCACCCTTGCGCCATACATGCGCACACATAACATTCAAAGCAATCTCTTCGGTCACACCGATTGTGAACCTTCTTCCGTCTGGATACATCACGGAGGTTCGCAGATGGAGCTGCCACCTGGGGTCGGCAAATAAAAACGGTCACTGTACTATTCTTCACCAATAACTTCAGAAGCGCTTAAAGCAGCATGTTTCTGTATTTAAACCATATGTCTGACTCTTGCATGTGTGCATTTTTCACTGCGTCTATTTCATTAACTTCGTTGCCGGGGGCCAATGCGTCACTACGCGTATATTCCATCTTGGAGGCAGTAAGTCATGCAAAGTTGTTTTCGCTGCAAAACAGGCGACGCAACAGACAGCTTACATCTGTTTCTTGGCCCAATATAACCGCCTAATTTTGATTCATGAGCACTATGCGGGTTTCGCAAGGTGTACGAGCCAAGAGTTCTGGTACTACGTGCTATATCGCCGTCTGTGTTCGCCGCTTATGAACGTAACTCTATAACGCGATACGGCAAAACGCAAAAAGCCCGCAGTCGTCAAGGCTTGCAGGAAGAAACCATTGACGTCTCGGGGCCCATACGGGTGCCTTGGTTAAAATGAGATGAGCGAGCCGGACTTTCGTTCATCTGATTTTAACCAGGGCTCTCGTATGAGCGCAGAAATGTCGGTGTTTTTTCTCTCTGCAAGTTTTGGCCAGCGTACGCTTTTGGCCGCTCGCTATAAATTTCCCTCGCAGACTGGATTCTGTCGAAACTTGGATTTTTATAACACCGAATAAGCACATCCTGTCCATCAAACGTTATCCTGAAAATATCGGTTCATGATTCTTGAGCAGTGTAAGAGGCGAGCGTTAGATATAGAAAAAATAAAGGCACCACGAATTAAAAGCTCCCGCCGACTCAGACGAAACTCTATTCGTATCAGGCATTGCGAGCGAATTTAAGTCATCCCGGATATTTAAGCGGGAGAAGAAAGACAGTTGGGAAAGCACAAATTTAGACTCTTTCAAACTGATTCAGAAAATTCGGAGGAAACATCGATAGGTGTAAGACTTGTATAAAAGCCTTATATATAGCAAATAGCGAGATATAATGCAAAGGTAACTAGGTCTTCCCACCGCAGGAATAAGTCGAAAGCAGCCGGCGACTGCTAGCCGAAATTACGTCACCACTGCTGCTTCCTGCGCATTACACAAGCTCCAATGTGGTTAGTGCGACTTTACCACTTCTAATTCCACTGACTTTCTTCTACCCATAGGCATTCAGAATCGCGCAGGCGGGCGAGACCGCTCCTATAACGGCGCCAAAACGCATTAAGTGGGCCTCGGCTTCGCCGCGGACTACGAGTCCTCCGAGAATTTATATGGCTGAAAGCTACAAACTCATTTATTGACCGAATCTCGCGCAGTATCATTCGCGGAAACGACACAAACTTAGTCCACTCGTCATTACGCAGCCGCAGGCGAGAGCCTTAATTAAATTATCCCGCAAAAGTCCAGGGAAGAAAAAAGAAACGGACTGAGTGAGCAATGTGCAGGAGTGGTATTTCGTTACCCGCGGGCACTCTCTGCAACAAGGGCACAGAACGCAAATCCCAGACCTGTGTACGACTCGCAATAAAGCTGCGGCCCATAAGCGGATAAAAACGTGTTTTTTTTCTTTATCTTTTCGCTGATCTGCTCGCATTAACGGGGCGCTACGAAATGAACGATTTCTACCAGCTACTTATGCAACCGCGCTCTGGAGCCAGAGCAGAAGAGATGACCATGAGCGTTTTTCACGGACTCGGGGACTAATCGCATTAACGAACTATATACGCAGTTGCGCGGCGGAGAGCAATTTTTTTCCGAGCCGTGGGCACTGCTCTGTAATCCACCGACGATAAAAGTGGTACTTAATTGTCGGGTATTACGAAAGCCTCGATTTTTCTATTTCAACCAAGACTAGCCGCATTTCCTCAGCGTTCATTTGCGATTCGGGGCTTTTGTCTAGGCTAACGAACACCTATTTTGAGCGCACGCGCGATACGTATTAACAGGACCGGACAGCAAATGACTGCTGTGTGCCGACGCTGTGTGTTTCAGTCCGTTTGAGTTCAGTTGAGTGAGTTGAGTTGTTTTAAGCTACAGGTGGAATTAGCCTTGCTTATTCTGCCGGCAATTGCTCCACCGTAGCGTCCCTTATATGTTAATAATGTCCTAAAACCGGTCAGATCTGCCCCGCTATGCACACAGTTGCTTATAATAGAACATAAGCCACTCCTGCAGTCACAATCTATACACACATTCACTCACAGCACAACATAATCCACTCCAGAAGTCACCATCTATACACATATTCAGTCACAGTAGAACATAGTCCATTGCAGAGCCACCATCTATGCACGCACTCAATCACAGAATAACATAGACCACTCCAGAAGGCGCCATCTACGCACACATTAAATCACAGGAGACCATAGACTGTCCCTGCTGTCACCATTTAGAGTCAAGATCAGTGTCCTGCAGCAATGTTAAAAGAAGGCGTGAAGCCTGTCTTCTGCATGCCTTCTCATAAGCTGCTTCTTTTCTCTCCCTAGACGTGGACGAGTGCACATACGAAGGTACCTGCAGCCAGTCCTGTGTGAACACCGTGCCAAGCTTCCAGTGCCTTTGCAAAGAGGGCTACAGGCTACGGGACGACAAGAGGCACTGCAAGGCCCAAGGTACTAAAGCACCGCTGGAAACGCGCGGGGCTACGTCGGTACTTTTGCGTGCAGTTTGTTTGCAGCAGAGACAGCATGCACCCCCCCCCCCTCCCCAATTTTCGTGCTTTTCGTGGTTCCTACCTCAGTGACGAAACCCAGAGGAATCAAATTTGGGGAGCTGTAGTATTATGGCTCTGCTTTCCCTAGCGTGAAAGCGTAGATTGGAAACGAGGAACGATATGATGGAGCGGGTCCTTTTGGCTTCTTTGTTGCGCTTGGTCCTCCAAACAGGAAATTGTAAGAAACAACGCAGATAACACGGAACAATGGAGAAAGTACTGATTGCCACTGCGAGCGGGAATGTAAAAAAGCTAAGCTGCAGAAAGAAAGACGTTCCGTTGGCAGGTAACAACGCACGTTTAGTAATGGCTTTTTTCTGCACCGGGGATACAAATGACACCTCGCAGTCACTTAGTGGGCGCATTCGTTTACGTCATGGGCTACTGTACCAGAAAGAGGACGTTGTGAAAAAAAAAAACACGGCAACTGTCTCATTCTGGGCACGCATCTCGACCACGCAGTGAGGCAATGGACGAAAGAAGGGAGGAGGGTGAGAGAGAGAGAGAGAGAGAAAGTGCAGGCATATACAGCCCACACTATAAAGTGTGCATGCATAAGGGGTGTCATTTCAATCCAGCTGAACACAGAACCATGGCTTCGTCTTTTCTACAACCGCAAGACGTCACAACCGCGAAATCTAATTTCTTTCTCCGCCTAACCAGTGGCGCCATAGTTTAGTTTGCTAAACTTATGCTCTAGGGCATAGCCTAAACGCACGACTTCACGTCGATGTCCGCAGTGTAAGAGCCGACGTTGGCGTTTCCGTGACGTCGCAGGGTCAGAGGCGTACATGATCTTCGCCAACGGCGCTGACATTCGGCGCATCACGATGGACAAGTCCGAGTACACGTCAGTGGCGGCCAAGCTGCAGAACGCCGTGGCGCTCGACTACCACCTGGCGTTGGACCTGCTCTTCTGGTCCGACATCACGGTGGACGTGATCCGCGCCTGCAGCCTCAGCAACTGCTCGGGGGAAGGCAGCGTGCGCACCCTGGTCTCGCGAGGCCTCGGCAACCCGGACGGGCTCGCCGTGGACTGGCTCATGGGGCGCGTGTACTGGACCGACTCTGGACTGGGCCGCGTCGAGTCCGTGGGTGTCGACGGACGCCACCGGAGGGCGCTTGTCTGGAAGGACCTGGACAAGCCGCGGGCCATCGTCGTCTACCCGCAGTTCTCGTGAGTCCGCTTCTGTCACAGTGGGCGGATCTCCTTTCTGTCTCTCCGTATGGCAGCAAACAAGTGTTGAAATTAAGTCACTGAGTTTTCTTTCTTCGCAGTGTTAGTGGTGCGTTCTTGAATAAAGTGTAAATGACAGTGAGAACGAGTAAATCTTCCTTCTGTAGAAGTAACGGGCAGGCAGTCAGAAAAAGAAAAAGGGGTTGGACTATAGTTCATGATCCGCGTGGAATTTGGCAGTGGAAGTGCTGTGAGGGTGGGACTACTACTTTTTCTTAGATAAGTGTGCGAGAATAAAATTAAAAAATTATACAGCCTGCTTGAGTAACCGGCAAAGCGCTCGGATTGCGTTGGATGCCGTCAAAACAAGCATCACCGCAGGAGCGTCTTCTGGACGGATTGGGGTGCCCGCCCTCGGATAGAGCGCATATACTCGGACGGATCTGGTCGACGGGCCATCGCGGACACGTCCCTCTTCTGGCCCAACGGGCTCACCATCGACTATGCCAGTGACCGCATCTTCTGGGCCGACGCCAAGCACCACCAGATCGAGAGCGCTGACCTTGATGGAGCTAACCGCAAGAAAGTCATCGAGGCCGGTACGCTTAGCATAGCACACGCAGCAATTCTCGGCATCCCCCTAAACGGCGACCTCTGTGTAGCACAATGGAATTTTTGTCTCAGACGCTGGATTACGCGAAAGCTGTTACATTGGCTTGATTTTGGAAAGTCGATGCTTAACGCCGTGGCTCATGCTTTTCCTGGACAACATACAGATGGCATTAATTTCCTTTCATTTTCTTTGTTATGCTGCTACATTTTCGCGAAATAAAGTCAATTTTTGTGCCAGATTTATCTTCAGCTTCGTGCATTAAGAACAGCATTCCATAAATGAAACATCTCGAAAGAAAAAGGCCATCGGAATTTTTGGTTAATTCCTTGGAAACTGGCTGCAACATGGTAACTAGCGCTAAAACACAAGGGATAAGAAAAAGATGACATACTTGCTATCTAGCCTGTGTGCCTTCGGTATTCCTTCTTTTCGTTGTCTCTTGTGTTTTAGCGCTAGTTACCATGTTTCAGCCAGTGAATCAAAACAACAACTAGCCCCTCTTTCTACTTTAATTCCTTGGAAATTACTGAAACAGACATGAACTATTGACTTACGCAGTATTGCTGCACACGTGTTCCCATGCGCGAACTCCTTCTATCCAAGTGTCTCCTTTATAATTCACAGTAATCAGGTAGAAAGTAAAGCAAGCAAGAGACGCTCAAGGCAAACTCAAACCAGCCATTAACTGCCGACTAACCTAAGCGCTGATGTGGTGGTGGTAGCAGGGGTGCTGCACATGCTTCAGCGCACGACAATGTTATCACGTCTTGACACAGTTGTGGAGTGGCTTTCTTCCTTCTGTCGGTAAATGAACTCCGGCTCAAAAAAAAGATGGTTTGCCTTCTTTTATGACAGCTGCTCGCTTCCTCACGTGTGCATTTGTGTCCCATCGTTCAAGGTCTGCCCCACCCGTTCGCTGTGACCATATTCGAAGATACTCTCTACTGGACCGACTGGCAGACCAAGAGCATCCACACTGCCACCAAGTTCGGCCAACACGAACCGTCCATCTTTCATCCCAAGTTATCCTTTCCCATGGACATCAAAGTCGTCCAAAGCCTGCGGCAACCCGATGGTAATGTTTAAACTAGCACGCAACCAATTCCCTTATGTGTCCCACTCCTTTAAATACACTTTCTACGTGTATTGAGTGTACGTTCAAGCAAGAAATCTACTCACAAGCGTCGACGAAAGCACCATTAGTGCACAGATTACTGTGCGTGTGGTTTTAACCGTAAAAATTTTCTCCGCGTGTCGAGACTCACAAATCGCTCACCTTAAAAATCACTCGACAAGTAGCATGCATTTTCTAATCGCCTTTCAGGAAGTGAGTGTTGGAATTTCAAATTAGGGCAGTGATCACTACTGAGAATCTCATCCCCAGCACCTGGCTGTTTTCATTTGAGCGTAATGGCTCAGCCGACATGAACATCAGTGTTTATGCTGTCTTCTTACACATAGTGTTTATTTCTTCCTCTTTTAACTTGTCGAGGTCCCAATGCTTGCACGTTGAGCGACATCAAGTGCAGCCACATCTGCGTCTCCAACAACGAGACTGCTTCCTGTGCCTGCCCCAGTGGATTGGATCTCCAGGCTGATGGTCTTTCGTGCATAGAGAGTGAGTGAAAAGATTGGTGTGTGCGACAGGTCGAAACAATAATCTTTTCGCTCCTTCGCTTCCCTTTCCCTTCTTTGTTGTTGCTCTTATTCACTTATATCCATGCCAGTTGTGCGAGATTGCATAGCACGATGCACGGCACGTTGCACTAAAAGAGCAGTGGCTGCCTGCGCAGTGAAACATCAATTTGAATAATTCACTCAAGAAAACTTTCAAGTCAGCTAACCTGTCCTATATATGCTGCTTAACCTACGTTGGATTCCACATATGTATTAGTTTCGGAGCAGGGAATTCTAACCCGGATAACGCAAGTTTTAATATAATAGCATTGGAAGCTCAATGGAGCCCGAAGGCTTCGTCGGTCATAAAATTCGCTCATTTGCAGTACGGAAGTGACATCATCAGAACGAAGCACTCCGATTGGCTGAAAGAGAGTAACACCACCAGACCGGTAGTGACGATAGTTCCGGTAAAAGCAGCAACAGCTTCTAATATGCTTTCGCGTTGCCAGTACATATGTGACCCTGCGAATTTTTTTTTTGTTGTTGTTGTTGTACGAACGACTTTTGCATCATGGCGGTACCTTTGCCTACAATCTTCGACGTAAGCCTCCACTATAGGATTTCCCCAATCTTTGTGTGACGCCTGCATGACCTTGAAAACCGAGCCTCGACCCGAAAACGAAACCAAAGTGATAACCGCCCAGCTAATTCGCATTTGGCCTTAGCGCGATAAGTCGTTCATCTTTTTTTTTTTCTATGAACGTCTTTTGCATCTTGGCAGTATCTCTACCTGCCATCTTCGTCTTCGCTACGCTCGCAAAAACTTGCACCGCTCGAGGAGAAAAGGCACCATTCCAAAACTGGGTTCACTTTTTATAGTTCCTCTTTTGTGTCCTAGTCGTAACAGTTTTGTACAGTCATGAATATGAACATTTTTCGGAGCTGAAGATTCAGTGAAAGTTCAGCGACAGCAGTAACCTACGATTACCGCCACTTATTTGCTCCATTTCGCTGAGAGGGTTTAAAGGTGTTCTTGGCGCTTGATATTTACGAGGTAATGTATGCAGCTCTTCCGACAACTCTCTGTTCAGCCGTAGAGACCTCAGTGCGTAGACAATGCTGTCAAGGCGTAGAGAACGAAACGAAATTGCTCGAATCAGAAGGCGAAGAAGAGAATTTTGAGAGGAACTAACTTTGAGGTACGCGAGGTTGGCGTTAACAGATATACTGATGTCACCAATCAGAATATGCATTATCCTTACCCCCTTCCCTTCATGGGTGTCGCGCGCACTGCACTGCGCATGCTCTATCGCCTCTTAGCAGCCATTTTCCGAAACAGCGAGATTCGTGTTGTAATCAAACTTGTATATGAAATTAAACACCAGGGCATACTTTTTCTACAAGACCTGCTCATTTCCTATTGTTTCTAATCGCATTTGTTACTGATCTGAGAAAGCTGTTATCCTGTTTGTTACTTTAAAAAAAAAAGGTCACAACACCGACGTAAACGAAAAGCATTGGTTTGAGCGCAAACATGCAGGCACATGAAAAAAGGAAGCAGTACTTGCCATCTTTCTCAGCTCTTCATTTATATTCTTCCTGAAACGCAGAGCCGGACTCCTTCCTGCTTTTCGCACATCGCGGAGACATTCGTCGCCTGTGCCTGAACTGCTCGTACGACGTCGACGTCACCCTGCCGCTGCGCAACGCGATCAGCGCCGTCGACCTCGACTGGGACGCGGTGACCGACACGATATTCTGGACTGACGTCACTCACCACGCCATCCTGAAGGTCAAGTGGAACGGCGAAGGCCAAGAGGTAGGGGAGCATGGTTCATTTCTGTGTTAGTCGTTGGGCATCCTATACGTCGGGTGCCATCGCAAGGGAATGATATATCTCGTGGCTGGAAACGAAGGTCAGTGATCACAAGGTATGGTTTGGTTTGGTTTGGTTTGGTTTATTCGGGTTTAACGTCCCAAAGCGACTAAGGCTATGAGAGGCGCCGTAGTGGAGGGCTCCGGAAATTTCGACCACCTGGGGTTCTTTAACGTGCACTGACATCGCACAGTACATGGGCCTCTAGAATTTCTCCTCCAAGGAAATTCAACCGCCGCGGCGGGGATCGAGCCCTCGTCTTTCGGGTCAGCAGCCGAGCACCATAACCACTGAGCCATCGCGGCGGCAGTGATCACAAGGCAGTACCCCCCATCCCCAATCCCACTCATTCTTCCTGGGAGGTTGCTTTACGGACCGCTCAGCCCAATGGCCAGAAATGGCTGGTGGATCGGGCTTTACGTGAAGCACAACCCCGTGGACTCCTGGACCAGTAGGGGACCACCCTGGAAGATTTTTTTTTTTGTAATAAAGTTGTTTCCATCCATCCACAAGGAGAAAAATCCTCGACTGCCATTCCACTCCCTGTTAAGAAATGGATTGCGCTGCGCCTTTCTGAGCTGGTGGAGCCAATGTTTTTTCGCTTAAATATTAGAAATAAATAATTTTATTTATTTTTATTTCCCTCGAATCCTATCAACTGAAACTGCAGTCTTGACAAAGAATCATACGCCAGCATCGGATTAGTTATGAAAACACACGCAGTTAATGCAGTCCGGAGTGCAATCGCCACTTGGTAAACGCAAAAAAATTAGCTGATATTTAGCTTTGGTTAAACCAGGCAAGTTGCTTAAGGAAGCAGCAACTGTTTTGCCCGAGGCGAACGCGCGTATTTATTCCCCGTTTCCCCCCCGCTTCCTCTCTCCTCTCTCCGCATTCCGACACACGCGTCGAGAGAGCGCAACTAGGCGCGCGGCAGCGGCGGCGGCGCAGAGACGGTCCTGCCGCCTGGTGGAGCGCGGCTGAAACGGTTGCTATGGCAACGGCGCTCCATCTGTTTGACCTCGGCCACCGCCGGGAGCTACGCGACGGCTCGAAACCTGGCGCAGTATTGCTTACGCAATAAAAACAATGGTGCGAAATGTGTTAGTCCTTTACAGAACCCTGCCTTCATGTAAACTGGATCACAGGATAAAGAAGAACCTTCATGCAAATTGGATCACAGGATAAAGAAGAAAACGTACTGTTCTTCCAGCTACTTCATGCGTATTTGTTACGGATACTGCTTGTCATAAAAAAATCATGCCATGTAGCAACATCTTAAACCATTTTAACAAAATTATCGCTGGAGATATCGCATTTCAAACGGCAGCTTTATATTCCTTCTTGTAGTAAATTAATGTCAAAGTGACTGCTGCAGATCTGTGCTGTTCCTTTCTTGTCTTTGAGCCCCTTTAATGAGATGCTCAAATTCGTTTGCAAAGTAGGTCAGGAGGACGTAGGTATGGCCGGTGCGTAGTTGAACGAGACATTTGGCAACGGCAAGTCCCTGATCAAGCATCAGCGGAGTATGACCGTCCGCCAGGCCCTCGTACTCGTGAAAGAGGTCGTTTCGCCGGAGTACCAGGACGCTGCATCATGGCGGCACCGTGGCGTCGTTCTCTACGATGCTCAGAATATTGCTGCAAGGTTCTCTGGAGTCAAAGCGGATTACGGCCCGTTTGGTCAGGAATGTGATGCGCACGTCCTGAAAATCAATCACAGCGCCGTTCGCCTGCAGGAAGTCTGTCACGGGTTCGGCGACTAGTCGACATCATCACCGAGTCCGGACAATGAGGGGGTGGCCGTTTGATGCCCGGCGTAGCCGGTAAGCAAACGCAGTGACTGAGACCGAGGCGTGTTAAGGGGTAACAACAACAAAATAACGTTTATAGCTTCGATTGAACAATGCGGCAGCTTTCACAGACACGTAATTTACATTCTACAAAACAATTGCGGAAAGCACATAGCAGTAAACACACTGAATTAAGTTATACACTGAATATATCTACACAGTTCAGAACACAAGTGAGAGGCCAATTAGATACAGTCGATCAAAAGTCAGAAGGTGAACAAACATACAGTAAACCGGGAAGCGCGGCTGCAGTCCATCCCAAACACGCAGTCAGTGCGGCCCCCGAAGGCGACGTCCGTCCAGGGCAGCTTGCGGTTTCGAGGATGCGGTGCGGCGGCTCGGAGACCCGGGAGTTCGCGGCGGCAGCGTTTCCACCGACGAGCGGACTCAAGTTCGTTTCCATACGGCCCCCTTTTAAAGCCCTCGAGCGCTAGCGAGCGAGCACTCGCGGCGCCACAGCGTCGGCGTCGAAAAAACAAAACACCAAAAAGCGCAACGAGAGCACGTAGGCACCTACACTTTGACTCTGCATGGCCGCCATCTTGGAGGAGGAAAAAATTAACGCACAACTAAAAAGAAGCCCCAGGCTTCGACTCTCGATTCGGTGACCTTGGAAACGCAAAAAAGTAAAACACAACCAAAAAGCCAGTCACGTAGGCCGCAACTTCTTTCCCGCTAATGGTCAGCTCTAGACCGGCAGTATCGGGGACGAGTTTGAGCCGCCTCCGCTTTCGCAACGCGAGGGGTTGTCTACATAACTGAAAAAAAGCGTGCATGCATTCTTGCTCTTCCCGAGACACATACAAAGAAACGCGGACGCATTAGTTTTATACAAACAAAAGTAATTTACAGGTTGCCGCCACTTCTGTGACACGGCCCCCCACTTTCGGAATATTATCCGATAATATTCTAGACCCACAGAAGTCGGCGAGCAGACCTGTGCACAGATATACAGCGCGTAACAGAACCTCTTATATATATCTAGCACACACACACTACAAGTCACCGTGTATACATGCACCATAACACTTGAATAAATTAATAGCGAAAATTAATAGTGCGCGACAAATCTACAGCCTGCTAAGAAAATCGGCACCGACATTGTCCTTGCCCTTTATATGCTCGACGGTAAACTGATATTCTTGGAGCAGCAAGCTCCAGCGCAGGACTCTGCTGTTTAGCTGTTTGGCTCTCTGGATGTAGCTCAGTGGTTGGTGGTCTGTCTGAACTAAAAACGGGACCCCATAGAGGTAGGTGGAAAACTTCTGTATTCCCCAAACTAATGCTAAGCACTCCCTCTCGATTGTGCTGTATGCTGCTTCCCTGGGGAGCAATTTCCTGCTCGCGTATGCCACCGGGTGAAGCGTTCCGTCATGCCGCTGCATTAGTACCGCGCCAAGGCTGGTATCAGAGGCGTCCGTGCGCAGCACAAACTGTTTGGAGAAGTCTGGCAGCCGTAGTATCGGAGGGCTTGAGACCCGACGCTTGAGCTCTTCGAAGGCTTCCTGATGGGCCGGCGTCCACCTTACGACGTTGCTCTCTCCCTTTCTCGTCAGCTGGGTGAGGGGCTCGCTTACTCTTGCGTAGTCGGGTATGAAGTCGCGGTAATACCCCGACAAGCCAAGGAAAGCGCGTACCTGACGCTTTGTTCGAGGAGTTGGCGCCGCCTGTATCTTGTCGAGCGTTTTCCCGAGTGGTGCCAGCTCACCTCTGCCAATGCGATGCCCGAGGAACTCGATGCTTTCCATCCCGAATTCGCATTTGCTTGGTCGTACTGTCAGGCCGGCCATCTCGATTCTCGCAAATAGCTGCCTCAGCGAAGAAAGATGCTCCTCCCACGTACCACTGGCAACGAGGACATCATCATAATAGTGCTGCACTCCGGGAATTCCCTCCACCACTCGTTGCATCAATCTTGAAAATACTGCCGGGGCAGTTTTTATGCCGAACGGCATAAAACGGAATTGAAAGAGACCCGATGTCGTTGAAAACGCCGTTTTGGGCTTGGACTCCTCAGTCAATGGGATTTGCCAATAACCTTTGGCAAAGTCTACCTTTGAGAAGTATTTCTTCTCTCCAGCTGCAGCGAAGACCGCGTCCGCTCTGGGCATTGGCTCCGAATCGGCAACCAGGACGTCGTTAAGGCGTCGGAAATCAATGCAAAGCCGGTTCGTGCCGTCTGGTTTCTTCACCAAGAGGACCGGTGAATTGTAGGGTGACTGGGACTTCTCGATTATTCCCAGTCGCTCCATCTGCTGCATCTCTCTTTCTACGGCTTCTCTCGTCGCAAACGGAAGTGGGTACTGTTTTATGTGGACCGGAGTGCGGTTAGTGAGCTCTAACTGGCACTCGGCCCAGTCCGTCTTGCCTGGGACGTCGGAGAAGATGCGAGAGTGCTCTGATATCACTTCTCGGAGCTGTCTCCGTTGATCCGCCGTCAAATCATTAGAAAGCTTCACATCTCGCTCGCCCTCCGACTGTTCAAGCGCCGGAACAGGAATGGCTCCCTCGCTGTCCGATTCGGTAACGCCGCAGATCGCGTGGCACACGCGTTCTATTGGCTGGCTTTCCCGCTCTTCGTACTTTTTAAGCAGGTTGGCGTGAAAAATCTTCCTCCCTCCGGCTGTCTCGATAACGTAGTCGGCCTCTCCTTTCTTCTCTTTGATCTCGAAGGGCCCCTTCCACTGAAGCAGCAGCTTGTTGTTGTCCGTAGGCAGCAAAATCAGGACCTTGTCTCCCGGATCAAACATCCTCTCTTTGGTTTTCCGGTTGTACAGTTTTGCGTAGCGCGCCCCGGCCTTTTCGAGCTCCTCGTGCGCTAGCTTGCACGTGTCTTCCAGTCGATTACGGAGGTCAAAGACGTGCTGGTATGTGGTCTTCGCCTCCTCGTCGAGGTGATGGTTTGTCCAGAGCTCCTTCAAAATGGCCAGGGGTCCCCTCACATGCCGCCCATACAAAAGCTCGAAGGGCGAAAAGCCCAAACTTGCCTGTGGGACCTCCCTGTATGCGAAGAGCAACGGCGCCAGATAGCGGTCCCAGTCTCGCGGCTTTTCGGCGCACATTCTCTTCAACATTAATTTCAGGGTGCCGTTGAATTTTTCGACCATCCCGTTCGCCATGGGGTGGTACGGCGTGGTATGCAGCTGGCGTATGGAGAGAAGTCGGGCCACCTCCTTCATTAAGTCGGAAGTGAAATTGGTGCCTCGGTCGCTTAGGACTTCACTAGGGACTCCAAATCGAGAAAACATTTCGACCAGTGCCTCAGCGACCCTCTCAGTTTCCACGCTCGGCAGCGCTACGGCCTCTGGGTACCGGGTAGCATAATCCATTAAGGTCAGGATGTACCGGTTGCCATGTTTGGAAGGGGGCTGGATTGGGCCCACAATGTCTATGGCCACTCTTTTGAATGGCGTTTCGATGAGCGGCGTCCTCCCCAGCGGCACCCGAGCGACCCGACCCTTCGGGATTGTCCTCTGGCAGATGTCACAGGAGGCTACAAATCGCTTCACGTCCGCGGTGATACCCGGCCAGAAAAAATCTTCCAAAATCCGGTCCTTCGTCTTTTGGGCGCCTAAATGTCCGGCCATTATTCCGTCGTGCGCAGTTTTCAGCACCGCCTCTCGATGACACTTTGGAACGACGAGCTGGCGCACGATCCGCCCAGTTTTCTCGGTGTAGATTCGGTACAGTACTTCATTCTCTTTCTGGAATTCTATTTTTCCTTGCGAATCCCTACACGTCACTTTCTTGCCAATTTGGGAGAAGCAGTGCTTGAGCGACTGGTCCTCTGCTTGCTCCTCTGCATAACTCTTCCTGCTTGGCTTCACTGCGACGCCGGGGGTTTTAAGCGCTTGGAACTTCTTGTTTTGCTCCCTTGCTTTCGCTCTTGTTACAACCGCTGCAACTTCCTCTTCAGCGAGCTCGTTGCTGACCGGTTGTTCAACCAATTCCTCCGGGTCATCTGGAGCTCTGGCGCCTTCTATGTTTCCGAGAATTAAGTCATACAGCGGCTCCTCCATGCAGAGCACCGATATAATCCCAGAAAAGTACGGGGTGTCGATGTGAACCCGCGCCTCAGGCAGCATTTTAGCTGTTCCATCCACTAGATAAACTGGCCTCTTCTCTCCTGTGAGCTGGTCATCGTTGATGAGCTCTCGTCTCACGATCGCCGTATTGCATCCGGTATCCCGCAGTACCGATATGCTCTTGCCTCCCAACGTTCCAGCCACCACCGGCAGTCCTTCAACGAGGAATTTCGGTCGCGTCTGCATGACCGCGTTCACAACGGGAATTTTATCCCCATTTTTGAGCTCCAGGTAGCCATCGCGAATCCTCTCCTCATTAACGTTGATGGCGGGTGAGTAGACGCACGATGCCTGTGGCCTATCCTTTACCGCTGAGCGGCACGCATCCGCCTTGTGTCCCTTTCGACCGCACTTGAAACAGGTGACGCTAGTACTGTTACTGGTATGGGTACGGCACTGTGAAGCCTGATGCCCAATGCGGTTGCAAAGGTAACAGCGAGGCGGTGCTCGTTGATTGATTCTCTTTCCTTCGCTTTCGGGCCTCCCGGCATCGTCTCGGCTGTCTGTCTTTGACTTGGAGAGATTCAGGCTTCCTTGTGCTTCTAAAAACTGATCAGCTAGGTCCAACATCTCTCCTAGCGATTTTGCTTTCCTCTCCTTCAGGTAAAGTGCCATGTTGGAATGACAGCCTTGTAGGAATCTTTCCTTAATGAGGAGCTCTCTGAGTTCCTGAAACTCTGTCTGGATGCCTGAAAGTTCGATCCAGCGGTCAAAATAGTGGCTGAGACGCGCTGAGAACTGAGCTGCAGTTTCGCCATCCGCCGGTTTTCCTGTATTGAATTTCTCTCGAAAGCCTTCTGCGGTGAAACGAAATCTCTTCAAAAGGGCGGTTTTCACCTTCGTATAATCCGCTGCATCACCCGGCGGCAAACGCCCATAAACACTAAGGGCTTCCCCACTCAGACAAGTAGCTAGCGCTGTCGACCACTGGCTCTCCGGCCACTTCTGGCTCTTCGCAATGCTTTCAAATCGTCTGATATACGCATCTAAATCATCCTTCCGGTCGTCAAATGGGATCAGGAGTTTACTTGTGTTTAACTTCAAATCACCTTTGTCCTGGCTCCCTTCTTTCTCTCTTGTCTCTTTCTCTAGTCGCTGACTCTCTATTTTTAAACGCATAATCTCTATCTGACGTTCGTCAGCTGCCTTCGCGGCCGCGCGCTCCGCCTCCGCGGCCAAGCGCTTCTGCTCCGCGGCTGCGCGCTCCTGCTCCGCTCTCTCTCGGGCAAACGCCCGCTCTTCGCGCTGCTTATCTTCGGCCCATTTTCTGAGCTCAGTGCCTTTCAGCCCCAACTGGCTACCCATAGCTATCAACCTTTCCAAATCCATGCTTCTATCTCCAAGCACACTTTCAATAACACAGCTACAAGATCAGCACAAAGCAAATCCTATTGATACACGACACCTCTATAAAGTCGGCACAGTTCAATACCTCAACAAGTCTCCCTCTCAGTTCACCACGTTCCCTTCGCATCAAACGTCCTGTCGCGGACGCCAGTTAATTGTCACGGGTTCGGCGACTAGTCGACATCATCACCGAGTCCGGACAATGAGGGGGTGGCCGTTTGATGCCCGGCGTAGCCGGTAAGCAAACGCAGTGACTGAGACCGAGGCGTGTTAAGGGGTAACAACAACAAAATAACGTTTATAGCTTCGATTGAACAATGCGGCAGCTTTCACAGACACGTAATTTACATTCTACAAAACAATTGCGGAAAGCACATAGCAGTAAACACACTGAATTAAGTTATACACTGAATA
The DNA here is from genome assembly GCF_055824585.1 of Amblyomma mixtum. NCBI lineage: Eukaryota > Metazoa > Arthropoda > Arachnida > Ixodida > Ixodidae > Amblyomma > Amblyomma mixtum. The sequence goes on along the minus strand of NC_143012.1, from coordinate 225,283,899 downwards.
TATCTACACAGTTCAGAACACAAGTGAGAGGCCAATTAGATACAGTCGATCAAAAGTCAGAAGGTGAACAAACATACAGTAAACCGGGAAGCGCGGCTGCAGTCCATCCCAAACACGCAGTCAGTGCGGCCCCCGAAGGCGACGTCCGTCCAGGGCAGCTTGCGGTTTCGAGGATGCGGTGCGGCGGCTCGGAGACCCGGGAGTTCGCGGCGGCAGCGTTTCCACCGACGAGCGGACTCAAGTTCGTTTCCATACGGCCCCCTTTTAAAGCCCTCGAGCGCTAGCGAGCGAGCACTCGCGGCGCCACAGCGTCGGCGTCGAAAAAACAAAACACCAAAAAGCGCAACGAGAGCACGTAGGCACCTACACTTTGACTCTGCATGGCCGCCATCTTGGAGGAGGAAAAAATTAACGCACAACTAAAAAGAAGCCCCAGGCTTCGACTCTCGATTCGGTGACCTTGGAAACGCAAAAAAGTAAAACACAACCAAAAAGCCAGTCACGTAGGCCGCAACTTCTTTCCCGCTAATGGTCAGCTCTAGACCGGCAGTATCGGGGACGAGTTTGAGCCGCCTCCGCTTTCGCAACGCGAGGGGTTGTCTACATAACTGAAAAAAAGCGTGCATGCATTCTTGCTCTTCCCGAGACACATACAAAGAAACGCGGACGCATTAGTTTTATACAAACAAAAGTAATTTACAGGTTGCCGCCACTTCTGTGACAAAGTCGATCCCCAGAATCCATTCTCTGGAACAGTCGGGTAGCGCGACAAATTCACCGACTTACGTGAAACCACGAATACCAACTATAGCCGTGCACGGACCCACAGGAGAAAATTAGGTGGCCACAAGAGGTGTGGATGTGGGTCCCCGCCCGCTGTGTCAGAACCTTTTTAAGTTCTCGAGCAAAGGCACTGACATCACATACTAATTAACACTGGTACCAAGTAGCGCGGCATTTCAGTGCCGGCAATTGTCACACGCAAATCGGGTGCAGCCTATCGATACTGTCGCTCCCTGACTCTGTCCGGATATCGTCGACAAGGAAGTTTCGCGATGGGGGATCTTGACACGTCCCGACGTCAGCGGCCTTCACTACAGAGGTCGTTGAGTTAGTTTTCTCTACACGGACTCTGCGAACGACGGCCAGCGGAGTTGGTCTGGGGGCCAGAGCTGGAAGCGCGATAACGGGGAGGCAAAGGCGAACGAGGCTCGCGCCTTCCGGAGTAGACAGGGTTCTGGCGCCTCCAGAGATGCTGCGCAATCTCATCATGTCGTTCGCCGTTCTGGAGACATGGCGCGTCGGGTCGGAAACCGCGAAGACCCACTTGGCCGTACGGCCATGCTCGGTAGAGATCACCGGCGTCCTCACAGCGGTAGCAAAGGCCTACTCTCTAGCGTATGCCACAAAGCCGACTTCCGAGGGCGTGACACAGCTGGAGCAGGGGCGGATGCGTGAAATGGGCTGGTGTTACTCACGGCAGGCGCCTGGGTAATGGGACCGGGACCGTAGCTAGGTACGGTTGCGTGACATGGACCGATGTCGCTGACGGCAGGCGTCAGGGTAATGAAACCGTAATGGAACGACGAGGACGACTGCTTCAGCAAGACATTCCAGTACCCCTCTAGCTATGTGCATGTTTGCTTTGTGTGTGCGTGTGTGCGTGTGCGTGCGTGTGTGTGTGTGTGTGTGTGTGTGTGTGTGTGTGTGTGTGTGTGTGTGTGTGTGTGTGTGTGTGTGTGTGTGTGTGTGTGTGTGTGTGTGTGTGCGTGCGTGCGTGCGCACATGTGTGTCCGTGTCCTTGTGTCCGTGTGCTTGTGTGCGGGCGGGCGTGTGCGTGCGTGCGTGCGTGCTTGCGTGTATGTGAGTGTGCGTGCGTGTGCGCGTGCGTGTGCGTGTTTGTGAGTGTGTGCGTGTGTGCGCGCCAGCGCGCATACTTGCGTGTTCTTTGTACACATGGTTGTTTTTCTGCAGGCCCTACCGACTTGTAACGAAAGTTGGAAAATTGGATTTTGAGGAAAGGAAATGGCGCAGTAACTGTCTCTTATATCGGTGGACATCTGAACCGCGCCGTAAAGGAAGAAATAAATGAGGGAGTGAAAGAAAACAGGAAAAAAGAGGCGCCGTAGTGGAAGTCTCCGGAATGATTTCGACCAACTGGGGACCTTTAACGCGCACTGACATCGCGCAGCACACGGGCTCCTTTTGCATTTCGCCTCCATCGAAACGCGGCCGCCGCGGCCAGGTTCGAACACGGGAACTCCAAGAAACCGAGTGCCTTAACCACTGAGCCACAGCGCAGCTAAGCTACAACGTATCGTGACTACTTTCTGCAAATATCCGTATCGAGTTCTTCCACATCTGTATCCAAAGGACTTCGATCGCCCAGTTTTCCAATCTTCTGGTCGATATTTGCTTATTACAGCATATTTGAGAGAGTCTCCGCGCTTTATTACCAACTTTTCCCATGAGCTGTAACGTATCTCTTAGTATACACACAAAAGGAGAGCTCATCGAAAATATCGTTCACGGACATGCACTTAGGAGTAGCGCGGCTGGTCGAACGGAAGATAAATTGAGTAAAATTTGCCGGAACAAAGCTAAAATACTCATTAAATTCAGGCTTCCCCCGCCCAACTCAAGATTGAAATTCGTATCATGAAGGTATCATTGAAGCATGGAGGCATTTAAACCGGCTTTTCTTTGTGTTCTTATTTCCGGCGCGCATAGACGGGAAATTTTCATGCTCAGCCAGGCACACATAGTAAAGTCGCAGTGATCGTTTCAGAGAACTCAAATATTCGGCTCTGAGCACATACAAGTACTTAAAGAGCTCTGCACTTCCGGTAAAATGTTAATACCTTACGCGCCCCTCGAAGTAAATCGAACAAATTTCGCATAATGAAAGCACACAGTAAAGCGCTGTGGCTGAACTCAGGGATCGATCTTTCGAGCTTTCTATGGGCTGAGTAATTACATGGAGCGCTTTCGTCGCTGATTGCTTAAATAAAAAGTATACCATTAGCATCGACATTCGGAGCCATTTGTAAAATCTTGTGCTTTACTGATTTTGGCATTTCCTTTGCCTCCGGGGCCTTTAGTAAGGACGATACTTTTTTTTTCTTTTTCATTACTAAATGAATCGGCGTTCCTTTGAAGTCTTTCTGTCGAGCATTACCAAAGCCGGAAGCGGACAGGACAAACTTGTATGCTTACAGAGGGAAGCTGCGATACTTTTCACTCATTCTGCGCTTCGTTCACGCATAAACGTATCGCATATGAAATGAAAAAGATGTCAGAAATTAATTTGCTAAAGTTGTTTTCCTACTACAAAATATGGCAGCATTGGCAAGGTACTGAATTTCCTAGTTCAAATTGTATACGGAAAGAGAGGCTTTAAGGAAAAGGCACCTGGCGTATACCGGCACTGACGGGGTGGTAAAGGATTTCACTTATTAGCTTGCGACTCCCATTAATTTTAAATCAAACGGGATCAAAAGTTTGTTCAAATTAAGAGCAGTTAGAATTAACGTGAACCTTTTTTGTGAACTTGGTGTTGACGGAACTAAAGTATTGAATAGAACTGTGTTTCGAATTAAGCGAGTTCGAATTAACGAGAGAGATGTAGTGCTTGATCGGAAGAACAGAAATAATAACTCAACTCTTCTCCGTAAAATCTGTGCATAGCTAATGAAAACTCTTTCCTGCTTAGTAGTGCTGTTCTGTTTTATAAAACCTTGACTATCAACGAGCAGTTGAACAGTCGCTGTACTATGAATAGTGGTTTTTACTAAAAAACAGCTCTATATATTCAAATTCCCTCAGAGAATGTCGCCACCGATTTAGGTTGCCGCTCAAATCGTCCCCTCCTTTAGCAGTTTCTGACAGTAAAGTTAGCTTATAAGTTATAAGCAATCAGTTGGTAAAGAGGCTGACCTAAAATGGCGGATGTTCGATCGATGACAGAGACAAGATGAATTTGTTGTTTTTTTTGTCAGCTAAGCTTTGACAGTATCGCGAAGGGTAGGAATTCGGCTACAGATGTAAACTTGCTTAACCGTATACTGACGGGCCCGAACGGTAGCACAACCGTTTTGCGATGGAATGTAGAAATTTTTTTAAATATTTTGTGCCTGTGCGCGGACACTTGAAAAGCAACCAAGGATCTCTGTGGTTACCGTGCCACAGGACCACTTTGTGCCGAACCTCAACTCAAGGAGCATTGAACATATCCTGCTGGTTTTCTTTTTGTTATTATTCCGCTTTCGGACTTTGGCGCACAGCGTGCGGACGACAAGTTGCCGCGGAGCTTCTACGCGTGTATACTCTCTTTCAAGTAGTTTAATAAGCTACATGCCTACTCTAGAAAACCGCTGAATAACACGAAGCGCGGCTCGCAACCCTCAACATCGTCATCAACAGTTGGATTACGTCTCCTGCAGAACTAATGTCTCTCCTAAGGTTCTCTTATCATCCACCTGCTAGGCCAGACTCAGCCAATCTTCCGTAATAATCCAGTGGTTAAAAATCAATTGTTCATAGAATCCAGAGCAGGATTGAAGCGCTGCCTAATCTAGGTGAATGATTCCTGACACTAGTGAGGTTATGCTAGTAAAGATGCAAGGATACAAGAAAGATTCACAAAAGTAAACGGCAGAACACGCGCTCACTTACCAGGATAGGACCTGGTCACCCTACTGCTCTACTTGGCTATCACTTTCTCATGCATGAGACTATCAGTGTTCGGCCCTGAGTCAGCAGCGGCTGCGGAGCAACTGCCCAGGATGGCGGTTAGACCTGTGGCGCAGCGATGGGTGCTGAGCAACTAGAGATCTGTGCAGGCCAGCAATGGAAACTGAGAGTTGCGACATTTACAGCGCCCGAACATCGGCTAGCGAAAATGTCCTGTAGACGTGTAGTCTGAGGGAGTGAAAGACGCTGCGGACTGGGCCTGAAGACGTTGAATAGTGGGGTATTAGGGAAACAGAATGAATTCCAAGGCAACAGAAACTTGGCCGAGGACGGCACAAAGTCACGCGGAGGTACCGTCTGTTGCAAAAGTTTACAGTCCACAGCGCCGTTGATTTCATGGGCGTGGTGGGCTGTAAACTTTTTCAACAGACTGTACATGTATTAGTTCAGGAAATTTGCTGCTTTTATCTTGATTTCTATTTATTGGGCAGTTAGCGGCCTAGGAAGGCGAAAGACATCGGCCGCTATTTATTTCTTGGGTCTTTCTCACCAGCGGGTTGGTTTTGAGCTGCACCATTAAGGCAGTATGTGTCTGCTTGATAAGTTATCATAACGTTTGTGGTCAGCGTCCCAAGCAAAGTGTGACTGACCACGCAATATTTACACAAGCCCTCACCGTTTCACAAAATTTGCTACATGCGCATAGGAGCGCACCTATTTTACCGCTATTTTGAGAACAGCGGGAAAAAATTGGCGAAGAATTTTACATGGACTCCCGGCCCGGTGCTATCTTAAGGTTGGTAGCTTTCCTTAAGATAATTTCGAGTTAACACGCCGCGGCGCTTCGGGTGGCAGTTTTTAGTGTCATCGCTTTCACCGTTTCTATTTAGTTGCGTCTGCTGCAGTTAAAAAATAAGCAAAACTAAAGTGCATGTTGTGACTAAGCAGGAGTGTGAGGGAGTTTTATTATACGCACTGCATATATATAGGTTCCCTATGGTCTATAAAGCTCATAGAAAACTTCCGGGTGCTGTGTCTTAAATGTTATTCCTTCGCAGGCGATTAATAAGTTATTCTATAGTTTTCCATACAGCACCAGTAACACCTTGTAAAATGCCAGCTTAAAAAGCTGAACCTTTAACCAAACAGTCACTGCGTAGCGACAAATGTAAATGCATGTACCAGGAGTGCGCCGCGAAGTGAAAGGACTCTTTTAACCTCCTCGTAGAGCCGTGCTAAAAAATTGCGGTCAAAACTGAGCGCTGAGGAAACTTTATGGGACCAGCATAATATGTCGATGCTTTTTCTTCAGTTCTATCCAAATGGTTATCGTTCGGGCAGCCTTATTGCAGGACGTGGAGTTAGCGAAGCTGAGGCAACCCTTAAGAATACGACGGGTGGCTAAAACAATCAACATGAACGGACCTAAAAGTTAAATATAATCGTCATGTTATACCGCCCAACTAATCTATTTTTTTTTTCCATTTAACTGCGCTGACGTGAACGTTCGCAGGAAATGCAGAAAACTCATTTCACCTTGTGGTATACTCAAAGGCATTTACTTGTCGCGGCGTGCGGTACGTCGTGAGACAATGACGTGCATTTATTATTGCGAAAGCAATACTACGCCAGGTCTAACCGCTCGTCGCGTGGTCCGTGGACCCCCCTGCTCCTCGAGGAGCCGTCGCCGCGCCTAGCAGATGGTTTGACGTCAGCCTCTCCGTTGCTATGGCGACGCGTGACGTCTGCTTGCTCTCTCCACCGCAGCCAGGAGGAACCGGTCGTGCCGCGCTCTTCGAGGAGTCTCGCCATGGAAGTCACTTACGAAGAGTCTATATCTGAATCTAGTTGCTCTACTGCTTCTATTGCTTTCGCAACCAACCAGGTTTAACCAGAGCTAAACCACACATTTTTTCAATGTCCCGATGGTGCAGGTCGTGGTCGGCACGAATGCGGAGAGTGTGGCCGGGCTTGCGTTGGACTGGGTGAACCGCAAGCTTTACTGGACGGATGCTGCCAACGACAGAATCGAGGTGGCCAACCTGGACGGAAGCCACAGGGCAGTGCTCATCTACGACGGCCTGGATAAGCCTCGGGGAATCGTCGTGGATCCAATTCGCGGGTGAGCTCACTGCTGTCGTTGCGTGAAGCGTGGTTCCATTTTGGATAGTGCTATATACAATACCCTGTAGCCTTAACCAACGGTCTTCGAGATGAGGAGGAACAGAACGCGTGGTTTGCCCACACCTGAAGAGTCAGATAATTGTGTTATCTGTGAGTATCGTAGCTTTTTAACGATTTTCTTAACGGAGTTAAAATTTTAATTTCGCTCTTTACCGGTTAATTTCATGCCTGGTTATACACCGCCGTGGAGGCTCAGTGGTTATGGTGCTCGGCTGCTGACCCGAAAGACGCGGGTTCGATCCTGGCCGCGGCGGTTGAATTTCTTTGGAGGCGAAATTCTAGAGGCCCGTGTACTGTGCGATGTCAGTGCACGTTAAAGAACCCCAGGTGGTCGAAATTTCCGGAGCCCTTCACTACGGCGTCTCTCATAGCCTGAGTCGCTTTGGGACGTTAAACCCCATAAACCAAACCAAACCATCATGCCTGGTTATAGCGTTGCCATACCGGCAAGATCTTTCCTTTGCAGCCATTACATGGATGATCCTACAGTTTAATGTATACTTCAGAAGCATTCGTTCCCCGGACTTCTCGCTCTTCCCAGGGACAAAAAAGTGATAGCGAGAGCTGTGCATGCCTTTTCCCTCTCCCCCTCGTCCCCAGCTGATAGGACCCACATACGCCCAGATACGGTAAGCGTGGGTCCCGTGACCACAAATCACTCGTTCCAGTTGCCAAAAGTGAACAAAGCACTGCTCCATTTGATTTGGTTGGAACGCAATAACGTGATCTTTCAGTGATGATGCCACATTTTTTTTTTTACTGTTTCATAAATGTGTAGTACCATTCTACACATCGCAGAGAAAGCACAGTCTTATTTATTACGTGGTTTTGAAAAACAACTTGTTATAATGAAGAGCCAACATCCGTGGTCTGTGCATCAGTTTTAACCCTAACGATGTATATGTTATTACCTAACGCTCAAGAAAAGTCTCCTTTCTTTGTAGCTGAATGATTTCGTTGCGGCAGATGCTTATCGCAATTATTCCATCGTTCAAATTGATCGAATGCTTGAGACTAATCCAGTAGCATAACTTTACTTCTGAAGCATCCAAGTCTTTGTTGCATCAAGGTACCAGACGGACCTAACTCCTCGTCTGCACAATAGCAAACCTTGTCCGCTCCCGCAGGCACATGTACTGGACGGACCTTGGCGACCTCCCGAAGATCGAGCGGGCAAGCATGGCGGGCCAGCAGCGGTCCGTCATCGTGCAGCACAACCTAACCTGGCCCAATGCGCTGGCTATGGACTATGCGTCCGAAACGCTGTACTGGACCGACGGCGCCACCAAGACCATCGAGCTCATCCACATAGCCACCATGAAGAGAAAGGTGGGCTGCCAACATTACGCCAAGAGAGAGAGAAATGGACGGAAAGGCAGGGAGGTTAACCAGGCGATGCCCAGTTGGCTACCGTACACTTGGGGAGGGGAACAAAAGGGAAAAAAAGGAAAAAGAGCGGCAATGAAATGAGTTTTCTAAGTGTCCAGCGACCATCATGTCACGGGCACAGAGAGCGCGCACTGAAAACTTAAAAAATTATAGACGGGAATACAACCCCGAGTCCCTTAAGAATCTCAGGACCGCTTTCACCGCTTTCCTTTGCGAGGAAGGTTGTGTCCAAGGCCCCAGAATGTTGGACTCTGTTAGAGGACGCGAGTCCAAGCGGTACAGAGTAGCAATTAGGAAACCACGCTCTCGCTCAAAACGAGGGCAGTCCCAAAGGAAGAGAATGCGGTGTAAACCGGGCATGTTTAAGCCGGGCAGAAGATCAACTAGTCAGTCACGTGACGTTATCGCTGCGAGACTGCAACGTGGGCAGAAGCCATGATGGCAGGGGCCAGTGTGCACGTGGAGTCATAATTTCCCGCGCAGGTGCTCATGTCCCACGACCTGCCCCACCCGTTCGGGCTGACGGTGTTCGACGGCCGCGTCTACTGGACCGACTGGGACAAGAAAGCCATCCTGTCGGCCGACGCCGCCACGGGGGAGAACCGCAGAACCGTTCTGCCTGGCCGCGACAACCTCAGGAACATACTTGTCTTTCATCGAAACAGACCTTCAGGTGGGAACTGTTATACGGCCTTATACCGTCGGCGCATGCCTCGTTCTTGCGTTTCCTTTTCAGTTTCTTACACAAGGGACAGTCTACCAGACTTCTGAAAAGCTGACAAAAGTACCTATACAAGTTTCCTTTGTACCATGGCAGCCGTATTTTAGTTGAAGGCAGCAGCGTCAGTTGTCATAACAGTAATTATTACAGCGACGGTAACATGTGCATACATCGAAATGAAATTTAGTATTCCTTTACCACTAGTGCCACTGCGTTCTCGACATTATCATTGTAGTTCATAAAGCTAAACTCCAGATTTCAAACGTTTCGCTTCTACATATTTTCGTATACTTGGCTTTGTTTATTTTGCCGATTTCTTGCCTGGGCTTTCCGTTTTTTCTTGGTTTTGCAGCATTTTTGTGACTAAACAACACCAATTTATTATAGCAATGCTGCGCTTTTAATCCCACACATAACGTGATCCAAGTGACGGTTAAAAAATATTCTGGGGGTAGCATGTCTGGAACCAAAGCAGCCCCAGCTGTATGCTTTCACCTAGATCAGGCAGGAATATTTTGTGCATACCTGCTGACTCATTCTATTGGACTGGCGTTTAAACCACCAAATGGGGAAAGCTGTAGGACGGAAAGGATTAAAAAAAATGGCGTAATTTTCACAATGACAGCTTTGCTACGAAAGTGGTAGTCGCCCTTCGAAGAAAACGCACGAAATTGAAACGTTCGCGGATAAAGCGTAAATTCTAAACATTTAAGCAGCTAGCACTTTCCTCCAAGTCGATGACACTTCGTCTCGCAGCCCGCAAGTCGTGAGCAGCGCTGAAGAGCACGCACTCGGTAATACTTGGCACTCTCAGAGTGTTGCATGCACTTCCTTTGGGGCCAGGAAAAGAACTCAAGTGGGCCATTTATTGCTTTTTTTTGGCGCCTTACGCCTCTTCATTTCATTTGTTTTGAGTATGTCAAGTTTTTTATAATTATCAAAACTCATTTCACTTATATTATCAGATGGGTGCGACGTGAAATAAATGCTCTCCCTTGTTCCAAGAGACCGGTAGCAATAAAAAGCACTTGCTGCAGCAATATGCTTGTTCTTCGACGTTCGTCGTTCGAAAGGCACGTGAGTTCGCGAAGACGAATTTTTTTATTATTATCACTTGAGTTTTCATTTACCATATAACTTGAGCGTAGAAGTACACGTCACAGTTCCTTAGATTGCGTCAACAACTGCGTCTACTAAATTGATTTAAATTAAATGTCATGAGGTCTTCAAGATTAGGTTATTTTTAAGCTATGAAATCTACCACATTGCTGGCTTCTCGTATGCTAATTTATGCTTTCAGGTGTGTGTTCTGTGTGTGCAAATTTAGGAACGTTTCTGAGTTGCGTAATTAGTTTTAACTAGACTATATTCACTCACTTTTGAAGTCTGGTAGTTATTCGCGCACTAATTTAAATTGGAACCTGACAGACTTTCACATTTTATGCGGTTTCAATTTGCGGAGTTTTTAGAATTTCGAGGCAGAAATGTAAAAAAGCAGCACAAACAAAGAGACGCAAAGACACAGCTACAGGACTACTGCCACAGCACGCGACGGCAGACATCCTCACCTTCGTTCGTCATGGTCAGTGTTCGCGATGCCGTAAACTATCACCGGCTTGAACTAGCTAGCCCTGGAGAAAGTTCTTACGACATCGCGTTTTGAAACACTCACTGCCAAACTTGCGCCGCTCACCCCGCCCGGCTGTATTTCAAGATCAAGAAACACGAATGCCACTATGGAGGCCGCTGATATTTTTATGACCAGCGAAGGCGGATCAATCATTTCAGCACTCTAAGTGGCCACGTTATAAGGAACACCAGACCGGGCAGTCGTTCCCACCGCTATCAAAACTTTCAAGTTTTGCGTAATCCAAAGCTCGACACTCGCAGCATCGAGAACTGGTTTACTGATCTACTGGCGTCAGCTGTGCTTCCACTTCGGTACCAACAAATGTATTGAGACAGACGTTTGGCCGCCCGGTCGTATGATGGACCCGCTGCGGTTTTCGAGTAGCTCATTTTTCCCTTCACCTATTCTTTCCTTCTCCTTGCCAGTACCAAATGCATGCTCGTCGAACAACGGCGGCTGCAGCCACTTGTGCCTTATCGCGCCTAAGCCAAAGAGCTTTCTCTGTGCCTGTCCCACTGGGACGATACTCCTCAACGACACCAAAACCTGCTCAAAAGGTAAGCGCTGCATGTGCTGTACACGCACTAATTTATTGAGTGCTGCATCTCGTTTCGACTGGCAGCATTTAAGTGTATGGGATGAGGGAAGATGGGGGGGGGGGGGGGGCGGGGGTGAGGTGCAAGGGATAGCTTTCGACAGCACAGTAACCATCTTTGAAAGCCTCGCCAATTGCTAAAAAAAGGGTTATAACATAGAGCGGCCATTTCACGTCTTGTTTGTCACAGCCATGTCTTGGTACATGTATACAGTCTTTGCCAAAAGTAACCAGGCTAAGCGGTTTGCTTCTCAGTCGTATATTATAGCTATTATGCCAGCAATCAAGGTCAAAATCTCTGTACGGTAAGGAGAACCCTTGCCCTCACATTTAAAGCACTTTTTGATCATTTGAGAAGGGGTGGGGGCTCTACTACACTAATGAGAAGCAAGCCATGCAGCCTGGTTACTTTTGGCAAAGATTGTACATATAGGCATACTACATATATATCTGCTACATATATGTCCCTCAAATAAACTTGCATGCGCTTGCTACTTTGTAGGTGGCCTAACGTAAAATTGAAGGAAAGATAAATTTAAAATGCCAGAGTCGCACGCTTAGTGAAGTTGCTATATGTTGCTTAAGGACCCAAAAATCTCAAAGCTGCTGCCTTTTGATTCTGTCAGTGCGGCAGCACATATAGACTAATTAACGCGGAAAGAAAGCATAAGCGACGCAAAGTTGAGAAGGGGTCCTCTACAGGAGTCCACTGTACAAACAACGACCAGCGATTTCCCTATCCGAGCACTTTGTTCGGCAGTGCATGAAGTCCCTAGATCAGAATTGCAAAGTAATCATAATAAATAACGGATCAAGGAACTTCATTGCGCCGCTTCCACTCGATGTACTGAACATGAATACGCCTAGATTGCAGTAAAAAGGCAGTGGGACGTCCTCCAGCGCACACCCTTTTAGGCGCAGGATATGCTACCTAAGTTACCTAGCAGGTTTCAATGACTAAATATACGGAATACCTATTTTGGTATGGTTTGGTTTATGGGGCTTAACGTCCCAAAGCGACTAAGGCTATGAGAGACGCCGTAGTGGAGGGCTCCGCGGGAACTCGATCTACACGTTCCGAGCATTCTTAGAAACTTCGACTTATTGCCCTGTGTGGCCGATTTCTCTAATTAAATCGAATTAACGTCCGGCACCCGCCTTTATTTTTGAATTCTCCCTCGTACGGTGGGCGGAGTCGACCAACGCGTGGAGTGCCTTTCAGCCAGCTCCGTGGAGGCTTTGCTTTCGCTTTATGTTGTTTTTTGAGTTTCCGTGAATAAATAGTTTCATTCGCAGATAATATAGCCGCAAAATAAGTCCGCAGAAATAAAAATACGCGCGGACTATTTGCTTCTGCGGATTACTACGTATTACTCCGCCGATGGCAGAGCGGCAAGCCGCCACGGGAATGGGTGAAAGGCAATCCGCGCGTTGGTCGACTCCGCCCACCGTACGAGGCAGAATTCAAAAAAAAAAAAAAAGGCGGGAGCCGGACATTAATTCGATTTAATTAGGGAAATCGGCCACACAGGTCAATAAATCGAAGTTTCTAACAATGCTCAGAACGTGTAGATTGAGTTCCCGCGGCAAAAAGACGGGTTCAGATTCCTCTTCAGTGCACCTTTAACGTGCACTGACATCGCACAGTACACGGGCCTCTAGAATTTCTCCTCCAAACAAATTCAACCGCCGCGGCCGGGATCGAACCCGCGTCTTTCGGGTCAGCAGCCGAGCACCATAACCACTGAGCCACCGCGGCGGCAATACTTATTTTGGCAATGGAGGCTTATTCCCATTGCAAAGTATAGTAATTGATGCAGTTAGCAAAGCGATGAGGCTTTTCAACGCGGCACCTGAGGTTTTGAGCAAAGTAAATATAGGAGGCTGAAACCACGGTTAAAATCTTCGTAACTTCAAGAACTTCGCATGTTTTGAAGAGGGAATCCGTTGCGAACCGTAAGCCTTCCGTATTTTTAGCGATGGAAATCTATCCACGCATGCTCTGCCCCATAAAGGGAGGACGCTAGAGGACAGTTTATTCCCGTTTTACTCTTTTCGTGTTAAGAGTGTATATTCAGTAAAAAAGGGCAGCTGCGAGCGCACGCGTAAATTGCCCTTTTTTGGTCTTTATTTCCGGTTTGAGTTCCGGCTCGAAGATCAAAGGAGAACCCTTACTATGAGCTCTAAAAGCATTACTGCACTACATTATTTATACTCGCCAAATGAATATGAAAAGCGTGTAGCGCATCAGTCGTGCTGTACGTACTGTGCGGATAAAAAGCTTTTTTCTTTATTTCATCGCCGCCTCTTTGGTTGCGTAAGCATTCCATTTTTGCCCAAAAAAGCGGCGGTATCAATGTTGACGTGAGTGCGCCGTTTCGTGAATGCCATTATGTCTCGAGGAGTTGAACTTTGGGGATACTTTTGTCAGAAGTGGCATTCTATAGTGGTAAGCTCCCGTAGTGCCTCAAAATAAACAGGAGCCACATACACCTCGTTGGCAAAACGACGTGTTGAATGCTTTCACGGTGTACGGGGTCCTGTCTGACTAATGGAGCCGACATGCTTTTGCCATCAGGGACCCTGTCACATGCTCCTCCTTTTCAAAGTCGTACATGCAACCGTGTCTTTACCATGGCGTAAAAGCCTAGGTGCACACTTCCATGGAAAAGACCTGCTCACGTGCTCGGGAGCTTAGCGCGATCGACAAAAAGAAAAAAAAATAGCCGAAATGGGATTGAAAGGATACGCAAAAAAAAAATGGCGGAGGGGGGGTGGGGGGGACGCATCCATCAATTTCTTTGATGTTTTGTGCTTTGCCGCAGATTGCTTGTTGCACTTATGTGCTGCGCTGTTCTCGTTTCTGATTGCACCCCCCATCCTTTCAGGAATGAGACGTTTCCTTATCTTCTCTCGTAGAACGGAAATACGAAAAATGTCTCTTGACGTGCCTTACTGGGCAGATGTGGTTGTTCCGCTCAGGAATCTGCGAAATGTCGTCGCCGTCGACGTCGACACGACTGATGGTTAGTATCGGCGAAAAAAAATTGTTGACTTCGTTTCTTTGCATTACTTTATAGGTTGTTTTGCTGCGCTGCCTACGAGGCGATATTGCGCATGAACTGGCTCCGGTCAAAAGGCTATACAGCCAGATATCTTCTTTTTTTTTTATTTTGCGTCATAAAGCCTCATTCTTTTGGGGAGAGAGCATGCAGTAGTACTTCGTATGAGCAAATGTTGAGTACTTTCTATGTGGTAGGAAGAACATATGCCCAGTTAATATCATGTACTGCACCAAAATAATGGCGAGAGGCTGTGTGACTGCGTCGGGGAGTGGAGAGGAAGGGTAGAGATGGGATGCGCGGCTTGTCGATTAGCCCTCACCCGCGGCCCCTTGCTTTTCAGAACCTGTGCTGACCTTTTCAAAACTTATGCAGAAGAGTGCTCGGTGTCGTTATGCTTAAAGCGCTGAGCCTAACGACACCTTCAAGCGAAGATACTAGTGCCTTTAGATGTGCTCTTTACAGCTGTACTGGTATGCAAGGTGTTTCAAATAAGAATTTAAGCAATTTTTAAAGATAATCTTTTTGTGCTGGAACGATTTTTTTCGGAATAGCATTGTTAGTGGTGTAGTGCATTAGAATGTATCTAAAACGTGCTAACTACTACTAGTAGCCTTGTTAACTTCTTAACTATATTACTCTAAGGCTCCTTCTTGAAAGGCTTGTAGCCCGTCGTATGTAATGTCCATATCAGTTTTTAAAATTTCGAACATTTAATCTCTTCGTCGCTTCAGCGCAAGGAATTCTGGGGACACACGCGGGCAAACACGAGAAACCATGAGACCAGAAAGAGCGCTAGCCACGCCAACGAATGCGCATCCTCGTCGGCGTGGGTGCCACGTGTTCCCTTCGCACAACCCCACTAGGAACGGGCAGAGAATACATGCCAGGTGCGCCGATGTGTGACGCGTGCCCGTAGGCGTGGCTAGCTCTCTTTCTGGCCGCGTGCATGGTTTCGGTTTCGGCCGTGTGCGGCCCCAAAATTGCTTGTGCTGCAGCGACGTCGAGAATGGAATATTCGAAAATATAAAAATTAATATGTATATTACTTACGATGGGCTACGAGCCTCTCAGTAAATAAGGAGCCAAGAGGTTATTATTAATAAGTTAACTTTAGCCACTAGTTATAACCTGCCTTAGTTGCATTCTGATTCACTGCACCCCTGACAATGCTATGCAGAAAAGCGTTCTTCTAACTCAAAAAAGCCTATATTCAACAACTGCCAACCATATTAGTTGAATCACCCTATATATGAGCATAACCTTACTGCACTTACCTTACTAAGCTGCATTGCAATTACTGCACACATATTCCAAAAAGTATTTTTTGGAATATGTGTGCAGTAATTGCAATGCACGGATGAATATTAAGTGCTTTTATACTTAGTTATTTGCTTTAATTAATCCTTTAGACTTCGATCACAATGACGAAACTCCGTATTTCATGGGCACGACTTACTGCAAGAAGGTATCGACTCGTGGACTCTCCAGTCACTGGTCTAAACAATGTGAACCCTTTGTAAGCAAACATAACACATATGCATTGCATATGTCGTCGAAATTTGCCGCACGTATATACGCGAATGCAATACAAATGCACATTTCAACAGGAGGTCGGATTTTCTGGAGCCCTTCATTACGGTGTCCCTTATAGCCTGAGTCGCTTTGGGACGTTAAACCCCCATAGACCATAAACCATGATCATTCTTTCGTTATAAGACATGTGTGCGTGTTGTATGGTATGGTATGGTATGGTATGGTATGGTATGGTATGGTATGGTATGGTATGGTATGGTATGGTATGGTATGGTATGGTATGGTAAATGGGGGTTAACGCCCCAAAGCGAAATGGGATATGAGGGACACTATAGTGCATGGCTCCAGATTAATTTCGACCATCTGTAATTTTTTAGCGTGCAATGACATCGCGAATAACATGGTCGCTTTGCGTTTCGCAAGAGGAGGCCGCTCCGGCCGGGATCGAACCCTCGTCCTTCGGGCATAGTAGCCGAGCGCGTGAGCCACAGTGGCGGTATAAATTATGCTCGGACCTTTCCAGCACGATGATTGGATTTTAGTGACATCCGGGTATCTTCTTCAAAAACCGTGTTTTGTATATGCTGGTAGTTGGGTTCATTTTTATTGAAGTATTTCAACCAAGCATTATCGCTGTACAAGCTGCGATAATTGGTAATCACGTGAAATGTGTTTTGTCGAAGCAATACCTTCTTTCTCGTGATGTCCGCGAAGAAAACTTCGGGGATGGAAAATGTCATCATGTGAGGGACAGAAACCACGAAATCTAGGCGACCGTTGTTTTCGAAACGAAGCTCTGCGTGCTGGCCGAGACCGGCTCAACAGAAAAAAACTTCTTCAGCTCATGCTTGACGACGCTGGTGAATCAGCGCGTCAAACGTATTTATTCCCAGAACATTTCCTGTTTGAAGGAAAGCTGGCGCATCACCTGCACCAACGCCTTATCAAACACTGCGTGGAATGATTCGCTTGCCGCGCTGCCTTTTCAAAAATAGCGCGACGCGCATTGCCTGCTACGGCTCAAACTTCAAACGCCGCGCCATTAGTAGTGGAAGAATCACCCATGTTTCTTTACAAATGTCAAAACATGCGTTAAAAAAAAGGCATGTATATTGCACAATGCACGTAAATCTGGCGCTGCCGCAAGAAGTAGGCACTTTAATAAACTTTTTTATCTTATAGTTTACCCCGCAACAATTGAAAAAGCGTTGTTAGTCAAGCTAAGCCTGGCCTAGCGAAGTCAAAACAGGAATGATGCATGTGCCGCGGCATTCAGTCAACGTTAGAGTGAGTTTTATACCGTGTCTTGTAACTATGCTTGTTACTCTCGCTTTGTCATGTATTCTAGCTTGTTATGAGTTAAATAGGCAACCGATATCCGTTTACCGACTGTTGCGTCACTAGAGAAACTCGAAAAAGTTCTCCCAGCCTAACCGCACGTTTCTTCGGGCTCAAATTTCTCACAAAGGTTGGATATGATGGTCAGTTTTGTTTTATGATACATTTAGGTGGCGTGTTTGCGTGATTCGGCCAGCATTATTCGGAAATGCCCATTGTCTGTGGCGCTGGCGAACCAAAACCGAAAAATTTCGCTGCAATGGTACCCGTGGCGCCATCTTGCACCCACCGGAGAAACGAGCTTTTTTTTTTTCAATCACCCGCGCAATTTTCAATTCGCCTCTCCTCGATAATGGCCAAGCTCGCTTCTCAGGTGGGTGCGAGATGGCGCTACAGGTACCATAGCTGCGAAGTCTTTCGGTTTCGGTTCACCGTCGCCGAAGGCAATGGCCGTTTCCGAATGTTCCTGACCGAATCAGGTAAGTACGCCATTTAAATGTAGTATCTTAACTATAGCGCGACAGAAGAGCCACAGAAAAAAGGCTTTGTTGTGTCCTTTCTTCTGTGTCTCGGCTATTGCACTATAGTTATGGGTTATGCTTCTTGCAGCGGTTGTCAACATATTTTGTGATGAAACACACGTATTTCAGCTGTGTTGCTAACAGCTTGCCGCAGACATTACGTGCTAGGACGAGCTGCTAAGCGTTGTGTGAATCAAATTTGTCATGCCTTGCTCTTGATGCAAGTTATTAGCATCAATAAGATGAATTAGAAACAAACTTAATGTGGAGTTGAAAGGAATGTGGGGTATCATACACATTTTACGTGTCTTCATTCAGATGCTAGAACAATAGGCCTCGACCAAACTTGAATACATTTAATACACTTGAATACACCAAACTTGAATACACAGGAGAATGGGCTGATGTTCGGCTGCAGTGATAAATGTTTTGTAGAGCAAACTGCTTCGTGTGTACCAGATAACCTTGAAAAGGTGCATCTGGGATTAAGGAAATGAAAAAGTAAACTGTAAAATTGGTTCTACCTCATTTAAACAGCCATGCAACACTAAATATAATCATGGCGATAACAAATTCCTCTGCTGCTGATGTTCATTCCAAAAACATAAAATAGAAATGGTGGTAAAATTATTTTCCTTCGCTAGTTTCCTTGGAAACAGAGTTGCATTTCCTCCATGCAGTGTTACCATTCGATAAGAAGCAGCCACAGAGATTTGTTTAAAGTTTTGAACCAAAGAGAACAACAACATTATGTTGTTATACCTTGTCACTTTGCAACCAAAGCAAACTGAGAAATAAACATGGTGTGGTATGTCTTGCTGTGCATGCAAACTTGTTTCATGAGAATGCTTTCTAACACATCTCACAATTTGCAGAACAAATCTACTATGCCGATGCCGAACGCCATGTTGTTCAAAGCTGTGATATTGATGGACGCCAAGCGAAGGATGTCGTTTCCTTTGGTCTTGAAACGCTTGGTGGCCTAGCCGTAGACACTATTGGCCGCAAACTCTATTGGACAGACTCTGGCCGGAGCCTCATTGAAGTCTCTGAGCTGGATGGGAGGCACAGACACGTGCTTGTCTGGAAAGATGTGGACAGCCCCCGTGCTGTTGTGCTGCATTATGAAAAAGGGTAAGTCATGTGTGTTGTGTGTCACCCATGTTTGCTTCTTGTTGTTTACTTTGTGTAAATGTATGTGCGCGTGTGTATAGATAGTTCAGGAGTCCTTGGTCTTTTCAGCCTTGTAGAGCCCCAACAGCTTTCTAAAGGTGCTGATGTACCCCACATGTCCTGGCTTCTGTCACTTCATGCCTAATATGCTTGCAAAAAATGCAGTGCACTAGCATGGCTTCTTAAAAAAATTGCTAAAATACAATGACCGGCTATATAGTGGAACAGTCTATTATAAGAAATTATAGCACGTTCATTTCCAAAACAAAACGAGTAAACGAAATGTAGGGATTAATGTATGAATGCATTTTGGCGCTTCGGTAACCCAGAAAATAATTCAAGGAACCAAAGGGTTCCTCGGAGCTCACTTTGAGAGCCCCTCATATAGAGTCGTAGAGTGTGTAGCTTTCACAAAAAATTTCACTCTTTTAGTATTGACACAGTATTCATGGCACTAATTTTTGCAGAAAGTGCAATAGCTCATGAGTTTTAAAGTGTGTACTGAAAGCTGTATCTGAAGTTAAGCATTAACTTTCAGTAGCTTGTAATCTGCACATTTAAGAAGCCGTTATTGTTTCTACTTCATCATTTGTGATCACAAGCAAATTTTCATTAATTTCAAATGGAGCCTCACATCACATGTAGACAGTGTAAACAGCTATTGAAGGGATACAGACGCACAATTTTCCGCAGTGTGTTTCTGCTTTGGAATGATGTGTAAAACATTAGTAAACATAGAACACCACATAGAATTAATGTGTGCTTATAACTGAGAGTATTTCCTTCTATGTAGCTTCAGTTTCAGTACCCACACTGTGGTTGTTACATCACAAGTAGGTTTGCGATCATCTGAGGCCTATGGAAATAACAATATAATTGCTGCTTTGTCACTTTACTTTCCTCCAACTCTTATGCTAGCCTTTCCCAGAAGCCAGAATGACAGTGATTGAATAAACAGCTATGGTATCACAGTTTTATTTCTCTTAAATGATCTCGTACTTGCTTGTGACGTCACAGTTCGACTGCTGAAACTGAAACTGCATGGGGGAAAAAATTTGATCGTAGATTATTTACCGAGTGCAACCATTTTCTCATGAAAGTCCATGCTTATTAATGTCTTACCGCCTCATTCTGAAGCAAGAACACGTGACAAAAATTTCTTGGCTCTACTGTTTCAATACCTTCCTCACCATGGGAAAAAGGCCATTTCCGAGGGGTGTACGTGTGTAAAAATTTATTCACGCATTAAAGACCATGCTTTATTGTAGCATATCATAGTGTAGCTTAAAGAGCTCTCTTTTTAATAACATAAAGAAAACGGGATATTTATTGCTGACAAAGACCAAAAATCTTTGATTGCAAAATTTGAAGGTAGCACAAAAATTAACAAGAAATTGTATATATGTTCAGTCTGGTAATAGGAGAATAAAAATATCTAAAATATACAGCCTCATTAATATGGTAACTTTGGTTCCTCTGCAACACTGTCCCCAAAATGAGTCACTTGTAATAATGAACCATTAAGAAAAATCTTAAAAAATACTGCGGTGCAGCTTGAAGCTCACAGTGGTCCATGGCTATTCACATCACGTGAACGAGAAGTACAAATCGCTATCCAGTTGGTTAACAGCTGGTGAAAGAGTCCTTCGATGTCTCAGGATGGTGAGAAGAGATTTTTCCACAGCCATATTATGGCAAATGAAAAGGCGCATCAGCTGTGCACCTTTTCACTGTAATGCAAGTAACCCCGATGCAAAAAAAAGGGCTGTCACATAAGACATATGCACCTTCACACCTCTTTCAACTGCTGCTCTGCACTGAAAGCATTTTAAAGAAATCATTTGGTTGAGATAGTTGAGTTTTTATTCTGATCACCGTCCATTTTAACGCAACAGGAATACATGGGCCTTAATAAGCTCTGTGCATTTTCACCCTGTCCATTGTCCAAACATCGAGTTTCCGTATTAACGAGATAACAATATGTTGAAAAAGTTATGTCCTCAGAAAAATTTTCCTTAATTTGAATCGTCTATAATATTGGGGGTCATTTGAACGGGGCCTTTCTGTGCGTCAGAAACGAGCACTTAAAGCTGCAGAACTCTACATGCTAAGCTTTTCGATCAGAAAAAAAAAAGATCAATTGCTCACCCAAAGCACTTTGGTCTACTGCGTGGTGCAGTGCCAAGGTCGATCCCGTACCGTCTTGACAAAAACTCAATCCTCTGCACTGCTGGTGGCATGGAATTATTCAGAGAATACCCGACACCTTCAGAGAGGCTCATATAGGAGCAAAACTCCTCAGCAATGCCAAAAATCAAATGAAACATGGGGTTGTAGTTTTCCTTATGGGAAGTTGAGAATATTGTTCAAGTGTGTCAAAGCACTTCTCTGGGACTCGGATCATGTCAAAATGTTACATATAATGGAATATGTTTATTTCTGTTGGGTTTCATATTGGCCATCAGAGCCCAGATATTTTGGATATCTTTTAGATACACAAAACAGTTACCTTAGAACTTCCAGAAGAAATCTAGCATATATTTGGTGTGCGTTCCCTATTGTCCTACAGATAACTGAAGTGTTCATGAAGGGTGTCCACTGGATGTGTAATGGATACCTATGGTTACTTTGGATGTCGTCACTCTTAAAGGTGCACTGAAGAGGATTCTGAACTTGTCTTTTTGCCGCGGGAACTCAATCTACACGTTCCTAGCATTCTTAGAAACTGCGACTTATTTCCCTGTGTGGCCGATTTCCCTAATTAAATCGAATTAACGTCTGGCTCCCGCCTTTTATTTTTAATTTTCCCTCGTACGGTGGGCGGAGTCAACCAACGCATGGAGTGCCTTTCACCCAGTCCCGTGGCGGCTTTTCTTTCGCTTTATTTTGTTTTTAGGTTTCCATGAATAAATAGTTTCATTCGCAGATAACATAGCCGCAAAACAAGCCCACAGAAATAAAAATACGTGCGGACTATTTGCTACTACGGACTACTACATATTACTCCGCCGATGGCAGAGCGGCAAGCAGCCACGGGACTGGGTGAAAGGCACTCCACGCGTTGGTCCACTCCGCCCACCGTACGAGGGAGAATTCCAAAAAAATGACAGGAGCCGGACGTTAAATCGATTTAATTACAGAAATCGGCCACACAGAGCAATAAATCGCAGTTTCTAAGAAAGCTCGGAACGTGTAGGTCGAGTTCCTGTGGCATAAAGACAAGTTCAGATTCCTCTTCAGTGCACCTTTAAGGATACACCTTTCATGTAGTACAAAGATTTTCAGCTTTAGACCACGCTTCGTCCTTCTGTATCTAAGACAACACATGCATACCTTTGGAGCCGCCAACATGTTAACACAGCGTTTATATGCATGGTATGCTTTGCTCCTTCAAGATAAAATTTCATCTTGGAAACAACATTACCTCTTGGCTTGTACAATATGACATAGTAGGCTAGTTGTGCTATCTAAGCTTAAGAGAACTGCTGGGAAAAAAGCCTGAAAAGCAAATGTGCAAAAAAGAAAATTAGAATATGACACACAAGGCACCAGTATAGATGTGGTGAATTTCGGTGTTTTTTATACAATTGTATGACCTCACATACTGCTTCTTGCTTGGAAACTATAACTTTATATATAAACTCTTTTAATGCCTGTGGGTTTTATGATTATAAGTATTTTAGAACTCCACTTCAGAGAATATGTCTACTCAGGGCAGGCAGTGACCGCTAATCCAGATCATTAGAGGGAAATAACTAGAAGAATAAGAATGGGGTGGAGCGCATATGGCAGGTTCTCTCAGACCATGAATGGCAGTTTGCCAATATCCCTCAAGAGGAAAGTATACAACAGCTGTATCTTGCCAGTACTCACCTATGTGAGTAGAAGCGTGGAGGCTAACAAAATGGGTTCAGCTTAAGTTGAGGACAACGCAGTGAGCTATGTAAAGAAAAATGATAGGTGTAACGTTAAGAGATCGGAAGCGGGCGGAGTGGGTGAGAGAACAGACACACGTTAATGATATGTTGAAGTCAAGAGGAAGAAGTGGGCTTGGGCAGGGCATGTAATGTGAAGGCAAGATAACCGGTGGTCCTTAAGGGTAACGGAGTGGATTCCAAGAGAAGGCAAGCGTAGCAGGGTGTGGCAGAAAGTTAGGTGGGCGAATGACATTAAGAAGTTTGCAGGGATACGGTGGCTGCAACTGGCAAAGGACAGGGTTAATTGGAGAGACATGGAGAGGCCTTTGCCCTGCAGTGGGCATTGTCAGGCTGATGATGATGATTTTAGAATTGATCATTCTTTTAGCTAATCACTTACCCGCTGTTCAATTGGCAGACATCCCCACAAAGGAAATCAAATTGTATATAATTTGTCGACAAGGCTGGAAAGTAATCGAACTGTTTTGATGCTCTGGTCGAATGAATTCACTTCACTTGCAGTGCTATGTTTTGGACTGACTGGGGAAACAAGATCCGGATCGAATCTGCCGACATGGATGGAGAGAACAGGGCCCTCTTGGTGCAGGACGGCCTGGGTTGGCCCCACGGACTCACCATCGACAAGGAGTCATCGCGCCTTGTGTGGGCTGATGCAAAAATGCATGTGAGTGCACCTTTTGTTTATGTTGCTCTTTTCTTTTCCCTTGGCATAGCAGTAAATTAGCCACAACATGCTGTCCAACTCCTTTGCCTGTGAATGCCCTGTGGACAGCTTAATTTGAGAAGTGAAAGTAAAATCATATTTGCAGAGGCAAATTAAAGTTGTAAATAAGTATTGGTAAGTGCGCTGATCTGCGACTGGATTAATTTGCTGCTGGCACTGATTTCGGGGTATGTGCCATGCAGCATTTTAGATGCTGATGAGACAGGCATCTTCAACCTGAAACCTGAGAGGAGTTTGCATGTTAGGGGAGCAGGCTTGACAGATTGGCCAGATAAGTAAGGAAAGAATATCTGTACTTTTTTGCTGCAACGCTGACAAATCAGAAAACATGCAGGTCACCGTCATCGGTAAGGCTAAACAACTGAGATTCTTTCTATTGGCTGGATGTTTACCTCGCTTATATATAGCAAGAAAGAAACCTTGGATGACTGTAGATTTTTTCCATGAGTTACTTATCAGCTTAGATTGGAAAATGGCATCAAAGAACAGAAAAAGTTTTCTTTTTGTCGATTAGTGCTCCGCCCACTCTAAGCAAGTGATATTCAACAATGTCACCATCATGTTCCTGCATGCGAAAATGACAAACACCACTTTAAGGGACTTCTAGTGAAGTGACTTCTCGCGAAGATTTATCGCAAAGTTGAGAATTTGCGAATTAGTCTGCTAGGCACTCTTCATTTTCTGGCCATGTCTTGGAACAATGTGATTGTGAACATGATCGTGAACTGTTTTTGCAAATGCAAATTTACTATGGCACTGGTTGCACTGCCGATTGGCGGAGAGTCCGACTAGGATTTGGCTGTTGAAGGCTGGGAGACGCTGGACGTTCAAGCTTCTTTTTATGACTTTGTCATCGCGGACGACACTGCTGCGACTTGTGGGTTGAGAACCATTGAAGATTTGATTGATGGAGCAAATGAATTTTCGTCATCCGCTAGCCATGAAGGAGAAGGTGACCCACTGCCATCGATGGCAGAAACTCTCAACCATCCGCGCTCAAGCCTCTCAACCACTGGGGGAAACTCCTTGATGTGCACTGACATCATACAGTACACGGGTGCTTCTGCATATTGCCTTCAATGAAATGTGGCCGCCACGTCGAGGATTCGATCCCTCGGCCTTGGTCTCAGCAGTTCAATGCTGTAGCCATTCAGTAAAAAGGAGAATATAGCAACAGCATCACGTGTAATGTGCTTAGATTTCTTCACGCAGCTTAAGATGGCATTGTGCTACACTGTGTGTACAATTTGTGTGTGCACTGACCCTCAGTATTGCGTTAATTCCCCTCCTGTGCCCAGGTGATTGAGTCCACTGGCCTTGACGGGAAGAACCGTAAGGTGCTCGCACAGGATGTGGCCCACCCTTACGGTGTGCTGGCCTTTCTGGGAAAGCTATACTGGACCGACTGGGAGACAAAGGCCGTCCATCGAGCTGATGCGAATGGCCAGAACGGGCATGCCATTCGAGCAAACCTGGCCGGTCTCATGGACATCCATGCTGTGAACATGGAGCAGAGCGGTTAGTGTTAATTTGGCTTTGCCAATTAATTGCCCAAAATGGAAGTGTTCAAGTGATGCAGATATATAAATCATTACGTCTGGGAGAGTGGAATGTAGCAATCATTCTTTGCTAACGTCACTTTCAGCCATTGTCGGTTGGCGCAGATAACAGAACTGTTTGGGGGGTAAAGAATATTGCTAGTAGGTGCACTTCATGCTGCTGATGTCATGATGTTTGTGCCGTTGATGTCGATATTTATTACCAATTTCAGAAGAGTATTTATGCTTTCTATATAGCGGAGCAGACACTTCAAAATTTGTGAATTCGCACCATTATATGCAGCCTCATATGCTTACTGCCAGTTGGTCTCTCAGCTTTCTCTCACGCCTGTGCTTAAAGTAGTTTTGCTGTGATAAAAGTTCTTTCTTCTTCTTTCACGCAGTAGCATGAGGTTCCCACTTTGCAGGGAATCCGGCAGCAGTGCTGTAGTTGTTGTGAGTGAAAAATCCAGATTGGTTGCAGAGGTGGCTATGTCACATGTGAAGTGGAGGATTTGAAAAGTGATAAAACATTAGGAAACTGCTGATTTGAACGTCGAAAAACGATTCAAACATTGTTAGGACATGTAAGTATATAAAGCCAGTGAATTGAACTGAAAAGAAAATTGGGGTAATTAGTTGGGAACCGGACACTTGATGGGTTGCGAGTCAAACACGCTACCCCTAGGCCACGCAGGCACATTCATACAGCTGGTTTAAAGCGGGGCTTAGTTGTATATCGTGTGGTCTTTAACATAATGATTTTTATTGTGGAAGAGGAAACACTGTCCATGGACAAGAGGAACTGCTGATGGGACCCATTAAAGGGCCTCAGAAAGGGGCTCTCAATAAAGTTGCTGTATGTCTAGGATGTTAAATGACGCCGCTTCACAAATATCCTCCAGCAAGAATTTTCCTAATGCATTTTGTGGAAGTTGAGTTACATGCAGTCAAAATTTGAACTTCCATGTCTTCGCACCTTTCGAAACCTCTCCTCTTGTCAATTTTTGCCTGCCAAAACATCGGTGGTGTGCGCCGGCCCCACCCACTCGGCCCCTCCCCTATCTCTGCCAGCTGCTGTCGCCCACAGAGTGGCCGTGGCTGTGGCCGTGGTAGCTGCGTTGCGTCTGAAAGAATTTGGCGCAGTGAATCACTAAAAACCCCGGGCTGCTGATGTCACTTGCGCTATGTGACATTGTGCACAATGCGACGCGAAAGCCCGGCACCTTGCATCACTGTGAGGTGCAAAAGCAGAAACTTTTAAAAATGTATTGTAAATTTTCTGCTCATTTTTGAGGCCTCGTAAGCTGCATGAACGCTCGGTGGCTTGCACTCTACAAAATGCAAGCATTTGAAAGCCAAGCCCGAACACCCTTTTCTGTGGCCCTAAGACCATAAGGTCCCCTAAGTTTTTTTCACTCGTGAAGCTGCATAGTCTGTCTGATGTCATCCGTGTCATTCATAGTGTGTTGGTACATATTATTCTCAAGTCGTGGAGCCCTTGTGCTTCTAATTCTGCCTGTAGATAGCCACGCAAAAATTATGTTAGTAGTAAATGCATTTTCAATCTAGCCCACTTATGACAAACCTTACAGTCATGCGAGTTGCATTTGTTGTATCTGATGTTCGTAGTAAGTGGACGTCCCATATTACAGGCAAAAATGGTAATTCCGGCAAAAATATCATGTGTTACTTAAAATGAATTATATGTATCTATATCTTCAACGCAGGCTCTATCGCTTCGCTTTCCAAGCTCTGAAGTGCAGTCATGTTCTCTCCAAAGCCTTTGCTACCAACATCTTTAAGGACGTGATAGACTAATCATGGTTGAAGCGTCCGCAGAAGCTCGTGGCAGGACAGCTTGGCAATCTGGGAGTCCTCGTACTATGCGTCTAACTGCTAAGTTAATGCATGGTTCTACAATGTTGCTGTCTACACAAACGAAATCCTCCCAGTCGCCATCCGGGCAGTTATGCATCAAAGACATGTTGCCTCGAATCAACATGTCACCCTTCGACAGAACCATCAAGCATTTTTGGGTTCATGCAGTGACAAAAGTAGCACAGCGCACGTGTCCACAGAATGTATCAGCTGCACTGCCTGTGACTTGCACGCTGCCTGTAGTAGTTCACTATATGTGAGACAAATTGCCATCACTCTAATGCATATTTTGACAGTTGCACCGGCATCATTCATAATAAGTGAGCGTCTGTTATATCTGCGAAGGTTGCTCGACTGTGTATCATCTTCCCGTCTGATCTAGAAAATTGTGCGTGTGACCAGCTCAGAGATGCAGCACTTTGAAATATGAATATCGATGTGAAATAGCAGGAGCTACTAGAATGCATTGTTTGTCACAAATGTAAGCCTCTGTGATGTGCTGGCAAGCTCTTCTCTTTGTAGGCAAAACCAGACTGGCCGTAAAAGTGACAGTGTAAATGATGTTGCTAGCTGGGGTGTTTCTAAGACATGAATATTACTGGAAGAGCAGTCGCCGCTATTTCAAGTACTCAGCGTGAAATGAGAAATTTCACATCACTACTCCTGCAATATTGTTTGCA
This sequence comes from Amblyomma mixtum, assembly GCF_055824585.1. Classification (NCBI taxonomy): domain Eukaryota; kingdom Metazoa; phylum Arthropoda; class Arachnida; order Ixodida; family Ixodidae; genus Amblyomma; species Amblyomma mixtum. The sequence continues at coordinate 225,256,297 of NC_143012.1, read as the reverse complement.
GGCATCAGTGTGTGCGGGAAAACCAACGGAGGCTGCAGCCATCTCTGCCTGAGGAAACCACATGGTTTTTCCTGTGCCTGCCCGACTGGCATCCTTCTGAAGCCTGATGGCCGGACATGCAACGATGGTAATTGAAAACTTAAATGCGTTTGTTTGCAGTTATTCTGTCAGAAGCAGGCATGAAAAATTTACTCACACTCTGCTATGTTTTCTCTGTGATTTGTTGCCTCTGCCTCTTGCTGTATCAAATGCTTGTATACTTTATGTAGAGCCCTCCTTCTTTGGCTACCAAAAGGAAACTGCCACTATTGAATAAATGAAATAAATAAACCAACTTATCCAAGCAGTGCACTGATCTAATGCGATATGCATTTACTTCCTTGGTCATTGAAGTTCTTGCAGAATTTGTTTTTTCCACCAAAGGCAGGTGAACGTAGACTGTCAAGGAGGGCTTGGTGTTCAGATAACGGTCATGCATGACGAACACTTGAGAACCATGGAACAAAGCAATAGCTATAATGTGTGTTGTCATGGCAGAAAGTTGCTAAATATCGTATGGTAGCATTTCAAGTCATATCTGCTGCCTCATAAAACATATTATCCTAGCTTTTTTCATGATCTTTAACAATGCATCTAGTTTGGAAAGTGTAAAATACCTTTTGGCTTGAGAAAATTGATGTAATTGGTGCCATCAAACAGACTTGTTGAAGAGTACAAGGTGTTCAAATAGTGTGACGTCAACTGATGAAGGCTATCATTCATTTTGTAGGGCTAAAAACAATATTGGGAGGTCTGAAATAGTAGACGGCTAAATTTGTGTCAAATCACTACTTTGCACTGTGTCATACTTTATTCAAATTTAGGTAACTAAGATAAATATATGCATTTACAGGCAGTTTAGCTTATTTCCAGCTGACTGTATAGTTAGTAGTTTGTTACTGTAGGACTTGAACGCTGCTTAGGAGGAGCTATATCAGGACCAGCCCGGATTTTCTGAAGTAAGATACGTATCAGTAAGACATTGCCTCTCTAGATAATGTAGGCATTTGTTGAATATGGTCATTTTACATGCCTTCTGCTTACTGAGATTGAGAATGTTTCTTTATTATTTATTTATTTATTTATTTATTTCGGAATGCTGTCAATCCCTTCTTGGGATTTTTACAGGAGAGGGCAAAACATACAAATACAGGTTCAGTGCTAAATTTTTTTTTAAGAGTCGAAAATAAAGGCAAAACATGCAATACAAATATAATAAATAAAGCATTCGTGTCATAAAACTGATGATGGCACTTGAGTACAATAAATACCCTGAGAAGCGCACTGCATGAAATTTTTTGTCACCTGAAGGTTCAACAACAGGGCCCAAAGTGCGCTTCTTAACAGAGCAAGATGCTGCCATTCGCAGCAATTCAGAGCACTGTTGTTATTTTGTGAGGTTTTTTTCTCAATGACAAATGATTACTGGAGGTACTAGTATGCCTCCTAGCAAGAACTTTGCCATGATCTTTCACATGTGTAAGATTGATTGACTCTTCAATGCAGTTAGCGTAAGCAACTTTCTTGATATTTTAGCTAGCAAAAATAAAATAAAAGTGTCAATTCACAGATCTTCAATGTTTGATTTTACAGCTCCATCAGCGTTCCTGCTTTTTGCCAACCGTGGTAGTCTTCGGCAGATTTCGCTAGACACGCCCGACAACACTGACATGCACCTGCCATTGAGCGATGTTTACAACGCTGTGGCCGTGGACTTTAACTATGATGAATGGAAGCTGTACTACACTGATGTTACACTGGATGTGATCAGGTGGGGTCTTCGTTTTCTTTAATATAGTTTTTTTTTAATTTTCATATCGTGATAAGGGTTTTTTTATACAAGGAAGTATGTAGAAAAAAAATTTGTGGTGGTAGAATGTTTCACTTAGCAATTTTCTCTGAGCCAGCTATAATTTTATAGAATAGCTTTTAAGCTGCCACGGTGGCTCAGTGGCTATGGCGCTCGGCTGCTGACCTGAAATACGCGGGTTTGATCCCGGCCGTGATGGTTGAATTTTGGTGGAGGCGAAATTCTAGAGGTCTGTGTTCTGTACGGTCAGTGCACGTTAAAAGAACCCCAGGTGGTCGAAATTTCCGGAGCCCTTCACTACGGCATCTCTCATTGGCTGAGTCGCTTTGGGATGGTAAACCCCCATAAACCAGGATAGCTTTTTAAAGTAGTGGTGTGCAATACCTTAAAAACATGCTTCTAATGGGTGCTTATATCTAAAGTATGCCAGATTTTTGTGTTTCAGAAAAAGCAAGAGCAATGTTTATGCATAAGGCTTTAGCAATGTTGACTTTTAAAATTTCTTGATAGTCCTTGTCACCCTTGGATAGTTATTTTTCACTGTCCCCTCTCCATAAGTTTTTAATGCTTTAGCATTAGAAGGGTCCATGCAAGTGGAAATGGTGACCACTGCCTGTCAGTAGCCAGTGGCAGGTACATGATAACCTGCCGACGTGGCTACATGTGAACTTATTACATTACCTCGGATATAACGAACCTAAGTATGCCAATTTGGATATAACTAGGGCTCAGACTTTTCAGTCGATGCCTAAAAACACCAATAAAAGCATGCCGAATTCATTTTTTGAATTTCAGAGTTTAACAGAAAAAAGCCAGTATTTCTGGAATGCATATCACAGTGACCTGGCTATACAGTACCAGCAATTATAGTTAGTAACAGGAGAAAATTATAAAAGCGCTGTAAACAGCAATGCGGCGAGACAGTGGTATCTTTGGAATTTAGTACCTTGGTTCGGTGGTTGTGAGCTTTGAGGCATTGATCCATGAACTAAGATATGCCGTTGCAGTTCGGGATGCTCCTTGCCCTTGCAAAGTGCTGTCAGCTAGTGGATGCTCCGTCTACTCAGACTTATCACCGGCTTAAGGCCGTCCCTTGGTTAAATAGGTTTTTCCACTGCATGCAGGCATGCTGGCAACTTCTGGAACTGTAACCGCTCTCAAAGCGAAACTATGCTTGAAGGGAGCAGAAATTTCACGTTATAGCTTCCACGCTTAGTTCCATCTCTGCTGTCAGCTCATGGACGATTCGATGGGGGCCCACTTACAATTTTGTCTCACAGCCTGTTCATTTAACTCTGATATTTTCACATTTTATTATGATTATTCACCTTCCTTCTGTAAGATATAACTCTTACTATGATTTCTTGTGTGTTTTTTAGTGCTGAATGTCCAAAATAAATTGTGTCTCTTTTAACCACACATGGACAGTATACTGCACAAAAAAAAAAAACGAAAATTCATACGTAGGCATTAGTATTTGTCGAAAAAAACTAGAACTTTCGTTCCGAAATAAATACCAAAAAATGTCTGCTGCTGAATTTTCAAAAAATAAAAACCAAAAAGTCCGACCCCTAGATATAACAAACTTTCGTTCTTACGAACTTTGTGCTGACCTTGGATATAATGAACCTAAATATACCATGCCGGATATACGAACTTTAGTGTCTGGACGTAGGGTGTACGAAACATTGTGGTTTGACCTCGGATATAACAAATGTTTGGCTGCTAACGCATTCAAATAATCCGTCAAGGATAATCTTAGAGTTTTTTGTCTTTGCTGCTGTAAAGAAGCATTTAAATTAACAGCGTTGGTATTAAAAATACCAAATTTACGCAAATATTGTATGGGTATCCTTTCTTGTTTCATCGGTTTCAGTGCGTAACTGGTAACTGGAAAAGTAGGTGTGAATATGACGTGAATATTTTTTTTTCTTGCTGCTGATGATACCTACAGTGACCTATACCACAAGACCTATGGGCGTGTAGGAGAAGCCAATCTTTTGACGGCGTTGGGGCCGCGTGGCGCGCATGAGGAAAGCAGAGGGCACTTTGAATGCGGCACAAGCCATTGAGAACGAGAATTAAAGCACTAAAAGAGTTCAGTGGAGTAGGGAAAGAAAAAAAGGGGCAAGTGGGCTCAGGCTGGGCAGTACAAATCACGAAACAGTGCTTGCGATGGTGGCATGCAGCCTCTGCCGTGTGGGAAACTGCATGAGTTAAAGCATCGGAGGCTTTGCTGTGCATGTTGGCCTATGCCATGCATTGCTGAAGTGATGCGTTTTATATAATACCAGCGTATCTGGTGCTTCCATATTTTTGGCTGTCATTGCCGTGACCTTGGCTCTAGTTAGCTTGAACAGGTTGAATTCATGTTAAAATCATAATGCGAATTTCTTTTCATTCTTGTGCAGTCTGAAACCCCCCTTTCTCACTGTATTTGTTGCTGTGTTATATATATGTAAATATGGTACTAAACAAAACGTGTAGCCAGTTGTAATTATTCACATTTGTTTTGCAATAAAAAGTTTTATATGCACATAGTAGCTCTATTGAGAAGCATGGCTTATTTATGTGCACTAAGAAATACAGGAGAAGCTCACGAGCTTTATTCTCAATCATTAATTTGAAACCCTGAATTATTCAGACTGCCGATGGGGATTCAGCAAGAGGGCCTGTGTAAATCGAAGGCGTCAAGAATCTGGTTAATTCAAACGCAGCTCAGCTCATTCCGCTAAATTTGAACGGGGGGCCGTGACATGACATCGTACAACTGCCACAGGAAGCAGTCATCCAATTATTGCTAGCTTCTCAAGCCTGAACTGCATGGTACAGTTTTGCCTTCACATCTCTGACATGTGTACAACGGCAAGAGTGACGACGGTCAGAGGGCCCTGTCACTGAAGAATAATCTGGCCACATATTTGGTTTCACTTATCTGAGCTTCGCAGGAGCCCATGGTGATGATGGCCATCAGCTGCACATTGGCACATTGGCTGATTTGGCACACTGCTAGTCTTTTCTTTTTTTGAAGTCTGGTCGTCCTGGCACTGTGGCGCTTCCCTCAGTTTCGACTGTGTGGTTCTGTTCTTTAACTGTGCTGCAGCTACGCACTCATCACGTGCTGTTCGCAGTTAGTGCGCTGGAGCATTGACGCCTTGTGACCACTGCTGCTGCTGCATCTCACCATTAGGGAGGCCGTGGAGGCTTTAACCATTATGTAGCAGTTCTGCTTTGGAATTCCCGACAGTGTGTGAGCAATAAAACACTGGACAAAACTGCAGAAAATCATTGTAGCCATGCAGTTTTCATCTCATAACCAGATGGCTGTGGAGAAGCTCCATCGAATAAATTTATTATGATACAAACAGTTTTTGGCAGTTTCCTGAGGGCAACTTGATAATTCAAACTTTCGGATAAATCAAACTTTTTTTGTTCAGCCCCTTGAAGTCTGAATTGACGAGCTTTTACTGCACGAGTTCAACACTGGAAGTACTGCTTTTCAAGAGAGCTTTTTCTTCACTGTTTTATCTATTTCATTAGCTTTTTTTTTTTTTAAGTGCTCTGTCATAAATGTTAGCTGAAGTTTTTTAAATGTAGAATAGTGGATGAGCACATTCATAACCTATTCCTTTGTCCTCCAGGAAGGTGGATCTGAACGGAAGCAATGTGGAGGTCATTATTGACACCGATCTCGAGGCTGCTGACGGACTGGCTCTGGACTGGATTGCAAGAAACATCTACTGGGCAGACTCGCGCCGCAAGGTGAATGGGCGAGGATGTTTCTTTGTTTCACAGTTTAACTTGTTAGCTTTCACTGCCTGTCCTGACTGAGAGGCCCTTGTTTTTTTCTTTCTCTCTTTTTTTCACAGACAATTGAAGTGGCTCGGGCTGATGGATCTAGCCGGAAACTGCTGATAAATCTTGACTTGGACGAACCACGCGCGCTCGCCCTGTTTCCTGAGAAAGGGTAAGCCCGCTAGACTCTGTGAGGTATTTAGATCGACACTTGCTTTTGAGATGAGCTTGTCATTTCCCATTTAATGTAGATTAAGTGTTTATCTTTTAGCTGGATGACACTCGCTTCTCAGCACAAGTTGATGAGTTCACAAAAAGCAATCCGTATGCTAGCTAGGTCATGCGTATGTCATAAAGTCGGGTCTAGATTCAGCCCGAGTAAGTACTACTTGTGTACTCATAACGTTGCTTGTCAGTTTTTATAAAAGAAGCCTTTAATGACATCTAAGACATTGAGAAATGAACTATGTTTGCAGCTAATCACGCATTTTGAGCAAACAGAACTGTATAGTCAGTGCCTATATCATCATTTCGATCTCTGTAATTGTCTTTATTTTGTGCTGCTCTACAATTCCTCACTATATGCATTTAGCTAGAACAACAGCCCATTCTACTGAGCGTTGGTCACACTTGCTCAATCTGAGTATAGCTCTTAGCCTTATTACCCGGGCAGTAAGAGTAAAAGTAAAAGCGCTGTGATTGGCAAGTACTGATCGATATATGGGAACAAATGTAATTATTTGCTTAGACATGCTTCTGTGGTTCGTGCTGAGTTTGTCTACCGGGGAATGGATGCGCGTCTTGTCTCAATGCTGAATACTTATGCTTGTTAGTAAACCAGCACAGAATGTAATTATTTACTGAAAAAGACATTCTTGGCTGTACTTTACTATGTTGGCTGCCATAGCTAGGCACTGTCGAGAAAAAAACAGCGCAGGAACAGGGACACAAGAAAAGAAGACGACGCCTGTCCCGTCGTCTTCTTTTCTTGTGTCCCTGTTCCTGCGCTGTTTTTTTTTCTCAAAATGTACCAACTCGCTCAACCCGCCGTTTTACTAGGCACTGTAATTGTAATCTTCTATCAGTTGTCTTCAGTATGGATTTATTAATGGCTTGCTTGTATCCCAGAAGGAATTTGTGAGGTTCCGTGTGAATAGCTTGGTAATATCCTAAGGAATACGAACTGCTTTACTTACTGTGTTATCTGAGCGGATAGCGAAGATGAATAATGCTTGTACAGTTTTGCTGTCACTTACTTCACTTAACTAGTGGATGAATTGTACCTATGTTGTTTACATCAAACATGAGGATTAACCTTAGTTGCTAGCTAGTTAGTTGCTAGTTTCTCTGGGCTTTTGCACTCGTATTTCTTCTGATCTGGTCATTTTCGTACTGTTTGAAAAATCACTGTATTCTTTTGTTATTTGCTAAGAAAAGTGGAAAGATTAGGCCAGTGAATGATACATTTTGTTCCCCATGTTTCAGGTTCATATTCTGGTCTGACTGGGGCAAGCTGCCCAAGATTGAGCGCTCGTTTCTAGACGGCAGTGCGAGGAGGGTCATCATAGCCACCGACCTTGGCTGGCCCAACGGGTTGGCCATCGACTACGATACTGAGAGGCTGTACTGGGTGGATGCGCAGCTCGACTGCATTGAATTCTCGGACCTGAATGGAAAGAATCGGCAGAAGCTCATCGAAGGCGTCTCCCATCCATTCGGTCTCACTCAGGTATGCGTAGCACAAGTTTGAAAACAGAAAAGAAGGATTTGAATTCTAATAAATTTGTTCCTTTGTGCACAACACTGATAGAAAGCGTGGCTCCCTGAAGTCTTCTTGCATGAGCATACATTTAATCGTGGCTCAGTGGTTATCGATTGCAAGCATAATTGTTGCAAGGTAAAGCATAGCATGATGAATGATTGAAGCTTTACCTGGTTACATTAAGTCTTTCCTGTTATTCTTTTTTCTTTTATTATCATCATCATAAGCCAGTGTGATGGTCTCTCCCATTGATCTACTCTCTGCAATATTTATTGCTGTTTTGCTGAGTACGATCAGGCTGTCTTACACCCTAGTTGCTTTAACTCTTTAAAGGGCTATGTATTACATCCTGTACCAGTTTCTCTGTTTAGACGAATTTAGCATCATTCATATCTTGAATAGGGTGACTTTTCCTTGCCACTAGTGAGCAGAATAAATATTATATTTCTCAAAACAGTAGGCTTGGTACCACGACCTTTGCCATTTTCATGCAGGCAGATTTTAGAAACCAGCATTAATGTCAATTTTTATTTTTTCTCAGTTTGTGCCGTCATGTGCAAATACAGAAAACGATAGCATGATTTCTTAGGTGCTAATTTGAAAAATCCTGTCATTTTAATGTCACGTTTTCCAATCACTCTGACGCTTTGTACATATTATTGTACCTGCCTGTTAAAACTGACCGTTTGTATTTTGCTTTAGAAAATGAACAATTTGGCTTTCTTGAGGCCTGGAAATACTGTTCAGGCAGATAAATACTTACTTTGAATCAAAATAACAAGCAGCGCCTGAATGGGTTAATTTGATGTGTATCCCTTTATGGTCCTTACGTACATATATACAGTGACATAGGTCATTCAGTTTTGAGAGCTATCATCACATAGATTCTTTGCACAAGCCCATTATCTTTCTCAAGTTGAGTTTTTTGTGATGTGGAACTTAACCATAATACTAGTACTCGTATATCATTTGTCACGTGTGGTTGTGCCTATACATATATTGTGTGCAACCTGTGCCAAATATATGTCTAGAAGGCATCTGAACTGATTGTGTATTACTCAGCTATCATTTGATTGATTTCTGTGAAGATTAAATATGGCAGTCAAGTACTAAACAGGGCAAAGAATATAGCGCTGATAACATAGGTAACAATGAAATGAAGGGGACGCCACACACGATGAACATCACATGATTCGTCCTTGTGTTAAGAGCACTACATTTGTTGTCATGAGCAAATAGCTCACCCAAATAGCTAGCCTTATCGAGTACTAAACAGTTTATTGAATGTTTCTCTTATTGAGTACACAGTTCATTGATACCTTCAAACAGCTGTAAACAGAGCTGCACACAAATATCCAAAAGACACTAATGGTATAAAGCTGTTGAACTTGTAGAGATAAATTATTGTGATCAGAGAGGTAAACAAACTAAAAAAAACTATAACAGTTCAGTTCAAAAGGTGCTACAGCCAGTCATCTCAGTATGCATCACAATCTTGCAAGGAGTTGTATTGTTCGTATTAACACACTACAGAATAACAAACTCCTTCCTTTTTGGAAGGTTGTGCTGCTGTTGGCTGATTATTTTTGAATCTGCTGAACTGTCACTGCCATATGCTTAATGTAAAATTACTAAATCTCTCGTTTTCTCTTAGCTTTGCCGCAGAGCAGTGATATAAACATTCGAATCCATTAGGGTTGGGAGTTTTGAGGAAGCCTGGCCCTTAAAGTAGGGATAAAGAAATGGTGCCGAGACATTGACGACAGCTGAGGAGACACTGGGGCAACTGCACCCAGTTTCTGCTTGTTGTAATCGGTCGTTTGGCTCTTTCTGCCTATGGTGGAGTTTGAATTGGCAGTGAAAGATACATTTATAGCTTGGAAACTAGATTTAAAATGGGCTTTTTTTTTTCCTGCCACTCTATTGAAAGCTCTTAATGTCAATACTGAAAAGAACTCCGTAATCAGCCTCTGGAAGTTTAGGATTGTGCAGCCTAGCCTCAGAGATTGGCATAAAATAGAACCTTGATGTCATCACAGTTTGCTACTGTAAATGACTGCTTGCTATGCTACCTGTGTTCCATCTTTCAAAGCTTTGTAGCTTATAAAAGCTGTGTTTTCAAGAAAACTAGCCCTATTTATTTATTTATTTATTTATTTATTTGAAATACCTTACAGGCCCATTGGGCATTGTGTAAGGGGGGCTAAAAAAATAATACAGTGCATTAATAACCAAAGGAAACAAAAGGAAACATACGACCATGATAAAAAAATAAATAAATCTATACAGTGCATTAATAACCAAAGGAAACAGAAGAGAAACATACGATCATGATAAACAATATACATATCAACAAATTAGTAGAGAAGAAGAAACGACACGGAAATAGCAACAGGAAAAGAGAGAAAAAACGAATATGCGGCACAAAATAAAGCACTACAATAAAGGATAATGTGCTCACCGAACGTGAGAACAATGAGTAAAATAGCGCGATTAAGGCAAACACGGAATCATGGCAGGCAAACATAAGTAAGAAAACATCCGAATGGCACGAGTGTAGCAGCAAAGCAAAGAACAAAAAAATCAGAACAAATAAAAGACTTGAACGTAGGCGTCATTATCATTGGACATAGTATTTAATCCACACAGGCCGAATTCAGTCAGTCCTCAATGACCCTTTAAGATAGTCAAGGCACTGATCTATGGCTGACATTCTTTCCCTGCTCTGTTTCCCTGTTCTGAAGTCAGAAAAGGAGCCAAGCAGTGCTAGCAAGCGCATTATTTAACACCTGGCCTGACTGTTTGCCATTTCTTCTTCGCAGTTTGAATCCTACATTTACTGGACAGACTGGCACACGAAGGCCATCGAGAAGGCACACAAGGAGACGGGTGCGGAACGCGTGGTGATTCGTGACAACATCGAGTACCTCATGGAAATCAAGATGGTGGCACGTTCCAGGCAGACTGGTACCATTCACTTTCTTATCTGTACTTCTCGAAAGATGCTGCTATCTCATCTTTAACAGATGTTCCTTAACAGATGCTCAACACCTCTTAGCATGAGCAGGCTTGATCAATAAGTAATTGCAGTTAGATGTCTCATGTTTAAGACTCCTAACTTTATGCGGTGGAAAATTTTAAATCAGACGAATCGAGAAAAAGAATCCACAAAATTCCGCAGCAGGCATTTAATATTGCTTCAGGATGCATTTCGTACTGTATTCGAAACTGGAGTATGGATATAGTGTGAATTGGGGTGAAGCGTGCAGCGTGCAAATGCAAAGGAGTTGGTGGCTATGTATATGGATAGAAGGCAGTATGGCTTCTTGAGAAAGAGAAAGCGTTGAAAGATTTTATTGGAGTAGGGAAATCAAAGGAGGGCATATATGCGCAAGGCTGGGCAGCTTGAAATTGAAACACTGAGTAGCGGCGGCACGGCAGTGACAGTAGATGCTGCTGCTTGGGAGACTGCATGCATTAAAGTATCGGAGGCTTGGCTTTGCTCATTTGTGGCATGCACATCTGAAGTGTTACTTCTTAAATCATGTTTGCATATTGGCTGCTTCTGCATTTTAGTGTGTCGTCTATTTTTTTTGGTGGGCCCTCAGCTATATGGTAGGCCTGAAGAGTTGAAAATGCATTATAATTGTAATAATGTTTCTTTTAATATTCTCCCGAATTCTCACACTCCCCCCCCTCACATTGTATTCGTGCAAATAAGGTAGAATAGTAATTTTTCATCATTCTGTTGTTCTTACTGATGTCCGTAGCAGCAAGAGGATCAAAAAAGACAATGTGGTTGCTAACACACTATTCCACAAAAAATTCTTAAATCTGCGATTTTTTTCGCGGAATCGCAGGAAACTAGGGGTCTTACCCATGTTGTTGCTAAAACGATCTTTGTGCATGTGCTCACAAATTTTCAGGTAACCTAGCCAATGTTTACTTAATCATGCAGGGGTCAGGCATCTCTACTTTAGCCATCGGTAGGTTTGATTAATGACTGTTTCTAGGGAGCGAGGCAGTAGAAGATAATCATAATGCATGCGCAGAATGGTGACTATTGCATTCATGGTGACCTACAGCCTGGCTAAAATTTGCGTCCCTTTTGTTGTAATTCTCTGAGGGTAGTATTTCAACGAATTACCTTCTTCTAACAGCTACTCTGCAAGAGTCCTTTCATCAGTCATTTTCTGTTCTTCCTTCGCAGGTGCCAACTCCTGCAGCGTGAGGAATGGTGGATGCTCACACCTCTGCTTGTACAGGCCACAGGGACACATCTGTGCTTGCCCCAGTCACCCGGACTCTAGGCATTGCTCAACGTGTATGTCATGTCGCCCTTCTGAATGTCAGCCTGGCAGTTGAAAGAAAAAAATTGATCAGTGGTTAGTGGTTAACAAAGCAGTGGTTAGCAAAGTGGTTAGCAAAGCAGTAGTGCCCCATGAGTTTTGTAATGTGATTCTTTCAGATATTGCAGTAGACAATGTCCCCACTTCATTTTATATTTTTTTAAATGCCAAGTCACTGTTCGAGCCCCCTTTTTTTTTGCTTCCATGAAGCATTGTCTACTTCAGTCCTCTTGCCTGCTGTCTCAGTTCTTTTGGTATTTTTGTTTTCATAGAGATTTTAGGTAGAAAAATACTAGAGCTATGCAGAGTTTCAAACTGTGCTATATGAACCCTAGAAATTCTAACATGTAACCGTCATAGTCAGTGAGTGCAAAATGCTATGCATTTCTTTAATAAGTTCAAGTTTTGTGGGCTTTCTAAGGAACATAGATATACAATGCACGCATAGAGGTATAGTATACACTGTTTGTACTGAGATGCCTTTATCTTTTACGAAACTTTGTAATTTTGTACCTGACTGAGTTTGCTGGTGTAGTTTAGTTATTGAAAAATGGTTAGCATCATAACATGAGCTGTCTTGCTTGGTCAGTTCCAGACATGACGACACCCAGCGAGGTGCCCCCTGTTTCTACGCCTCCACCATCAGCACAGCCTAATGCATCAAGTGTTGGGTAAGTCGCCATGTTGCAAATGACTTTTTGTGTTCACTAGGACACTGCAGTACACTCCCAAGGGCCATTGTATCCTTGAGAGGTCAAAGCTGTCATGCGCAAAACATCCTGCACGACTTAAGGATGAGGTCAGATGGAGCAGCAGTCAGTTGTAGCGATTGGATATATGTTAAGCCATTGCAGGTGTTGATGTTGGGCTACACTGTATTAGGAAATAGAGGTGTGCTGTTACTTGATACAGTCAAGCCCACTTATAGCAATATTCAAGTGCCATGGAAATACCATTGTTATAACCAATAATTGTTATAACAGGGTTGTGCCGAAAAAAAAGAAAGATGACAAACTTCAGAGCATTTATTGACAGAAAAAAGCCGAAAGGGTTTTATTGTTCTAATGCCTGTAAAAGCTCGTTAATTCGAACTTCAGGAAACCGGAACAATGTTCACTGTTCACCGATGACCAAAGCACCGCCATCGCTGCGCCACCGGGAGCTTTGCGCACCTCCATGTCACAGGAATCAAGCCGGCTTTCCGGAAGTGATTCTTATGGGAAATTCAAGAAGCATGCAGAACCAAGGGTGCCGTGACAGCTGACAAGCGAAAAAAAACGCGCTGGCTGCATGCACGCGCACTGCACCGACTGATTGGGGGTACGCATGGCGTGCGTAGCCAATGCAGCAATGCAGCAGCTCTCCTGACGCGATGACGCCTGCCTCTTTTGATTACGTGGCGTTGCTGCGCCAGCTTAGTCCATTGGTCGGCCCCACACATGCACGCTTTTGTGTTGTAAGCATGGTTTTGCTGGTGTGGTTGTAGCATTTCCTTCTTTTTTTTTCTATAATGGTTGACACTCAATTACCAGATTTAATTGTTATAACCAAAAATGTGCCTTGACAGCATTGCTATAAGCAGTTTATTTTACCATAGAACACATGGCAAAGCTGATGGTGCCATGACTGACCATTGTTATATCCGATATATTGCTATAACCAGTGTTGTTATAAGTGGACTTGACTGTAACTCAGAATTGAAATAGTAAGGTGCTTTTTTTTTTTAAAGCCCAGCAAGTTGTATACATTGTTTAGCAGTTTGATTTCCTGCCTACGGTAGCATTGAAAAGCTTTATTTCATTCAGAGCTGTGCTTGTATGTTCTTAGTTATGAGTCCTTGCATTTAGTATGTTTTCTACACTTTAAGCAGATGGCATATGAATGTGCTGCAAATTTTTCTTATAGTTAGTCAGTGTCATGGTAAATATTTCAATGATGGCATTATTCATGATCAAACAATGTGGCACCTTTTCACTGGAACTAATTTCCTTAGCTTCAATGTTACCTAATAATTCTCTCTTTTTTACACACTGTTGCATGATAAGTGTTTTGTCTTTGTTATTGTTGATTTCCTTGAAATATTTATGTACATCTTTCTCTGATTTTCAGCTGCAGCTCTTCTGACATGGCAGGAGGAAGATGCCATGTTATAGGCTTCAAGTTTCATGGTAGGCTATTTTTACTGCCATAATAAGAAATGATAAGATGTGCATACTTCCTGTCTTTTTTGTGTGCATGGTAGAAATGATGGCGACTTAGAATCTGCAGTATATGTGTGCAGATTATGTGAAATATAGGAAGCTTTGAAGACTCTATTCAAGAAATGTTGCGTATGGTCTACATTCATTTGCCCTATCTACTGCAAGACCCTGAACAAATTATGGTAAACAAACAACAGATTATCAAATTATAACATTGTGTAATGCCTGTCAGTCTCTTATTCAGATTGCTTTAGAAAGTTATAGTGTGTCTGTATTGAAAAAAAAACTGAAGATTCTTTTTCCCCCGGTTAACTTTCAGCTAACTCTGTGTACATAGTTTTTTGAGTGTGTGTTTGTCTTCCTTTTTTTTTACCTACTTGAATGTGCATATCATGAAATGTTTTGTTTACTGTTAATTGATATTTATTATTGTCTATCATTAACTATTTTTTATTTTGATAATGTTGCTCATTGTTTTTCGCTTTTTTCCGTTCGGCCACCGTTTCCATGATGTGTTGATCGGGGTGTAGGCCTTGTCAGGAGGCATGCTTGGTCTTCCTCCTTTAGCCTAACCTCGAGGGCATATTGTACATAATATGGCCAAATAAACATTCTACTACTACTACTACTCTGTGTACAGCAGATTACCTCATCAGGGAGTTGTTCATATAGTTACTGCACAAAATTAATCCCCCTGTGCGGAGAGGTGTATTTTCTTTCGAGTTTTCAGTTTTGGTAATCTATCTCAACATCATCTCATTGTCGGTCCTGGTGTTTTTCTTTCAGACCCCATGTTCCAGAGCACCTACATTGCCCTCAGTGTGGTCGGGGGGGCGCTGGTGTTGCTCCTTCTGGGTGCGTTGCTCATCTGGTGCAAGAAGAGCCGGAACAACCGGACACTCGAGAGGGGAGGACCCGCCCCGCACATGTCCCGCTATTCGAACCACTCTCCAGGTCCTGCGGATTACCTGGACAAGAAACCCTGGGGTTGGAGCCCCAAGGTGCGATATGACAACCACCACGAGGTGGGTACATGACAACCACGAGCCGAGTACACTCGTCAGCCGTGATAGTAATATAAACGGAAAGAAGGAAAAAAAAAAGTGACTTTATATACCACAGCTGGATTTAAAGTTAGATGCAACTGAAAGTATGCATTTATTGCACAGGAAAGATTAAAACAGAAACTAAATGGGAAAAAAAATAAGACAAACCCACAACCAAGCAAACTCACAAGTTTTGGTTGTAGGGCTGTGAAAAAATGCATCATTTTAGGATTGACAGTGTCTTGTGGTACAGGCCAGACATACAAGCAAAATCGGAAAGGCCCAGCTATTGGACTTTGGACTCGGGCTCAAAAGTTAAACCTTGTGGATTTGTCCTCAGTATTCTTTTATATTTGCATGAATTCACTTTGGGGTGATGCAAAATGTGCAGATAGGTGCAAAAAGGTTTCGGGATGGCAAAAAATGAAATCGCTGAAAATCCAAGTTTTTCATCAATTTTCGAAGCAAAAGAATCATGTCCTCCTTTAAAGGGACAGTAAGGACAAATTAAAGTTTGCCTGTGTCATTAGATCACTGCGTTGTAATGACAGAGAGGCCACTTTGTACACAGAGCTTTTATAAGCAAGAAATTTCAAAACATAAAATACACGTCATCACTGCCAACCATTTCCTCGAGCAAACTACGGTAATTTCAAGAGTTTTTCTTGCACTGATCCTTGAGTCTAGGCTACACCATTGTTAATTCGCAAGTAGTATTCATACAGCCCTTTTCGATATTGCCGCCTTGAGATTGAATAGATCGAGTGAAGGGAGAAAAAAAATTTGTCTTCAAAGAATTTTTCTCAGCCATAAGTGTATCTTTTTCTGTCAAACAACCATCAGTGTAGCCACAAAATGCTATGCAATTGATTTTGATTGAGATGAAAGCTTGGCGCAGTTGTGTCCCTCATTCAAGTTGTGCCTTCTCGCCAATCGTACGCAGGCTGGCCTCGTCAGTCTCGGTGGAAAAGAGAAGCTGGACAACCTCGAGGTGGCCGCGCTGGTTAGCAAGCGGCTCGACGAGCTCGAGTCCGGCATGCTGACCCTGTCGTCGTCAGGAGGGGGGGCCGACGCCAAGGGTGGCGGAGGGGGAGGAGGGCTGTACAGCTTGGGCCTCCAGGGTTGCCCGACGCCACCCTCGCCACCCAGGGTTGCCTGCCCTCGCCACTCACCCCACAGTATGAGGGGAGGATCCCTGCGGAGAACCCTGCCCCACGACATGCACCAACAGCCGCAGCCGGTTCTTCACCATCATCATCATCACCTACCTTCCGTCGAAACGGATATTTGAGGCTGGCTTCGCGCTAGTCGGACTTCATCGCAGCATCCCCTCTCTGGGGCCGACGTGTTTCTCGACGTGATCGGAAAACAGCTCAAGCGTCATCGTTGTTCGAAAAAAAAACTGAAGAAGAGCGAGGGATTGTGTTCTCTTGGATGAACGCTCCTCTTGAAAGTTTCATCTGTGCGTGCGTAAAGCACTTGCCTGTGCTTTCATTCCTGTTTTGAGGCATGGTGTAACAATGTCCAAAGTCCACAGCAAAGTGCAAGAATCCGCTTGTTTTTGTTTGGTGTGGACCATTCAAGTTTTGATTGGTCGGTGCAGCGTTTGTGGGCTGTTGAGACTCAAGTGTTTGTTACTGTGGTGCCCATTGTACACATTGACGGCTAGCAAAGGTGTCTTTAACACTAATACTGGTCTTTCTGGCTGCTCTAAACATTTCTGGTGCATTGACAAAAAGATGTTTGTGCTAGCAATCGAACGTCTTCAGCCTGGCTGTGTTTGTTGGTCAGTACCAGTGTGGTACTGATAATTTGCTCGTACACTTTTTTTTTTTTGGTGGAGCAGAGTCCAGGAACGAAGAAGCCTAGTAAATGAGACGGGGTGCAGATTTCGAAGTTCAGCCTTTTGTGGCTCTGTCTCATCTTGGCATTCTTCTGTTTGCAGCAGTGACTTCGAACGACATTCCTGGCTCAACACTGCCTGCTTCCAATGACATCATAACGCTTGTGGATGGGGCAACCATGTGTTCAAAATGGCAGGAAAAGATTTTCCAAAGTTCCAGTTAAAATTTGCACTCAGTGCATTTTGTTATATATGAGGTCTGTTAGAAAAGTATCCGACCTTTGGCCAAAGCAAAAAAACTGGCATAACTTGAGCATTGGAAACCTAATCACCTTCAAAGTAGTCTCCTTGGGACTCCACATACTTCTCCCAGCGGTGCTGCCATTGTTGGAAGTATTCCGAAAAGGCCCCTTTCGGAATGGAGTTTAGCTCAGCTGTCGTTGCAGCCATAATGTCCTCTCTTGTCTGAAATCGCGCTCCTTTCAATGGCCTCTTGATTTTGGGAAAGAGCCAAAAGCTGCAGGGGGCCATATCAGGAGAGCAAGGAGTCTGTTGAACTACAGGAGTCTAGTTTTTCGCCAAAAAGTCCGAATCAAGTGCGAGAAATGTGCAGGAGCATTGTCGTGATGAATGCACCAATCTCCTGTTGACCTCAACTCCGGTCTCTTGCGCCACACAGCACCATGTAGGCGAAGGAGGACATCCCTGTAGTACTCTCTGGTCATTGTTTTACCCTGTAGGGTGCGTACTTGTGGTGTGCCACACAGAAGGAGTCAAAGAAAACAGTCAACATCACTTTGACATTGCTGCACTCTTGGTGAGCCTTCTTTGGTGTTGGCAACGTGAAATGCTTCCACTGCGACGACTGGGATTTGGTTTCCGGGTCGTACCCATACACCCAAGACTCGTCACCAGTGAATATGGTGTTGATGAAGTCGGGGTCACTGTTTGTGGTATCCAGCATGTCCTGTGAGACTTCAACACGAAGCTGATTTTGCTCCACCGTGAGCAGCTTCGGCACGAATTTCGCCGCAACTCTCTCCATGGCCAAATCTTCGGTGATAATAGAATGTGCAGAAAAATTGCCGATGTCCACCTCTTCCGCAATTTCTCACGACGGTCCCGCATCACCACAGCGTTCCCTTCAGCAATGACCTGGTCATTTCGGCATGTTGATGGCCGACCGGAGCGTGGCTCGCTCTCCACCGATGTACGGCCGTCTTTAAACCAATTGTACCACTGTTTAATTTGTGTGCTGCTCATAGCATCTTCACCGAAAGCCGTACTGAATATTCCGAACGGTTTCCATTTCGCTGTCGTCCAGTTTCTGGCAAAATTTGATGCAGTAGCGCTGCTCCTGTCGCTCCGCCATTTTCCTTGGAATAGAAAACCGACGAGAGCACTGCGCACTGCCTCACTCAAACGCTGCGTCCCAGCGAATGACGCGATCGGCAGGCGGGAAAAAATTCGTGCATGCGCACGGAGGTTCAAGGTCGGCTGATGCAAGCGCGCTTGTTTCATATTCATCAGGTGTTCGCAAAAAAAAATAAAGTACGATACTTTTCTAACAGACCTCGTATTATACCAGGTCCTTGCAAGTTATTCAATCTGACAAGTTTGAATCAAATTACAGCAAAATGGATGATGCCTCAAGATTGTGCTTATGAATAAAAACTAAGACGAAAGTTCCTAGTAACAACACGGAAGAGGGGAAATGGCACAAATCATTTTTCACGCTGTTTCACTGCTCTGTAATACTTGCAGTTAGTCAATACATTGAGGGAATGAGATTACAGGCATGGTTTTTGCACAGTTACTTCGGTCTGTTTAAGCAAACAAGGTTACATTGCTTTATGAAGCGTCAGCAATTTTTGATGCCTCCGACTGAAACAGGGCACCTGCTATTTCTGAGAAGTGCTCTCTTAAACTGTCAGTGTCTAATACAATAGTGTTCTCACCTGTGAGAAATAATCAAATGAGAAGAAAACGCTGACAGAGGTAATCTGCAGCAGTCCTGCTGTAAACCTGGACGAGGACAGGGTGACCGACAGACAGAACATTGCTGCCAGCTTAGAATATAGATTTTGCGACACTCGTTAAGGCCAAGCACCTTGTTAGTATGAAATGTGCAGTTTAAGATGCTTGCAGACAGGCCGGGCAGCGTAAATGCCTGGTTCCCGTGTGGTCTTTTGCTGTTGTGTGTTTGCAGTTAGGGATACGACGTCCATTTATAAATTCCACTTCTGAGCTTTGAAGGTGAGAAACTTTGTACATAGCATCACTGAAGATCCCGGAAGAGACGCGAGCAAGCATCGTTTTGGTTGAGAATTTTGTAAGCTGGATTATTTACCTGCTTAACATTTAACACAAGGGATAAATATGTGTGAGATCATAATGCAGATTTTGTGGAGGTAAGAGTGGCATCCACAACTAGGAAAAAATGATCAAGCAGTTAACCAGAAAGAATTTGATTGTTAAACAGTCAGTATCCTATGCCATTAGTTGTTTCTTAAATTGGGGCAGGTAAACTTCATCACAGTCTGATTACCATGCATGGCATAGGCATTGCTAGAGTTTTGTACTCTTAAATGCAAGTTGCTTTATTCCTGCGGAAACCTGCCTCAACTGTCTGAAAGAGAGGCAGTACGTGGGAATGTATAGCATTTTGTTCACAAAGTTTTGAACTTTATGGCTGCCATGTTAACGCATATAAAGAAAAACGGGAATGATTTTTCGGAAATTCGTGTTTGTTTCCTTGCAGTTTAGGTAAACATGCAACATGGCTTTTTACAATAACAGTTTCCTAGTAGATGTATGGCTGGATTTTTTCAATGCCACTGCAGTATTGCATGTTACAAGTTACATCTTCTGATATCATTAACGGCTGTGTGTTTGAAACAAAAACATTCACGCCGGTCCTGCTGCGTGGCTGTCTTTGCTAACAAAAATGGAAGCATCTAGCAGGCTCTAGCTGTTATCAGCAAGATGCTTCTTTGCCACAGCGCTGCCGTTATCCTGTGGTAAAGTCAACTAGCTGCGTAATGTATGCGTTTCGGTGCAGAGATTTGTGTGCATTGTGTACACCTCATCTTCTGCACGTCTGTGTGCTGTCGGGTACTCTAGCTGGTTGGTTCATGCTTTCACTATAGTACAAGGCTTTTTTTAGAAGCATTTCAGTCTTTCGAACTGCCAAAAGTCGTTTCTGCTCTCAGTTGCCCGTTGTCCGGGCACTCCCTCTGTCCGACGAGCGTTGTGTCAGTTGGCGTGATGGTTTCAGACGCCGGTGCATTCGTTTTCAAAAGCCTCAGCTGCCTTGCGAGGCTTGTCACAAGGGCACTTTGAGTACACACTAGCTGCTTCAAAGAAATGTCAAAGTGAAATACCGGTAGTGTACTGATAGGTATGAACTCTGCTCCTCGTTTGAGAAAAGCCACCACCACCATTATGCCAGATAGCACAGTCTTTTTGGGACAAACAGCTCCTTTTCGCCGTCTGGAAGTGCCTCACAGCTCCAAGATGATAGCGGCGAAAGGGAGGGAACAGCATCTATCAACACGAAACATTGTTTGCTTCTTCTGGCACATGCCGCTAGGTGGAGCCACAAATGCGGTTCCCCATTTTCTTGCGGCATGTATTTGCATTTGTTTAATCAAGTGTACTGTAGTTCGTTTGCTGTGAGTGCATGTTGGTTCGGGGGATGCTGCTAAGTGTGTCATTTGCTTGTGTACATATGGTCGATGCACGTGTGGCTGCGTGTACATAGGTGGTGCGACTGTAGGTGGTGAGACAAACAATGTTTATATTGCAGCAGTGTACAGGAGTGGTGGTGTGAGAGGTGTACATATTACTGATAGGGTCACGGAATTCCATGCTGAAGTCGGCATTCTATACATAATTATTATTGCAGGACGTATGAGATTCTCACATTATTGCTTCATCGTTTTGTTTCAGGCATGATTGCATTATCATGTCCCATCAAACTGTTGATAATAAATGGTTTTATATGCACGTCATTGTTTGGTTGCTTGAATATCTCAATTTGACCATTCCGCAACTACTCAATGTGGGGCTCAGTTCAAAGAAAATTTGGGTTGTGCAGGCAAGCAGCGAAGGTAAACCTAGTATATTCATCTTATAGTCCTAGCAAAGTTGATATATGACTTCAAAAGACATTTGCGAGCACTTAGAAAGTCAACAAATCAAGAAAAGACTTTTCACGTGTTATCATAGAAGGCGGCAACTTGAGGCAAATTTCACTTGAGTAAAGCTCATGGTAAACTTTATTGAGTAAACTATGGTTCGTGAACAATAGCAAAACAGCCGTATTATATAAGGAAAACCTAAAGGTTGAAGCAATACGTTGAATTCACAGGAACACGCATTGATGGCAATCTTTCTTCGTGAAGGTGCAGGACAGTTAAGTGCGAACACGTGACAGATGGCAACATCACAATCCATTGTTTAGACACATGCATGTGCCACTTTGTTCTTGCAAACAACAGCAAAGCAGATGGGTTCAAATAGAAATGGAGCATTACATATATATTGTTTGGGGCGTATAACTATGAGGAAGTTAACAGTCAAAACCCAGCTGAAGCTTTCAAGACGAGTAGCATGCATCTCTAAAGCAACCACAGACATTCCATTACCTCCCGACACGACCTCATTTCTGCAGTGCAATCACAAAACTTCCATGCACGATAACACTGCTGCTGGAAAAAAAAAAGCATTCCATGGTTACATATGTAAAGCACTAAAATTCACAGAAAAGAAATGCACCTCCATCCAGGTTCAACACTCTAACAAAGACTCTGCGACTAGACTCTATCACAGTGCTATGTTACACTCCGTGCCCAAGGCAAAAACAACAAGCCGTTCATTCAACAAACTTTTTGTTCTTCACACAAGCCGACAGCAACATTTTTAGTACTTGATATAAAAGGACGTACTTGAGGAACGCTGCCACAAATAAGTGATGCAGCCAAAGCTAGCAAAGAGGAAAGAGGTTTTATATCACAGTGGACATAGATTATTAGAAGATCAATGCTGGCAAGAAAGATAACATGGACTGAAACGAGATAAACAGAAGTTTTGTCAGATGCAAAAAAACAGTGGTGCCATATGTAAAGTTTGCACTTCCAACATGGGTTATGCATATAATAAACTAAGTTGAGAAAAAGATACGTAGTTCACCCCAGGGCATCACACACGTAGAGAAATGATCCTTGGTATCACCGGGACAAAAGAAGTCTGCTGTTAAAAGCTTTAACAACGAACATTACTACGCTATTTGACAGCAGAATTTGAGAGGTAAATACTTATGTTGGGTAAGCCTACTGCTCTACTGAAGAAAAAGATGTGATAAAGCTTTACAGCGAGTTGTTTTTCCTTTCTATATGATCAAAAGTATAGAAGAGAGATACACTGCACGAAACAGCCCCTCCTCCTATCTCCAAACAACATACTTCGTATGAGCTGCCTCTGCAAGTCTGGCAGCACAGCCCACACAGGGAGAAAGAAAACGGCAATGGCAGGAAGGATCACTCTTCTACTCGGTGCTCATAATTAGGGAAAGAGAAAAAAAACGTAGTGCAAGCACATGGAAGCCCTTAGAGACCGCCCCCACTTCTGTCCACAGTCAGCGTCCGCGAGTACTCGACGTCGACAACTTGCGCGAGCCGGCTTCCAGCAATGGAGCCCGTCTTGATGGCGTTCATCAACTCCAGATACTCGCTCAGTTCAATCTGTCCGTTTTTGTTGAGGTCCACTTCATTCAGCATCTCACGCAGCTGCGGCTCTGAGACATGCTCTCCAGCTGCCTTGAGGCTCCGGCGAAGGTCCACCACGCTGATGTAGCCCTTGTGGTCCTTGTCTATGGCCTGGAACTTCTGGATGTACTGGTCCACCTCTGACTTGGTGAAGGTCATGGGGAGCTTTTGCTGAGACTCCTTGTTGACATCTCCGCCCATTTCAACGTCGAGGAATCGCTGGGCTGCTTTGAATTCCTGTTCTTTCTTGTCTTTGGACCAGTTCAGCTCCTCGGCCATAATGTCGACGACCCTCGGAAGGCATTCATAGGCGGCCTGGACGTTGAGAAATGAAAGCCGCATGCGGCGGCCAATCACGTCGATGGCGGTGCAAGCATACTCGCGCACCGCGTACCGCACCTCCGCCTCGATGTATGGAAACTCCTCGTGTAGTCTCCGTCCCAGGACTGGCCAGCGCTTCCCAGTAAGCGCAGCGAGCTTTGCGACAGAAATTGCACGGTCTCCGTAGCTGCGAGCTAAGTGTTTTGCGACCGCAGGCTCCAGCCCAAAGTCCTGCACCAGGCGGATGTATAGAGTAGGCGTCCACGTGTGGCCGCCCTCGAGCGTGAATCCCAGGGTCTGAGACTTCTGCTGTGGATTGAGACCGCATGCTTTAATTGCAGCATCCATGGTGTGTTCAGCCATGATGCGATATGTGGTCCACTTGCCTCCAGCAATAGTGACGAGGTTTGAATCACTAACGTAGATTATGTGATTTCGTGCAATCGCCTCTGTCTTGCCAGGTTTGCTCTTGTTCAAATCAACAACCAGAGGCCTGATACCGGCCCACGCTGAGAGGACGTCACCACGACGTACCACGACATCTTGGTTCAGGTAATGGCGAACTTCGCTGAGGATGAACATGATGTCATCTTCTGTGGGCGCAGGGCTGTGAGTAACGGGGCAGGGCCTATCAGTGGTCCCGGCTATGGTGGTGTTTTCCCATGGGAGGAAAAAGATCACGCGGCCGTCACTCGTGTCGGGGTCCAGAAGACCCATGTTGTCTGGACTGTAATAATCGGGCAAGATGATATGCACACCTGAACTCGGCTGGCAGATGGGTTTGCAGTTCGGGTCGTCCATCCGGCGTATGTTGTCGGTGAACGGTCCCGTCGCGTTCACGACGCACTTGGCCCGGACGTCGAACTCTTCGCCCGTGAGCATGTCCTTCACCCTCGCACCGCAGACAACCTCCTTGCCGTTCTCGTTGGTTTTCTTCAACAACGCGGTGGCGCTAACGTGGTTAGCGACGCTGGCTCCGTTCCGCGCTGCCGTCAGAGCTATGCTGACGTTCATGCGGGCGTCGTTGTGCTGACCGTCGTAGTAGACGAGGCCGCCGCAGAGGTGTTCTTTTTTCAGCATGGGAAACAGTTCGAGGCACCGCTTAGCGGAGAGGAAGTAGCTTTTCTTCAGGCACTGCTTTCCCGCGACGACGTCGTACATTTTGATGCCGACCCAGTAGTACGGGACCTGCCACCACCGGTAGATGGGCAGCATGATGGGCAGCGGACTGGACAGGTGCGGCGCGATCGCGAGCAGGTTCGCACGCTCTTGGAGGGCTTCGCGCACCATCCGGTACTGCTCCATATCTAGATTCATGATAGCCTTCTGGAGGTAGCGCACACCACCGTGGATCAATTTCGTACTCCGGCTGCTAGTGCCGGCGGAGAAGTCGTACGTCTCGACGAGAGCAGTCTTGAGGCCCCGCGTTACGGAGTCCAGGGCGACGCCAGCACCCGTCGCCCCGCCTCCAATCACGAGCACGTCGAATTCGGGCGTTTCGCGCAGATTCTTGATGTGCGTAGCGCGCGGGGGCAAAGGGAGGTGTGGTCGAGTCGGCGCATCCTTCGGGTCCGCAGCTTCGACGACGACCCGCCGGGACTCGGTATATCGCGTCACACCGTAGGCAGCGATGATGGACCCACCGCCGATCCAAACCACTGTGCGTAGACGCCTCGCTGCCATGGTTCCCGAATGCGGCGAGCAACCGCAGCCGCAGTAGTGTGCGCGTCAAGCAGCGTGCCCGCGTAAACGAGAGTGGCGCAAAAGGTGACCCTTTTAAAAATGGCGTCCTTTCGCTAAAGTAAACGGAGCGACAGTTTCCCATTTGTTGAAATAATCTTGGCTTGTTATTTCGTAAGTAATACCCAAAATAATTTGACGTTGATTTGTGGTATTAGAATTATTATCGTTACTTTTTTAGTTATTTTTATATATAGTAGCGCTGCAGTCAATTATAGCAGCGCTGCAGTCGTGTTTGTTTGACCGCCATGTTTAAAAAGTGTATTTGCAGTGTACTATCGCCGCACCGTGGCATTGCGTAGCTCCCGCGTAGCGCCCTTGCCGAACCGTAACCCAAAGACGCGACGATGCTGACTTCCAACTGCTTTGGAATACAGCTATATCCCATGAAAGGTTGTGTGAAAGAAGACCGATATTTGTCGAAAGAAAAGAAAACCACAATGCTCAGACGTATGTGAGCTGAGCTGAAAAAAAAAAAAAAGCAACAGCCAGTCGTAAGCAAGATATAATTATAGGAGGTAAGTACAACATTCTTATGCCCGCATTTCTTTTTGTTGCGAGCGTTGTTCTCGCTGGGTAGAAAGAGCGCGAAATCCAAAAATTTCGCAGCCATACAAGGAGGAGGAGATGGTGTGATGAAGAGAAAGACATCGTAGCTGTACAGAGGTGGAGGAGGGTACAGAGAGAAGAAAGTGCAAGCACACGCTACGCATGTTCTGCATGTGTGAGTTCAAACCACGTGTGCCCAGGACCGTAGTGATGCAGATGCCCCTCAGGGCTATTAGTGGAGCAAAGAACTAAAACAAACTTGCTTTCATATGAAACGATGTTGTCGTTTATCTATGCCTGCGTTCCACAACTTTCTAATTCAAACTATATTTCCCTTTATCCAACAGCCTAAATGCCGAATGATTTATTTTAAATGAATAATTAGGTACAGGTCAAGTAAAACTTACGGTATATTTCTTCGTTCTCTTCGCGACCACTTACAATACTGTACAATTTTTTTAGCGACTGCAGGTACCAAGATTTCTGCTTTATTTAAGTCTTAAAACATCTGGCTGACATTGCACTTTTTTTTTGCGAATGCACCTTTGTTAGCGCCCGTCCTGTTTGTCTCCCTGTGTCCGTGTCTGTTTAGCGCTATGTGGCAAGTGGGTTTGTCATGAAGTCATTTATGGCTGCGAATTTCTCGTACATACAACATAAAACAAGAGAACCGTCCTCACAAACCCTTCCGCATAATGTGCGAAATTTTCTTGTGGCTTCTCGGGCACCAGTGGCGTAGCCAGAAATATTTTTCGGGGGGTGTTATGAGCCTCCGGCAAAAAAAAATAAATAAATAAAAGAAAGAGAGCCTGAACCCAAACAATATCTTTGTCATTTTTCTGTGAAATAAAGCCGAAGGGTTACTTGTTTCATTCACTGTAATATCTACATAATACGAGCGCACACCGAACTCCGAGGACTTGGTTCGTAAAGAACATTTATTTACTCACAAAAAAACACTGGTACAAAAAATCGTAGATATTTACGATATTTAGTATAAAACACATGCTTCTGTTCGACAGCAAAGTCAACAACTGCGAACGAATGGCATTTTTCAAAACTTCTACCCCATGCAAGTGGACCTGTGCCCGGATGCAGAGGCACTTTAAAAAAATACACTTTTTATTTTCGCGGTAGTTTATCATTTGAGGACTGTGCAAAGCATCAAAAAGTACTCCAACATGAAAAGGAATGTTTTATTGGGGGGGTGACCTATGCCTACAATTAAAAGGAGTGCCATACATCGTGCGGTGGCGAAGTAGAGTTACTATTTTCTGCAACAACTTCAGCTTCCTACTAGAACAGGAACTATTTTTGTCAACAAACCGACACTCTTCTTGGTTTCGTTTTTACATCGACGCAATGTAAATAACACGGGCGAAAAAAAATGCCGAAAGGAGGGGGAGGGGGGATGCAGCGTTTAGAAAATTTCGGGGGTTGTCCTGCCCACGGCAAAGAGGACGTGTCTACGCGTGTGCGAGTGAGCAAGAGGCCATCCGCTCTGACCCGGGAGTATTAGACCATTTGCAGTCTCGGACCCAGACCTCATTGAGCTGAAAGCTGCAGCCTGCCAGGAGGGACCAACGCCAACTGCAGGAACGTACCCCTGTCAACCCTGTGCCCCTACTTACGGGGCTTCCCTGATACGCTTAAAGGGACTATGCAGTAAATTAATTGTGCGTAAAGCAGACTAGAGATAGGCATTCCATCATTCGTCACCCCAGCGCAAGAATTTTTGAGCTAGCATCAATGACAACGAAGTTAGAGGCGATTAAAAATCCCGCTCCTCCTCTTCCCCCTCAACTCGTACTCGCGGAGCACCAAGAAAAAATAAAGAAGACAGCTCTGGGACTAGGCCCCGCCCACGAATACGTCATTCGCTGACGTTCGGCTTCCGGTTGTCACACCCAGCCTCACCAATCACCCAGAACCCCAGCAGCAACGTCGGCAGCGTCTCTCCGGTCTCTCTTCGCTTTCCTGGATCGCGGCGCACGTCGGATTACTTTGCTTGTCACAGCGACAGAGGCACTGCGAGCGGTTTCCGAACTCGCGACAGAAAGAGGCGGCAGAGGTAAATTGAAAACATATGCGTGAAGGCAATGCCCTGGCTCGCGCTTGCCCGAGGGGGTCGCGTGGCGGCTCGAGCAGACGATTTTCACGGCTACCGGAAGTGTGCCCGTGACGTCGTGGCTGCCGTGGCTCCAGCGAATGACAACATGTGATGGCCTGCTGACGTCACGGGACTGGTACTGTTTATTTTCTCGATTTCGGTTTCGAAGTCGGTCACTACGAAGACACCAATCGGCGCGCGGATTTAAAAAAACGCGGTTTTTAAAAATTCATAATGAATTGCCGGCTCAGTTCCGATGGCTCATACTTGGTGGGAATGCTTCTTAGCATCATTTCTAAGCATTGAAAACATTTACAAGTGACTTTTAATTCATTGCATAGTCCCTGTGCATAGTCCTCATACACAAGGCCCGCATCGGAGCGACCGAATCTGTTGATGTACTTAGGAGCTGGAGAAACTACACGCCCGAAAGAGGACCAAAGCCCGCCAAATGCAATACGTAAGACGAAGACGGTGAAACCTCACCTCTTACACCCATTGCTTGTTCCACATGCGGCACAGGTGCCAGCCCGATCAGTAGTCTCCTTCTGTGCAAGTGTGTTGGGTTGCAGCAAATCCGCGCCATGTACCTCACTCCGGATGTTTGCCAACTTACAGGATTGGATCCTGCCCTGAGCTCCGCTGGCGCTTTACTGTGGGCTTTATGACATGCTTTATGACTGTGGGCTTTTGTGCGCGTCACCAGCGTCGGCCTCCGCAAGTGATCTTTGTTGTCAATACCCCTCTCTCAATAGCTCGGCCACCGAGCCATCCTGATTAGAACAAAAGGATTCAGTCAGTCAGTTCCTGACAGGATGTAACCTCTTGGCGGCGTTCCCTGTCTGCCGCTTCTGTGTTCGACGGCTCTCTCAGTCACTTGAGTGTCTCGACGCGGAGTAACCTGGAGAGCTTCGGCGCTTTCTTTCCAGCAAGTTTAGGAATAACAGTGGCACACACCGTATTTGACCCCAGTTCAGCAGAGGTAAGTCCACATGAGGTTTCCTGGCGCAAATTTCCAAAAGTACTGTACACAAGTTGATCCTCGATTGAGTTTCAGAGCTCGCATTCTTTTTGTGAATATATTGTACTAAGCGCCTCGTGCACGGTAAGCGGACATAGGTGAAATGCGGCGCATCGAGGGGGCATCTCAGAAGGTGTAGACAGCTTGTTTTCTGCCAGTGAGTCCTTGGCACTACAAGATAAAGCAGTGAATTCAGAAGCTTTATCTAATCTAGATGATGGCAAACATTGGCGGTTTCTTTGAATCAAGAACAGCCATGTTGAGGTCCGCAAAACCATTAAGATCATGGTGCGCCGAATTGCTGACAAACTTGATCAAGCTGTTACTTGCGTAATGAAACTTACTGCTGTGGAGTATTTCATCGAGCAGGCCGGCAACGCTCAAAATTTCACCATTGGTGCCTTCGCCTCAGCTCAGTAGCCTGATTACAAATCATTGCTATCCTGCTGTTCAGAGTAGTCCAAGTAGCCTGCTGAAAGGCTACTTTTACGTCTATAGCCTTCTTTGAGTGGTCACCATTCATTTCAGTGCGAAAGCACTACTTAACACGGTTCGAACAAAAAAAAATCTTGTGTGAAGTCTTGGAGTAACTCGGGTAAGCTCGGGTTAGTTCGGAGGAGCATCGCGCCAGCTGTAGCCAGTGGGGGGTGACCTTTAGGGTGACCTTGGCACCTTCAAGGTCTCTTGATTTCGCACATTTCAAACAAGCAATGCGAAAGCACTCCTTCCTTTCCCACGTCTACTGGGCTTAACTATGTTAAAAAACTAATGATTTTTTTCATTATCAGGACTTCAGAAGCCACGCAGCGAATGACAACAGAAATGTATTGTCTTTTTATCGTCTCAGCGTTTGCATTCTCTATTACTTGAAAGTGGAAATGCTGTTGTTCTGGACGATCTTATGCAATCTTCTTCGTACTTTTTGCATGAAGTATGTGTTATGTCATGGTATATGCTACTGTCACTGTCACTGTTTCTTTTTTTTTTTTGGAATTGAACTTGCACTGACATCGCACAGCACACGGGGGAATTTGGCCTCCATCGAAATTCGACCACCGCGGCCGGGATCGAACACAGATCTTTCGAGTCAGTAGCCGAGCGCCATAACCATTGAGCCGCCTCGGCGACTCAACTATATTGAAATGAGCTCTTAAATAAGTCATGCATAGTTGTCACCCGGGCTTAAAGTCAAGGGGGACGGGAGGGGGGGGGGGGGGGTAACAGGGCCCCCACCAGTATTTACAAGGGATCTGAAAACCTTCATTCTAGAATTTAGAAAATGCATCAATCCGGAGTAGGCAAGCATTTTTTATTCTTGTTAGTGGTGGTCGGAATATTTCTTTTCTGTCGTTTGGAAAATTTCACGCCGACTTTTAGCAATATTTATTAACATGTTTTCTAAAGCCCGAGACGGAAAAAAAAAGTCGGCA
Organism: Amblyomma mixtum; assembly: GCF_055824585.1. NCBI lineage: Eukaryota > Metazoa > Arthropoda > Arachnida > Ixodida > Ixodidae > Amblyomma > Amblyomma mixtum. The sequence goes on along the minus strand of NC_143012.1, from coordinate 225,226,513 downwards.
GCAGTACACAAATGCTGGGGAAAAAAAAGGGAAACCCGTATTCTCACACCACGAGTCAGTTCAGATCTGGCCACTGAACTCCAAGGCTACAACACAACACACAACAACGAGCCCAATGACAGAGCGTGGGGATCGTTTGTTTGAAGCCTGTGTCATAAATTGAGCGAGCAAATACCTTTAAGAATGATTCCTGCTCTTTTGCATAAAACAATGTATAAAAGAGCCGCGAGCCGCTCTGTCTCTCCCCCCTCTTTATTTCACTCTCCACTTGTGCTCAGAACACTAGAGACCCCCCTTCGATGGAGCCATTCTTTAATAGCGTGGCTTTTTGGGCTTGTTGGTACATAGTTTCAATGTACTGTAGCGCAGCAAAAGACGAGGACACAAGAGACGAGAAACGAACAGCACGAGCGCTAACTTCCAACAAATTTTATTCTCCTGAAGCATCACATTTATACGCCAGAAAACAGTAATCACATGTGCGAACAGTATCAATTCCTTAGAAACCATTCTTTAAGCACTGCACTTGTCACGTAATCAATAGAACAGTGTTATTGAAGTCTGCATATACCTGACTTCTTCTTCTTGTTTACTGAAACTGCTGCATTTAGATATATATCTTGACGAAAGGTTTTTGTACACCATGCGCTCCTGTTAGAGGTCGTTCTTGTGATCGCTTTTTATTACCTAGCTTTAGAGTACGCGATAGGTTTGGCGCGCATCTATCGCAAGTACCCACTTGTTTTCGTTTAGAGACCTAAAGAAGTACTTTCCTTTTATACCAGGGATAAAATTAAGATTGCGCAATTAATTTGGGTGCGCTGTTCGGTGGCATACACTGTTTTTTTTTTTTTATGAGATGGCGCTTCCTTGCAGTTTCTGTTTATTTTGTAGTATGTGCGACATGTGTAGGCTGCTAGCGAACACTGCCACCCAAGCCTTTTGGGGAGTAGACATACTTAATTGTGGCCACAGATAAGTGTCTTTGCTTCAACCCAAGCCCGCAATCACAGTCTTCTCCATATTATGCGGATGTCATGGAGCGAAGTTCATTGTCTGAAATTAGCAAATACCGCGTTTCGGAAGAAAACTTTTCCTGGGTGCCACCACTATCTGGCGAAGCCGGGGGTATCCCATATATATTTTTTTCGGAGATGCACATGACGACCAGAAGCCACAATTAAATACCATTAGTAAGGGCTCAAAATTCTGTCTACACGTCTAGTCGAAAAGTATGGCCAAGCTCACTCTTTTGAGAAATATTCTTTACTGCATCCTGTAGGTAGCATAAAAAAAATGATGCCCAGGATTAGCTTGGTTAAGCCAAGAATGCGTTGCATATTGCGCGGTCTTTTTGCGCGAGGTATTGCTTGGCGGCACTCCATTTTCTCAGCAGCTTTTCCTCCGTGACGTATGGATGGATGGATGGATGGATGGATGGATGGATGGATGGATGGATGGATGGATGGATGGATGGATGGATGGATGGATGGATGGATGGATGGATGGATGGATGGATGGATGGATGGATGGATGGATGGATGGATGGATGGATGGATGGATGGATGGATGGATGGATGGATGGATGGATGGATGGATGGATGGATGGATGGATGGATGGATGGATGGATGGATGGATGGATGGATGGATGGATGGATGGATGGATGGATGGATGGATGGATGGATGGATGGATGGATGGATGGATGGATGGATGGATGGATGGATGGATGGATGGATGGATGGATGGATGGATGGATGGATGGATGGATGGATGGATGGATGGATGGATGGATGGATGGATGGATGGATGGATGGATGGATGGATGGATGGATGGATGGATGGATGGATGGATGGATGGATGGATGGATGGATGGATGGATGGATGGATGGATGGATGGATGGATGGATGGATGGATGGATGGATGGATGGATGGATGGATGGATGGATGGATGGATGGATGGATGGATGGATGGATGGATGGATGGATGGATGGATGGATGGATGGATGGATGGATGGATGGATGGATGGATGGATGGATGGATGGATGGATGGATGGATGGATGGATGGATGGATGGATGGATGGATGGATGGATGGATGGATGGATGGATGGATGGATGGATGGATGGATGGATGGATGGATGGATGGATGGATGGATGGATGGATGGATGGATGGATGGATGGATGGATGGATGGATGGATGGATGGATGGATGGATGGATGGATGGATGGATGGATGGATGGATGGATGGATGGATGGATGGATGGATGGATGGATGGATGGATGGATGGATGGATGGATGGATGGATGGATGGATGGATGGATGGATGGATGGATGGATGGATGGATGGATGGATGGATGGATGGATGGATGGATGGATGGATGGATGGATGGATGGATGGATGGATGGATGGATGGATGGATGGATGGATGGATGGATGGATGGATGGATGGATGGATGGATGGATGGATGGATGGATGGATGGATGGATGGATGGATGGATGGATGGATGGATGGATGGATGGATGGATGGATGGATGGATGGATGGATGGATGGATGGATGGATGGATGGATGGATGGATGGATGGATGGATGGATGGATGGATGGATGGATGGATGGATGGATGGATGGATGGATGGATGGATGGATGGATGGATGGATGGATGGATGGATGGATGGATGGATGGATGGATGGATGGATGGATGGATGGATGGATGGATGGATGGATGGATGGATGGATGGATGGATGGATGGATGGATGGATGGATGGATGGATGGATGGATGGATGGATGGATGGATGGATGGATGGATGGATGGATGGATGGATGGATGGATGGATGGATGGATGGATGGATGGATGGATGGATGGATGGATGGATGGATGGATGGATGGATGGATGGATGGATGGATGGATGGATGGATGGATGGATGGATGGATGGATGGATGGATGGATGGATGGATGGATGGATGGATGGATGGATGGATGGATGGATGGATGGATGGATGGATGGATGGATGGATGGATGGATGGATGGATGGATGGATGGATGGATGGATGGATGGATGGATGGATGGATGGATGGATGGATGGATGGATGGATGGATGGATGGATGGATGGATGGATGGATGGATGGATGGATGGATGGATGGATGGATGGATGGATGGATGGATGGATGGATGGATGGATGGATGGATGGATGGATGGATGGATGGATGGATGGATGGATGGATGGATGGATGGATGGATGGATGGATGGATGGATGGATGGATGGATGGATGGATGGATGGATGGATGGATGGATGGATGGATGGATGGATGGATGGATGGATGGATGGATGGATGGATGGATGGATGGATGGATGGATGGATGGATGGATGGATGGATGGATGGATGGATGGATGGATGGATGGATGGATGGATGGATGGATGGATGGATGGATGGATGGATGGATGGATGGATGGATGGATGGATGGATGGATGGATGGATGGATGGATGGATGGATGGATGGATGGATGGATGGATGGATGGATGGATGGATGGATGGATGGATGGATGGATGGATGGATGGATGGATGGATGGATGGATGGATGGATGGATGGATGGATGGATGGATGGATGGATGGATGGATGGATGGATGGATGGATGGATGGATGGATGGATGGATGGATGGATGGATGGATGGATGGATGGATGGATGGATGGATGGATGGATGGATGGATGGATGGATGGATGGATGGATGGATGGATGGATGGATGGATGGATGGATGGATGGATGGATGGATGGATGGATGGATGGATGGATGGATGGATGGATGGATGGATGGATGGATGGATGGATGGATGGATGGATGGATGGATGGATGGATGGATGGATGGATGGATGGATGGATGGATGGATGGATGGATGGATGGATGGATGGATGGATGGATGGATGGATGGATGGATGGATGGATGGATGGATGGATGGATGGATGGATGGATGGATGGATGGATGGATGGATGGATGGATGGATGGATGGATGGATGGATGGATGGATGGATGGATGGATGGATAGGAGCGCCCCCTTTGAAACGGGGCGGTGGCAACCGCCACCATGCTCAGGCGTCTTTTTTTTTCCCTTTTTTGGTTTTCTTGTTTGTTTTTTCAAGTGGTTTGGTGACGTCACGTCACGTGGTTTGGTGGCTGCCCGGCCGCGCCCAAGGGCTGAACTGAGTGATTGCAATATGCTACGAATGAAACATTGGCAGTGGCTTAGCTCAGCTATGCCAGGATAGACATAGCGAGAGGTACGGTGCATCCCTGCTTACGTCTAGTTGTTTTGCTTATCGTCATAGCTACGTGTTACACATTAAAGACGACGACTCGAGTTTCTCCCGTCTCCTAGGCCGCCCAGCGTCGGCCTCACTCTCCTTGGCCGCCATGACAGTGTGTTTCTTCCACCGCCGCATCACCATCTTTTTAGCTATTGCTGTTAGTTTCCTTAATTACTGAGAGGTGTGTAGCCCACCGTAAGTAATATCCATATAAGTTTACAAAATTTCGAAAAAGCGGTTGGCCTCGGTGCTGGGGTCAAACAAATTTTGCCTATATAGCGCCAAAATACATACACTTTCGAGAAGCTCACAGGCAAAGCAACCTCTCCAGTTCCCGTAACTCGTCGAAATAGCCAAAATATGTTGGGTCATAGCGCCGAGGGCAATCGCGTTTTCAAAATTCTAAAAACTGATATGGATATTATATACGGTGATCTACATGCCTCTCAAAAATTAAAGAGCCTAATAGTAATAGATGACTTAACTATTCAGTATTACTTAACCAGCCTGCTTAACCAGCCTGCTGCTTAACCAGCCTGCTGCTTAACCAGCCTGCTGCTTAACCAGCCTATTACTTAACCAGCCTGCTAGTTAGCACGTCTTAGCTGTATTCTGATGTACTTCGACGGTGACAATACTGTGTCGAATAAAGCGCTCTAGTTCAAAAGGCCTATTTTTAAGAACTGTGTAGTCTGATGTGAAACGGCCTGTATAGGTCTGTAAATTAGGAATGGTTGCTGCGCTGTCAACATGGCCTTTCGTACTTCAATGAACAAGCATCGTCCGCAGCACAAAGCAGTGCTATGCATGGTAAGTACATGAAAGTAATTTTGTGGCCAACCACAGCGACTACAATTGCATGTGGCGTTGATGTTTAACACTGTAAAAAGACTCATACATGTATGACGCCTAGTTCCAGGAATGCTACCCCGTGTCAGCCCATTTGGTTAGCTAGAGGTGCGACCCATAACCTAAAGGCGTACTTTTGCGGGTTTTTTTAAAATACCTACATGCCTACGTATACACACGGACAGGGGTAAATTTATGGGAGGGAACGGATGGGGCAATGCTCCCTCCTTTTAAAATGAGAAATTGTATACATAAATACATGGTGCAAATGGCACCGCGCCATCCAAGAACATCCCACAAATCTTCCCTTGCACTCTGGTCCAACCATATGCGGCGACATTCAATTCGTCGCACGACAGCACATTCAACATTTTGCTTCCTCGTTATTTATAACGGTACACCTCAGCGCTAGGATTAAACACATCTCGCATCATACACACACACAGACAAAAAAAAATAAAGATTCAGAGAGAAAGAGAAAGAAAGAAAATTTTGGCTTTTGCAAAGAAACCTGCATTTGCTAGATATTCGCGGCCACTGTTCACTTGGAGAGTACTCGGCACTCTTTATTTATTTGCCGTTACCACGCTACATGAGAGGAATATCAATTGGGAGCAAAAATGAAGAGCAGCCACAGACGTAAGTAGCGGATGCTTCGACGGACGCGGAACCAGTTTGTTCCAAGGACGACTCGGTGGTCGTGCAATCTGAAACCACATTACTTTCGGTGTCGCACAACCGGGCACCAGTGCCGGAACTGGACTGTGCGAGGAAGCCGTGTCCGAAGACTAGGCTGAGTGGACGCTTGTCAGGTACGGGACAGAAGACAAAAGAAACAGCGTCAGGCATCGAAAAGAGAAAAACCGACAGAACGTGAGTGCGATGCTTGTATTTCTGATTTCAGCATAAAGTAAAATGTAAGAAAAAATATACAGGGAGTCGGCAACGAATGTCTCTGAGACGCGGTGGCGTTTCCTACGAGCTTGCTCCTGCTTTTCACTTCGGAATAAGTTTTGTCTTTAAAGCACCACACAATGGAGCACCGCTTTCCTCAGCCGAGCAAGTTTCTGGACACAGCACTGTCTTGCTGAGAAACTTCTTTCTTTTAAACCTTGCGATAATGCAAAGAAGAGATGCTGAGTCCTGTAAATTGGATCGAAGTTCATTTGAGCGCTAATAAATAAATAAGCAGCCGTAATAAAAGTCAACATATTTATGGTAAATTACCGCATCTTTTGATTATTTATTTATTTTAGCTTAGGAAAGCTTTTATAACGACGAACTATCCTATTGGAATGAACCATCAGTTTCAGAGCTTTATTTTCGTTGTCAGCACGTAATTTCATGTGCCCATTTCGCGAGTCGGAAGGTCTGCCGCTTAAAGAAATGTGAATATTTTTTAGTTGTATAATTTTAAATCAAGTGCTACCTGTGGCTTTTTTTGCTTCATATCTAGTACAAAGTTGACCTGTTCAGCGTGTCTAATATACCATTATTACGTGCCACTGCTTATACGTGCTTATGATTATTTAGACGCATATTTTCGCCTCACATGTAAAGCGTTGTCACAGCCCTTCGAAAGCCAACAAATCGGAGGGTACCTCTCTTGAATGGATGCATGCGAACAATATTAGAGTTAAACTTCCAGTTACTACTCTGGTTTTGGCGAGTTGGTTTATTCTTGAATGTAAGAACTTTTAACAAAATTTCAATATAGAGTCGGACATCCCACCATGATGATTTTTAAGCATCAGGCACAAGCGTTCCTGTTCCTGCCTAACATTTTATGACCAGGTGATGAATGAAACTGTCATGGGTACGCGTAAATGTAGTAAAATGCATTAGTTGAGAGGGTAAGTAACATATGGCATCAGGCTGAGAAGAAAGCTCCGCAAGCCCCTTGGTTGTCCGTGTAAAGCAAGGAGTGACGTGTAGAGTCTTGCGGTACTTCAAAGAGACATCAAATCTTGGCGACTGCAAATCACCACACAGAAATACCGGAGCTTTAGTGAGATATCGTCTCCGCTACTGGTTTATGGAGACCATGGCTCTGCTCGGCGCTGCTGTCTGGTCGTGAACTGTTAGAAAGTGTATGGTAGAGCCGACGAGATGGGTGATACAGGTGTAAACTCTTGTCTCGATGTTCTCGCCTCGTGTGATGACGGCTGGCCGGCATCTTGCTATGGGAGGGCGCTGATACTTCAGTCCTTGGCTGGGGGGGGGGGGGGGGGGGGCACCTCCGCATTCCTTGGACGATTAAAAACAGTGCATTTAAGCTTTCTTGATGACGTCAATTCTACCACCTAGGACGTTGAAAGCCCTTATGTGTCATTGAGGCCGTAGCGAGGAACACATACGACTAGGCAGTTTTGGCACTGTTACGTGCCAAACCACGCAACGACGGACGGCAGCTAAGTGCCTCCTTGGACACGCTCAGCACGCCGCAACTTGGCACACAAGTTTGTTTCCTCTATCTACGGTGTGTGCAGCCGCGTCGTCGCGGCGACAGGAAGACAGCATGTTGTAAATAATGCTGCTGCGATGTTATGCTGATAATAATATGCAAATGCCTGAAAAAAGCTTACTCATGGCTTCTTCGTGACATCTAGTGACGTGTAGCATTTAGATAATTTGAAGGTATTTTAATCTGAATTTGATAGTTTGAGGATATCAGTGTTATTCTCTGCGCAATACCACTTCCCTCTTATGTATTGCCCTACCAGGGGCCAATAAATTACCGGAATCAAAAATTATGATGATGTTGAAGTCAAGACGAGGAAATAGACTTTGGGGGGCGCATGCAACGCTCAGCACTGATAAACTATGGTCCCTTAGGGTAACACGTACAGCGAATTAAGAGAATTTGGTGGGCAGCTGAGATTTAGAAAGCTCGTGGGATGACGTGAACATGTCTGACACTGTGCAGGGTCCACTGAAGAACAAGAGGAGAGTCGTTGTCATGCAGTGGACGTTGCCACTTATGGCTGGTGATGATGGTGATGCAATGATGTTTTAAAAACGTCATGCTTGAAGAGACTGCCTCACAGATAACAGGTTCTCTCGGCGATTTAAGGCAGTGCTTGCAGATGATCCAGATGATTCTTCGCGCTTGCAGATGATCCGCGGAAGCGTCCCCCTCCGCGTGGCCGTGTGCGCCACTCTTCTGGCAGCGTCTTTCGGCCAGCAGTTCTGCGCCGATCCGTCCACGTCGTGGGCCGGCCGCCGGGTGGTGGACCTGTCCTTCAGCTACAACGACCGCACCATCTACTGGGACGAAGACGGCCGCTTCCGAATCAACGCCACCGTGCAGTCCAACGAGGTCGAGGACTGGTGCGTGATGCATGCCCGCTTTCTTGCTGAGTATACAACGTGGTTACGTGCAGTCATCCACAGACCTGTCTAGAGCGCAACCGTGCCGTCTGCGCTCCGCAGCGCTCAGAGCGATGTCTAGCGGCGGCGCCTGGTTCGAGATAGTGCATGTCTGTGGTCAGACGACATTCAAAAATGCACAAATAGTTCGAGGGCTCCAGACAGGGCTGTGGACGACTGTACAACACATTTCTAAGCCGCTAGATCTCAAGGACACGTTTATTTATATGTTCAGCTGGTCGTTGGTTTCATGGACAAATGTACTGGGTAGAAAAGGCGTTCTTTAATATGAACGTAGGTTATGTTAGGTTCCGTGGACAGTTTATTCTCGCTTCTCCTTTTTCGAAGGGGAATGATGACTTCAAGAAAGCGAACAACCATCGACATGAATGAGAAGAAAGAAAAACAACAATGAAATTCCTCGTTCACAGCTTAGAAAAGTTCAATAGTAGCATGCAGCCCAAGCTTAGTCCCTCCATAATTAAATGGAGGCTAAGACTATTTCGTTCATTACGCAGTTAATTGCTTCGGAAACGGGAGGTTCAGTACCTCTCAAACATTCAAGAGAGTAATTACTCGGCATTCACATGAGGGAAACTTGACTTAGTACAAAAAAGAGCTGCAAAGAAAAACTAACAAACGGAAAGTTAAAGAGAGCGTATACAAAAGAAAAGAACGCCTCGAACCAGGACGAATTTTTATTGAATTGGGAAGCTTATATGAATGCCTTTTTTTTGTAGCCGTATGACAGCGCACAAGTCGATGTTGTTAAGTAATTACATTCTTAATTTCCTTAAAACCCCTATGCTTTGGGGGATTCCTTGCAACACACAATCTCTAAATATTGCGCCCAGAATTTTGCACGCGCTTTGATGCATATTTGTCGCTCTATTACAGAGTTTTCAAATGGGTTGTTTGTTTTTCCCGCGGTCTCAAAGCAGTCGGTGACATCATTACGATGTCACTGAAACCTGTGCGGAAGCTGTGCGAGAACCCTTTTATGCTACCTATGTCATATAGGGTTATATTCTGCTTTCTAATCAATTATCTTTATAAATAATTACCCGATTAATCTCCCTTTGATGCACACCACAAATTAAAAAAAAAAACCCTATGGTCCTTGGTTTCGGTTACTGTTGACTTCTTTCATGTATGTCATAACGAACCCGTATTTTCCCTTCCCTTGTCTGCTTAACACATCAGGTGCGCATTTAAGGGAAAATGCAGTAGTAGGAGCGCCGTTCTGTACGATAAATGTTAGATGGCCACTTTGGGCATAAGGCGATAGTAAGTCTTGCGAAATACCACTCTTTTTTAACCCAGCTCTTTCTATGTCGAAAAAGCGAGGCTCAAGTGAATACAGTAGGAGGAAAAAAAATATGGAATTCTGTAGTGACCCTACGCCACTGGGAGATTCATACGCAAAGCCAGTGTTATATCGGGGTAATCTTGTTCACGGAGCCTACATCGTATCCTCCCTTCCCTTCCCACAAGTGCAGGGTAACAAACGGTTACCTGCTTGTGGTTGACCCCTTCGACGTTTCTTTCCCCACTCTGTTTAATGCCACTCTCTATATTATTTCGGTGTTAACGAGCTTCTACTTACCAGATGAGAGCACTGGGAGATTTACGCATCTGCTTCTAGGGCGAACTGTAAGAATATATCCTGTTTTTAAGTTGGCAACATTGCAAAGGAGCTTAGAATAGATGAAACTTGGCCTGTTCCGATTAAGTACCGCGTTGTAATCTATTGAAACGGCCACTCTGACCGAAAACGGAGCTTCTATAAGTTAGAAACGACGAAAAAAAAAACAAAAAAGAAATACAGGCGTCGTCAACACTGGCCGGTTTCTCAGAATGTGTGAGTCGACCCTGATTTTTGGGCTCCGATCCCTGAGGGTGCACTACACCGCCATGCACATAAAAAGAATGCCAAGCCGTTCTTTTCGGTTATTGGCGGAAATATCTTAAATCGCACTTTCTCACCTATAAATGCGTCTTTTACTGCCTGGAGATTGTCAGCATAGCCATAAAGAGGCAGATAATGAGTTTTTACTGGTAAAAGTAATTAAGTGTAGATTGAATCAGTGTCCCCTTAAATCCTAGAAGCGTTGCTTCCGACGGCTTAAGATCACAAGCGCTCGAGTCAGAACCAAACGGACAGCACAGCCCTTCGTCCTGTCCTTGTTTTCAGGCAAGAGAGCTCGTGTCTTTTTGTGTCCGATAATAGCGTTGCTATAAGTGAGACCACCATTTTCCTTTTCCTCGTGCCACCTCCCTTCAGAGGAAAAACCACTGCGTAGGCTTATAAAGCCAAGCTGCCGAGAGAAAGCGCGCACGTGTCGCGAAGCGCAACTGCAGCGAGCACGTCCATTATCCATTCAGTCTATTAGGTACCGAAAAAAAAGCCGTCTCGAGAGCCTTTCCCCGGAATCTGTGTGTGTGTGCGCGTGCGCAAGCACGCACGCATACACTCACGCATAGTAGGCAGGTGGTGGTGGTGAAAACATTTATTAATCATAGAGAGAGGTGTTGGGGGTCGTGACCTGAAGGGTCACGCGCTTACAACCACTAGGTGGGATGCCTAGTCAGGCACACCATTGGCGTTTGCCGCAGCCCGGGCGCGCTGCGTTAAGGCCCTTTGGGCCTCGAGGGTGCAGCAACCGGACAGGGTCGCCTCCCAGTCCTCTCGGGTGGGGTTCGGGATAGGGGGTAGTAGGCAGCGCCTACCATCATCACGCACGTACGGGATTCGACAACGTAACCTGAAATCAATCATTTCAATCTAAACTGAAATCAACGATCAGTTACCGTCGACTGTGCTTTGCAGTTATATCGGAAAGAAGAGAAACGCCGACAAGAGGGCAAAAAAACGCATCGCCTAGTTGTCTGTCTTTTCGTGGCTGCGCTTAGTCGCCATTGGTTTCGTCCCCGCTAAAACATATAAGGTTGGGTTGTCCAAACTTGCACTTGGAGCGAGTCTTGCCAAGTCAAAGCAACGTGAAACAGACTTAAATTTAGTTGAGGCTCTCATCAGAAAAAATACAAATGGAAGGATGCGGAAGACGAAGCGCAGAACGAATCTTCATGTGGTGAAGAAGAAGAAGAAGGAACAAGACGAAAATAGACCAATATGTTTACGGGAAACCTCCAAAGGGGAGTGAATTTCAATTCGGGAGTAATTGTTCCCTAATTTAGGACAAAAATATTGGCAATGATGTCCAAGAATGCTAGATAAGACTACACTATAGGAATGCGCGTCTCCTTCTGTACTCGTAGCGTGGTACTCTTCATAGCGTAGTGAAAACTGCCACTTTAGTACTGAGACGCAGTTTCACGTTGATGAGAAGTTTTACGCCCCTGCAATTTTGCTCCAGGTGGCAGAATTCTTGGGCAAGACGCGGGCCCGGACACGGGCCAAACTGGGCAAGAGACCTTGTAAAAAACTGCTAGGCGTGGAAGCCTTAGTTTTGGCGAATATTTTGAAACTTGTATTCTCAGTTATGGGGTGAAAAATTGCGCCTCCCTACCGAAAGGTTGTCCCGTACCGTGAATCAAGGCACCCTTCCTCGTAGAGCGATGCAGCACTTAGCGCCACCCAGAGAGAAGAGGCTGAAGTCCTTGTGCGACACTTGCCGCTCCTACCCTATGCTTTATAGGAGAGTTCCTCCTGCGTATATATCGCGACTCTTCATCATCCACTATTTCCGTTTCGTCTTGTTTACCTTCTTCTTTTTCATATCCCACTTGTAAATTAACCAGCCTGGTCCAACAGAAGACCATAGGCGTGACGGATTACAGCACCTTTCCTTTGCTCTTCTTGTTTTCGTTACTGGTCGTGACGTCACAGTGGGCGAATTTCAAACGGGGGCCATTGTACTTCGGCTAGTAGGCATGCAACAAATTAAAGGAATCGTATAGTGATGCTCCAAGTAAGTGGGACTGATTTTAGTTAATTGCTTAATTAACCAGTTAGCCTAAGTAACGTTTCTAGTCAGTTCAGATAAATAAATAAAACTGAGTAGGAAACTGGTCGAGCTGGGGAATCGGACCATGGCCTCCTGAGTGCGAGACGAGCACACTAACCACTCCGCCATGCCAGCTCGCTGGTTTGGAATGAACGAAGTCGCGTCTAGTGAATACGATGTCTTCGTTCACTTCCATCTTCCTTCCCTCCCGTTACGGCGAGGTTCAGGTTTCCACCGAGATTTGAGAGACAGATACATTTCCTTTGCTCAAAAACCAATTTACTGACGAGCAAGACGTAGAGCCGAACGGGCGATGGCGTTCATTGGACTCCCTGGAAGCGTTGCAAACCGCTCTCGCGTTCCACTCTTAGAGGCGAAGCTTAACATCTTAACCACACATCAGTGACACACGCGCTGTAGGCTTTCGTCTCACAGCACTTTAGGTCAACAAAGCACCCCCCTGGATATTTTTTTATATAAGGTATCTTCATCGGTGATTACTTCTCTTCCTGCTTATCCTTCTCTTCCAAGTCAACGGGGGCTTGTAAGAATCCGTGCTCCCAACTGTGCGATCATGTTTGCAGTACGCGCCCGCTATACGTGGCCGTGTGTGCATAGTACGCTTTGTGCAGGCAAGCTATACTCAATTCCCTCTACGCGATCAATGTTGGGGGCTAAGCTGGGTGTTCAGAGCTTATGTCATTCATTTCAGATTGAATTGATTGACATATGAGTTATGTCATTCATTTCAGATTCATTTTTTGTATTGTTTCCCCTCATGTAATACCCCTATTCAGGGGCATTTGAGGTGTACAAGAAATAAATAAATAAAAAATGGTTGAGCTCTGAAAGAGAACCATAGATGTGACCGACATCGAGAGCCGTGGTTATGGACTTTAAATGCATTACTGCATTAAGGAAGCTGCAATAAGTGAGGTAACATGAGGATGCATAGAGAAAGTTGAGAAATGCTGACACCAGTCCCTAATTTATTTTCAGTCTAACGTTTCGGGCACTCACTCGGTCCCTTTTTCACGGGTGACTGAAATGCGAGCCAGCTGCAGCAGGGAGGAGGAAGGGACCGAGTTGGTCCCGAAAGTTTGAATTGAACATAAATTAGTGGTTGGCGTCAGTATTCCTCAACTTCTGTTTCAAAAACCCAACCAGGTGGACTTCCGTCTAAGATGTTTTCATTCTATTCAGGATGCATAGCATGCTCCTGATGTGCTTTTCTCGGTGGCAGCAATAGAAAAGCACACTTAACGGCATTTGCATAGCATAACCAGCCTAACCGTGCAGGCAAAAATGTCGACGGTTGCAAGCATATCGAATAACAAGAGGTTTCTGCTGTGAACTTTCGTTCAAATTAGGTTTGGAGTTTAGTGAATATAACTGCAACTTTGAGTGCTTTTTGTTCCGCTTGTGCTGCCATTTTTATGCCGAATATTTCTTCAATATAACACTAATTCAGATCTGCTACTCTTCTTGATGGTGTACTGCGTTTTATAGGCGATATCGCTCTCAATATCGATTCTATAACGAATTTAAACGTAACGTGCTACTGACTGTGAGCACCTGCCACCATGAGCGTCGAAAACCTTTGGCAACGGAACGTTCGTGAAAGCAAGTTGTCGATTATTTGCGTAACCCGAAGAGGGATAGAAAATAAAGAGCCAGCGGCGACTAGCACTCTTGCCGGAGGGATTCAGTGGAGCCCCCGACAAAGCGCACAGAAGAAAGGAAGCGTCGCCCACTCGGAAAATAACCCCTTCCGCTTGTGTTTTTATTCCGTCGTTCTTGTTTTGTTTCTGAACTGAAAGCCGCGCGATGTCCTAAACATAGCTGGCATGCAGTGGCGCCCGTAGTACGCTGCCGTGAAGGAACGCTTACTAAGTTTAGCCGTTCGTCCGCTACTTCGTTTCTATCACGATAGGGCTCTGTCGCACGCTGTGTACGATAAGTTGTGTCACCTCTGCAAAGGAATGACGCAGGTTTGGTTTGGTTTGGTTTATGGGGTTTAACGACCCAAAGCGACTAAGGCTATGAGAGACGCCGTAGTGGAGGGCTCCGGAAATTTCGACCACCTGGGGTTCTTTAACGTGCACTGACATCGCACAGTACACGGGCCTCTAGAATTTCTCCTCCAAAGAAATTCAACCGCCGCGGCCGGGATCGAACCCGCGTCTTTCGGGTCAGCAGCCGAGCACCTTAACCACTGAGCCACCGCGGCGGCGGAATGACGAAGGTGAGGGGGGGGGGGGGGGGGTTTACTGAAGCAAGGCGGTAGGAGCTGCAGCAGCAACAAAAAAATGTCATCCTGCCTTAACAAACAAACAAACAAACAAACAAGCAAGCAAGCAAACAAACAAACACACAAAGAAACAAACAAAGAAACAAACAAAGAAACAAAGTAAGAAAGAAACAAACAAAAAACCAACAAAACAGACAGACAAACAAACAAGCAAAAACACTGTTAGATAAGTGCTCGTTATAGAGAGATTGATAGAGAACTGCTGCAGACAGACATCGGTGTTTGCCAATTAACATTAAGTAAAAATGAAGGCTTAGCTTTTCACATTACCATGAAAAAAAAAAAAACTGGAGGAGGGGAAACTTAAGCTCCGCCTTGACGATATGATGCGATGGCGTTGATGTGTTAATGCCCATATATGCGGAAGTGGTCATTACGGACTTCACATTCATAGATCGCTGGGAGCTCTCATACCACTCCTGGCCCAGTGGTGCAGCGGTTAAGCGAATCGCCACTTCTCTGCGATGGAAGATGCTGCCGGCGGTGGCGTATGTGCGGCCCGTGTTGCTCTCCCCTAGCAATCTCTAGCGATCAATCATTGTCCGCCGCCTGCCGCTGTGGTCAGTTTGCTCGCAATCCATTGGACAGGTTGCAATGACGCCACAAAGTCACGTGACCTAGATGGTGCACCTTGGTTCCCGGAGCGGCCGGAGCTGCTCCGGCTGCGAGGCTTCAAACGGTCGCCAACGCCGACGCCGGGCATTTTTTTTTCCCGACTTGGGGGTCTCTCACGTTAAAAGAACAAGGGCGCAAGAGGTTATGCACTAACGCGGTTAGCCTCACCGACAAAGATTGACATACGTGCCTCTACATTAAGTACACTTGTGACGACAATGCGGAAAAGCCGCACGCGTTGTACTATATATCGGGGACCAAAGTGGTATACTCCACGCGGCGGGAGCCGGAGCAACGGAAAACTACGGCATTTTGGCGAGCTAAAGCACGAAACATTGAAACCAGCCAAGCGACATGCCTGCTGATAATAAAGGTCACGCATTGGCTGTCTCGATCCCAGATGCCGCCTGTAGATGGCGTTGCAACGCAGTTTTCTGTTGCTCCGGCTCCCGCCGCGTGGAGTATACCACTTTTGTCCCCGACAGTACGTGCGATGAAATATACATCTCGTGAGAGATAGATAAATACAGAGAGAGGGAAAGGCTGGGATGTTAACCAGAAAGGATTCCGGTTGGCTACCCTGCACAGGGGAAGGGAATGAGGGGATTAAAGAGGGAAGGGAGAAGGAACGTGAAACAGCCACAATCTGTCAATCAAGGCAGTCTCTCTCAAAAAACAAAAAAGTGCCTTGTATGCCTTGATGGCAGTCGACCGTATCTCTTGAGAGGGTATACAATTAAATAAAGGGAGAGAGAGAAGCATGCATTGAGTAGATGGCAGCCATTCCCCGCATATGGAAGGTTTTGGGAAACGTTATAGAATTCTTTTCTGTTCTCTGTTTCTATATATGTGACTGCGTGGTGCGATACGAGCGAGAAAAAAAATAACATGGAAATAAACAGCTGTTAGTCGCGCTAGTCCTTAGAGCGCGCAAGCAAAAAAAAACGAAACAAAACAAACGTGGTACAGTTTTTCTGTAGTTGAACCGAGTAGGCGTCCGAAAGCAAGCGTTTAGCCTGGCTGGCTCATGATTTTGCTTTTCCGGGTCTCCGGCTAGCCGTGCGACAGTACGAGTTCGATAATAGCATTAGTTGATGCACACGACGACGTGCAACGCATAGCGCGAGAGAGTGTTCCAGTTTAACACGAGGCGTGTTCGGCTGCGGCGATAGCCTAGTGCTCTCGCGAAGTGGCCAGCGAAGCGGATCTGTTCGCTCCACAGCGGGTTCCAAACCCATTCGTGGCATTATTTATTTTATTTTGCATGGGCTGTTGCTATGCTAGGTTTGGCCAAGGTCACCCGCAAGGTCAAGCTTCACACAAACTTGGCGTGCCGGTTACACCCCTTGAGTTAGTGCATTCGCACTAAAAATGAGGGAATGAGGAATAAGAGAGCCTTTCAACACACGCACGTTCGCACGCACGTAAGCGCGCACACAAACCTGGCCCTTGCCTCTTCACTATAGCCGCACATGGCCTTCAGCATTTACTAGTATTACATTCTGCGCCTCGTCAGTTTTTTTCATTTCGCGGTGGTGACAACCTATTTCACTCTACCGCAGCCTTGAAGTCCTCGCTATATGTTTTAATTGATGTAACTGAAGTTTTTGCTTACATACGACATATTTGTCCCATTTCGCCTAGCTCACTCCTCATTTTAATGCGTTTATAAAGCAATGAGATGAAGTTATTGCTTACCTCGCATTTTTCTTTCAATAGCTCGCTGCCTTGTAAACTTAAGCTGAACCCTTTTCGTTAGCCTGAACGTTTCTGCCCCCTAGGTAAATGCCGGCAAGACGCAGCTGTTGTGTACTTTTCTCTTGAGGGACTAGATATCTCTCAAGAGAACTGTACATATGTCTATCCGATTCTTGGCCAATCACACATATTTAGTGTGTGCCATTTCCTGTTTTACAACAATAGCAACAACGGCTGCAACTGCATCTAGATATTGTTGACATCAACGAGCGCAGTTGGCTGCTGGCCCGGTCTGCAGCAAGCACTTTATTTAAACTGCGTCAGGGAGTGACGGCATCTTCCTTCCGGGTGAATGGGCGCTTATCTTAAAACAACAAGGGTTTTCGGAGCGAAAGCTCTACCTCACGACCAAACCTGCAAAAAGCCGGGCCATCGCTGAAGCCTTGACCTTGAATAAATAAATAAATAATTCCGCGACTAACCCACGGTAGTGCGAACAGATCAGCTTCCCTGGCCACTGCGTGAGAGCACTAGGCTATCGCCGCAGCCGATCACGCCTAGTGTTAAACTGCAACACACTGTCGCTTTGTGCATTGCGCATCGTCGTATTATTCAACTTCCATCGGCAGTGATAACAGATCAGATCAGCTTAACCTCGATCAGAGATTAACCAGAGTCTAATATCGTTACCATACATGCCGACGACCCAGCAAAGCAAAACCATGAGCCAATTAGACTAACCACAAGCTTTCGCACATCTGCTTGGTTTAAGTGCGGTAAAACCGTACCAATTTTTAATGGAATCGTCTCACGCCTGCCTGACGGTTAAAGACTGTTTAGAACTCTCGGTAAATGCCTAATCAATTGATAAATGAAAATGCAGCTGTTGAAGGCAACTGGCTACTACACAACTTCGGTTGCCTCATCGTTTTTGAGCAAGTTTTTTTTTATTTTCTAGAAGCCAATGCAATTGATTTGTTTAGTGAGTTTGGTATGTCTACATTGTTGACAGTGACTAACGTTTGGGGTTCGATATTGCAGAACACAATGAAATCACACCGGTAATCGAAAAGCAATAACCAAACTAATATAAGAACACGATGCGCGCATGTTTACACCCTGTTGTTCGCAGTATGTCTTTTGCCTTCCGCCATCGCTTTGTCCGCCGCGTCAGTCGAGGAGGAAAAGGAGAAACAAGCCATTTGTCACTGCACCCTCAACCGCTTGTCTCGAGTCGGCCTCCAGAAAGACGGGTCGTTACTCTCCGCTTTCTGGCGGCATCCCTTTTCTACGGTCTTTGGCAGAGTCCGGTGCCGCCTTCACGACTTTCGAGAAAAATTCAGGAATGAGCCGAAAAATAACGAATATTTTTTCGCTCACTTTTCCCGCTTGTTGCATGCACACTGACCTTCATTATTCGAGACGAACAAGGAGGATTAAGAAAAAAATGTTATAAAATCACGCATGGAAAAATACGGTGATTTCATAAACAGCCGCAAGAAAAGATTGGTTGGTTGGTTTATGGGGTTTAACGTCCCAAAGCGACTAAGGCTATGAGAGACGCCGTAGTGGAGGGCTCAGGAAAAGAGTGCCCAAATTAGAGATTTTTTTGGGGTTTTGTAAAATTTCTGGTCAGTGCATGGAATATTACTGCCGCTAGTAGATGCAGCTGTTGGTAACCAGGCTCTCAACGGCAAGGTCTTATGTCAGGCCTTCTGAACCTAGAGCTCTTTAAAGCATGCATGCAATGAATGACTTAAATTTTGAGCGTTTTTTTGTGTATTAATAATCTTCAGTAATATGTGTTAATCTAGCCCATTCTCACGCACGTAGTACACAGTCATTGTGCTGTGAAACAAACTCATACTTGAAAAACCTGCCGGCTGTCACGGTGACTCCAAACCCCGGCAAATTTTTTTCTTGCCGAATTTTTTATAGTTAATGTTCGAATGTATGACTGCGTTGTGAGACCTGAGCGATGTAAGTAATTCTGTAAGTTGATATAAAACTGCGTGATTCCATCAGCTTCAAGCGTCGATTTTGCAAAAACTGACTGTAGCTTGGGCTTTTAAGTGCTATTCTTCACCCACCTTCATTTACGGACGGAGCGATGAGCCCTCCCCATCCGGTTGACGAGCATGACAAATACATGCAATTTTTAATGTTGTCCTTGCTTTTAGCTCCCATGCCCGGCAAACTAGGCGAGTATCGTCCTCAAACCGCGGCGGTACTCAAGCAAGCCGAACATGAGGCAGAACTAATCATAACACTCCGAAACTTTTGGTCCGAATAGTCTTCAGCAAATACAACTTTACCATGGCCCCGAACGGCACTGGCAACCGGCGTCAACGTGAATAGAGCTGCTTTGCGGATTCGGTAGGACACTCGGCCATCAGCGCAGCCTCTCGCGCTGCGTGCACTAACTGGTAACCTTCCGCCCTATGGGTTGTAATTCGTAGACTACGTCGTCTTCCATCCCTTCGTGCCGCACTGAGAATATTTGCTGAGGCCCACTGAAGAGCAGGCGCGCTATATGGCGCGAAGCACGGCAAAAGCCGCTAGACACGCTTAGCGCGCTGCCCAGCACGAAAAAGATAAGCGGCTGAACGCGGCGATATATAAAGCATCAAAAGTGGCAAAGAAAGTGGAGCGCGTTGTCCAGCTAAGGAAAAGCGGCTGATGGCGGCAGCTCCTCAAGCCTCGACAGGAGCCGGGGAGACCATGCGCCCTGCCTATAGGTTGAAGAGAAGCGGGGAAAGGAGGGGGCGAAGTGAACAGTCAAAGGACCTGGCCAGTACCCTTGCGTGGCTACCAGCGCCTGTGAACCTCCCTGGAATGCGTTATGCTTCTTCTGCAATGTATTTCATGTTTATCTCTACTCATGGCGAAAAATAGACTGCAGTTCTTTTTTTCTTGTGGCGCCAGTTGCTTCGGTCGCTTATGGCGTCTATATAGGCACGTATTTGTGCTCATTCCTGTCGTAAGCCTCTGCGCTGGTCATTTAGCGACGGGTCGACCAGGGGCGGATTATGCGCCGCAAAGCGTTTCATTTGCAAGTGGTAAAAAAAAGAAGTGAGATTTTTGGTATTTTTAGAGCTCTGTGTACGAAACAAACGGCAGCAACTCTCAGTAATGGTCATATTTCCACATACTCTGACCACTGAGGATGATAATGCAGGACTTGCTTAGAGCAGTGCCGTGCCCCTTACTGTTCACACATAGAACTAAGACATAGTTAGGCACGACTTTCCAGGGAGCTGCTACTTTTCTAAGTTGAACTATATTACCAGGAATTCGGGACAAGGGATTCTAGTTCCATTGGCTGCCATCCCGTAGCGCATGACCTTGAATGTTCAAAAGTAGCGCATTGACATCAACCGTGGCGTAAGAAAGTGAATGACTGAGTAGCTGCAGAACAGAACGTGAGAGGCCGCTAGCCTTAACGCTACTGGCTGAGCGCTGTCTCGATTGGCTGGAAATGTTCAAACAGCTGACCCATTTGCTAGATAGTTCAGCATTATGTTCGAGCCGACAGCAAACAAGGGATCTTCCTTCGGCGGTCGTCCATTGTCGACGGTTGCAACAGAAAAACAGATTGAACTTCTTTCTTTTTATGAGCTGCCGCCGCCTTTTCAGTAGGAAGAAACGCTTGTTAAGGGACTACTTGCTTTTGTGTTCTGGTTATACGTGCGAGTAGTCTGTGTTCATGTGCGTGCCCCTCGCATGCGATGCAGGGTCTTGGTGGATGAAATCTCGACGCCCACCCACGGCGGCACGCACATGGACGCTCCTCGGCACTTCAGCAAGCGCGGCTGGTCGGCCTCCGAGATCCCGCTCGACCGGCTGCTCATGGTGCCCATCGCGCTCATCGACGTCCAGGAGGAAGCGGCACGCAACGCCAGCTACCTCATGCCCGTCTCCGAGGTGCTGCGTTGGGAGGCCCAGAACGGACAGCTGCCCAACAACTGCCTGCTGCTCATCCGATCCGGGTGGTCCAAGGTACGCGCATGCGCGGGTCAGGACGGCTCCGACAAGCAATGCGTCAGGAAGGAAGATAGCTCTATTAGAGGCAACTAATAGGCGCTCTTAAAAAACGGCAGGTTGGTGACATGCTGAGCCTGAATTGGTGACCGCTTTCTGAGGAATCCAGCGGGAATGGAAAATTGAGTTGGGTGGTTGATGGCGTTGCATGTAAGCAAAGTGTGTTCCGTGAGTTCCCTGATCTTCTGATGGTGATTAGCGGGGATTACGGGGGCGATTAGGGTGCTAGCCTAGATTTGGCGGCGGAGACCTGATCCGCGAGACAGCCTGCGCGTACAGCTTCCGTAAGTTTCAAGTCAAAGACGTCAGGAGAACGAGGCAAGCGTAGCGTTACAAAACTGTACAAGATGTAAAGAAGACTGCCTTGAACTCGGGCATGTACCATGATTCCGGTTATGTATAGCGCCGAACAATACTGCATTAAGAAGAGGTGTACTAAAATTAGCCGCGAAACAAACACACGTAGGAAGAATCCCGGTCTCGACTGAATGGGCCGGAACTTTGGTGGCTTGAAAAAGGCAAAAAGCACTGCGCCTGACCGCATACAATGTGCAGACAGGGGCCTTCACGCTGCACGGCTACATACTGGCATATGGCTGGTTACACTTTATATCACTTCCTTCCTTCTATATTAAAAAATATTTTCAAAAAATGCACACGAGCGTCCTCTACAGAGGTTTTAAAGCTCTCTGCCTGGCTACAAGGTGCCTCACAGTTGTATTTTTTTTCGTCCGTGACTCCAGAGAAACATGTCCGTTTAACATGCTGCTCGTTGCAGATATCGTGTACTAAATCTGTGGTCGCGTGGCACAAGCACAAAGTTTCTGGATGAGTTTTACAGTAATTTGCAAGCATCGCACAGTGCGAAGAGGCGGCACGTGGCGTATTCTAGCTTATACAAATCTGAGGCTCCGTTCTGCTTTGACCAGGCAGCTTTTGTCTTACTTCAACTACCGAATAAACAGGCAATCAGCAGGAAGGTTGACCACAACAGATAATCTAGTTGCCGCAGGAGAGGAGATTTCTCGACGTTAAATGTTTTTTATTTTCGCTCTACCTAAACGCTCGGGAGCACTAATGCTCGCTCCATTTTTTGAAAATTTTGCTAGTTTCCTTCGCATGTTCGACAAATATAGGCTGCTAATGCTCTGCCGACGTCCTCTTGTGGGCAGTACTACCACAACCGGAATGCCTTCTACGGCCTGGACCAGTACGGCCTGCGTCACTTCCCGGCCATCGAGCCAGCGACGGTCGAGTTCCTCACCAGGCAGCGCAACCTGGCCGGCGTCGGCATCGAGACGGCCTCCGTGGACTTCTACGGTGCCACGCGGTCGCACCACCTGCTGGGCGCTGCAAACGTCTACATCCTGGAGAACCTGGCTGACCTGCGCAGCGTACCGCCCGTCGGCGCTCACGCCATCGTCATGCCCATGAAGATCGACGGCGCCGGTGGTGCCCCAACGCGCGTCGTCGCCCTCTTACCTTGAATCATGTCGGATTGCAGCTTTGTATAAAGGGTTCGTATTGTAAAACATTGTCGCCCTTTTATGTCGAGAGAGAAGGCTCGAGCTTTTCAGTGGCATGACCGCGCCGATTTTGTCGGGCCATGCCACTCACGCCTTTGTAAAGAACGAGTCCTTCCTTCATTTGACACTGTCCATGTGTCACGCCACCGTCACCCTATAGCCACATTCCAGGTGTCGGCAGCACCTACAGTGCGTTGCATATAGCTTTTCGCACAGAAACATAAGCAGACTCTCTCTGTCTACAGCCAATGCCACATCAGTGTACCAAACTTGAGATAGATGTTTTAAATGAAGAGTTAGGTTTTACTCACTCTATACTGACGTCGGTTATGTCAACGCACTACCAAACGAAGTGAACGCATCTGAACCATGGGACCTTGGAACTACTTTCACTGCCCGCTTTACCGCGGTCAAGGACAGAACCTGGCATGCTTAGTGGCACGCTCACTCTCGTCAACGTTCAGTTGTTCATTACATCCCGAGACAGGTTTAGAAGTTACGTTGGCACTAGGTTTCTGTTTCGCAGTTATGTGAGGCCACTAGTTGCGAAAAAAATATAGTGCTTCCTAACACACAAAACTTGCACAACAGAAGTGCTTAAACAAATTACGCTCACCCCACAGGTGTCAGTTGAGTGCGTGCTAGGAGCCCGCTATTTTTATGCTTAAAGTGTGTTCTTCGATTAGAGCTTATGCTGCAAAGGTACTCCCCAAAATAATTTCTGTAGAGAAAATACGTCCGAAGGTCAGAATTTCTATTCCGCCATGTTTGGGCAGGCTGTCCTGCATGTTAACTGTAGGCCACTGAAACGCCACTGGCTAGTTTATCGCTTGTAACAAGCCGCATAAGGAACCGAAGACGACTGTTTGCACTATACCGACCTTCGTCACTTTTTTCGCATAATGAGGTTCGCTGAGAAAAAAAAAGGAAATGGCTTTTGAGGAAAGGAAATAGCGCAATATCTGTCTCACATATCTCAGTGGACTCCCGAACCACGCCGTAAGGGAAGGGATACAGGAGGCAGTGAGAGAAGAAAGGAAGAAAATGGTGCCGTAGTGGTGGGCTCCGGAATAATTTCGACCACCTTTAACGACCTTTAACGTGCACTGATGTTCCATAGAACAGAGGCGCCTTTCGCGTTTCGCCTCCGTCGAAAGTGGTAACCGGGAAGATATTTAACTTTATTGAAGTCTGTAAGTGGCGTTGGTTGTTCGCTTATTCAGCTAGTTAATTTGGTGAGTATTGATGAGAAGTAGTGCAGTGCAAAGCAACTCTAAAGTGCTTTAAAAAATTTACCTTGGTACAGGTATTACTTCTGCGGCACGCCAGTCAACAAGTTCCGTCTTTACGCGTAATACGCATCAAAGTCTCTTGAAAACCACGCATAAGCCGGTTAACCTAAGCTTCGACGGGAAAAAGCGGTTAGAGGGACGACGTGCTGTCGTTTTCCGCGAGCTCCCACCGAGGTCGACCTTGCTGCCGGCGCGAAGCAAAGGCCCGCTTCAACCCTCTCGCAAATAACCCTTTCGCGCGGGATCTGTTGTCCCGGCGGCTCGTTCCTGGGGCCACCGCTTGGCAGCCCTAAACATAGCCGCAATGCGTCGCTGCTCCGACTAGCGAGCGGCTGTGAGGAGCGGCTGTGAAGACGGGCTAAGTTTAGACGGCGGGTCGCACCGTGGTGGCGAACGCACATAAAGCCTAACTGTGCGTTAAGCAACGAAGGGTTGAGTTTTATCGTTTTAATTTTTAATCGGAGCAAAACTACGGTAAAGGTTTCTTTTTCAAAGACCATTTTGATTTTTTTTAGAGTGTTCATCGCGTTTCCCTCCGTCTTAAAGCGAACACTCTTTTATTGCATGCGTCTTTTCTGTGGTATCAAACGTAATGACTGAATGCTGTGCTCCGTCGTGCTTCTGCAGGATGCTCCCTTTAATTGGCAAACATAGCATGAAAGACAGCCATGTTCAGCCTTTCTTTTTATCTTCCGCGGTTGAGCGATGACAGCGGGTAACTTTTATTGTTTTGTTGTGCGAATCTTTAGGCTTTTCAGGCAAACTGAGCTGCGCTTTGCATCAACGGGGTTTATTTTTTGTGCATAATTACTAAGAATGCTGCGTAAGAAGTCTTTTATTCAATATTTGATTACTAGAGACCTTATATTAGGCAAATGCCTATTTTTTACAACGCTTCGTAGGCGCACCATTTTTACATATGAGCACGAATTAGGTGTTGACAATATGTTTAATACTCCTTTTATAGTGCCTATAAATGCCTATTTTGGGTGTCAGTGCCTATAAATGCCTATTTCCGACGTCGGTGCCTAAAAATGCCCTATTTTAATGAAAAGGGGCCTAAAATACGCTGTCGTTTTGCTTTCAGATTCTGTTTGCTTTCGAATCCATTGCGGTTTTGAGTAGAACACACACGTGGCAACATTAGATGACCGCATCAGTTGGCTGTGGTGAACACTGCGCCTACGCCGGCTGCGTACACAATACCAACCACGTCAGCCGAAAATATCGAAGCAACCTTTTTCCTATTTTCTGCCATTTTATGGTAGTAGCTTGTTGATGACTTTGGCTGTTAGAGTGGTAGTTGGCCAGATGGCACCCCATTTCGTAAAGTATATGGAGTAAGTTATAGGTTCGTCGAAATAATTCCCAGTTGATTCCAATTGAAACCAACTGTAAAATGTTTCATAAACCTGCTGGAAACAGTTTAACTGATTAAAATTTCCCCCTGGGTAACCTGCCTTATTTTCGTTCCTTGTACACCAGCCGCATGCCATCTTCATCAAATGGCATTTGGCGGTAATCTTGTTGGAGCAGGCCACACTAGACACCTGGCAGTCGTGCGTGCATACGAAAACGCATTCGTGCACTCAAACCATATTGTAAATGACTCAATGAATGCTTCCATTGCTTTAACAGTGATTTCTAGATGGATGATGTTTATTCTACCATGGATCCTCGTGGATGTACTACGTAGGCCCGTACAGAACTATGATTCTTTTCGGCATATTCCGCATCAAGCAGCACTGCTTGTAACATTTTCTAGCATCTCGTATTTATGGTTTCCAGACCCTTCTAATGGCAAGCAACATTTGAAAGTCACAAACTATAAAACACTGTTTACACAAACTATAAAACACTGTTTACACAAATGACAGCATAGTTATTAATGTTAAAGCAACGTATATGCCTGCAATAAATAAGTTCAATTCCTGTGTGAGCGAAGACTGAACTCATTTGTCAGATGTTTTGAATTGACAATGTTTCTATCAATTGCTAAATACATAAGGTGTTCATTGTTTCTACTTTTGTACAGGACAAACGAATTGTTTGTTTCGGGGTATACGAAAGTGTTTTAAAGGGGTTGGCAACCGTCCCTTTTGCTCTGCTGAAGCATGTGTATTGTACGAAAAGTTGCGCGACAGCCTTAAAAAAAACGGCTTCTAATGTTCGCACCTTGCTTAAGGTCCCAAATCATTCCTGCTGTGTTTTTGTTTTATTTTACGGCAGATATTGCGCGCTAAAGTTCAGAACTGTGTGCACTTTCGATAAAGTTTATAGCGCCTATTTTTCTCCGTTAGGTGGCCTAAAATGCAATTTTAGCCGCCTATTTATGGCGCCTAAAACGTGATTTTTAGTGCCTAAAAATCCGGCCTCTAGTGATTACTGTGCTTTGAATGCAGGTGTTTGAAATTTTCGCTATATTGCAGGCATATTCGACCTGACCACAACTACCCTGAGAGCATGCACTGTAACATGCGCATAAATAAAATAAAGGTAGTGGTATTTGGCGTTCAGCTGCTCATGCAGGCCATTTGGGTGCTCTTGCAAAATGCATATTTGCATTTTAGACGGTTGCTTGCTTTCTTCATTCTAGGCACTTTTCAGGACCCGTTTTCTAGCGCATACAAAAGACGAGCCACGTATTTAGTGCACTTTTATTTCACGTTAAAGGACAAAATGTCCTTGTGCCTTATGTGCCTTATCAGATATGTTCTGCACAGGAACAAAGGTATTATACACCTATATGATTATTTCTATGTCGGTCACAGTAATCTGAAACTTACTACATTCTCTGCGCTCAACTTACAGCGCCTTACTTCTCGCTAGAATTTTGGGTCAGTTTAGTATAAAAGGAAAAATTACGGCCGAAGAAAAAGGCAGCCAAAAAACGGCTGGCGGTTTAGCACTGCTGAGCACGGAATATTGTGCGAAAGAAGAGTTTTTGCAGGTGGATACCATCGCCACGTACTTGAAAGCGCCATTGAGGTGTCCACTGACCCACGCAGTGAGCAAGTTATGCGCGTCCTCAACGTTTTCATCATCAGCGCCATTTTACCCAAAGTTCGCCGGCGGCCTATGCTCAAGTGCCCCGTTTCTACAGCAATGTTGTCATCGCCAACGCTTATTGCTGTAGCGACTTGTTTCTGCCACAGTGTTGTCCACGTCAAGGTATGCAGCGAAAATGTCTTTGTCACTAAAGCCACATAGCTCAAAATGTGAATATTAGCTTGATAGTATTATTAGTTGATGAAGAAGACGATGTGCAATGCACAGCGCTAGAGTGTGTTCCAGTTTACCACGAGGCGTATTCGACAGCAGCGATAGCCTAGTGCTCTCAAGCAGTGGCCAGCGAAGCTGATCTGTTCACGCCGCCTCTGGGTTGAAACCCAGTCGTGGTTATTTATTTGATTTATTTGTATTTGTTTGTTTCTCTTGGCACAAACCCACAAACATCGCAAACCCATAAACTTTGCAAGGTCTTGCTTGGGGCTTCACCATCGGAATTGTGCTCTCTCACTAATAGGGTCGAATTGAACGTAACAAAGACTATCGAAAGTAGTGCAAGTTTACTGGCATGAATTACCAATGTGGCAATAATGTGGCCCGTGTGCATGTGTTTATGGCCTATGCGTATGGCTCATCATAATGTGCCCACGCGGCTAAGGCATGATTCGTGGATCTTCACTTAGCTTCTGCGCACATATAGTGACATACCGCTTGAACGACCGTCCCTTGAACGAACTTTTCGGATAAGTCAACTCTCAGAAGTGCTCCTTTGAAACGTTTTTGTTTTCTAAGTAAATAGGTTTCGTTTGAACGCAGTATAGCACACAGAAACTTACAGTCCATCGAACATTGCGAAAAGCACTCAAGTACTGCTTCTGGGTCAGAATGCATAATTTAGAGAGATTTGAAGCTTCAAAGAAGCTGACGGCCCTGAAACTCCACAACTGTCGAGCTTGCAAAAACGTCGCCGTGCAGCACCTTCCAAAGTGAAACTGCGAGTTGTCATATCTGCTTCAGGGCACGAAGCACAAAGGGCTCTAAACAATTGTGTTCAGAGATGGCTCAAAATTCTATTATCAGGGCTTTAGAGCACGAAAGGTGCTAGAAGGAAAGAAAAATTTACACAGCTTATTACGGTGGCAATATTGCACACTGCTTAAGTTCAGCAAAAATTCCTGCATACACGTCCAGCTTTAAGTTTTGGTTCTGTGAAATAAATGTTTTCGCAAACTATCTGAGTGTTTGGTATATCCTCCAGTTTGTCAATATATACCGCATTTCAGTCGAGCGAACTTACACTTCTACGAACTTCCCCTGAGAATAAACTGAAGCTTGTTCCAACGGTATTTTGCTGGAAATGTTGCTTCTACGGTTAGATTTGCTATATATAGTTTGCACAGCCTGGATACGTTTGCATTGATTCTACTCGTAAGCGTTAACCTAAGTGTAGCGCGCGCACAGGGGATGGTATTGAGAGCCTTTATTAGAAGACTCAGAAGACGTGCTCTTTAGAAAACTCCAACAACGTGCCGAGCGCTGGCGCAACGACTTGTCCTATGCTTCTTCTCATGCATACAAGAGACCTGCCAGGCAATGTCGAGGAAGCGCTTCTTGCAAAGGTTTGCTGGGAAGATTATCTGTTGCTACTTGAAACTCCGGTCTTGCAAGCTGCGCCGCTTCTCTCGCCGAACGGTACTCTTGATCCCTCTTTCGAGGGAGATATACAATCTCCAAGTTGAGTGCTCGAAAGTGGAAGCCAATGGCGCGAGACGCCGCTTTCCGGAAGTTCTGCTTTCAAGCCCCCTCGAGCCAACTCCTCAAGTCTGGAAGGTATCTTCTTACACTCGTAACTTCCATTCTATTGCCGAAGAGTTGTCAGATGGAATATGCATGCTCATGTGCAGCCTACTGCCGCAGCGAACGCGGAAAGAACTCAATGATAAGTGGGACGGCACTACGCATGTCGCATACATTCAGCGGCGCGACTTGGAATAAAGTGAAAAGTACGAGTGCGCGGCAAAGACTTGCACGCGTGTGCAGTTTGCTTGTGTGGGCGCGAAGACATTACACTCGTGGAAACCGTCGTCGTGCGTTCATAGCTTTCTCTGTACTGGATCATTCCGCGCTGTCTGACGCATACTTTGAGCTCAACCCTCTTCGATTTCTTAAAAAAAAGGGAAACATGGTTTATTGCGTTACTGTCACAAACATTATCCCAGCTTGCTTTTGGAGAAATATATTCTTCTTATCCCGGCCGACACCCTAAATTTGCAAATGGTAGCAAAGCTGAGTGCAATAGAAATCTTTGTAAAGCACAAGTTTTTTATGTGAACATTATTTTCATACGTAATGATTTGAAATTCAGTTGTTTTGTTTTGCTTCAATTTTAAACACGGAAAAGATTACAAAAGTATGGGAGTTGGAAATTTTTAGCATAATTTTCGTTTTAACAGTAGTCAATACAATTGTATTCCCAAGTTTTTCGAAGCAAAGAAGGTGATTAAAATGTTTCGGAGGTCACAAGGCATGACCAAAAAATGGACAGTATACTTGAAGGCGCACACGCTAGAGCTTACTAACAACAAAGATGTTTATTAAAAAGCTTGGTATAAATATCAGGCCGGAAAGCAAGACAAAAATACTGAGGAACAATAACAAAACCCAATGATTAGCTAGCTATTACAATGTAAAATGGAAATCTCTTCCTGGTCAGTGCAAAGATTAGGTTTATGGGGTTTAACGTCCCAAAGCGACTCAGGCTGTAAGAGACGCCGTAGTGAAGGGCTCCGGAAATTTCGACCACCTGGTGTTCTTTAACGTGCACTGACATCGCCCAGTACACGGGCCTCTAGAATTTCGCCTCCATCGGAATTCAACCGTCGCGGCCAGGATCGAACCCGCATCTTTCGGGTCAGTAGCCGAGCACCATAACCAATGAGCCATCGATTCGAGAGGGGCCTGCAGATATAGTGAACAGGATACGTCCTTTGCTTGCGTATCGGATCCATCAAAATAGCGACTACCTCGGGGCCCCCGCGTCTCAAACGATCGTATGGGCTCCTGATCATATGTGCCTCAAGGGCGATGTACGGCAGATGCCGCCGCCAACGCGCTCAGACTCCGGGAAACGCCTTCATACTCTTGCGAAACGGATCCTGAACTCAATCCGGCCCTCAGTTTTCGAAAAATTACCCAGTTATACCAATCCGGTCCCGCAATTTATCCTAAGCCCTGTAAGGGCCAACAAAGACGGAGGAACGCACATTCCTCCGTCTTTACACGAAAACACTGCTGCGCCCGGAAGTTTTAAAGCACTGTGATCCTGCATGTACAGGAAAATGCCCGTACTGTGCGGAGAAGCCTTCGCACATCTTCCACATGGTGTGGGCATATCAGCCAATCCCGAACCTCGCCCCAAAACCCAACCCCACTCGGGAGGACTGGGAGACAGCCTTGCTCGGCTGCTCCGACCTGGTGAGCCAGAAAGCTCTGGTCGACTGATCCCGAGCCGCGGAGGTCGCCAATAAGCTCCTGTATTGAGGAGCCCACCAAGTGATTGTGAGAGGTGGCCCCTGTACTCCCTGTCAAGTACGAGGAATAAAGTTCTGAAGCGATAGCTTCACTACGGCAGCCACTTCGCCTCGTTGGGCGTGGTCGCAGCTCTCGCTGCCGCCGATCCAAAATCGAGAACGGTTATTACAGACTCTCGCCGGACCTGTCAACATTATCTTGCAGGCGAAATATCACCTCTTGCCTCCCAAATTATAAGACGCGCTCCCACCGAATCAACTCGCACAAAAGTGATCTGGGCTCCTGGCCATCAGGGTCTACGAAGCAATGAGGCCGCTGATGCGGCCGCCCGGGCGCTCACACACCTGGCTCCTCATCCTAGCTCTCCAGGCTCAGGAGCTCACAAACCGCTTCTGCGGTTCCGCGAAATCCTAATTCATTATTTCGACAGCCACTGTCTCTACCCGGCACTTGCCAAGGGGCTGAGTAAGCCGGATGAGCGAACTCTGCGGCGCCTGCAGACAGGAACACTCCTCTGTCCTGCCATAGCAAAACACTTCGATCCGAACACAGATGGGCGCTGCCCGCACTGTGGAGAG
Organism: Amblyomma mixtum; assembly: GCF_055824585.1. NCBI lineage: Eukaryota > Metazoa > Arthropoda > Arachnida > Ixodida > Ixodidae > Amblyomma > Amblyomma mixtum. Next base: position 225,195,386 of record NC_143012.1, on the reverse strand, counting down.
ATCTGCGATATCTTTCACATGGTGTGGGCATGTACTCAGAACCCTCACCTTCGCCCTTCCCCCACCCCACCCGAGAGGCATCGGAGACTGCCTATGGGCCCCTGCTCATCAGGGGTTGGCAGGAAACGAGGCAGCAGACGCAGCCGCCCGCGCGGTCTCTCACCGGGCAGTTTTCTCCTCCCCACCTGATCAGGAACCCGATTTTAATCCGATCTATACGTTCAAAGATATCACAACCTACTATCAAGATAGCCATTGCCTTTACCCTAGCCCATGTAAAGGCCCCAAGAAGGCGGATGAGTGGCTCCTTCTCCGCCTCTTCACCAATACATTGCTGTGCCCGGCAGCCCTAAAACATTTCGACCCCTCCTTAAGCGGCAACTGCCCGCACTGTAGTGCGGTGTCTTCGGACACCTATCACATGGTGTGGGCCTGCCCCTCCAACCCGGCCATTCCCGCCATCCCCAACCCAACCACATGCCACAGCCCTGCGCATGTGCAGTTGGGGCTCTCCGGGGCTCAGCGATATAGCTGACGCCTAGCGTAGCGTTGCTTCCGCAACCAAAATTTCTAACGATTGCGTCACTTCCCAATGCGAGATTTGAGCGCAGCCCATCAGCCGTTTCAGCTTTTCTATAGATTGAGGCAAAGAATTGGAGCAAGACATGTGTGTACAATTACAGAAAACTTGCTATTTTTCACACATATTCCTTCCTAAGGAAACACTCCGCTAACACTTCTTGCTGTCATGAAGGAAGCTTTGTGGTCGGAGAAATAGATAAATATATGCTCGACTTGCTGCACCAATGCCTGGTTCTCAAAGAAGAGGTCTATGCAGGTATTTCGCGAGGTTGCCACAGCCATAGGAGACGTTACGAGCCAGAGGAACGGGATGTTTGTCCACATGAATGGTAAGGAATTCCTGTTTCTTTGTCTTTATATAATTCCACACCGACCCTGCCACCCGGCAGGTGGCAGTTAATGGTTGATCGCGAGAATTCGCTCACCGTTGTCAGCGCTAACGCATGCGGCTAGCCCAAATCTCTCTTTCTCTAATCACCCCACGTACCTAAAAGCGCGATTAAGGCGTCTACTGACCCAGGGAGCGAGTTATGCCAACTTGCTTTCCTTAAAATGATCGGAGTGTAAGACGTTGTCAACACCAACGCCAATGAACACAACGAACGCCGAAGACTTATGGTTTCAGCGCCGCGTTTCGGGCACAACGTTGTCAACGCCAACGCAAGCAGTGCACATCTGTCACTATCGCCACACAGCACTATTGAGGTGTCCACTGTTCCAAGAGGGCAGTTATGCGCCCTCCCCCTGGTTCAGGTGTCCACCAAGATGTGTGTGACAGGTAGTGTGCCATTTCCTTTCCTCAAAAACCAATTTACCTATTTGCTCCCCGCTTTAAAAGCTGCCGCTTCATTGGTTTCGCACGACTAAGGTGTCCACTGCTGGTTACAACGGACAACGGCGACGGCGACGGAGAACAGCGATGGTGACTCCGCGAAACACAGAAACGGGCACCAAAGAGCTGCGCTCTGAAACTGATCAGCTCCCGTCGGAGATGGCAGAGAGTTGGCCGCGCAGCGCGGCGTTGAAAACCACCAGCGACCGCGGCGCATCGACTGCGCCATAAACTAAAAAATTTCTGACGATTACGTTACTTCCTAATGCGAAATTTGAGCGCAGCACATCAGCTGTGACAGCTTTTCGATATATTAAGGCAAAGAAATCGAGCAAGACGTGTGTACAATTACAGACAACTTGTTATTTTTCACACTTATTATTTTCCTTCCTCAAGAAACACTCCGCTAACAGTTCTTGATTGTCATGAAGGAAGCTTGAGGTTGGAGAAATGGATAAAAATTACCGGAGACACTTTGGAAATTCTAAAGTGTGCTTGGCGAAAGCCTTGTGGTCAACCCACCGCCGCTTTTCGGGGGGGGGGGGGGGGGGGGCTAGCGTTGGTGACGGGAGCGGTCGCATACCGTCGGCTCCGTGGCAGATCGCAATCTAATGCGATACATCAACTTCTCCCCCTGCAAGCCTGGTATCATCGTCTCCAGGAACCTCAGCGGCACCCGTATACACCACGTTTGTTAAGGTGGGGCCAATTTTTGACCACTTTTCGGTCATTTGATGCTTTCGTCACGCCGCGGTAGTGCTAAGACTAGTGGCGCCGGGGCCTGCGATGGCCCCAGCCGGGGATCTCTCGGCTCTGGCGGCTCCAAATCAAGTCACCGGATACGACCCGCAGTCCTTGCGGATCGTAACAATGGATACCAATCAATCCGAGGATACGATTCAAGGCGAGGATCTTCTACCAACCGAGGACGATTACCTTCAAGATATGGTCCGCGTCTGGCGCGGATAGAAGAACGCGGCGGCGGCATCGAGGGACGCTGGTGCTGGTGCCGCCCAGCAACAGGCGCCGGCTATCTCTGCGCATACGCAAGGCGGGAGTGCGCTGAACGCAGCCTCGAAGCTCTCCAAGCAACTCCGGTGGCGGCCGCAGAACACGCCGCGCATCGAAAAAGACGACATCGTCGTGGTGCTGAAACCGCGAAACACGGTCGACCTCAAGGCAACTTTTGGTCCTGGACAAGCCGGCGCTGCAATCCGCAGCATCCTCGGGGACGACGCAAATGCGGGACTTGCGGTGTGGTCCGTTTGGGACCACTACGTCCTAGTATGTGCACTGAAATCAGTCGACGCCGCGGAGAAGCTAATCAGGGATATTGTGCTGCCGGTAGGGGAACGCGAGCTACCGTTCTGGGGACACCCCAAACTCTCCGGTGCGTTCTGTTGAGGCGTCGTGACTGTTTCGCCAGGCGACACGTCTGAAAGGGTTAAACGAAAACTCAGTGCGGAATCAAATGTGGTTGCTGTGCGCAAGCTGGGGGGAACCTCGGTTGCGGTGATCCCCTTCGCGGGGACCAAGGTGCCACGGATGGTATAGTACAGCTACGAACGGCTCCCTGTTCGCCTGTACGAGAAGACAGTGCCTGCATGCCACCGCTGTGACACAGTAGGCCATCGGGCCGATGCGTGCCCGCTACCGCAGCCGGGGCGCTGCAAACGGTGCGGGGTCCAGGTTCCTGGTGCCACTGACGGCCCTGCGGAACATGTCTGTGTTCCGAGCTGCCTGATCTGTGGAGGCGGCCACCCAACCGGAGCTCCTGGCTGTGCCGGGCGGTACCGGAAAGCCATCAAACCGAGCTCCCCATCCGGATCCAAGCCAAATACAAAGACGGGGCCCAAGCAGGCTCCTCCGCCCAAGGCCAAGAAAGCGCCAGCCGCTAAGGAACCCAAGGCCCAAACCGGGCCATCGAAACCTGTCAAGTCCGGTACCCAGGCGGTGCCCCCGGTCCTCAACGCCAAGGACTTCCCGCCCTTGGCACCCGTCCAACCACAGATGAGCAGTTGGAGTAGGGCAGTCTCCGGGCCCCCTACCCGTCCCTCCCCTACCGAAACCGCCCTACAGCAGCAGGTAGAGGAGCTCAGGCGCCAGAACCAAATTCTAGGGCGAAAAATTCAAGAATTAGAGGCCAAACAGGCCGGGTCATCCGAACCAATGCAGGAAGCTGAGCCAGATGACGAGGATGACGGATCGTCCGTAACATCTTGCCTCACTAGCGCCTCACGGCAAACTGGGACACGGTAGTTGGATCAGTTTCCACTGCTGGTCGCGTCGGCGGCCTAGAGGCACTGCAGCGCCAAACCGAGCAACTGGAGGAGCAAGTAGCGGTCCTCCCGAATCAAATCATGTCAGCAGTGTGCCAGTCTTTCCAGGACATGTTCAAGGCGGCTTTAACGCAAGCACTTCCCGACCTTATGGCCCAGGTCACTAACTTCGTCCTTAAAGCCGTGCAGCCCTGGGTCAGCACCCAAATTAAGAACTCCACTAGCTGCGAATCACCTTACCTGAAACGTAAGGCGGCCTCCCGCCAGGCAGCGGAGGAACAGGGTTCAAGCTCGGCAGCCGGTGGGTCGGTGCGGCCCCTCACTGGGGTTGCGCCGGCTCCCGGCCAGAGGTAGTCCGCTCGCCCGTAAATAAATACAACGAGATGGCTTGCAGATCTAACATGAATGCTAAAAACCTTGAAAATTTTCAGATCACCCAATGGAACTGCAGTGGTTTCAGAGCTCTGAAAAAGCGGTCACACCTCCAGCTCTACCTGCAGTCCCTGGGCATGCCGGCGCTAATTGTTCTGCAGGAGCCCGGCATAGACGCTAAATTCTCTGACTACAGCATCTTTCAGGGGGGCCCCTCTACGCGCATCCTGGTGAATAAGGCTTACACCGTGGTTCAGGTCGACTTAGACTTGAGCACCGAGCAAGAATATACAATGGTCCGGGTACTGCCTCTCAGACCCCGCGACCCGTCAATACATATCCTCAACATATATTGCCCTCCGCATAAGCCGCGCGTGACTTAAAATGAAATTTTCTTTTGCGCGATCAAAATGGCAGCCAGAGAGCCTTTAGTGATCGTTGGAGACTTCAATGCTCCCAGCCTTCACTGGGGCTACCACTTCGAAAAGGCAAGAGGACGTAATCTGGCGGAGCTCATCTCCTCCCTCAGCCTCACGTTGCTCACGGACACGGCATATCCCACCCGAATGGATAGGATATGATAATATAGGATAACTTTATTTAGCTCTAGCACAAGTGCTTTAATGCGGTCAGATGAGTCCATCCGCAAAAGTCGGTTGCCCCTATTCCAGGGCTCCGCTGGATGCTGCCATCAGCCGAGCTCGCCGTATAAACCGATCTGGTCATCGCGGCAGTCGCTGGAGAGCAGACCTTCCCATTGCTCCGCATTTAGGTTTGGTATAACTGGGACGACGTCGACTTTTGGACATTCAAATGCTAAGTGATACAGTGTAGATTTTTCATGGCACCACGGACAATTGTGTGCGTAAAGCGTGGGGTGAATATTACTTAGTGTGTTTAGATTTTGGTATGACCACGTTTGAAGTTGTCTCCATGTGACAGCCTCTTCTATGTTTAAGGATTTGTGCGGTGGTGGGTACCGCATCCTGCTGCCTTTGTAGTTGTTGAGCATGGCCGAGTATTCCTGAGGTACTGGCAGGGATTCCTCAATGTCGTTGACGTTGGATGCTCTGTAGTTAGTATATCCTCGAGCTATCTTGTCCGCCTCTTGGTTTCCTGCCACCCCCGTGTGCCCCGGTACCCAGACGATCTTGTGTGTGATCGGCTTGTGTGGTTTTGCATGTGTTTGTTGCGTCTTGCAGTCCACAGAGCGGAGTATGCGGAGCGCTCTGTGACCGACTCTGCCGCAAAGATAGTTGCGGCAGGCTGCTTGTGAGTCACTAAGAATTGTCAGTGACCGCCCAGTCCGATAGCCCGCCGCTGCCGCTAGAGCGAAGGCTGCTTCTTAGCCTCAGCTATATCGTGCAGTCTTGCAGTGAGACGCTGGTAATCTCGTGTAATTCCGAGTTGACTACAGTTGCCACTGCGTTGTTGGTGCCTTGTCCCCTTGTCATGACTTATGTGGCAGCGTCCACATACACTGTTGTATCCTGGGATGCGTGTGTTTTCTGTAAGCGGTCGGCCCTTGCCTCTCTGCGGTCTTTGTGGAGGTTAGGGTCCATGTTTCTTGGTATTGGTGCCACCCTGAGCGTGATGCGGTACTCATCGGGGATCGTTTCAGTTCTCAGTATTTCTCGAATTTGCTCGGTGTAGCCCAGTTTCTTTAAAAGAACTCTGCCTGTGGGGGTCTGCTGTAGTCTGCGCATTTGGGAAACGTGCTGCGCTTGCCGTAATTCCTCGAACGTGTTGTGCAGTCCCAAGGCTAAGCGCTTTTCAGTTGAGGTGTTATGGGGTAGTCGAAGCGTGGTTTTATACGGTTTGCGTAAAATCGCATCCGCCTGTTGTATTTCACTCTTGATATGATTGTAAAAAGGGAGTAATTACTCATTGGCATCCACCCAAGCGCAGACATACGGCTACAAAGAAAAGCTATACAGCTTTTTTTTTTTTAACTACGATGTTTCTTAGAAAGCTGTATAGCTTTCCTTTGTAGCCGTATGGCTGCGCTTGGGTGGATGCCAATGAGTAATTACTCCCTTTTTACAAATCTACTCCACCTTGGGGGATTCCCCTAAACATTTGACCGATATGATTGTAGTACGGGAGACTGTATGTAGCCCGGCTGACCACCAGGCTCCTGACCAGCTTGAGTGTGTCTTCTTCTCGCATGCCATGACGTCTATGTGAGACTCATGCGGGCCACTTGGAGTGTAGATGTGTTTAATAGCGCAAGGGTATGAGTACAGCGTTGATTTTACTGTACCCACATCTCTAGGACTTGTATTGGTTCTTCTTCAAGTCTACCTCGAAGGAGAACCAATACCACTCGAATGGGGAATTCGGTAACCCGCGACATGTGTCCAGACCTTTCTCTCGTTAAAAATGCTAGAGCGGCTGCCTGGGAGAACTTGGGAGATTCTCTAGGCAGCGATCATTTCCTTCTCCGGATTACACTCGTGGCAAAGGCAGCGAGCAAAAAATGGGGTCAGGCCAAGCTGACCGACTGGCACAAGTTCAGAAATCACACTATCCCTCCCGTACTATTTTCCGGCGGCTACGCGAAGTGGGCTAACCACATATACAACATCAGAAACAACACATCGCAACACTACAAAACACTGAAGAGATCCCGCAGTGGACACCCACCTCCTGCATTTGTAGGAGGCGCGCCGGAGCTTATCTAAACGGTGGAAAAAGCAGAAACTAATCACAAACTACGCGCCCGCATAGCCAAACTCACAGAGCAGGCTGCAGCGTATGCTCTCAGATTCGAATTGGATAGCGTGCTGCGACGCCGCAGCTCATCAGATGCGCTCGAAGGGGACGTGGCGTCTCTTTCGCAGTCTAGTAAGGGCCAGTAAGGGCTTTCGCAGAGTAAGGGCTTCTTTGCAGTCATCGTGTTCGGGTTTCGCCCCCACATGTCTGCACAGGACGTCCTCCTCCAGCTGCACAGGGATGTAATACGACCCACAACTATGCAACACAATGACAAAGCCATCCTCGCCCTTGATCTGAAAGGGGCTTTCGACAATGTTAAACACGGAAGCATCCTGACCAACTTGTGTTCTACCGATTGTGGGGCTGGGGCCTACGCGTATGTAAGAGATTTCTTGACTAATCGCCAGGCCTTTCTTCGGATTGAGGACGAGGAATACGGCCCTCACATGATGGGAACACGAGGTACCCCTCAGGGAGCGGTGTTATCACCACTCCTGCTCAACATAGCTATGATGCGCCTCCCAAGCCAACTGGCCCGGGTGGAAGGCATTCAACACGAGTTATATGCAGATGACATTACAATTTGGACCACTAAGGGGAGCCTTGGGGACATGGAGGACCGCCTTCAGCAGGCCGCTTCCATAGTCGATGCGTATGCTATTGACTGTGGGCTCCAATGTGCTCCAGAGAAATCGGAGCTTCTGCATGTTAGAGCGAACCCAAAGGATAGGACAGCAATACAGCAATAGACATCTCTCTGTCAGGAGGTCCTATTAGAGAGGTGGAGGAGCTCCGTATTCTGGGCCTTTTCATTCACCACAGACTCAGACCGGACTCCACCATTGTGAAACTCAAGAGAGTAGGCGAACAGGTAGGGCGCATGATCCGCCGCGTTTCCAACAAGCGGGGCGGTCTGCGGGGCAGGGCCGCGCTTCGGCTCGTCTATGCCTTCGTGACTAGCCGTATCCTCTACGCCGTGCCATATCTCCGCGCTACTAAGCAAGACGAGGCGCGAATAGACGCCGTCATCCGCAAGGCAACTAAGCGAGCCCTGGATCTCCCGGTGGCTACCTCTAATGCCAAACTCAAGGCATTGGGGGTGCTAAACTCCTACCAGGAGCTGCGGGAGGCCCACCTCGTGAACCAATACACGCGGCTCATGCAGACGGCCCCTGGGCGCCACCTGCTAAATCGCATACACATCCAACACAACTGCACTCCAGAGGACGTGGAGCGTATCCCAGTACTGTGGCGCCATATGCTTTGGGTCTCCCCGCTCCCCCGTAACATGGACACCGACATGCACGAAAACAGATGACAAAAGCGGGCTCGGGCTCTTGAGAGACAATACGGCTCCCGACCCGGTGTGTATTATGTAGACGTAGCAGGTCCATCGTCCACGGGATTTTACACGGCCGCTGTCGTTCACCAGGAAATGCTCGTTCACCAGGAAATTCACGTTAATGGACTCTCCTTTCGAACCTACAATGAAATGCGAGGCGAGGAAGTAGCGATAGCGCTTGCTGCCGCCCACGCCAATTCGAGAATAATCATCACGGACTCCCGAAAAGCATGTGATCATTACTTGGCAGGGGAGATCTCCCCCTTAGCTGCTTGTATTCTAAGACGGACTGCCACTGATCCAACACCGAAAAGAATCATTTGGGCTCCTGGCCACCAGGGCTTACGAGGTAATGAGGTCGCTGATGCGGCTGCTCGAGCGCTTACTCACCGGGCTTCTCATCCCAGCTCTTCTGACTCGGAGACTAACGAGCCGCTGTTGCGATTCAGGGAAATAATAACGCATTATAGCGACAACCACCGCCTTTCCCGGCCCCTGCAAAGGGGCCCTCCAAAGGGCCCCTGCAAAGGGTAAGACGGAGGAGCGAACTTTAAGGCGCCTATAGACAGGTACTCTACTCTGTCCTGCAATCATAAAACATTACGATCCTAACACGGATGGGCGATGCCCGCACTGTGGGGAGACCTCTGATATCTTCCACATGGCGTGGGCATGTACTCAAAATCCCCACCTCCCCTCTTCCCCTACCCCTTCTAGAGAGGCATGGGAGACTGCCCTCCTCAACTGCTCCTCGCTTGAGTCCCAAAGGGCTCTGGTGAAACGGGCGAGAGACGGGGCGGTGTCCCGGACTAGGGACGCCGACCATGTAGCGGGGCCACACGAGCGGAGGAAGTCGCAATAGCTCTCGCTGCCGCCGATCCAAAATCGAAAACGGTTATCACAGACTCTCGCCGGGCCTGTGAACATTATCTTGCAGGCGAAATATCACCTCTGGCCTCGCAAATTCTAAGACGCGCTCTCGCCGATCCAACTCGCACAAAAGTGATCTGGGCTCCTGGCCACCAGGGTCTACGAGGCAATGAGGCCGCTGATGCGGCCGCCCGAGCGCTCACACACCGGGCTCCTCATCCTAGCTCTCATGGCTCAGAAGCTCATAAACCGCTTCTGCGGTTCCGCGAAATCCTAATTTATTATTGCGACAGCCACCGTCTCTACCCGGCACCTGCCAAGGGGCTGAGTAAAGCGGAGGAGCGAATTCTGCGGCGCCTGCAGACAGGAACCCTTCTCTGTCCTGCAATAGCAAAACACTTCGATCCGAACACAGATGGGCGCTGCCCGCACTGTGGAGAGATCTGCGATATCTTTCACATGGTGTGGGCATGTACTCAGAATCCTCACCTTCCCCCCTCCCCCACCCCCACCCGAGAGGCATGGGAGACTGCCCTCCTCAACTGCTCCACACTGGAGTCCCAAAGGGCTCTGGTCAAGCGGGCGCGAGACGGGGCCTCGTCATGCGGTGTCCCGGACTAAGGATACCGACCATGCAGCAGGGTTATTTTTTATTTTTTTTTTTAACCCTCAAGCTCTCTTTGATTAAAGTTTTTCACCACCACCACTCTGTGGCTCTCAAAATCTATTTCACAAAATAAAAGTTTTCACCACCACCACCGCCGCTTTCCCGAACCGCTTGGCGCGTGGCGGGCTTCTCGCATGTGAGGTTTTTATTCTTTGGTGACTGCGGTCTCTATTTTGATTGCAGTTTTTTAGAGCGAGCTCTTTGGCTCCCGTTTCGCGGCGTCGCCGTCACCGTCGCCGTTGTCAGTTCGGCGTTCTTTGTGTTCATTGGTGTTGGCGTTGACGTTTTACACTCCGATTATTTTATGGAAAGGAAGCGCTAATAACTGGCTCCTTGGGTCAGTGGACGCCATTGCCTAGCGACCGTCGCTCGGAATTTGTGCACCTCCGCCCCTCACAGAAGTGCAGAACTAAAATATCTCTCTCTCTTGAGAGTGGTGCCATACGTGAAAGTGATGAGATACGGGTACTCGGACTCTACATCCACAAACACAGGCGGCCAGACACTACATTGGCCAAACTCCGTAAGGTGGGGGACCAGGTGGGCCGCATGGTCCGCCGGGTTTCCAACAAACACGGAGGGTTACGAAGTAAGGATGCCTTGCGGCTGGCAAACGCCTTCGTAACTAGTCGAATTCTCTATTCGACTCCTTATCTCCACCTACGGAAACAAGAGGAGGACGCCCTTGAGGTCATCCTTCGCAAAATTGTTAAACGTGCCCTTGACCTCCCCATCACTACTTCAAACAGCCGGCTTATGGCTCTTGGGGTGGTGAATACTTTCCGGGAGCTCCGGGAGGCGCACCTTACAAACCAGTACACGCGCTTGTCGCTAACGGAGTCGGGAGGAGGAGGAGGAGGAAAACTTTTATTCCTATTTACAGTGAGAGGTCGATGGGGCGAGCCGGAAGGGCCCGCCCCTTACAAACACTAGGAGGGATCCCTAGTCCGGGATCCCTGTAGCTTCCGCAGCGGCCCGGGCTCTAGCTACCAATGCCTGTTGGGCATGGAGTTCGGAGCAGCCGCGCAGGGCAGCTTCCCAGTCCTCTCGAGTGGGGTGGAGGTGGGGTGGGTAGGCAGGATTGGAAGGGCATGCCCACACCATGTGGTAGGTGTCCGAAAACTCCTCCTCACAGTGTGGGCACGCGCCCGAGAAAGAAGAATTGAAGTGCATAAGTACTGCCGGGCACAGTACAGTATTGGTATAGAGGCGGAGAAGCCAGCGCTCCTCCACCCTGGTGAGGCCTTTACAGGGAGGGGGATAGAGACCATGAAAATTTTGATAAAGAGAGGTGATCTCTTTAAAGGTGATGGCCGGATTGAAATTGAATTCCGGATCAGGCTGCGGATGAGGCGACGCCCGGTGAGTAAGCGCGCGGGCGGCAGCGTCGGCTGCCTCGTTCCCCTCAAGACCCGCATGAGCCGGAGCCCACACGATGGTACGATGGGTCGGAAACCCTGTGTATTCGCATGCGTGGAGAATTTTGAAAGCACGGTCTGGAATATACCCTTGCTCAATATTGCGGCAGGCGCCCCTGGAGTCCGTAATAATGACTCGGGACTGTGGATCTGCGGCGGCCAGTGCAATGGCGATCTCTTCCGCAAATGTAATGTTTGGGGCACGGAAAGTAAGGCCCTGAACTGTAGTGTTTTGGTGGATGACGGCCGCCGTGTACCAACCCCCATGGTGTGGGCCGGCCGCATCCACATAGAAGACACCTGGCTTATGGCCATATTGTTGAGAAATAGCCTCCGCCCGCGCGAGACGGCGACCATCATGGGTGTCTGCAGTCATGTTCTTCGGAAGGGGTCGCACCTGGAGTGCAAAGCGCCAGGCTTCAGGGATGCGGACCCGTTCTTCTGTATGTGTTGCGTAGGATATGTGTAAGCGGGTCAGAAGGCGGCTCCCCGCAGGTGTTTTGCTTAGGCGCAAGTATTGATTGTTAAGATGAGCTTCTCGTAACTCCCCAAAGTTGTTGGTCGTCCCCAGACCGAGGAGACGCTTGTTGGACGTCGTTATGGGGAGGTCGAGCGCTCTCTTATAAATCTTGCGGAGAACTACTTCTAAGGCATTCTCATCGCATTTGCGTAGGTGGAGGTAGGGAGCCGAATATAAAATCCGGCTGGTCACGAATGCATTGGCCAGCCGCAGGGCATCTTTGCATCGTAGTCCCCCCCTTTTATTGGACACCCGGCGGAGCATCCGACCCACCTGGTCCCCCACCTTACGTAGCTTGTTTAGGGTAGTGTCTATCTTGCGCCTATGATGAATGAAAAGCCCCAGTACCCGGATCTCCTCGTGTTCAGGTATCGGTCCGCTAAGTAGGGAAAGGGCAATTTTGGTTGTGCACTTTGAGTTGGGGCGTATGTGCACAAATTCAGATTTGCTCGGGGAGCATTCAAGACCACAGCGACGAGCGTATTCGTCCACAATAGCTGCCGCTTGTTGCAGGTTGGTCTCGATGTCTCCAACCGATTGTTGTGTTGCCCAGAGGGTGATGTCGTCCGCATACAGAGCGTGCTGCACACCGGCGACCTCTGCCAGCTGGGTAGGGAGCTTCATCATGGCCAGATTAAATAGTAATGGCGAGAGGACAGCTCCCTGTGGGGTCCCTCGTGTGCCAAGTTGATATGGGCAGTATTCTGTGTCTTGCAGCCGGATATAGGATTGGCGATCTGTAAGGAATTGTTTGATATAATTGAAAGTATTGCGCCCACAGTCTGTTTGCGACAAATGGGATAGGATGATCTCGTGGGTCACATTGTCGAAAGCCCCCCGCAGGTCAAGTGCGACGACTACTTTATCATTGCTGGGGTGCTCGACGGGGTCGAGAATCTCCTTGTGAAGTTGCAACAGGACATCTTGTGCGGACCGGTGTGGGCGGAAACCGTACATGGTGTCTGCGAAAATGTTTTGCTGTTCCAGGAAAGCCGACAATCTGTCGCGGACCATAGTCTCCATCAGCTTCCCCACACACGAGGTGAGGGAGATGGGCCGGAGGTTGTCGGTGTTAATGGCTTTACCTGGCTTGGGAATGAAAGTTACTAGTGCCGTTTTCCAATCTATGGGGAGTGGTGTGCCTCCAATCCAGATAGTGTTGAAGTAATCGAGGAGAGTTTCGTAGGCGGGATCTGGGAGGTTGGCAATAAGCTTTACCGTCACCTTGTCCCGGCCTGGTGCTGTACCTCGCTTCATTTTAGCCAGGGCCGCTTTTAGGTCATGGAGCTGGAACGGTTGATCCAAATCCGCGTTCTCGGAACCTGCATACGAGTACGCCTGACCACGGGGATCCTGGTGTATACTCAAATATTTGTCGCGGAGCGCATCGGCCAGTTTGGCCGTGTCTCCAGTGAAGTTATGTATAGCCCTTTGAAGCTGTTTTTGTGTCTCAGTACGGGTTTGTGCCGGATCAATAAGGGCGCGGAAGAGGCGCCACGTACTCCGACTCGACATTTGCCGAGCTGCAGTGTTGCATCGGTGCACCCAATTGGAGTCGGCGAGTTGGGCCGCGTATTGTGCCGCCTGTTGGGTGATATCCGCGATGCGAATTTTGAGTTTCCAATTGTGTTTTTGACGACGCCAGCGGCGGACTAGGCTGTGTCGTGCCTCCCAGAGGTGGAGGAGGTGGTTATCCACCGCCGGGCTCGCCTCTGAGAGTTGAACATTTTGCTCGACTGATTTCAAGTGGGATACTATGTGTTGGGACCACGTTGAGTATCCTTGGTCCATTATCGATTGAGGATTGGTGTAGCTGCTCCTAAATTTGGTCCAGTCGGGTAGTTTTGCATTGGCCTGTGGTCTTGTGAGTGGCCTGGTATGGATTGTAGTGGTAATTATGCAGTGGTCGCTACCGAGGGATTCCTCGGTGTTCCTCCAATCTGCATAGCGAATATTTTTCGTAAAGGTGAGGTCCGGACACGTATCGCGTGTAACGGAGTTACCTATACGAGTGGGTTGCGCGGGATCCGTGTGAAGAGTAAGGCCCAGTGTGGAAACAAGCTCCGCCAACTTGCGTCCGCGTTTCTCTTCACGTGTGTACCCCCATAAGGTGCTGGGAGCATTAAAGTCCCCAACGATTATGAGGGGATCCCGATTCGCCACCTTCAAAGCCCGGCTGAAGATATCTGCGAATGTAACATTTGGTAGCTTTGGGGGACAGTAAATGTTGAGTATGTGCAATGGGGGGTCCTGTTTGCGTAGCGGAAGGATCGTCACCATTACATAGGAGAAATTAGCGCTAAGATCCAGGTCAACCTGGGAGGCCGTGTAATTTTTATGTACGCAGAGGCAGCTCTGCGCATCCTGCTGGTACACCGTGTAACTGGCAAGGGTGGCGCCATTTCCTGGCTCCTGAAGGGCCACCACAGCAGGTAATTCTGGGAAAGTTGTAAGGAAAAGGCGTAGATCGGCTCGCTTTGTGCGTGCCTTGAATCCGCGACAGTTCCACTGTACAATTTGAATAGGGATCGAATTGCTTCGCGGATGCTTCCTATTTCTAGGGGTGCCCGCCATGATCAAGGGTAGAGTTGTGAGTTTGGAGAGAGGAGGCTTGAGAGCCAGTGGCTCCAAAGAGAGGAGCGTTCTCTACACTGAGGATGGCACAGGGGACCTCTTCTTCTTCTCCGGCGATTCGACGCCTAGACGCTTTGAGCTGCCGGCCTGCGAAGGTTTTGAGCGGGCCAGCGCGCTTGGGAGCGCGGGTGAGTTGAGCGAACTGAGCGGTTATGAGGTTTGGGATAGATGCCGCAAGATGGCTAATTTTGTTGAGTGCCGCCGTAAGTGTGGCATTGATTTGCGTTTCTAATGCGGATATTCTGTTGTTCACTTGAGTTTCGAGCGCGCTCACTCTCGCCTCGAGTGCCGTGAGGGCATGCGCAGCCTGTCCTGAAGGGGTTGCGTCGCTTTCCATTGCCTCTGCTGCGGGTGAGGCAGAGGTGTGGTTGGGGGAATTTTGGCGGGCCTCCGCTATTGCGAGACGCTTTTGAAAATTTGCAACCTGCTCGCGGAGAGCAGATATTTCTTTTTGTTCGGCAGAGATTGGCCGTGGTTGGGATTGGGAAGGGGGAGGGAAGGGAGAAGCTGCCCTGCCCGCGCCGCTCACCTGGGAGTGTTGCTTGACAACGTTTGCCCACGTCTTGGAGCCGCCGTTCTGGGGAGGTCCGAGGGGCTTCGCTGCACCGGCTTGAGGCGGCGGTGGCGCAGCTGGAGGTTTTCCCTGGCTCCCGGTAGAGGAATTCACAGGCTGGTCCATGGCTTGGTCGGCAGCCTTGGCCTTCAGCTTGTCCGGGCGACGCTTGCCACGCTTGCGTCGGTTCCGCTTCGATTTACGCCCGCGCTCGGCATGTGGGGGCTGGATAGCGCGATATTTAGCCGTACACGCAGGGCCCCCCGTGGCATGGGCCCCGCCGCACAATGAACACTTTGGGTTGCACTGGTGAGGGGCCCGCACCCCCTCAACGAGTAGAGCCTGCTGTCCGCACAGGCCACACCGGTCCAGCCTCTGGCCGGGGCAGGCGTCCACGCGGTGGCCGACCACACCGCAATGTCGGCAGGCTGGAATGGTGCGCTGGTAAGGCCTAACTTGTACAAGCTCCGAGTCGTAGTGCACGAAACGTGGCTTCTCTGTTCCGGCGAAAGTCAGTCTCGCTTTGTTGGATGTCCCAAATTTTCGCACTTCCACGATGGTGCCGTAGCGCCATTGGAGCTTAGTACGGAGCGAGTCCGTAGTTTCAGAGTTACGGACGGTAATGACGCCGTAGCAGACGTCCTTGCCGTCTTGGCGCAGGTGCCCCACAAGGGGGACCCTCCCGTCGGGTCCATTAAGTTCAAATTCGCCGATGATATGGTCGGCTAGCTCAGGTTTCGCAGTCTGAACAATAATGAGGTTTTGTTCTCTTACCGGTATTATGGTAAGGTCTGTTGCGGGTTGCGTGCCCAGGAGAGCCGTGAACGCCCGGCCGTAGCCGGTCTCCTGGAAAGTCTCGTACAACGAGACGCGGGTCCGGGGCTTGATGACGACGACGTAGTCGTCTGGAGCAGGTTTGGGAATAACAGGCGGTTTCCACTTCGTGAGAAGTCGCCGACTGCGGCCCGCCGCGCGCGGGGCGGGTGACTGCTGGTTTCCGGCGTGAACGCCGGCCGCGTCTACGGACGCCGGCTTGAAGGCTTGGTCTTGCGCTCGGCGCAGCACTGCGGCGTTCAACGCGGCGCTGCGAAATCTTGCCGAATCTGGGCCTCCGGTTGCCGCTGGGGTAACCGTTGCCGAAACTGGGCCTTCGGTTGCCGCTGGGTTAACCGTTGTCCAGTGCATGTTCTCGGGGTCGTAGCCTCGGCAGGAGATTTGAGTAGCAGCCATACTGGCGTCAGTGGCCAGAGGCCCCGATGTGCCGGGTACCGGTTCGGGCGTTAGACCTAGCCGCGCCACCGGCCCGATCGGGCCATGTGTTGCCCGAAAAAGGGGTTTAACCGGGCCCACAATGGAAAAAACTGGTGTCCAGATGTTCCCGACAGCTTTCGGTGCACGTTGGGGATGATCTTGCTAGGGTCAGGCGGAAACTTCCGCTGCTCCGGCTGAAAATCGCCGGAGCCGACGAGCAGCACGTCTGACTCCCCGTGCGAACGCGCGCGTTCTCCGAGTCGGGTCGCCGCCTTCTTGCTCGACTCCATATCCAACACACCCCTCCAATGGAAGACAGGTTTCGCATCCCGGAACTGTGGAGACGTGCCCTCCACGTGCGGCCTCTTCCAGCAAACATGTCACATGAAGACCATAATGGTCGGCGCCTGGCACGAGCGGAAGCGCTAGCCCGATATTATGGCAACAGAACAGGTGTATACTACGTGGACGCCTCCGGTCCTCACCACGGGGGATGGTACACGGCCGCGGTAGTTCACAACAGCAACACAGTTAACGGCCTAACTTTCAGAGCCCGCAGTGCAACACAAGCAGAAGAGGTCGCGATTGCTCTCGCGGCCTCACATTCCAATTCAAAATACATAATCACCGACTCGCGAGGGGCCTGTCGGAACGTCGAACAAGGCTGCACTCCCTTCCTAGCCTATCGAATATACCAAAATTGCATACGGGATACGGACCCCGCACACCGTTACCTCATATGGGCCCCTGCTCATCAGGGGTTGGCAGGAAACGAGGCAGCAGACGCAGCCGCCCGCGCGCTCTCTCACCGGGCTGTTTTCTCCTCCCCATCCGATCAGGAACCCGATTTTAATCCGGTCTATACATTCAAAGATATTACAACATATTATCAAAATTGTCATCGCCTTTACCCTAGCCCATGTAAAGGCCTGAAGAAGGCGGATGAGCGGCTCCTTCTCCGCCTTCTCACCAATACATTGCTGTGCCCGGCAGCGCTAAAACATTTTGTCCCCTCCTTTAGCGGCAGCTGCCCACACTGTAGTGCAGTGTATTCTGACACTTATCACATGGTGTGGGCCTGCCCCTCCAACCCCGCTATTCCCCCCATCCCCAACCCAATCCGGGATGACTGGGAGGCGACCCTGCTCGGATGCCAGGACTTACAGGCCCAACGAGCCTTCGTCGGGCGCGCCCGGGCGGCGGCAACCGCCACTGGGGTCCCATACTAGGGACCTCCACCTAGTGTTTGTAAGGATCGGTCCCTTACGGGCTGATCCAAACATACCTCCTGCTCATTCGTAATAAATGTTTTCACCACCACCACCACGTGCAGATAGAGGAGAGTTAAAAGATCAGAGGAAAGAGAAGGAAAGAAAAGACGCGCGTCGCAGCAACAACTGCGTCCGCCGAAGCGGACGCTGCTGAAAAAACAGGTAAGCGGCCGAAGCCGCGTTCGCCGTAGCGAGGACAGATAACTAAAGTACGCAGAGGCGAAAGCGTTTTCCGCACCGCTTTGACTGCTTCTTTGGCACTAGTGACGTCGCCACTTCATGATGTCAGACATAATGACTTATTACTAAGTACTGGCAAATTACTAATAAATGTGTAATTACCCATTAATGACTACATATTAATTAACTACTAATTAACGACGCTTAAGCTTCTCCTTTAGGTGTGGAAC